>NC_065598.1:2251269-2925340 GCF_024542745.1 Macaca thibetana thibetana
TGGCTAAATCAAGAGGGGTTCTGGAAGCTTCCTGGTAGCTTGTTCTGGCTTTATACTTTCCCAGCTTAACAGCGTGTCCATTCATTGCAGACACAGCACATTCAGATGGACAGAAATTATCTCCTCTTACAAGGAGTCATTAAAAATAGAGACCAAGACCCAAGGGAGATGATACCCACTTGAAAAACAACACCTCAGGCCGGGCGCGGTGGCTCACGCCTGGATTCCCAGCACTTTGGGAGGCTGAGGAGGGTGGATCACCTGAAGTCAGGAGTTCGAAAACAGCCTTGCCCACATGACAAAACCCTGTCTCTACCAAAAATACAAAAATTAGCTGGGCATGGTAGCATGCGCCTATAATCCCAGCTACTTGGGAGGCTAAGGCACGAGAATCGCTTGAACCCAGGAGAGGGAGGTTACAGTGAGCCAAGATTGCACCACTGCACTCCGGCCTGGGCAACAGAATGAGACTCTGTCTCAGAAACAAAAAATACCACCTCACCCTTAACTGCATTAGCCAGCTATCTTTCTTTTTTCCCCCTTTCATGATGAAAATCCCAAACACCACCCACCTTTTTCTCCCACTATTTCCTCCTAATCTTTGGAAAACCATTGTCCCACAGATCATGGCAATGTTGCAAGGTACTCATGGGAATTCCACAGGGAACGTGTTTCCTGCTGAAACATAGTTGGGAAACACCCGGTTAAACAGACTGCTGTGGGCTTCCCTCCCAGAGAATTCATCAGGATTTAAAATGCGCCGCTGGGCATGATGGGCCACGTCTGTAATCCCAGTACTTTGGTAGACTGAGGTTGGTGGATCACCTGAGGTCAGGAGTTCAAAACCAGCCTGGCCAACATGGTGAAACCCCATCTCTACTAAAAATACAAAAATTAGTCGTGGCCTGTAGTTCCAGCAACTCGGGAGGCTGAGGCATGAGAATCACTTGAATCTGGGAAGCAGAGGTTGTAGCAAGCCGAGATGGCGCCACTGCACTCCAGACTGGGTAACTGAGCGAGACTCCGTCTCAAAAAGAAAAAGAAAGAAAGAAAGAAAGAAAGAAAGAAAGAAAAAGAAAGAAAGAAAGAAAGAAAGAAAGAAAGAAAGAAAGAAAGAAAGAAAGAAAGAAAGAAAGAAAGAAAGAACGAACTTAAAATGCGAGATCCTTTAAGACGGGCCATCTTCAGAGTGTGAACACTCAGCCCCTCCCACAGCAAAGTGACTCATGAACCCCAACAGGAGGGGAAGAGAGGCTCAGGCTGGGGAGGTGACCCCCCATGACTCAAGCCTCAATCTCCTGATGCTTGCCCGACAAAGAGGAGGCTTTCTTTCCAACTTTGGTTTTTCATGTTGTGCTTAAACCCAGCCATGTTGATGCCTTTAACATGGCAGTCCTGAATTATTAATTAATACTGTGTGGATCCAAAATATCTGAGACAGGTCTCAATCAATTTACAAAGTTTATTTTGCCAAGGTTAAGGACATGCCCGTGACACAGCCTCAGGAGGTCCTGATGACAAGTGCTCAAAGTCATCAGGACACAGCTTGGTTTTACACGTTTTAGGGAGACATGAGATATCAATATGTGTAAGAAGTACATTGGTTTGATCTGGAAATGCGGGACAACTGCAAGCAGGGGCTTCCAGGTCAGAGGAAGATAAGAGACAACTAGTTGCATTCTTCTAAGTCCTTGATGGGCCTTTCACTGAAAACTCAATTTACATGTGAGACGGGGCAAAGGGACAGTTCACTGGGCCTCAATCTGGCCCAGTGAATCTGCATTTTTACACCAACAATAGGGCAGAGGAAGCAATCAGACATGCATGTGTCTCCGGGGAGCAGAGGGATGACTTTCTGTCCCACACCCGGGAAGACGGGCTATCAGTGTACATTGCCAGGCTGAAATTCCTCAGAACTGTTGTAGGGTAAACAAAACAGTTTACTTTCCTCAGATTGTGAGGACAGTATGTAGCTTTTAAAAAACTTAAAAAAAAATTTTTATAGCTATCTTATTTAGAAAGAAAATGGGAGGCAGGTCTGACTTTTTTTTTCCAGCTTGACTTTTCCCTTGGCTTAATGATTTTGGGGTCCCAAGATTTATTTTCCTTTCACAATTGAACATGAGAACATGGAGTATTTGACACAGGAAATGAGCAAATTTAACGTACGCACCAAAGGAAGAGGAAAAATGAAGCTGGTTGGAACTTAATTGTGGATACTGTGGTTCATGAGCAGAAATTCCCATTAACCAGTGTTCTTGCCCAGGCTAGCCCAAATGAGCCCAGGCTAGCCTAGATTCCCCAATGTGTATCTTGAGAAAGAAGAAGAGCCCTAGAAAACAATGTGTAACATCCCTCCAAGATGGGGTGTTCTGGAACAGTCTCTCAGACAACGAAGGCAATTGTTGATGGGCAACATTGGGAAGACCCCAGAGATGGAATGTCCTAGGCCTTTCCAAGTTCTCTTTCTCATTCTCCCTCCATTGACTTGATAGGTGGCTGAGGATTTATAAGTATTTACCACACATCAGCCAGCTTTCTCAGGATGACTCCAGTCATGCTTGGAGCTCAGTGGTCTCTTTCCCTTAGTATTTGATCTAGAGGAACCCAAGATTCTCTCTGTGCCCTTTGAAATGCAGCACATTTTTCTTGGCTTCCATGAGCTCCTGTGGCATTTCTCAGGCCAACTGTTGACTCTGCTTCTCATGTCTGTGCTTGTCCCTTTGAGAGATGTCAGCGTCACTTCACCAATTCTTTTCTCTGACCCCAGCAGCTCCTATCCATGTTTTTTTTTTTTTTTTTTTTTTCTCAGACAGAGTCTCACTCTATTGCTCAGGCTGGAGTGCAATAGCAGGATGGCACGATCTCGGCTCACTGCAACCTCCGCCTCCTAGGTTCAAGCGATTTTCCTGCCTCAGCCTCCCAAGTAACTGGGATTACAGGTGTGCAACACCACGCCCAGCTAATTTTTGTATTTTTAGTAGAGATGGGGTTTTACCATGTTGGCCAGGCTGGTCTCAAACTCCTGACCTCAGGTGATCTGCCCGCCTTGGCCTCCCAAATTGCTGGGATTCCAGGCGTGAGTCACCACGCTCGGCCCCATGTTGTCTTGAAAGTAACAAGACAGGCACGGATTCTGTCTGAGGCAAGCTGTTATGGGATGGAGTATGTCTCCCTGCAAATTCATAGGATGAAGTCCCAACCCCCAGTTTCCTCAGAATGTGACTGCCTTTGGAGATGGGGCCTTTAAGAAGGAGATTAAGGTAAAATGAGGTCACTAAGGTGGGTCCTGATCCAATAGGACTAGTATCCTAATAAGAGGAGATGAGGACATAGACACACACAGAGGAAAGATTATATGAGGACACAGGGAGAAGACGGCGTCTACAAGCCCAGGAGAAAGGCCTCAGGAGGAACCAGCCCAGCCCACACCTTGATCTCAGACGTCCAGCCTCCAGGACTGTGGGAGAATCAATGTCTGTTGTTCATAAGCCACCCAGTCTATAGTATTCTGTGATAGCAGCCTGAGATGGACTAAGACACCTCATAAGAAGAGGAGATGAGGACGCAGACACACACAGAGGAAAGATTATATGAGGACACAGGGAGAAGATGGCATCTACAAGCCCAGGAGAAAGGCCTTAGGAGGAACCAGCCTAGCCCACACCTGGATCTCAGACTCCCAGTCTCCAGGACTGTGGGAGAATCAATGTCTGTTGTTTATAAGCCACCCAGTCTATGGTATTCTGTGATAGCAGCCTGAGATGGACTAAGACACCTCATAAGAAGAGGAGATAAGGACACACACACACACAGGGGGATGACCCTGTGGGGACACAGGGAGAAGACGGTGTCTCCAAGCCCAGGAGAGAGGCCTCAGGAGTACGCCCAGGAATCCATGCAGTTGGAGGTTGTGTGTGTGAACGAGGGGGGGAAGCTCACAGAGGATGGCGTTCTGAGGGAGGACTGACCTCACAGGGAGGCACCCAGAGGCTTCCTGAACCAAGCCACCGATATGCAGCTTGTGAGCTCCAGGCAGTGCCTTCCGGCCTGGAAACCAAAGCTCTCTTGTGTCCAGTCCCCACTCCTCTGGCCCCCAAGTTTCCATAATCCCCCACAGTTGTGTCATTTTAGAGACCTCAAAAGAGAGACTAGGTTGGGTGTGGTAGCTCATGCCTGTAATCCCAGCCCTTTCAGAGGCCGATGTGGGTGGATCACCTGAAGTCAGGATTTCAAGACGAGCCTGGCCAACATGGTGAAACCCTGTCTCTACTAAAAATACAAAAACTAGCTGGGCATGGTGGTGCATACCCGTAATCCCAGCTATTTGAGAGGCTGAGGCCAGAGAATCGCTTGAACCCAGGAGGCGGAGGTTGCAGGGAGCTGAGGTCGCAGGGAGCCGAGGTCACGCAGTTTCACTCCAGCCTGGGCAACAGAGCAAGATTCTGTCTCAAAAAAAAAAAAAAAAAGAGAGAGAGTCTAGGCAGGGCATGGTGGTCCATACCTGTAGTCCTAGTTATACTCAGGAGGCTGAGGCAGGAGGATCACTTGAGCCCAGGAGGTGGAGGCTGCAGTGAGCTATGATTGACCACTGCACTCCAGCCTGAGCAGCAGAGCAGCACCCTGTCTCGAGAGAGAGAGAGAGGGAACGAGAGAGAGACTATTCTGAGAAGTGAAAAACTAGTCATTCTCAGCCCAGATTTCCAGTGTTCTGAGATGCCTGTTCTGAAGGACTTTGAGAACAACATCCTTGTCTTTTTTGTGAATTAAAGTAGTTTCACTCTTGAGCCAATGTGGATAAGCACTTGCCAGGTACTGGCAGTGCCAGGTACCAGGAATATAAAATGGGTACAGAAAATAAAGTTTCCAGCCAAGTGACAAAAAGGTGTTGGAGATACAGACTCATGTTGTGCAAAGAGCTTGCACTGATGATTTCATTTCAGCTGCTTGAATAGGATCAAAGGACACTTAAGCTGAGACAGGAGGGATGAGCTAATGCTTTTCCAGGTGACAAATGGATTCTTCCAATATTTAGGGAGTGTGTAAAGTGATGGACAGGAAACAGGAGGGGCCATGACAGAAGGAATGTCACCTGCAAAAGTCCTGGGGCAAGGCTGGGAGTGGGGGCTCATGCCTGTAATCCCAGCACTTTGGGAGTCCGAGGTGGGCAGATCACCTGAGGTCAGAAGTTCAAGACCAGCCTGGCCAACATAGTGAAATTCCATCTCTACTAAAAATACAAAAATTGGCCAGGCGTGGTGGCACACACCTGTAATCCTAGCTACTCGGGAGGCTGAGGCAGGAGAATCATTTGAACCCAGGAGGCAGAGGTTGCAGTAAGCTGAGATCGCGCCAGTGCACTCCAGTCTGGGCGATAAGAGTGAAAGTTCGTCTTAAAAAAAAAAAAAAAAAAAAAGGTCCTAGGGCAGAAAACTCATGGTAAACTTCAGGAACATGCAAAAGTCACTGCAAAAAGTTTTAAGAAATTCAAATGTAGCCAGGCTCAGTGTGGCTCATGCCTATGATGATTCCAGCTCTTTGGGAAGGCAAGACAGGACGATTGCTTGAGGCCAGGAGCTTGAGACCAACCTGGGCAACATAGCAAGCCCCTGTCTCTACACAAATTTTAAAAATTAGCCAACTGTGGTGGTGTGCACCTGTCGTCTGAGCTACATGGGCAGCTGAGATGGGAGGATTGTCTGAGCCCAGGAAGCCGAGGCTGCAGGGTGCTGTGATTGTACCACTGCACTCCAGCCTGGGCAACAGACCAAGACCCTGTCTCAAAACAACAGCAAAACAAATTCAAATGAAAGGGTGTAACTCAAGCAAGATGGAAATACAATACACTATCAAAAGGTCAGATGTTTTATCCTAATATTGGTGACTGACTTCTGTAAATGGTGCTGGCATTTGTAGTAGCCCTAAACAGGGAAAGGTCAACAACACACTTTCTGCCCTGTTCATTTCAGAGAGCCCTGGACTTCTTGCGAAAGCACCAGTGGTGTAAGTTTAGGGCACAAAAATAAAAGTTTTTTTTTTAAATTGTAAGCTCTGAGGTGGTATTATGAATATTGTCTACATGATGAATAAGCTCCATAAAAGCAATGGGCAGTTACATCTTTTCTGTATTTTGGCATTCTTATTTATAGATGGTATCTACCTGAAAGATGTCATTATTTTTCTGAAATCATCCTGTTGTTTTTCAACAGATATCTACCCAAGGCCAAAGCCACATCCTCAACCCCAGCCTGGCAATCCCGGCAACAGTGGAGGTAATGAGTATTTTTAAATTTATTTTTTAAATTTATTTTTATTTTATTATTTTGTTTGATTCTATGTTATTTTACCATTTTATTTGATTCTATGTTATTTTACTTTATTTTACTATTTTATTTTATTATTTATTTTGGAGACAGTGTCTCGCTCTGTTGCCCTGGCCAGAGTGAAGTGATGTAATCACAGCCTCGAACTCCTGGGCTCAAGTGATCTTCCTCCCTCAGACTTTCAAGTAGCTAGGACAACAGATGTGCACCACCATGTGTGGCTATTTTTCAAATTTTTTGCAGAGACAGGATCTTGCTGTGTTGTTCAGGCTATTCTTGAACTCCTGGCCTCAAGCAATCCTCTGCCTCAGCCTCTCAAAATGCTGGGATTACAGGCACCAGCTATTGTGGCCCAGCCTGGTAATCAGTATTAAAATCCACTTTAGAAGTGTCTGGGGCCAGGCACAGTGGCTCATGCCTGTAATCCCAGCACTTTGGGAAGCCGAGGTGGGCGGATCACTTGAGGTCAGGAGTTTGACACCAGCCCGAGCAATATGATGAAACCCTGTCTCTACTAAAAATACAAAAATTAACCGGGCGTGGTGGCACATGCCTGTAATCCCAGCTACTCAGGAGGATGAAGCAGGAGAATTGCTTGAACCCGCAAGACACAAGACACTTGTGTCTCCAAGTGTCACTGTGGAGACACAGTGAGACTCCGTCTCAAAAGGAAAAAAAAAAAAAAAAAAAGAAGTGCTTCACACCTGTAATCTCAGCACTTTGGGAGGCCGAGGTCTCCTCAGGCAGATCACCTGAGGTCAGGAGTTCGAGACCAGCGGCCAACATGGTGAACCCGTTTCTACTAAAAATACAAAATTATCTGGGCAGAGTGATGCGTGCCTGTAATTCCAGCCACTGGGGAGGCTGAGGCAGGAGAATCGCTTTAACCCAGGAGGCGGAGGTTGCTGTGAGCCAAGATTGTGCCAATGCACTACAGCCTAGGTGATAGAGTGAGACTCTGTCTCAAAAAAAAGGGGGGGGGGTGGTTGGATACAAGTATTATTTAATGACTTAAAAATTCTCATCTCCATGGTGAAAGACCAGTCGCTTTTGAAATGCACAGACATTGTTTTGCGAGGAGTTCAGTTCTTCTATATCCACCAGCACCTGGGGATTACATTTAGTTGACAGTAAATAAATGTAAATTTTTTTGATGACATTGACTGAAAAAACCATGCACACTAAGACGTTTCAAGTTATGATGGAGGAAGGCAATTTTTTTCTTGTTTTTTTTTTTGTTGTTGTTGATGTTGTTGGTGTGTGTTCTACTCACTTATTCTTCCCTCTGCAAGAGTTATCTGTGGCCACTTTGCCTGTGTTCCTACAGCGCTTCCCATCTCCACCTTGGCAATTGTGTCTCGTGAACGTGAGATACTCAGGAAGGAGATGCTGGTCTGTAAAGTTGGAAGAGTCTCAGCGATTCCATTGTTGGGGCAAATGTGTGCAGATCAGGGAAGCTAAGATACACTGGGTGTCCTCTTCTCTCTACCTGCTTTAACCGTTGGGAGTTCCCCTGATTCTGATTGTTTCAGGACGTTGCTTGGATGTTGTCATATTCCTAGGGTTCAAGGCACTCTTCATGAAATCCAAGGAAACAAGCTTTGGGTATGTCCCAGTGCCATTTCCCTTGGGTCTTGCAACTGAAGAATTGTGTTTCTTCCCTAGAAAAACTAACACACTTTTGCCCACTCACTCACCTCCTGCAAGTCTCCAAAACCACAGCATTTTATCCTAGACTGTGTTCCCTCAGGAGGTGGTTCCTTCCTCTGCATTCCTGTACTCCATACTACTTGATATGTTCTTACATGCAACGCCATGCAATTGTGTTTAGTTGATTCCTTTGAATTCGAATGAGAACTCTACATGGGCATGGATTTTCGCCTTTCATTCACTGCTGCATTCCCCAGTCCGGAAAGCTATGCCTGGCACACAATGAGTCCTGGATGAAGGTCAGTTAAGTCATTAATGCTTGAGTCCCAACAGGCAAACAGCTGGATTCATGAATGAAAGACTTACCTCTACATCCCTTCATCAGGGTGTAGAGCTTCAACTCCATTTCCTGGAAAGCTCTACAATAGCTCTTCCTCCTCAAAAGGCTCTGGTCTTGTGATTCATAGCATTCGTCCACCAAGACATGAATAAAGGATCTTTATGTCAGAGGTTCCCTGTTCAAAGCTGTTTTAGAGACCAGGCGTGGTGGCTCATTCGGGTAATCCCAGCACTTTGGGAGGCCGAAGTGGGAAGACTACTTGAGGTCAGGAGTTCAAAACCAGCCTGGCCAACATGGTGAAACCCCATCTCCATTAAAATACAAAAATGAGCCAGGAGTGGTGGCGGGAACCTGTAACCACAACTCCTTGGGAGCTCGAGGCAGGAGAGTCACTTGAACCCGGGAGACGGAGTTCAGTTGGAGTTGCAGTAAGCCGGGACCATGCCATTGCACTTCAGCCTGGGTGACAGAACGAGACTCCATCTCAAAAACAGTAAAAATAAAAAAGCTGTTTTAGGAAACATCCCATTTTTATTATTTTTTGAGACAGGGACTTGCTTGGTTGCCCAGGCTGAAATGCAGTGTCGGGATCACGGCTCACTGCAGCCTCCACCTCCTGGGCTCAAGCAATCCTCTGACTTCAGCCTCCTGAACAGCTGGGACTACAGGCACACAGCACCCCACCTGGCTAATTTTTTCTTTTTCTTTCTTTTCTTTTCTTTTTTTTGTGTGTGTAGGGACAGGGTTTCCCTCTGTTGCCCAGGCTGGTCACAAACTCCTGGCCTTAAGTGACCCTCCTGCCTTGACCTCTCAAAGTGCTGGGATTACAGATGTGAGCCACTGAGCCCAGCCTAGGAAACAGCCTTTTAAGTCAGGTGCAATGTCTCCTGAACTCCCCAGAGCCTCTGTGCATGCGACTCACTTCAGCTTCACAGACCTATGCGACTGCAGGATCAGATTAGGGCACTCACTTACCGGCAGTCCCACATTTCTGGAGCGTCTGTGCTGAGGGAACGGTCCATGCTACAGCAAAGCAGAACAACCACTCTGCCTTTCGTATTTTATACTTTTTTTCTTTTTTGAAACAGGGTCTCTCTGTGTCACTCAGGCTGGAATGCAGTGGTGTGATCATAGCTCACTGCAGCCTCCAATTCCTGGACTCAAGTGATACTCCTGGCAGATGGGACTACAGGCGCACACCACCAAGCCCAGATAACTTTTTGTATTTTTTGTAGAGATGGGGGGTCTCACTATGTTGCCCAGGCTGGTCTCCAACTCCTGGCCTCAAGCAGTCCTCCCGCCTCCACCTCCCAAAGTGCTGGGTTGCACCCAGCTTGCATTTCACATGCTTAATAAACCCAATCAGCATGTTTCCCACCCGCAGAGTGGCAATAGTGCACGTTAGCAAGGATTTCTTATAGACCAAGACCAAAGACCTAATTACTTATCTGTTGACCAATCTTGGAGAGGAAAGGCAGAGTCCAAGGCTTAATTCGGGGTCCAGGAACCATAAGAGGAAGGTCTCCTTGGATCTCATTTGAGCCTGAAGTAGTTCAGTCTATGACAGACACCGTCAGAGGGCAGAAGCGCAGGTGAACGCGGCAGTGGGAACTTTGTCAGGGTAGCAAAGGACGTCTTAGGCAAGGAGGCTTGCAAAGCAGCCTTGGGTTATTGAGAAAGCTCTCTCAGGGTGGATTCTCAGGGCTCTGGGATCTTCTCCGTCTTGCAGGTGCCTCTGTTTTTTGGGAGGAAGCAGGTAGATCTCATGTGTCAGGGCAATAAGGAGCAGGAACGAATGGATGAAACAAATCTATTGGGGTGGGTAGTGGCTGTGCCCTGGGGAGCCGAGAGAGAGACAGGGGGATGGTGCTGGTTTCAGACAAGATAGTTGAGCAGAAACTTGAAAGAGAAAAGGAGAGTGGATTGTGGGGACCTGAGGAACTGGAATTCTGCCTGGGAAATCGGTCACTGCCAACGTGAGGGGTGGGGTTAGGAGCGTGCCTATGGTGATGGAGAAGCCTGGGGGAGGTGCCTGGTTGATGGGACGAGAGGAGCCGTCAGCAGAGAAGGAAAAGCCCAGAGTCTCCTTCCAGGCTTGCTTAAGGGCTAGGGAGGGGCAGGATATGAGATGATGTTGGAGGATTCTGAGCAGGGGACGGGCCTAGGTGGGAGGCGGGGCAGAAGGAGAGCTGGACGAGGACATGGTGAGAGGCGATGTTGGCTCATCCAGGAAGGACGGCCAGGAGGGAGCAGAGGGAAAGGGGCGCGCAGAGGTCCCAGAGGCAGGGGCAGCGGAGAACGTCCAGGGAAGGAGGGAAGGGCAGGGGATTTGGAGACGGGGCACCCTGAGAGAGAGAGGGATCCAGGCAGCAGGCAGACACCACAGCCTGAGCTTCACCCCAGCTCAAGGTTGGCTCTCAGAGGGCTTTGAGCGGAAGGTGGGCAAACACCTGCAATAGGAGACCACACTGCAAACGTTCTGGGCCCTGCACACGCCTCCTTGCAGGCCAGGTGGCCAGCCCACAAGGTAATTTAATTCCTGGTGCCTGTGGGCGTCCTGGAAAGAGCCAGTTGGCATCGGAACGCTCTTCTCCAAAACCTGTCCCAGTGCCCCCAACGCGGACCTGGTGTGAAGGGGACCTTTAGAGAGGTCGCGTTAGCAATGCCATGTGCTCTGCCCCACAGGTTACTTCAATGATGTGGACCGTGATGATGGACGCTACCCGCCCAGGCCCAGGCCGCCTGCAGGTAGGTGCCGAGCCGCTCCAGACGGGACACATTGTATTTGCGCAGAGAGGGTGGGATGAGAGGCCTGAGATTGGGGATGAGAGGCCTGAGGTTGGGGCAGAGTTGGTCACGGGTGGACGATAGGCTGGTGCAGGGGATGACAGAGAAGGCCCCATGGCCGCATCAGTGGGGTTTGCGGTCTGGGCATCTATCCACCTCTCCAGGCTGGTGGGCTGGATGGAAACAAAATGAACTGGTAGAACTGGAGGGTCCACTGAAACACCTGTGGTCATTTCTGTTTTGACTTGTATAGTGTAAGTGTGGCTGTATATGTCCAGACACACCTTTATATAGCTGCATGCTTCTCAATCTTCATTTGTGTGTATATGAAGGTTTATATATCTTTATATTTGCGTGTATGTATACTTTTAAATATATACAAATACATTTACATATGTAGGTATACGGGTTTTTTCATGTGTGTATATACATGCTTTTGTATATATACACTACGTAGATACCTTTCTATGCTTTTATATATGTATATTCCTGACTTTATATATATCCTTATATATATCTTTACATAGGTACATGTTTTATATGTGTATATATATCTTTATATTTATATGCAGATATATGCTTTTTATATATATTTATGTATTTATATGTATATCTTTTAATATATCTTTTAAAAATGTATCTTCATGTATATCTTTAAATACATATACATTTTATATATATTTTTATATTTTATGTGTATGTTACATAAATATATATCTTAACATATATAATTACATATATGCCTTTATATATATCTTTATATATGTACATATATACCTTTGTGTGTATGTGCTTTTATTTATGTATGTATATATTTATATATACACTTTTATATATACATATGTGTATCTCTTTATATGTGTGTATAAATACCTTTATATATGTACACATATACCTTTATGTGTATATACTTTTATATATGTTATATATACACACACACTTTATATATACATGTGTATATATGTTTATATAGGTATATGTCTTTATATATGTATATACATTTTTTTTTTTTTTTTTGACTCGGAGTCTCGCTCTGTCACCCAGGCTGGAGTCTGGAGTGTAGTGGTGCAATATCGGCTCACTGCAACCTCTGCCTCCTGGGTTCAAGCGACTCTCTGCCTCATCCTCCCGAATGGCTGGGATTACAGGCGCCTGCTAGCACACCCAGCTAACTTTTGTATTTTTAGTAGAGACGAGGTTTCACCATTTTGGCTAGGCTGGTCCTGAGCTCCTGACCTCGTGATTCAACCGCCTCGGCCTCCCAAAGTGCTGGGATTACAGGCATGAGCCACTGCACCTGGTCTATATGTATATCTTTTAATGTATCTTTATATGTCTTTAATATATCTTTACATACATAAACATTTTATATACATTTTTATGTTTTATGTCTATGTTATATAAATATATATTTTTATACATATATAATTATATACCTTTATTTATATATATCTCTATATATACATATATACCTTTATGTATATATGCTTTTATATATGTATGTGTACATTTATATGTACACTTTTATATATGCATATGTATATGTCTTTATGTGTATAAATATCTTCATAAATATATTTATATATCTATATACAACCTTTATATAGGTATAAATATCTTATATAAGTATATATTTTATGTGTATATATGCATTCTTTGTATATACACACATTTGTAAATGTCTTTCCATATATGTATGCATATGTAGCTTACATATGTTTCTATACTGTTATATATACATGTTATATATACATGTATACCTTTACTGTTACCTTTACTCTATACTGTTATATATACATGTATACCTTTATATATATGCATACTGTTTTATATATGTGTATATAGGTCCCTTCATGTATATGTATATATACATTTAGGGGTGTGTGTATATATACCTTTGTATATGTACATATATCTTTATACACACAGACATATATAAACACTTCTAATATGAAGTTTTCTCTATAATTGGAGGTGAATGTCTACCAAGAATCTTTCATATAGAAATACAAGTACAGACAATAGGAGATGGAGATGCATACAACATTGGGCTGAAGAGTGTGATCTTTGAGGCTTTATTTTCAAGCATGTGAGGTTTCTGGTCTGTTTAGTTTTGCAATTTTATTTTAGAAGACATAAAGGACTTGTCCCACATATTTTGCAAAGCTGGATCTGCATCCTTCGGACAACCAGATTGCATCCAGTCATCTTTTCTGCCGTGTTTACTTGCAATAAATAAAGAGCACTGTCTTAGAATTTATTACAATAACAATCAGGAATAAACTAAAATTACTAGTTATTTTTGAAAGGAGAAACTAAGAATATTTGTGATTGAGACCATCTGCTGCAAGGTCCTCCTAATCCGGAGTAGGGGTGGCTGGTCTCTTATCAGTTTCTCGGCAGGAAGCGGGTGCGCCTGCGTGAATTTGGAGTCCCCGGGGTGACTGTTTGTCCTGTGATGGCAAAGTGTTTTTATAGCTACAGCTCAGTGTTGGCATGAGTTTTCCCACGGGGAAGAGGACGCTTTGGTGGGGCCACCCTTCACTCTCCCCTACTGGTCACTCTTTGGAGCTCTCTTGGCAGTGACACGTTCACACGACTTGTTGCCATTCCCAATGAGCTGGACAGACCAACACCTGCAGGAAACGCCACGCTAGGACACCTGAACATCCCTCAACTCTACCTTCTCTGTCTAACAGGAGGTGGCGGCGGTGGCTACTCCAGTTATGACAACTCCGGCAACACACATGGTACCCCCACATCTGGGCACGCGGTGGTGGGTGGAGGGTGGGAGGGGTCGTCTTTCCAGGGCTCCCGGTTGCATTCTGCCCTGGGCCTTCTACCTGGAGTCTTTGGTGAGTGGGGTGCTGTGTGCCGGTGCCTGGTCTTCTGAGAACCTGTCTGTGCTGGACTGTTCTGCTTCTGTTCCCCAGGAGGGTGGGTGCAGCCACACGTACACACACACACACCTTTGTTTAGGTAAAAGTAAACAGAGCAAAGAACTATACAACTAATTAGAGAAAGACAGCATCCAACAAACTGGAAATTCTTTAGGGGCGCAGCTCACTTACTTCAAACAGAATAGAAAACACTTTCAATGGCCGGGCGCGGTGGCTCACGCCTGTAATCCCAGCACTTTGGGAGGCCGAGACGGGAGGATTGCTTGAGCCCAGGAGTTTGAGACCAGCCTGAGCAACATGGCAAAACCCTGTCTCTACAAAAAATACATATATACAAAAAGTAGCCAGGCGTGGTGGCATGTGCCTGCAGTTCCAGCTACTCAGGAGGCGGAGATAGGAGGATCGCTTGAGCCCAGGAGGTCGCGACTTCAGCGAGCAGAGAGAGATAAGATGGCGCCACTGCGCTTCAGCTTGCGTGACAGACTGAGATCCTGTCTCAAAAAAAAAAAAAAAAAAAAAAGATAACTCTTTTGGTCGGTGATTATGCCCAGAATGAAAGCAGTGTTCTACAGGAGCCATAAACAGCCTCTTGGCTTGGTTGAGTTTTTCTCATGGAGATCAGGGGACCTTGAAACCCTCGGATCCTCTCCGGATTTGGAAAAGGAGGACTGAAGCAAAATGTCATCCCTGAGAAAGAAAACAAGAACAAAACACTCTGGAGGCTGATTTTAAACCGTTGTCTCCATTTTAACATTTTCCCTTTGTTAAGAGTTTTGCACACCTTCAATGAATTGAGTAACCATCTTTTCTTTTCTTTTTTTCTTTTCTTTTCCTTTTTTTTTTGAGACAGAGTTTTGCTTGTTGCCCAGGCTGGAGTGCAGTGGTATGATCTCTGCTCACTGCAACCTTGGCTTCCTGGGTTCAAGTGATTCTCCTGCCTCAGCCTCCCAAAGTGCTGGGATTACAGGCATAAGCCACTGCGCCTGGCTAATTTTTGTATCTTTAGTAGAGATGGAGTTTCACCATTTTGGTCAGGCTGGTCTTGAACTCCTGACCTCAGGTGATCTGCCCTCTTCAGCCTCCCATAGTGCTGGGATTACAGACGTGAGCCACCGCGCCTGGCCTTGAGTAGCCATTGGTTAAAACTAATATGTGCCAAGAGCTCTGGCAAGGTGGGAAGTACTTTTTTTCTTTTTTTTTTTTTTCAGATATGGTCTCATTAGGCTTTGTGAGAGCCAAGGCTCTTGGCTCCCTAAGTTTTCTCTGAATCTCTGACACGAGGCAGCTTAATCAATAGGAGAAAAAGCATACAAATGTATTGAGTGGATATACACGCAAACCTTCAGAACCAAGACTCAACCACCAATGGGATGCAAAAGCTTATAGAGCATCTTTTTTAACTTTGATGTTAGGTTCAGGGGTCCTTGTGTAGGGTTGTTATATAGGTAAATTGTTTGTCACAGGGGTTTGGTGTACACATTATGTCATCACCCAGGTAATAAGCATAGGTAGTTTTTCCATCCTCACTCTCCTCCCATCCTCTGCCCTCAAGTAGGCCCTGGTGTCTGGTGTTCCCTTCTTTGTGTCCACGTTGTCAATCGAGAAAAATGACGAGACGAGTCTAAAAGATTTATTTGCCAAAGTTAAGGTTAAGGACGCGCACCCAGGAGACTGGTCTGTGCCCTTCTTCGAAGATGATTTTGAAGGCTCCAAATTTAAAGGGGAAAGGGTGGGAAATTGAGAAGTACATAATTTTCATGGAAGTGGGAGGTAGGGAAAATAGTTATTCATGCTTTTGTCTGGCTCAGTGCATCTGTGTTTTTTACATAAGATGACATAGACAAATGGGGCAGAGGGAAAATGCAGGGAATCTGCATGTTGCATAAGATAATCTGGACAAAATGGGGCAGGGGAGCAATCACATATGATTTGTGTCTGGTGGGCGGGGGTGACTGCACCTGTAAAGATAAGCTATCAATTTGCATTGTCATGGTGAAATCTTCACAGCTCACTAGGAATTTCCTTGTGGGCAAAATATGGGGGAGACGTGTAGCTTTTCATCTTGTAGCCATTTTATTTAGGCACCAAAATGGGGAGGCAGATTTATGTGACCCAATTCCCAGCTTGACTTTTCCCTTTGACTAAATGAATTCAGGATCACAAAATTTAATTTCCTTTCACAGTGCATACTGTGTGTTTAGCTCCCACTTGTAAATGAGAACACATGGTATTTGGTTTTCTGTTCCTGCATTAGTTTGCTTAGGAGAATGGCCACCAGCTCGATCCGTGTTGCTGCAAAGGACATGATCTTGTTCTTTTTATGGCTGTGTAATATTCCACAATGTACGTGGGCCACATTTTCCTCATCCAGTCTACCATTGATGGGAACCTAGGTTGATTCCACGTCTTTGCTATTTGAGTTTGCTATTTGCTGTTCTTTGCAGGAAGAATGTGGGCTCAGAGCATGGCCCAAAATAGGTGATGTTGGTAAAGCAGGTTTAACAGGTGGCAAGCCAGGTGATGAGAGGCAGACAGGAAAAGGCCTGGCTGCAAGGGGGTCCTTGTTATGCAGATAAAGGTTCCCAGGTACCAGCACTCAGAGACAACCATGGTAAATGTTTCTTTTCAGACCTGTAAAGGTGTCAGAGTCTCAGTTTCTCTCTCCTACATCCAGGAAAAGCTTAGAAAGGGAGGGCCTGGCTGCAACAGCAAAGATCCTCTACAGACGCCAATTTCCCCACCTCAGTCTGCTGGCCCTGGAGCGGCAATTTCAAAATAAGGCAAAGCGATATATTTTGGAGTAAAATATTTTGATGTCTGTCATCTTCATTACCTCTGAAGCGAGTGTTGTCATCAGATCCGTTCAACAAAATGAAAGCAATGCATGACGCTCGACTGTCCACTTCAAAGGAGCAATAGCTGTGGCCCTATAGGTAGCTCATCCTCGGAACTCACTCCCTGTGACACAGACAAGCTTCAGGGTGGGAGGGGGCTCATGACAAGGTACTCATTACCTGGGGTCAAGAACTGTCCACTTTTGGCTGGGCATGGTGGCCCACGCCTGTAATCCCAGCACTTTAGGAGGCCAAGGTGGGTGGATCACTTGAGTTCAGGAGTTCAAGACCAGCCTGGGCAAAATAGTGAAACCCTGTCTCTCAAAAAAAATGCAAAAATTAGCTGGGCATGGAAGTGTGTGCCTGTGGTCCCAGCTACTTGGGAGGTTGAAGTTTGAGGCTGCGGTGAGCCATGATAGCACCACTGCCTTCCAGCCTGGGCCATGGATTGAGACCTTGTCTCAAAAAAAAAAAAAACCCAAAAAGAATTGACCACCTTCAACTCAACGTACTATGAGTTCCTTCCACCATCTTTCTGTAACTACCTAAGGGGTTCCCCTTACCTACTACCTAGATAGACCTGGTTTATTAAGATGGGAATTGCAATAGAGAAAGAGTTTAATTCACACAGAGCTGACTGAACGGGAGCCTGTGAAACGGTTATGCTGTCTGGGGTACATACCCTGGGGTTTGTTGTTGCACGCTGAGAAAGAATTCAGGACACAGACACATGTGGGTGGGTTAAGGAATTGAAAGTGTAATAGAAGAAAGGGGGGGGGGGAGAGAGAGAGAGAGAGAGAGAGAGAAAGAGAGAGAGAGAGAGAGAGAGAAACATCTGAAAAAGTTGAGAGGTTGTAGACCACAGCAGCTTTTATAGGCAGGCTGGAGGAGGTGGTGTCTGATTTACATAGGGCTCACAGATTGGTTCCATCACGTATGACTTCTACATAGTGTGTGGGGAAGGCTGGTGGCCCCACCCTAATCTTATTATGCAAATAGGCTTTCCAGTTGGTCAGTGCCATCTTGTCTGCTTCTTCTTGTACATGGGGCTGACAAAGAGGAGGGAAGATGAAGCCGCCATCTTGAACGTGTCTAGGCCCTAGTTCCTGCCGGCATTCACCCATGCAAGCTCCTAGCTGGCTTGTCTATGTCTGCGGCTCAACTTTACAGGCTGCTCTTTGTTAGAAAATTATTTGGGGCTGCTTTTCATTAAGAAGAAAAGCCTTACTGAGGACTCCCATACCCTTGCTATGTGCCTAAGTAATTAAGTAATTCCTTCTTAACTCCTATACCAACTGCAGTTTTTGCTTTTTTTTTCTTTAAACAGGGTTTCATTTTGTTACCCAGGCTAGACTGCAGTGGTGAAATCATAGCTCACTACAGCCTCAACCTCCTGGGCTCAAGCAATCCTCCTGCCTCAGCTTCCTGTGTAGCTAGGACCACAGGTGTGTGCCACCACACCTGGCTAATTTTTAAAATTTTTTTGTAGAGATGGGGTCTTACTATGTTGCCCAGGCTGGTCTTCAACTCCTGGCCTCAAGTGCTTCTCCCACCTCAGCCTCCCAAAGAGCTGGGGTTACGGGCATGAGTCACTGCACCTAGCCAAGACTGGAGTTTTATGGCTCAAATCAGCTTCTCCCAGAATTTGGACACTGGGATTTTTAAAGTATAATTTGGCCGGCAGGAGACCCGGGAGTGGGGAGTGCTGAGTGGTTGGTTGGAGGTGGAATGACAGAGGATGGACATGGGTTCTTCTAGCTGTCTTCTGTTCCTGTGTGGGACAGCAGAGCTGGCTGAGCCACATCACCAGTCTGGGTGGCGCCGGCTGGTGCATCTCAATGCAGGGTTTAAAAAATATCTCAACTTCAACCTTAGGTTTTACAATAGTGATGCCATCCCTAGGAGCACCTGAAGAGGTTTGGAATCTTGTGGCCTCCGGCTGCATGGCTCCTAACCTATTAATATAATTTCTAATCTTGTGACTACTTTGTTAGTCTTTCAAAGACAGTCTGATCCCCAGGGAAGAAGGGAGTTTGTTTCGGAAAAGGGCTGTTATCTTTGTTTGATTGTTAAGCTGTAAATTCCTCCTATGGTTATCTGAGTCTGAACAAGGGCTGTTTGAAGGCTGCAGGCACGATGCAGTCGGTTAGGTCAGATCTCTTTCACTGTCGTAATTTTCTCACTGTTATAATTTTTGCAAAGGCGGTTTCAACTTTACTGAAAATGTGAGGCAAAGACCAAATTTAATATTTTTACAGAAAGCCACTGGGAGTAGTTTTTTATTATTTTATTATTTATTTATTTAGAGACAGAGTCTCAACTCTATTGCCCAGGCTGGAGTGCAGGGGTGCAGTCATAGCTCACTGCAGCCTCAAACTCCTGGGCTCAAGAGATCCTCCCACCTCAGCCTCCCGAGGAGCTGGGGCTGCAGGCACACACCATCATACCCAGCTAAATTGAAAGAACTTTTTTTAGAGATAGGGTCTCACTGTTGTAATTGCCCAGTGGGTTTACCTTGCCCCCTGCCTAGACAGAGCTGATTTATCAAGACAGAGGAATTGCAATGGAGAAAGAGTCATTCATGCAGAGCCAGCTGTGCCAGAGACCAGAGTTTTATTAGTACTCAAATCAGTCTCCCCAGGCATTCAGGGGCGAGTTTTTAAAGATAAGTTGGCGGGTAGGGGCTTGGGAAGCGGGGAGGGCTGATTGGTCAGGTTGGAGATGGAGCCATAGGGGGTTGAAGTGAGGTTTTCTTGCTGTTTTCTGTTCCTGGGTGGATGGCAGACCTGGTTGAGCCAGATGACCAGTCTGGGTGGTGTCAGCTCATCCATCCAGTTCAGGGTCTGCAAAATATCTCAAACACTGGGCTTACGTTTTACAGTAGTGATGTTACCCTCAGGAGCAATTTGCAGAGGTTCAGACTCTTGAGCCAGACGCTGCACGACCCCTAAACCATAATTTTTCTTTTCTTTTCTTTTCTTTTTTTCGAGACAGAGTGTTGCTCTGTTGCCCAGGCTTGAGTGCAGTGGCGTGATCTCGGCGCACTGCATCCTCCGTCTCCCTGGTTCAAGCAATTCTCCTGCCTCAGCCTCCCCAGTAGCTGGGACTACAGGCACACGCCACCATGCCCGGCTAATTTTTGTATTTTCACTAGAGACGGGGTTTCACCATATTGTTCAGGCTGGTCTTGAACTCCTGATCTCAGGCGATCCACCCTCCTGGGCCTCCTAAAGTGCTGGGATTATAGGTGTGAGCCACCGCACCCTGCCCTAAACCCTAATTTCTAATCTTGTAGCTAATTTGTTAGTCCTGCAAAGGCCGACTGGTCCCCAGGCAAGAAGGAGGTGTTTTCAGGGAAAGGCTATGATCAGTTTTGTTTCAGAGTCAAACCATGAACTGAATTCCTTCCCAAAGTTAGTTCGGCCTATGCCCGGGAATGAACAAGGACAGCTTAAGGGTTAGAAGCAAGATGGAATCAGTTAGGTCTGGCCTCTTTCACTGTCGTCATTTCCTCAGGTACAATTTTTGCAAAGACGGTTTCACCATGTTGCCCAGGCTGGTCTTGAACTGGGCTCAAGCGATCCTCCTACCTTGGCCTCCCTAAGTGCTGGGATTACAGGCCTGCACCACCATACCCGGCCCACCTTGGAGTGTGTTATGTAAAGTGAGCTGTCCCCACACCCCTACAGCCTATGAATGAGCCTTTTCACCCCATGCACGATTCTCTAAAAATTCTCTCTACAGAGAGAGAGCTGTTCAGGACGTTTCTTTTGTTCTCTGGCATACTCATCAGTTAGAAAGAAATGATTCAGCAAGTGGCTCTCCGGAGAGCCCTGATCGTTTCCCGTTTTCCTGTGAAGTTAGTCTCAGTAGGTCTGCACTGTGCCATTTTTGGGGGACCATTATCTGGCTCCCAAATGGATCAAAGCTTACTGGTCAGGGTGCTGCTGTATCCCTGGGGCAAAACTGCCGGAAAATAGCAGATAGCCCTGTGGTCCTTGGCAGGGCCAGCTGGGCCAAGCGCAGCAAGCGTGCATGAGGCATAGCCCAGTTTTGGGAGCATGACGCTTGTTTTCGAGGATGCCTCTGCTTCCCTTCCTGCCTGGACCCCTGCTCTCCAGCCCCAGCAGAGCGAGGCTGTGAGTCAGTGCTCGGGTTAACAGTAGCATGGAGGTGCTGGCTGGGATGCAAGCCGCCGCCATGGGATGAGTTACACGGCTTCTCCCTGCATCCCTGAAGGAGGTGAAGAGTGTTAGGCCTGTTCTAACTTCATGCAGAGCACTGAGGGGTGGGGGTTGACCTTGGCTGGCCGCGGAGGGAAGCCCAAAGTCTGGCCTCCCTGCGGAGAGTGGGGAGAAAATGTTGCACTTGTGGTTTTTAAATACTAGTGGACAAGTTTCTCTAACACCCAGTGTTTTCGTCTGCTAAGGCTGCCATAGTAAATGCCTACAGCCAGGAGGGCTGAAGCAAAAGGGATTTCTTCTCCCACAGTCCTGGAGACTGGAAGTCTGAGATCAAGGTGTGAGCAGGGCTGGTTCCTCCTGAGGCCTCTCTCCTGGGCTTGTCGACATCATCATCTCCCTGTGTCCTCACAGGGTCGTCCCTCAGTGTGTGTCTGTGTTCCAGTCTCCTCTTCTTATGAGATGTCTTAGTCCATTTCAGGCTGCTATCACAGAATACCATAGACTGGGTGGATTGTAAACAACAGACATTGATTCTCCTGCAGTCCTAGAGGCCGGAGGCCCAAGATCAAGGTGTGGGCAGGGCTGGTTCCTCCTGAGGCCTCTCTCCTTGGCTTGTAGACACCGTCTTCTCCTTGTGTCCTCACAGGCTCATCCCTCTGTGTGTGTCTCTGTCCCCATCTCTTCTTATAAGGTCTGTAGTCCTATTGGATTAGAGCCCACCCTAGTGATCTCGTTTTATTTTAATCACCTCTCTAAAGACTTTGTGTTCAAATACAGCCACAGTCTGATGCCCTCGGGATTAGTACTGTGACCTGTGAATTTGGACGGGAATATAGTTCAGCCCATAGAACCCATTATCCACATAAGTCATTTCACTTCAAAATCAGCGCAAAGCATTAGTTTAAAAATCTCAAATCTGTATTTTTAAAAATTGCTCTTAACACGTTAGAAAAATGTAGAAAAACTTTTTTGTTGTTGTTTTTCTGAGACAAAGTCTCACTCTGTAGCCCAGCCTGGAGTGCAGGGACGTGATCATAGCTCATTGCAGCCTCCACCTCCTGGGCTCAAGCATTCTTTTGCCTCAGTCTCCCAAGTAGCTGAGACTACAGGTGCACATCACCACACTCGGCTAATTTTTTTTTTTTCAGTAGAAATGGAGTCTCACTGTGTTTCTCAGGCTCCAACTGAGCTCACGTGGTCTTACCGCCTTGGCCTCCCAAAGTGGTAGGATTACAGGTGTGCGCCACCACACCCAACCTGGAGGAATTTTTTTTTTAATGGGTTATGATTACTATTTGTGGCCTGCATTTTCTTCCTATTCTCTTTTTTTAACCAACATTTGCTGGCATTTTTTTTTACGCCCAAGGAAACACATTTGCCCATCTATGTCAGGCCTCGAGACCCTCAGGGATGTACATCTAATGCACCTTCAGCCACCAGTGTAAACAGTAAACAGGGCCAGACGACACCTGTGCACCTTCCCTGGCCTTGGGAGAGCCACTGGAATCTCTGCAGCCTTTAAGAGCATCTTGCTTCAGGTTTGCTGACCTGCTTGCTTCTGTGAGAGCATGTGGATTTCCTGAGCAATATCTAGCATTTCATGGTCTCTTTTCTACCCTTCAGGAAGACGGGGCTATAGACCCAACTCTCGTTATGGAAATACTTATGGTAAAGGAATTATGTCTTACAGAATATGTGAGGCAAAGCTGTCCATTTGCAAATAACTAACACACTGTCTGTACTGATGGGAAGCTGATGCTTTTATCCAATGCACAACAACTAACTGGCGATTCGGGTCTCTAATTTGCATTTTCCTTGGTCATCCATGCTGGGGGGAGATGTCGTGCATGCCCTGAGGACTTAATTTCTTGAAAGGAACTCTGGCCCACTTACAGGTGGTACTGGGTGCATGTGTGTGCACATGTGTGTGTATGCATGTGTTCACACACAGGTATGCTTGTGTGTATTGTGTGCGCATGCATGTGCACATGTGCATGTGGATTTTGTAATCATGCTCATAAGTGCATGTGGATTTCATGTGCACATGTGCAAGTGTCGGTGTGCACACATGTGGATTGTTTGAGCGCATGCATGTTTGTGTATGTGCACAGATGTGTTGGCATGTGCTTGTGCATTTTGCATGTGTGCATGTTTGTGCTTGGGTTGCATGTGCATTGCATGTTTCCCGTGTGTATCCATTCACATGCATACATTTAGGGTGTGCAAGCGCATGTGTGCACGTGGATAGATGCAGGAGTGTGCATCTGGGTGTGCTCGTGTGGTGCATGTGCATACTGCACAAATATATCATGTGTATCTGTGCATGTGGATTGTGCATATACATGCGTGTGTACAGGCATGCACATACACACATGAATGTGTTTGTGCATATTTGTGTGTACATGCACGTGCTTATGCATACATGTGTTAACATGTGCACACATGTGTACATGTGTATGTTTAGGCGAATTGTGCTTTATATGTGCTTTTGTTGCCTGTATGTGTGGTATGTGCATGTGTGTGTATGTGGGGATGTGTAGGATGTGCACGTGTGCTTTGTGTTGCGTTTGTATTTACGTGTTGCACATGTGTGTAAATGCGTGTGTGCATGCACATGTGTATGCGTGCTTTTCTGCCTGTGTGTTGCACGTTTGTTGCATGCTGCATGTGTGTATGCATGTGCACACACATTTGTGCATGTCAGTGTGTGTATGAATGGCACGTGTGTATGAATGGCACGTGTGTATGAATGGCACGTGTCTCCATGGAGTTGTCAGCCTGTGTGTGTTTTGCATGCGCACATATGTAGACTCCCCAATGCCGAAATTAAGGCTGCATCTCCCTCTCCCTGGGATTATCCCCATTCCACTAATGACCATTAGACGCGGCATACACATTCACATTCCTCCTCCTTATGCTCCTTATGCTGCTTGGCTGTCCCCCTCCCCCGTCAAGAATGTAAATTCCCTGAAAACAGGGATCTGTGTGCTGTGTTCACAGTCGCATCCTCGACAGTGCCCAGCAATAGAAGGCACTCCGTAAGCTCTGCTGAATAAACACGAACGTCCTTTTCCGCTTACAGGTGGAGATCACCATTCAACGTATGGCAATCCAGAAGGTAACTGATTGACTCACCTTGTCCCAACCTTTAATAAGAGCACACTCTCCTAAATCAGTGCTGGGAGGAGCTGTTTGGGCTTCTGTTTCCCAACCTCACGACTTTCATGGAGCACTCAAACTTTTTTTGTATATAAAGTAGCTTCTGAACAAAAATATCTGACCTTCAGCACAGGACCAATCAGAGTTGAGAGAAAGGAGAGGCAAGCATTGGTTTTCGCTGCAGAAGATGCCCCTTAGCTCTCAGAGTAAGGCTGTGAATGAGTGCTGAGACCATTGCACTTCTCCCAGTACCGCCATTACTCCCCTTTCTTTGACCAGCACTAACTTGAAACCCAAGAAGGACAGAAGAAAGGAAGCTATGAACACTCTGCCCAAAGAAGCCATCAGAGTGCACTGTCAATCCCATCTCAGGTCAAAGGAGGGAGAACTTGAAGCCCAGAAGGCTGACTTTGTGTCCTGTGTTGCTGGGAGAACAGGTTCCCCATTCCCTAAGAGTCATACTCTTGGAGATTTGGGCTGACGCCTGCTTGAGTTTAAGTTGAGAGTAAACGTGCTCAACCCCAAGGCTCTTGTGAGTTTTCAATGATGGGGGAGGAGAAAGTGATTGAAGCTGACCTCTGCCTTTCAATGAACATGCAGAGTACTAGTATCAATATTTTTGGGGTATGTTGGCATCCTTAGAAAAATTTATTGATTCTCCTTTTTCCCTCTATGGTGTAAAGTGAGGTCCAGAGATGGAAAAGGCAAGGCAAATAAACAAGTAATTGCAGTCAGATCTGATGAATAATTTGCTGGAACATATGGGATCCTGTAGCAAGGCAGAAGGGATACTCCTAGACTGGGTTAGGTGAGGGAGGTAGGGCTTCCTGGAGAGAACAATATCCAAGCCAGTCCCCCAAAATATGGGTGAGAGGTGCCCAGGAGAAGAGTGAGGTGTCAGGGAAGATAGTGTACTAGGTAGAGCTGGATACACACGTGGGGACACCAGAAATTGTGTAGCCAGGGTGTGGAATGCAACAGGAACCAGGGAAGGATGCAATGGTGACCAGGAAAGACCGCCAGGTTAGCAGAGGTGGAGTCTGCACTTCATAGAACCTTCATGGGAAAGAGCCTGCCCCTGTTGATGTGTGGGTGAAGAATGGACCTGAGGGGGCTCACTAAGGCCCAGGGAGACCCCCTTTCAGACCAGTTCAGTACCCCTTGGAAATGATGGCAGGCTGAATTAAAGCCTTGGCAAGGGAGGCAAAGAGAAACAGTCAGCTTGGATGACCACTTTTTAAGAACAATTGATTGTACTTGATTGATTTGTAAGAGATGGGAGAGAGGAAAAGGTACGTATCAGTCAGCTATGCTGTGTCACAAAAGACCCCAAAACTTAGTGGCTGGAAATAACAAGCATGTATTATGTTCATGATTATGTGAGTCAGCAATTTGGGCTGAAACCATTCTAGTGGTCCTCCTGGTCTCTTCTGAACTCCCTCTCTTGTGTGCAGTCAGCTGTAGGTGTGGCCAGCGCTTTGACCATGTTTCCTGCGTCTTCTTATATATCTGGGGCCTTAGGTGGAATGGCTCATCTCAGCTTCATATGGGCTGTCACATCCCTCCAGGAAGCCAGGCCAGGCTTCATCACATGGTGACCAGGCAGGGTACCAAGAGCATGAAGAGAAGCGTGCCTGGGCTTACAGCCACCACCTCTTCACTTGTGTGGCATTCTGTTGGCTAAGCCTGGATTCTCAGAATGAAGATGCAGCTCCACCTCTGGATGGGGAACACTGTGAAAGCGTACTGTGGAGTGTGTGCACATAGGGAGGGGAGGAATAGAGAGCTGTCTCTCCCAGGGGGCAGGGGGCAGCGGGCGGCAGCATCAGCCCTGGAGCAGGTTCGTGCGTTCAGTGACAGCACTCTTCCCCCCAACATGGCAGCCTCATTCATGGAGCAGCCTTGTGTCCCTCACCTATGCCATGCCACGTATTGGCCCAGCTGCTCAACCCAGTCTGAAGAAAGGCATGCATGGAAAGGGTGGCTATTTCAAATGGAAATGGTGATGTCTTCCTTTTTCCCTTTGGAAGTGTTGATTTTTGCCACATCAAGCTCCTTCTTCTTGTTCTTTGTGCAGGAGTACCAAAGCTCTGGGGTAATTTGCCATCGAGGCACTGAAGATGCATATGTGTAGTGTGTGCTTGGGTCTAGAGTTCCAGCATGCCTTTGAAAGCAGGCCTATCTGGCAATTTTTCGTTGAACAATATTTTTGCATGAGTGAGCGTTCTACATCTAAAAAGGCACAAAATAGTTTTGACATGTGCCTGTCATCCCAACTACTCAGGAGGCTGAGGCAGGAGGATCGCTTGAGCCCAGGAGTTCAAGACCAGCTTAGGCAACATAGTGACACCCCATCTCTAAAAAAATAAATCAGGCCAGGCGCGGTGGCTCGCCTCTGTAATCCACACACTTTGGGAGGCCGAGGCAAGTGGATCACCTGAGGTCAGGAGTTCGAGACCAGCCTGGCCAGCATGGTGAAACCCTGTCTCTACTAAAAATATAAAAAGTAGCTGGGTGTGATGGCATGGCCTGTAGTCCCAGCTACTTTGGAGGCTGAGGCAGGAGAATCACTTGAACCCAGGAGGAGGAGGTTGCAGTGAGCCGAGATCACACCACTGTATTCCAGACTGGGCGGCAGAGCAAGATTCCATCTCAAAAATAATAAGAAAAAATATTAATAAAATTAATTAAAAGGCATACACGAATTGACTTCAACAAACAAACAAAAATGCCACGGGCCTCGTCTGTGCAAATCCTGGCCTTGGATGTCTCCAGTGGTAAAATGTGGTTGACAAGCTTGGCTCTTTGTGAAAACAGAATTACTTCCTAAGGTGTTTTTTTTTTTTCGTTTTTGTTTTTTAATTAACTTTCTCTTTTTTTTTTCTGTGAGTACAAGGATGGGAAGGGATGTGATGGAGAAGTTACTAGATAGGTGCAAAAGTTATTGCAGTTTTTGTCATTACTTTCAATGGCAAAAATGGCAATAACTTTTGGACCAACCTAATATTTAAGCAGTTTTCCTGCAGCCGTGTTTTTCTCAGATGCGCTTTGCTTTTTCTCCACTCCTGCAGGCAATATGGTAGCAAAAATCGTGTCTCCCATCGTATCTGTGGTGGTGGTGACACTGCTGGGAGCAGCAGCCAGTTATTTCAAACTAAACAATGGGAGAAATTGTTTCAGGACCCGTGGTAAGTTTGGCTCTGAACATTATTTTCCTTGTTACTAAGCCTGATTTTTAAAAAAAATTACTTTCAGATGTCTGTCACTAGCAAGGTTATTTCTGGTTAAGTTCAATATACATAACTTGCCTAATCATGTGATTTTTTAACATTTATTTTTATTTTTTTTGAGACAGAGTTTCACTCTGTTGCCACGGCTGGAGTGCAGTGGCACGATCTCGGCTCATTGCAACCTCCGCCTCCCGGGTTCAAGAGATTCTCTTGCCTCAACCTCCTGAAGAGCTGGGACTACAGGCGGGCACCACCACGTCTGGCTACTTTTTGTATTTTTAGTAGAGATGGGGTTTCATCATGTTGGCCAGGCTGTTCTTGAACTCCTGACCTCAAGTGATCTGCCCGCCGTGGCCTCCCAAAGTTCTGGGATTACAGGCGTGAGCCACCGCACCTGGCCACCGATTGGGTTTTCCTGGTCAGGTGTAAGCTGTACCTTCCCCTAAACCTGGTTACAATGACACTGGCACATTATCTGCCTGATGTAAAAGAGGGGGAGAAAGAAAGGAAAGAAAAAGAAACAAACAAAAAAAATTACTAAGCTACATTGCAAGACTATAAGCATGGCGGTTGATTTAACTAGCCAAATACAGTTCTGTTCTGTTCTGTATTCAGTGACATTTTCGTCACAGGTGAGTCAGGAAAAATATCTGGGTTGAATGTGAATGTTTTCCACAGAACCCGACCCGCAAAGAAAACTACCGAATCACTAAATTTTAAGCCTCTTGATGGAATTCCAAAGCTGTGCTCAGACCATAGGGGAAAAGAAAGATCTGCTGTGGCTTCTTGGGTTTGAAGAATCACTGGGGATTTGAGAGCAGAGGATGCCCTAAAGAAATCTCTGAAACAACAGTCAGGGATTGTTTTGTAGACAAAAGAGTGACACAGATCTTTAACTGGGGGTCTCTGGAGGTTTGGTTTAAACCTCAGGCCACCCACATCAGAATCTGTCTGAAGTTTGCCCAGGGCCCTCTAAATCATACCTTCTTTGTGTCCCTAAAGGAAACCAGAAAGGGATGCCCATTCCTACGGTGTTTGCTTTAGGATTTGCATTTGGCCTCAAAAATCCTAAAACCTTCCCCTGCGCTCCCTCTGCTGGTAAATGGGCAGTATCAACCATTAGCTAATGAACCTCGGGGGTCAGCCTCCATCTACATTACACCCCGTCCTGAAATTTTGGGAGGAAACTGAGTTTCTGAAAAACAGTCTTATTTCCCTGGCAACCTGACAGCAGATTCTTGGGTTCAGTGACAACACTCTTTCACCAACATGGCAGCCATCATTAATGAGACACCACGTGTTAATTTCAGTAGTATTTGTGGCAGTGATTTGTAAGCCTTTGTTAACCAAGGGCTGAAACTGAGTGAGCAGAGAGAGGCACCCGTCTCCACAAGCACAAAATGTAAAGGCAGGGAACAGGGGACATCCACAAACTCAATAATCAAGGCAAATATATTTTAGTGCAATATTTTTAAAGGAAAATCATTGGACTGGGGGCCAGCTGAGTTTCTGAAATAGGTGTAGTTTTAAAAACGTGGACGATGCCTGCCCCATTTATCTGAGGTGGAAGCATGTTTTTGCTAAAGGGGTGTAATGTCTTGAAGCTCTTTCATGCCTTTTGGCTACCTGGTAAGTCTTTTGTCTACTTTCTCCATTGTACTTCAGTGATACCCTCACCAAGTATTCCCAAGCACCAAGTTTATCTTCCCTTCCCTTAAAGTTCCTGAGATCAGAAAGGAGGATGTAGACAGAGTGAGATGATGTTAGGGAGATCTCTTCAAGGTGAGCAGTGACATTTATGTGGATCCTGGGCCCATATCATCTTGCTGGCTGTAAAACCTTTATACTATCTAGGAAATATGTGTATGACAGCACTACGTAGGGGTTTGGTATCAAATGGGGCTCAGACCTCTGTGAACTTGACTCTAAGGTTCCAGGCTGCTGCTAATGGTACCCAGCTGTCCACCTATCCTTAGTTGGGCCAATAATTTTCTCTCTCTCCTAAAGGATGATGTGCATGGTATACTAACCATATCCATGGTGATGTGGTGCAGTGCACAACCTGTGGAACTGTATACATGCTGAGGCCATACACTGAAGCTTGCATACTTTGTAGAGAAAGAGTTGTAGTAAGGGAGCTACATAGATAGCAGCAGATGTCTGTCACTTGATGTGGACTTTTAAGAATCGTACTTTGCTTTTATTTTGTAAAGTGGAGCAAATGACAACACCACTTCAGAAGTTATAAAGACCAAGAAGGCCATATTAAAAAAAAAAATTCCTACAAATATTAGTTTTAACCAAAAAGAAAGTTACTCAATTCATTTAAGATCATCAAAATCCTTAACAAATGGCAAAATGTAAAAAACAATGTTTAGAAAACTAATATTTGTTTCCAGATATGATTTTAACAGTTTTTAAATATTTTCTATTTTTAATTTTTCCAGCTTTATTAAGGTACAGTTGACAAATAAACGTTGTATATATTTAAGATGTACAATTTCATTGCTGCATCATTTATTTGTTCTAATCTATTTCCTTCTGCTGAATGTAAAGCAAGTGTCATGTAGACAGCACATAGTTGGATCTTGGTTTTCTTTTTTTGAAGTAGATTTTTCATTCTTCTAGCTTTATTAAAGTATAATAGACAAATATTGTATATATTTAAGATGTGCAACTTCGTTTCTGCTTCATTTTTTTTCTGTTCTAATCTTCCTTCTGCTGAATCTAGAGCAAGAGTCTCTGTAACAGCATAGAATTGGATCTTGGTTTTCTTTTTCTTTAATAGACTTTTTTCCCCCCCACAATGACATTTGTTTCCAATCTGCCTTTCAGAACCAGAAAATGTCTGAAGACGTTGAGATCCCCTGATTACTTTGAGAAAAACAACTAAAACAAGAACGCTGTTTATCACTGTTGTGGAAATTTCCTTTTATTCTTGACACAATTTGATGACCTAAAGTGTGTTTTCTTCTGTGTGAAGTACGTGAGCTGCCTCACTAAGCATTCCCAACTCATTGGATGTGATGTGGTTATAGAGATAAATTAGGCAGCTAGACCCTGCATTCTAAAAAAGGATTGCTTGATCTGTTGCTTTGGCCATTCATTTGCACAAAGAGACTGGCTCTCTGTTCTGAGATCTTCAGCTACCTCGTGGTGCAATAACACACACATGCTTAACCATGTTGATGGCACAAAGCAGTGAGCAGTAGGGAGGCAGAGTATCTTGGTGGGGAGGGGATGCTATCAGCTTCTGGGAGATGGAGAATATCGTTGAGTTTCCAAAGATGCTGGGCCTGTGCTAAATTCTTCAGTGTTATAAAAAATCATTGAGCATTCATTATTGCGAATGAAGTGGGGATGCATTATTTCTGACACCCACAAGCAGGGTTTGAGCATCCTTTCAGCTTTGATGTATCTGCACATAAAATTATTATTACCTGAAGAAAATAAGGCTGCATTTTGAAATGCTAAGTGCAAAGCGACTGATGTTAAAACCATCTGGGGGAAATCTTGGGATACTTTTTCCTAGAAAATCACATGGTTTTGATATGTTTTGGCGGATAGGAGACAGAAATGGTGATTGTCAGGTGTTGAGTCCTTTTGTAGTATTTGTAGTCTTTGATACTCTGTAAGTACTGGTTCCTAAGGCAACAACATTGCATTCCTTGGTTTATACTTTTTCTATTCACCAGAGTAGGAAATCTTAAATCCTTAGGCATCCAAGAAGTATACTAGCTTTTTGCTTCTCTTTTAGAAATACTTGTGGGGAGAGAAAAAAGGATAGTTTGGGCATATTGGTATAGTTTGAGGAAACTAAGGTTAATGTTCATGTAACATTTAGACTTTGCCATAAATATCAGAACCAAAGATTGAGACATTCATGTAGAGTCTGGAATGTATATACGGGACCCATAAAAATTCCCAGTATACATGTTTTATGCTCACCAATATGAACTGGGGTCTTCAAAGAAAGAAGGTTGAAAGTGGAAAGCCCTTGAAAGAGCTCCCCAATTTGTAAAATATCTTTAATCATTCACGTTAGGGATCTCAGAGCTGTGGGTCTCAGATTGTGGATTCATGCATCCTTTGTGCAATTTGAAGATAGTCCGTATTTCCTATTTCAGTATTAGGTCCTGCAACACTTTTCAATTCTTGTAGAAGGTGTTTTCAGGAGTGGTGATGTCTGATGCTCAATTACTATTTTCTCTATAAGAGTTTCAGCGTAAGCTTAATTAAATTCTTGTGAAAAAGCCTCTGTGTTTTTAGTTGTATATACACACACATACCTACTTAAATGGAATCTAAACATTTTTAGCCTTTAATCCATTCCATTTTCTAAAACTGTCATAAACCATTTTTGATCATTTTAAATAAATGTAAAAGAAAAAATAACTGGATTTGATTATTGCATAGTTTTTTCTATATTTCACAAATGAATTTTATGAAATGGCTGTAGAAGTGGCCCCAAAATTATGAACCTTCATAGCTGTGAATAATATGCAACAAATCTCTTTTAAAGCTCAAGATAGATTATGAACATATGAAATACATAGAGTTACCTAATAATGAGATAAAATTCACCTGGGGGACAAGGATAATGTTCAACCTACTTAAAATGAAAATATTTGAATAATGACTGCTTGGGGGAACCTCTCTGAGGGGTCATGAGGATCACCTGTTGGCTATTCTGTTTTCATGCTGAGAAGGTGAGAATTGAACAGATGAGCAAAGCCTTGATAAAATGTCATCTCCATGTATTTTAGAGAAGGATAACCTTGATTGTACAGTTGACCCTTGAACAACACAGGGTGAACTGCATAGGTCCACCTATATGTGAATTTGCTTCTGGCTCCGCCATTACTGAGACAGCAGGACCAACCCTCTGTCTACTCAATGTGAAGCTGGTAAGGGTGAAGACCTTTATGGTGATCCACTTCCACTTAATAAATAGGAAACTCATTAATTTTAACTTCCTTATGATTTTCTTCATAACATTTTCTTTCCTCTAGCTTACTTTATTGTAATAATATGGTATGTAATACATATACAAAATACGTGTTCAACTGTTATCAGTAAGGCTTTCAGTCAACCAGTATGCTATGAGTAGTTAATTTTTTGGAGAGTCATAAGTTATACATGGGTTTTCAACTGTGCGGAGGGTCAGTTCCTCTCACTACCCCACCTGGTTCAAGGGTCAATTATATGGTGTTAAAAGCCACACTTGCCTCCTCTTTGTGGGGACCTGAATGTGTTTGGTGGTCAACGGATAAATATCTTTGTGTTGGAATGAAGAGAAGCCATGACTAATTTAGTAGGGTGAAGAGGAAAATCACAAACACGTGAGCTATATTTTTGTTTATTTTTTTCTACACAGGCTAAAAAATAACAACTTTTTTACCCACTATATGAAATTGTTCTAGTTGTATGGGAGAGGAAAGTATGATTCTGCTGATTTGCCTTTGACTACTGGCATTGGAATATCGAGTTACACACACACACACACACACACACACACACACACAAGCACAGTATTAACACACTGATACGTGTTGAATTATGTCCCCTCAAATTCGTATGTTGAAGTCCTAACCCCTGGCACCTCAGAATGTGGCCTTATTGAAAATAAGGCTCTTGCAGAGGTAACTAGTTTATTGAAATGAGGTCATACTGGAGTGAGGTGGGTCCCTAATCCTATATGCCTGGTGTCTTTATAAGAACGTGGGATCTGGACACAGGTAGTTACATAAGGAGAATGCTATGGAGTGATGTTACCACAAGCCAGAGAACTACCCAAAGCAAGGAGAGGACCCTGGAACAGATCCTTCCCTAGAGACTTCAGAGGGAGCATAGCCCTGCAGACACCCTGGTTTTGGACTTCTGGCCCCTAGAACTGTGCACGAAGAAACAAATGTCCATTGTTTAGGCCAATCAGTTTGCAATACGTTGCTATAGCCGCCCCGTGGAATGAATACATACATTAACACATGCTGTGTACATGTTTTTTTCCCCCTAATTTAAAAAAAAAAAAGAGATGGGGAATTCATTTAGCTTGCCTATAGAGGTAGTACGCAAGATTAGTCAGGGTTAAATTCCAGACTCTGACACTCAATTTATAGATTCACATCCTGGCTTCTCCATTTCAAGCTGTGCAAACTTAGGCAAGTTATACCACCTCTCTGGGCCATGGTTATCCCATGTCAGGGGAAAAAAGGGAGGTGTCCTAAGAAGATCTTCCTCTCCAAGATGTGTTGAGGATATAAGACTCAATGTGTGAAGGCTGGGCGCGGTGGCTCATGCCTGTAATCCCAGCACTTTGGGAGACCAAGGCGGGTGGATCACCTGAGGTCAGGAGTTTGAGACCAGCCTGGCCAGCATGGTGAAACCCCGTCTGTACCAAAAATACAAAGAATTAGCTGGACATGGTGGTGCACGCCTGTAATTCCAGCTACTCGGGAGGCTGGGGCACAAGAATCACTTGAACCCGGGAGGTTGAGTCTTCAGTAAGTGGAGATCACACCACTGCACTCCAGTCTGGGCGACAGAGTGAGACCCTGTCTCAAAGAAAACAAAAACAAACACAAAAACAAAACAAAACAAAACAAAGACAATTGTGAAAAGCATTCTAAGTGGTGCCTGGGAGGCAGTAAGGGCTGCCCAGGGGTTGGGGGAAAAAAAACAAGCTTTTCTTAGTGTAAATAAAATCAATCTCATTGAAATATATATGGCACTTCTTAGAATTGGCTCAGAAGCAACAAACATGAAAAAAAGCTCAACATAACATCACTGATCATTAGAGAAATGCAAATCAAAACCACAATGAGATACCATCTCACACCAGTCAGAATGGTGATTATTAAAAAGTCAAGAAACAACAGATGCTGGTGAGATTGTGGAGAAATAGAAACACTTTTACACTGTTGGTGGGAATGTAAACTAGTTCAACCATTGTGGAAGACGGTGTGGCAATTCCTCAAAGATCTAGAACCAGAAATACTATTTGACCCAGCAACCCCATTGCTGGGTATATACCCAAAGGAATATAAGCCATTCTATTACAAAGATACATGCACGTGTATGTTCATTGCAGCACTATTCACAATAGCAAAGATATAAAATCAACCTAACTGCCCATCAATAATATACTGGATAAATAATATATGGTACACACACACACACACGCACGCAGCTATATACTATGCACCTATATAAAGGAATGAGATCATGTCCTTTGGAGGGACATGGATGGAGCTGGAAGCCATTATCCTCAGCAAACTAATGCAAGAAGAGAAAACCAAACACTGCATGTTCTCACTTATAAGTGGGAGCTGAACAATGAGAACACACTGACACAGGGAGGGGAACAACACACACTGGGGCCTGTTGGCAGATGGAGTGTGGGGAGGGAGAGCATCAGGAAAAATAGCTAATGCATGCTGGGCTTAATACCTAGGTGGTGGGTTGATAGATGCAGCAAACCACCATGACACACGTTTACCTATGTAACAACCTGCACTTCCTGCACACGTACCCTGGAACTTAAAATAAAAATAAAAGAATTGGTTCAGAAGTCAAGACCATGAAGTCAAGACTGTTCAACCTAACTAAAAACACAGTCTTAGAGAATGCACACGTTGTCCACCCAAATCCCTTCTTTCTGTCTTAATAGTTTCAATAGTGCTATATTTCTGGTGTATGGAGCTGTGGTCATGGTTCCTCAGCTGAACTACATTTCCCAGCATTCCTTGTGGGTAGGTGAAGTCACATGACTGCACTCTGGCAAATGGTGAGTCACTTCTATTTCTGAAGATGAAAGATACTTTCATTATTTAACCAAAAATCATCTTCCAGCATGAGGAACATCACGGTGAGTCAGTCTTGCATTTGGAGAGAAATTACTGTCAGGACCCAGTAGGTCTAATGGAAGAACCCTTTCCCTGTGTTTTTTGCATGCAAAAAGTATCTGAGGGAATAATTTAAATTTAAATTTTTCTTGGGGATCCAGTTATCTATCCAGAGAATTCCTGGGAGCCCTGTGAGAACCTTTACACATCCCCCCAAACCTTGCTTTACTTGAACACCGAGAACATAAAGATATTTTTTGAAAACTTTAATTTCCCCCTCAATTTTTTTTTTTCTGATACATACATTTTCTTAAGTTAACCAAGCCCCCAAGTTTTCTCATTAAGTCTTCAAACAACATGACCTTTGTCCTCTCAGGATAATTGCTAAGAATCAGTAGTTCTTTCTGATATTTTTTGCTGGAAGAATTTTTGCTTGAATTCCACAGGCATTCAGCTCCCTGAATGCATAGATGATGTTTTGAGCTGCCTGGGGAAGATTCTCCTCCTTCTTTCCAGGATAAATTCACCTTAAATATTTGCTGATCATTCATTATATTGATGGGGGGAGTACAATTTACTAAGACTTTATGTTTCTGCAGACATTTTGGAATTTGACTTTCAAATTGTGTGTGTGTTTTCTGACATGCTCATTTTGGAGACTTTTCATATAATCTGTATGTGCAACTGTTATTTTATCCACTTTCAGATAATTATATGTGGATTTCGTTGCTTTTTCTTCCAGAGATTTTAAAGACTAATTTACCTTAACACATAAATCAGTTTCATCAACATTCCTTCTGATTTCTAGCACGTCTCCACCTTCTAATGCATTTATCTTCAATGACAAGGGCTCACCATCCACCGCATCATCTCCAAGAACAGCAGTCTGATCTGTCTTCAGCAAGTATTTTCTAATATTGTTTGTGTTTGTTCATTAAATTCACTCACTCTTTCTTTGCATCCATTGGCTTCTTGGGAAATCAGGTTTATGCATCTATGAAAATGGAAATTTTCATTCACACCATCTTTTATTGCCATCTTAAGTGAGACTCTTAAGTCTCATAGGTCTTTCCATGTTACTCATTGACGTATGTCATGTTGAAGTGTATTGTGATGGGGCCAGTGGATTTCAAATACCATCAAACTTTTTCCTCTCTAGTATTTCCAAACAATGACATTTCTTTTCACGCATGGACAGATATGGTCCTCCTCATTTTAACAGTTCTTCTTTAGGATTCCAATTCTAAAACCACCAGCAGCAAACGATGTAATTCTTTTCACCAAAAGCAAATTCTTGCTCTGAACCCATCAAAGTTTCCAGTACACACTATTTTCATACAGCCCTTGATTTTTTTTTTCAGTTAAGTTCATTTAGATGGTCAGAAATGTCAGTTAAGCGTCATTTGAAGGTAATAACTAACCTTGAAAAACTAGTGGCTTGGGTATAGATTTCCAAAAAAATTAGACTGGGCATAGTGGCTCACACCTGTAATCCCAGCACTTTGGGAGGCCTAGGTGAGAGGATTGCTTGAGTCTAGGAGTTCAAGACCAGCCTGGGCAACATAGTGAGACCCCATCTCTAGTAAAGATTAAAAAATTAGCTGGGCGTTGTAGTGCACACCTGTAGTCCCAGCTATGTGGGAGGATCACTTGAACTCAGAAATTCAAGACCATAGTGAACTGTGATAGCATCACTGCACTCCCGCTTGGGCAACAGAGTGAGACTGTCAAAAGAAGGAAGGAAGGAAGGAAGGAAGGAAGGAACGAAGAGAGGGAGGGAGGGAGGGAGGGACAGAGAGGGAGGGAGGGAGGGAGGAAGGAAGGAAGGAAGGAAGAGAGGGAGGAAGGAAGGAAGGAAGGAAGGAAGGAAGGAAGGAAATAAATTTGATTCTTTCCGCCCATAAACTTGTGATGAAGCACCAGTTTTGGAAAGCTGCCCTGCTTTGGTGGCAATAGCAGATGGCAAGATTCTGATACCTTCTACTATGAAGTTCAAAACAGTCAGAAGTGGGCAACTTGGTTTTTCTGAAATGTATCATTCTGATATCAGACTCAGGCCTAGAGGAAATTTTTTAATGCCTCTGACAGATCTAAAGCACATGTTCTGAGAGCACCATGCGAAAGCGGCCGCTGTCCTGTTCGCTTGGCTTCATTGATCCAAATCACAGGGTTGACGATTTTCCTTCAAATGGATACAGTGAGGGATCCTTCAAATGGATGCAGCTATATGAGGCATTTGAGTGAAGGTGATACTTGCTTCTTGACTGCACAGATGCCACTTTTTGCCTTTGAGGACTTGCTAAAGAGTTCAGACTTTTCCTCCTGTATGTTTTCTGTATGTTTTCTGTGCACAAGTCATGTTTTGTGGTGAGGACCATGGATTTTATTTCATTTTTTTCATAACCTTTCTATGCATATGAGACCTTGAGGCTGCAGAGAAAGAAATTATTGGGATAAACAAATCCAAATGGAAATAGGCTCATTAGTTTAGCTAAGGAGAACACTTCTGTTGTTTTAATGACGTTCAAGCTTTAATCACAGAATTTTCGTGCAAAAGAAAAACTACACATATTATATACGTGCGTGTGTGTGTATCTCCTGTAAAAATAGAAACAATATATTGTATTAAGGAGGCCTTATAGCTTCAGAAATTTTTTTCTTCAAATATTATTCTTAGGTCTGTAGTATGAAAGTTCTTTTAAAATAAACTGTACAACAATTTCACAAAATATTCAAAATAAAAAAGAGGGAGTGTAGGATATTAATTGCCACTAAATTTAATAATTAAAATACTAAACATTTTACGAAGGGATGACCACACTAAAATTCATATATACCCAAAGATCTTTTAAAAATTAGATTTTTCAGGCTGGGTACAGTGGCTCATGTCTATAATCCCAGCACTTTGGGAGGACAAGATGGGAGGATCACTTGAGGCCAGAGGTTGGAGACCAGCGTGGGCAACAGAGCAAGACCCCATCTCTACAAAAATTTTGTAAAAATTAGCTGGATGCAGTGGCGTGTGCCTATAGTCCTAACTACTTAGGAGGCTGAGGCAGGAAGATCACTTGAGCCCAGGAGTTCAAGACTGCAGTGAGCTGGGATTGTGCCACTGCATTCCAGCCTGAGGAACAGAGTGAGACCTTGTCTCTAAGAAAGAAAAAAAATTTTGAACATTACAAAAGCCTACAATCTTTTTGAAATTGATTACTTTAGTTAAATTCTTCTCCATTCAGTGTGATTTTAGAAGTAATCCTTTTACATCTGGAAAATGAAGAATAATTTATTATTTCGCCCAGAGAATGATAAATCGATCTATCAAAATACAGCAATCTAGAAAGCTAATAAATAATGTTCTAATTAGGAAGACCTACTGCCAGTAGGAGTAATAGATAATAACAATACTATTTGCTTATTCCTTTTATTTTAGTAGAAAAATAAGCTTTTAAAATAATTTATGTACTTATTTATTTATTTTTGAGATGGAGGCTCACTCTGTCACCTAGGCTGGAGTGCAGTGGCATGACCTTGGCTCACTGCAACCTCTGCCTCCGGGTTCAAGCGATTCTCCCTGCCTCAGCCTCCTGAGTAGCTGGGATTACAGGCACCTACCATCATGCCCAGGTAATTTTTGTATTTTTAGTAAAGATAGGGTTTTGCCATGTTGGCCAGGCTGGTCTTCAACTCCTGACCTCAGGTGATCCGCTCGCCTCAGCCTCCCAAAGTGCTGGGATTATAGGCGTGAGCCACTGTTCCCGGCCTTTTAAAATAATGTAAATACTTTACACATGTACATATAAAAATGGATGTTGGTTGGGTGTGGTGGTTCATACCTGTAATCCCAGCACTCTGGGAGGTCAAGGTGGGTGGGTCACTTGAGCCCTTGAGCTTTGGAGTTTGAGACCAAGCTTGGTGATACATGGAGACTCTGTCTCTACAAAAAATTTAAACATTAGCTGGGCATGGTAGTACATGCCTGTGGTCCTAGCTACTTGGGAGGCTGAGGCAGGAGAATCGCTCGAGCCTGGGATGTTGAAGCAGTAGTGAGCTCTGATTGCACCATTGCATTGAAGCCCAGGTGACAGAGCAAGACCCTGTCAAAAAAAAGGATGTCAGTGATAATGAGTTGTTTATAAAGATAGAATTAGAGTTCCAGGGATGACTGGGGAGGTCTAGTGTATTATAACCCCTACCATGTGCCCGTCAGGGACTGGTACTTAAAAGTCAAAACAGTAACTGCAGAATTTGAGAGGTGTATAAAGAGAGTCTCTCAAATAGTGCTTAGTCATTAGTTCAGCGATGGTCAGTTTGAGCATAGCTATAAAATTAGCTTATCACGGTGAAAAGTGTGTAAGCATCACTATCTTGTAGCATGTAGTTTCCCAGCAGGGCCATGCGACACCCAGTGGACATTTCTGAATTGTACATTCAAAAAAATGTTACCACTGGCTAAACGTTTTTTTCATTTAACATAAAAGTTAGTCTTGGGGGTGTCATTCAATGCCTTTTCTGCTTCCTTCAGAATTATAAAGGCTTCCGCCACAACTTTGATCTGAGCCCAGTTATGAACTTCATACAAAGCTGCAGAGAGGAGCCTGTGTCTGTTGAAGAAAGGCTCACGAGGTCCCATGGTAAGGGGAGAGGAGCTGGGGTAATGAGGAAGAAAGGCAGCTTTCCAGGGGCCGAGTCCAGAAGACCAGACTTGTCAGAGAATGGAACTAGCTTGCCCATCTCAGCCCACGAGAGAGTTTCACACCACGTGCTATTCTGGTTCCACACATTGAAGCACTTGGGTGACTTGGAATGGCCTCCATCTAAGCTGCATCTTCCCTCACAGTTCCAAATATAAATGCAATGCATTCCCTGGGTTCCTGCCAGCCGTTGTCATGTTTTTGCTTCACAGCTGTCTCCTCCCCGCCCCCCGTCCTGTTCATCTGCCCCTTGCTAAACAGGTATTCATGAAACGTGACTGCTTGTTTATGAATAGCTGGGATGTAGACATGACATATGGAAAGAGAAGCTGCCAATTTTTCCCCAACCAAAAGTGAAAACAGTGCTTGGACCTAACAAGCATAGAACGTTTGATCCCATAGCAGAGCTGGTGGGAAGGCTGGGGGCAAAATCTCACACTGTCCACCATTGGCTGTAGACCAAAGGGAGGCTGCAGGGAGGTGGGGCCATTTCAATCGCAGGTCCCCACCCACTATGAGCACTTCCTCACCCACATCCTCTGTTTTAATCTTTTCTCTCTATCTCTTATCAACTTCCAACATATGATAAAGTATCACCTTTTATTGTTTCTCTCCGGCTCCATCACCCGCTAGAATGCAACTGCTACAAAGGCATGGATTTGTCCCCAGTTTCCAGAAACATGACTGGCATGTAGTAGATGCTCATTAAAGACTTATTTATTTATTCATTGAGACAATGTCTTGCTCTGTTGTCCAGGCTGGAGTGCTGCGGTGTGATCATGGTTCACTGCAGCCTCAAACTCCTGGGCTCCAAAGATCTTGTCACCTTAGCTTTCTGAGTGGCTGGGATGACAGGCATGTCCTACCATCCCTGGCTAATTTATTTGTTGTTTTTGTAGAGATGGGGTCTCACTGTGCTTCCCAGGCTGGTTTCGAACTCCTAGGCTCTAGTGATTTTCCCACCTTGGCCTCCCAAATTGCTGGGATTACAGACTTGAGCCACCACGCCTGGCCCTGAAGACTTATTAAACACACGGGAAAATGAATGAGTGAAGCCCTCGTTCAGGCCACAACTTTAATAATATTAAAGAGGAGATATTTTCTTTTGGTATTCTAGCTAAAGACTTTTCGGATGAGATGGATAAGGATATTAACAAATGTGTTTTTTAAAAAATATATATATACATATTACGAAATAAAACATCCGGAAGACCTCCATAACTCAAGGAACCAATATTCTACAAATGACCCCTGTGTGAAGTGGCAGAATCATGAATGGGTAAAAGGTTTGTCTGAAGCTTAAGATAAACCTGTGGGTTTTAAATTTATAGACTTTAAAAATTCAGTGATAGGATTTCAGATTCCACACTACCTTATCTTTGAGAAGCTAATGATGATCAAGTTTTGTCATCGAAGGAGAACATTCACAGTGATTTGAAAAGATGGCTAAAATGCTTTTTCTAACTATATATCGTCATGAGGTTATATTTTCTTCATCTACTTTAACCTACTTTAACCTGAACAACGTAAGGAATGTTGATCTGAGAAACTGGTCATCTCCTCATAAGTCAGATATTAACATGATTTGTAAACATGTGAAACAGTACTCTTCCCCTATGAAAATTTTTCCGTTTGAAAAAATACATCCCATTTTTCATAAAATTACATTATTTAAAATGTACTGGATTTATCTTTAAAATTATTAATTAGTCAAAAACTTCATTTTAATTTCAGAAAATATAGAAATGTTAATTTTAATTTATTACAGCATTAAATTTAATGCAATGTAATTTAATTACAGAACATATAGACATTTACAATGCACAAAAACAAAAGGCCCTTAATCATTGTTAAGAGGGCAAAAGAGGCAGGGCACGATGGCTCATGCCTGTAATCCCAGCACTTTGGGAGGCTGAGGCAGGTGGGTCACCTGAGGTCAGGAGTTTGAGACCAGCCTGGCCAACATGGTGAAACCCTGTCTCTACTAAAAATACAAAAATTAGCCATGTGTGGTGGCACATGCCTGTAGTCCCAGCTACTCGGGAGGCTAAGATAGGAGAATTGCTTGAACCTGGGAGGTGGAGGCTGCAGTGAGCTGAGATCGTGCCACTACACTCTAGTCTGGGCAAGACAGAGTGAGACTCTGTCTCAAAACAAAACAAAAAAAGAGGGCAAAGGAATCCTGTGACCAACACGTTTCACAATTTCTGCTTGATTTTATAAGTGATGGCACTTTTCCCCTGAAATCTCTGCAGTTTTATAAATCTCCCTCCCTATCTGACTGCCTCAATCCTTTTCTCTCTGCCAACTCAAAATGGTTGAGGCAATAGAGACAGCATCCGTAACAAGATGTACTTAGATTCAGGACCTCTGGGCTGGGTCAATTTGAGGGCTTAACAATGTCCTCCAGTAGCCAGGTTCTCTGTGTCTTGCAGTCCTGTGTTTCATGAGTCATCAGCCCATTTCACTCATGGCAGAAGATGGCTGCTGTACCTCCAGCCATCACAGCCTTATCCACTAATATATGTAAGCCCAATTAAGATCATTTCCTCCCAGATTTTCTCTTTTAAGAGCAAAGACATCCTTTCAGGGCTCACCCCCAATTCCTCATCCCTGATTTACACACAGCCCCTAACTAAAAGTAATCAGGTGTAGCCAGGCATGGCGGCTCACACCTGTAATTCCAACACTTTGGGAGGCTGACTCAGGAGGACCACCTAAGGTCAGGAGTTCAAGACCAACCTGGCCAACATGGTGAAACCCTGTCTCTACTAAAAATACAAAATTAGCCAGGCATGGTGGTGGGCACCTGTAATCCCAGCTACTTGGGAGGCTGAGGCAGGAGAATCGCTTGAACCCAGGAAGTGGAGGTTGCAGTGAGCCAAGATCATGCCATTTCACTCCAGCCTGGTCGACAGAGTGAGACTCCCTCTCAAAAAAAAAAAATAATAATAATAAAATAAAAAAGGAAAAGAAAAATAAAAAAGCATGAGAAAGCATGAAGGAACCCTGGGAAAAAATACAGGCTCTGCCAACAATAAGGAAAAATGATGGTTGACTGGGAAGCCAGTAGCACGTGCTGCCCATCATTTGCTTATTTTGTGTCAAGTTGTTTGCCAATGTAGTTCTTTATATATTATATATTATTATGTTAATCTTTACCAAAATATAAAATATTGAGATGTAATTGCAATTGTGACCCACACACATACATGTAGATGCATGTTCTGTGTATCGCAAATGTGTTCTCTCATTCTGTACTTGTCTTCAGTTCTTAGAAACTTTGTTACAATCATGTTGTGCAATCAAATAGCTTGGCACAAACATCTGTTTTGTTCCTTCTGAGTTTGATTTTTGTTGTTGTTGTTTGAGACAGAGTCTTGCTCTGTCACCCAGGCAGGAGTGCCGATCATGGCTTACTGCAGCCTTGAACTCACAGGCTCAAGCAATCCTCCCATCTTAGTCTTCTGAGTAGCTGGGACTACAGGCGTGTACCAACACTCTCGGCTAATTTTTTAAAAAAGTTTTTGTAAAGTCGGAGGGATCTCACTGTATTGGCCAGGCTGTTCTTGAACTCCTGAGCTCACGTAATCCTCCTGCCTTTACCTCCCAAAGTGCTGGGATGGCAGGCATGAGCCACCATGCCCAGCTGCCTGCTGGGTTTCAATCCTTCCTTTCCCAGCACGCATGTAACTTTAAGAAGGTCTTGTAACTAACTCTCCAATAAAATTGTCCTGGGCATATAAATGTCTTGACGTTTTCTTCTAATGCCTCCCTAGGAAAACTGGCACACACCTGTTCCCAGCAACAGGGAGGAGAGAAAGGTTTACTCCGAATGCACCCACGACAAAACTCCCCTGCTGCCAAGCTCTCCGTGGCTTCCTGGAGACCAACACACACAGGAACAGAAGCCCGGCAACCCCCAGGGGAAGATGCCTCCTCCGGGTTTAAAAACGGAGCTACCCTTTTGCCCGGGGATCATGAGCGTTGCCTTGTGACTTAGTGCCTTATACTCTGCTTTCAGAGCACCAGTTCTCAGTGGAACGGGAGAAACAGGCGGGTGACGAGGGTGGGGTGATTTATGGGACAGAGAATGGTGCAACACCTATGCTTGTTTGTGTTGGGAGACAGAGGCCTCCTGCATGCCCGAAACATGTTGTTTAAACATCCCTGCAGTTGCGCCAATGTCTTTTTCTCTCTGGCTGTTTCAGCCCTTTTCTATCTCTACCAAATCCATGCTCCCCCCTCTCCAGCCCTCCTGTCTCCAGCTACCCTCCCCAGCGCCCTCAAATCTCGGAACTGCAAGCAGTGCGTCTCAAGCCTGGCTGTGCGTCTCAAGCCTGGCTGTGCGTTAGGAACTCCTGGAGGCCTGGTTCACGTAGCTGGGTCGGGGGAAGCCCTGGGACGCAGGGTTCTGATTTCAGAGTTCAGATGCCTAAGAATGTGCATGACACAGTTTCCCAGGTGATGCTGATGCTGCCGGACCAGGACTGAGCCTGCACATCTCACCCCGAATTCAAAATCAAAAGATGGGGTGAGGGTTCTCAGCAAAACGCAGCCTGAGATTCTATTTTGGGGACCGCTGTTCCAGAGAGAAGCGCAGTGCCCCTGACACTTGGTGGGTGGGGCCCAGGGACGCTGCTCAACACCCTGCAGGGCACAGGACGCCCCCAACAGACAGTCATTCAACTTAAATATTAATAGTGATAAAGTTGAGAAAGACTCTATCTATTGTCTATCTATGTATCCATCTATCCACCCATTCATCTATCATCATCATTTATCTATTACCTATGTATCATTTCTCTATTACCTGTCTATACATCTAGCCATCCATCATCCATCTATCATCATTATTTATCTATTATCCGTCATTTATCTAATATCTGTCTTCCTATCTATGTATCTATCATCATCATCATCATCATCAATCTCTTATCTATCTGTTTATCATCTATCTCCATCTATGTGTCTATGTATCTGTATATCTATCATCTATTTATCACCTATTTCTCCATCCTATCTATCATCTATCTGTCCATCCATCCTATCTCATCTATCATCTACCTATGTATCATCTATCATGTGTCTACTGATCTATTTATCTATCCATTATCTATCTATTTATTTATCATTTATCTAAACAGTGACTCACAGTCGCAGACTGATTCTGCCCCTGCCCCCACCAGGGGACACTGTGCAATGTTTGAGGTCAGTTTTAATTGTCATTACTGGAAAGTGTGCTAATGGCATCTGGCAGATGGAGCCCAGGGACACTGCTCAATACCCCACAGTGCACAGGACGGGCCCACCACCGAGAATCCCGCCCTGAATGCCACAAACGCCTTGGTGAAAAACTCCAGGAGTAACTTCCATCCAACGTTGGGAAAGGGATCAGGTTGACAATCACATCATTCTGAACAGTCCAGGAGGCAGGAGCTGTCTGAGTCATTTGTAAATGCACCTCTCATTAGAACACTCGTAAGACCCTTTCCCGTAGGAGGATCCTCCCTTACCCAGAGCAAGATCACAGCACTCCACGGTTTCCCTGCTGGAGCAATGAGAAGCCAACACAGGCCCCATGGAACGAGTTGGCAGCACGAGGCTGTGCAGACATCTGGCAACTATTGGAGCCAACAAGGAGAAAGCATAGAAGCTGGGAAAGTCTCCCCTTCCTTGCACAAGAACTGAGACTTCCTTGGAGGAGCCAGCTTCATCCTGGCATTTCTCTTCTTCGGGGCTGGCATCCAGAGGATAGAAAACTGAGGTCGTACTGGCAAAGGGGGCTCCGCCGGGGCACTTCTCGGCTCCTAAGGATTTCCCCAATGACTCGGAGGCTGGACAGATTTAAAAGTGGACCCCCTATGGAAAATGGTACAGAGATTTCTCAAAGAACTAAAATTTTACCTACCAGTTGATCTAACAGTTCCACTACTGGGTATTCACCCAAAGGAAAACAAGTCATTATGTCAAAAAGACACACCATGCACAATAGCAAAGATATGGAGTCAACCCAGGTGCTCATCAACAGGTGATTGGATACAGAAAATGTGATTTATGTGTACAATGGAACCGTATTCAGCCATGCAAAAGAATGAAATTCGATCTTTTGCAGCAACATGGATGAAACTGGAGGCCATTATCTTAAGTCATTATCATACTGAGAAAAAGAACGTCAATTACCACATGTTCTCACTCTAAGTGGGAGCTAAATAATATGTCCACATGGACATAGCGAGTGGATTAATAGACGTTGGAGATACAGAAGGGTGAGAGAGTGGGAGGATGGTGGAGAATGAGAAATTACTTAATAGGTACCATGTACACTATTCAGGTGATGCTTACCCTGGAAACCCAGACTTCACCACAACTCAGTCTATCTATGTAACAAAATTGCACTTTACCCCATACATTTACACAAATAAAATAAATCAGTAAAATTTGATATGTAAACCTGTTTAATACAAACGAATGCAGAAAAAAATGTTGTAATAACATAAAAAATAAATAAAGGTGCCCTCTTGATGCTTACTATGCCTGCAGATATCTCACAAAGCCCCAGTAGCCGCGAGGAAAATCCTTGCATGCAGCCTGCTGGATGGAGGTCAGAGACAGCCTCCACTGTTTATTTACAGCTCTGGGTCCATCTATGAAGTAGAGCTAAAAACACCACCGATACCTGTCCCCAAGGCTGAGCTGATGCAGGAACAGCCCTCAGCACAGTGCCTGGTATCCACAGACCATCGATCATCCTAGGTATTAATCTAGATCAGGAAGTCCTGACTGTAGCTTGCATTGATCGCCATTGACAGTTTCGGCAAGAATCTGGGTTCCTTTGCCGTCGCTTTCTGATGGTCACGTGAAGGCTTTTCTTCTCCAAGTAAGTTCACTCATTCAACTCATGCACTCATACATGCATGCATTCACACATTCATTCACTCATTCAACTCATACATGCATGCATTCACACACTTATTCATTCAACTCATGCACTCATCCATGCATGCATTCACGCATTCATTCACTCATTCAACTCATACATGCATGCATTCACACACTTATTCATTCAACTCATGCACTCATACATGCATGCACTCACACAATCATCCCTCATTCAACTCATGTATTCATACATGCATGCATTCACGCATTCATTCACTCACTCAACTCATACATGCATGTATTCACGCATTCATTCACTCATTCAACTCATACATGCATGCATTCACGCATTCATTCACTCATTCAACTCATACATGCATGCATTCACACACTTATTCATTCAACTCATGCACTCATACATGCATGCACTCACACAATCATCCCTCATTCAACTCATGTATTCATACATGCATGCATTCACACATTCATTGATTCATTCACTGAATTCACTCATACATGCATGCACACTTTCACTTATTCATTCATTCATCTCTTAACTTGTCCATGCATTCAATTCATTCGTTCACTCATACATAATACATTAATTCATGAAGTGTTTGCAATCTTCACTCATGTGCGTGCATTAACACACATGCTAGTTTGTTCAGCTCATTCGTGTACTCATACATATTTATTCACTCATTCATTCATCCACATATTCACACTTGTCATGTATTCTGTTCATTCACTCACACACACACATTCATTCCTGTATAAATGCATGCCTTCATGTGCTCATTCAATCCTGCATGCATGAATTCACTCACTCACTCATGCAGGCATGAACTCACCTGCTCACTCATTCATGCACTCATGCATACACGAATTCACTTGTTTACTCACTCATACATGCACTTATACATGCATGAATTCACTTCTTAAGTCATTCATGCGCTCAATCACGTATGAATTCACTTGTTCACTCATTCATGCACTCACTCATGCAGGCATGAATTCACCTTCCACTCATTCATGCACTATGCATGCATGAATTCACTTGTTCACTCAATCATTCATGCATTCAACTCATTCATTCACTCATTCATAGATTCATGCCTTCATTCATGCATGCATGCATTCACCTGGTTTTTCCACACAGTCACACCTCCATTCATGCATATATCTCTAAATTCATTCACACATGCATTGGCTCATTCATGCCTTCAACTCGTGCATTCACGTGTGAATGCATTCATTCCCTCCTTGGCACAAACATTGATTCACTGGTTCATCCATTTCCTGGCACGCTCATTCATGAGTAGTTGTTTGTTCATTCACGCCTCACATGTACTCACGCATACATGCACTCACGCATACATGCACTCACGACATGCGTACAGCCAGTCACTCGCTCGCTATGCATTCAACAGCTGAGATCTGAAACACTCATTTATTCTCTCTTTCGTGCACTCATTCATTCATTCATTTATGCGTGCAAGTATGCGCACGTGCATTTTTTATGCATTCAACAAGATCGCGTATGAGCCCTGCCTTCTCCCTCTGGGAGGCTTCCAGAGCGGCCTCCACTCTGGCTGCGCGCTGGCCTTGGGCCCGGGGCCTTAAGTCATCGTAAACATTTACTTTGGGGCCGGCTGATTAAAGGTTAAATGTCCAAACCTAGAAACCGCCGACTGCCGAGGGGGCCGCGGCGGGCGAGAGGCGGGGCGCGGGCGTGGATCACAGCCCCTGGCAGTTCCCGGGTCTCTCTCCCCGGCAGCCGGGGCTGGGCACCAGGCGGCGCGCGGGCTTGCCGGCAGGGGCTGCAGGGCGGAGGAGAGGACCCGCGCCCGCGGGGGCTGGGCGGAGGCGGGGCCGGGCTTCGGGACAGAGGCCAATCGCTGCCCTCGGGGCCTCCAGCGCCGGCCCTGGGCCGAGGCAGGCAGAGCGCGGAAGAGGTGCGACGGGCTGTAGTGGGGTGAAGGGGACCGTGGGCAGTGGAGGAGGCCCGGGCGCGGCGGGGGGCCGGGGAGCGCAGAGACTGCCCGAACGCCTAGGAGGTCTGGCGGGTGGGTGGTGTACAGTGGGGCGGGGGCGGAACCCAGAGGCCGGGGCTGGGGGCTGGGGGAGGGGCGCCGGCCTGGAGTGCAGAGGAGGGGCGAGGGGCGCGGGGGGCTGGAGGTCAGAGGTTGGCCAAGCGCGAAGGAGGGGAGGGGTGCGGGGCGCGGGGGTAGGCCAGGGGCATTTAGGGGTGAGTGCGCCGAGCCGGGGCACCGAGTACTGGGGAATACAGGCCGTCCAGGGCGCGGCGGGGCGTGGGGAGACGGGAGGCTGCCCCAGTATGGAGGACAGACGGGGGCGGGGGCTTAGGGCTGGGAGGCTTGGGGTGGGGGACGCGGACCCAAGGCAGAGGCTGCGGGAGCGCGCGGTAAGGGAGAGGTGCAGGGCGTGGAGGGGCCTCGGGGGCGCTTGGGGAGGATGGGCTGCAGGCCGGGACGGGGAGGAGCAGCGGCGAGAGGCGCAGGGGTGGGCGGGGGCGGCACTGGGGTGACGGGTGAGGGGGCACCTGGCCAGGGTGCGCGGGCAGAGGCAGCCCAAGCTCGGAAGAGGTGCAGATACTAGGGTCCGGGAGCGCAGGGGTGGGCCGGGGAGTGGAGAGGGGTGACCAGGGGGCGCCAGCTGGAGTGGGGGATGAGGGTGCCCAGAACTCCAAGCAGGTGCGTGGGGCGGCGGGCAGCTGCTGACACCGCTGAGGTCGGGTGGTGTCCCAGGGACGGTGTCGTTGCTGGGCGCATGGGTGTTAAGAGGCAGCGGGGTCGCAGGTGACTGCGAGGAGGACAGGGGGTCAAGGGGCCCTTGACCAGAGGGCAGGAAACTCACCTGGAGCGCCAAGGAGGAAGTGCGGGGCGTGGGGGTCGCGGGGGCATCGTGGGAGGCCGGGGCCCCGTGGGGCGCAGGTGACATGGAGTGGGTAGGAGGCCGGGGGTGACACCGGCGGGGCCTGCAGCTGAGGGTGTCGAGACTGCCACGCTGTCGCCCCCAGGCCTGGAAATCGACGCGGATTCCTGGAGACGGCGCCTCTGCTCCGAGAGTTCGTTCGTGGCGAGGAAGTCCACCCACTGCTCCCGGGCGCAGTTCTGCCGGTCCGCGCCCTCTGCGCGCTGCGCCGCGGACCATGTCGGGTGAGTAGCTCAGGCTCCTTCAGTTCAGCCTGCCTATTCTTACTGGCTTGGGAGAGAGATTGGTCTGCACTGGGGAGAACCCCACGTTGACCGCAGGATTGCCCCAAACTCCGAGTCTCCCCCTCACTGCCTCGCCCAGGTCTCTCTCTGGGGCTGGAGGGAATGGCCAGTCCGAGGCTGCTGGAGACATCAGCCTCAGCTGCTGGGAGGGGGTGATTTACAGTAAGTGAAGGGGGCCTTGGGATTTCACCAGTTTCCTTTTGTAAAATGCAGTCCTGAAAGTTTCAATGGGCTTGTTTCTTGGGAATAGCATTGAACTGCCTGAGACTGTCACTGCCTGGAAGGCCGATGGGAAGAAGTCTGTTCTCCTGAAACGGCCCTAAAGCTCTGGGAAGAGGCTGCCTTGAGTTCTGAGAGTTCAGACCACCGGTTTAATTTCTGTTTCCAGTACAGATGCAGGGATGGCCCAGCTTGGTGGCTCAGGCCTGTAATCGCAGCACTTTGGGAAGCTGAGGCAGGAGGACTGCTTGAGGCCAGGAGTTGGAGACCATCCTGGGCAACATAGGGAGACCACATCTCTAGGAAAAAAAATTTAAAATTTAGCTGGGCGTTGAGGCAACTGCCTGTAGTCCCAGCTACTAGGGAAGCTGAGGTGGGAGGGTCCTGAGCCCAGGAGTTCCAGGTGGCAGTGAGCTATGATTGCACCACTGCACTCCAGCCTGGGTGACAGAGTGGGACCCCGTGTCTAAAAAACAACAACAACAACAAAATAAGAATCCAGGTTAATCCTCCTGCAGGCAAAGGGCTGGCTGGCAGGAATGGCAGGAAAGGCCTGCCCCCCAAGGACCGGTGAGCCCCATCTCCCAGCCCTTGGGTTTTGTGGACATCAGATAGACCAGTTGACTTAAGAGGCCTAGATATGTGAACATAAGGTGTAACCTCATCCCATAAGAAAGATACTGCTTCTATTTTTTATCATTAAATCATCAAGACACCTCCTTCTTGTACCAGATCACACTGGATCATTCATGAGTGCATTTTATGTATTTTTTTTAAAATGTATACTTTTTAAAATTTTGTAGAGACAGGGTCTTGCTATGTTGCCCAGGCTGGTCTTGAACTTCTAGGCTCAAGCAGTCCTCCTCCTTTAGCCTCTCAAAGTGCTGGGTTTACAGGCACGAGCCACTGCGCCTGGCCATGAGTGCAATTTAAAACACACAAACAAAACAGATTACTTTTTTATTCAGAGGAGAGATTTGGTAAATCACAGAGATGCTTTTATCCTGTTTTTTCCCACTCTGGACTTAGAGAGGAAAATTGTCGGGGCAGGAATCTTAAGGATGTTTTCACGAGGTGTACTGGAAGCGTCCGTTCCAAGGAATGGTAGAAAAGATTCTCTGTTCTCGGGACGCGTTTGGAGCTCTCTGAAGTGAAAGCCACACGTTTCCCCAAGCCTGCTAGGGTCTGTATAATAGCAGCATTCAAGACAGACATTCGCATACATCTTGGTCAGCCTCGTGCCAGAAGAGAAGACTCGACTCTTTGCAGAAAACAAAAACCACCTTTGAGTAGAAAAGGGCTGAGAAGGAAGCTGCTAAGGTTATTTTGAGGGGTGATCAGAAGATTCCTTGAGTGGAGGGGGGCAAGCAAGGGGTAGAAAGAAACTGTTGTCACAGATTCATAAAATTCTCAGCCACTACAATCTCCAGGCTGGACCTGATTTTGTGACAGTGTCTCCTTTTTGTGGGCTGTAGTGCAGTGACAGGTTTTCTTGCTGTTTTTCCCCTCCGTGCTGTTGCTGAAAGTGTCCGCCGCAGAGGCACGTGGAGTGGAGACTCCCTCTTTGAATGCAGTAGCATTGGATAATTGTGGATGTTCTCTGGCGCCGCACCAGGACTTGATCACCAGTTGTTTCTTCAAGGCAAGGCGATGTGGAAGCTAAGCACCTGTCAATCAATGTTTCATCTTCTGTTCTATTTCAATCCGCTGGTCTGTCTTTGCACTTTAGATGGGTTTTACAGTGTCCTGGATGGGAAGCGGCTAACCTTCAGGAGGTGCACATTTTTGCTCCAAAGCAAAAGTCTGAGTCTCGGATTCCTTGTTGCTGGAGAGAGCTCTTGTGCCAACTGGTGTTGTCTTGTCATTGTGTGACTGTGGTCAGAATTCCCACCACTCTAAACCAAAGAGAGAAACAGGGTATCCAGTAGTTCCATAAGACTCTCACTCTAAATGTGGCCCTGTCTGCATTCTCTTTTGGGTTTGAGATCAAGGTAGGTGTGGGCAGGGCTGGTTCCTCCTGAGGCCTCTCTCCTGGGCTTGGTCCTCACAGGATCTTCCCTCTGTATGTGTCTGTGTCCTAATCTCTTTTTTTTTTGAGATGGAGTTTTGCTCTTGTTGCCCAGGCTGGAGTGCAATGGTACAATCTTGGCTCACTGCAACTTCTGCCTCTTGGGTTCAAGCGATTCTCCTGCCTTAGCCTCCCAAGTAGCTGGGATTACAGGCGCCCACCACCATGCCCGGTTCATTTTTGTATTTTTAGTACAGATGGGTTTTCTCCATGTTGGTCAGGCTGGTTTCGAACTCCTACCTCAGGTGATCCACCTACTTTGGCCTCCCAAAGTGCTTGGATTACAGGCGTGAGCCACTGTGCTTGGCCTAATCTCCTCTTCTTATAAGGACACCAATCCTATTGGATCAGCGCCCACCCTAGCGACCTAATTTTGTCTTAATCTCTTCTTTGAAGACCCCATCTCCAAATACAGTCACATTCCGAGGTCCTGGAGGTTATGACATTCATATATGAATTTTGGAGGTGCACAATTCAGCCCATAATAGGATAACTCATATATTTGAATAATACTGTGTTTTTCTGCTGGGGTTGCCATAACAAAGTCCCACAGACTGGGCGGCTTAAACAACAGACATTTACTCTCCCACCGTCCTGGAGGCTGGAAATCTGGGATCAGGGCGTGGGCAGGGCTGGTTCCTCCTGGCGCCTCTCTCCTTGGCTTGTAGATGTTGTCTTTCTCTATATCCTCACAAGGTCATCCCTCTGTGTGTGTCTGTATCCTCATCTCCTCTTGTTATGAGGCCAGCAGTGCTACTGGATCAGGGCCCACCCTAGTGACCTCATTTTACCGTAATCACCTCTTTAAAGACCCCATCTTCAAATACAGACACATTCAGAGGTCCTGTGGGTTAGGGTTTCATCCTAGGCGTTTCAGGATGGGTTATCATCTGTCTATAATACTCATTAATCGTAATGTTTTCCCTGAGGTCCCCATGAAGAGCTATAAAGCCAGCGCACGTGGTTATCAATCAATGATCACTCTGCCATTTCTCTTAGTTGTCGCTGAGATCCTCATGAAGAGATAAAAAACCAGCGCACATGGTTCTCAATCATTGATTACTTTGCCAGTTCGCTTAGTTGTCACTCACGTCCTGATGAACAGATAAAAAGGCAGCGCACACGGTTATCAATCATTGATCACTCTGTCATTTCTTTTAGTTGTCACTGAGATCCTCATGAAGGAGTAAAAACCAGTGCATGTGGTTATCAGTCATTGATCACTTTGCCAATTCTCTTAGTTGTCACTGATGCCCTCATGAAGAACTATAAAACCAGCACAGGTGGCGATCAATCACTGGTCACTTCGCCATTTCTCTGTGTTGTCTTCGGCACCTTGCTTTGGGCCAATTCACTTGCATCATCTTTTTCTCTAGACAGCCAGAGGGCCCTCCCTGGCCATGGAGAGGAGACCTTCTTACAGGTCTTGGAACCCTCAGATAGCTCCTCATAAGCCTCAGGATAATAGAAGAGGCTGCATATGACCTTGTGATTTGGGCCCTCTGACCTCTTCTCTTTCTGTGGATCCTTGTTCTCCAGCTGCTGTTGCTATGCTGTGAGGATTCGTACTCCAGGAATGCAGCAGGCAACCTATCATCTCCACCTCTGGCCTTGGCTCATGGACTTTTTCTGCCGTTTTCTTCTTCGCCTTATTATTTTTAATTCAGTCTCCTATTGGAGGCAGGAGACAGTAGCTATTTTGAGGGCTTTTGTGGGTGTTGGAGTCAGAGGTGATCTCAGACATTTAATTGATTGATGAAGCCCAGGTTTACTTGTTTTGGAAGCACATTTCTGTGTTGGAAAGGGAATTAATGACAGTGCATAGGCATGCCCCATCTAGACACTCCTGGATGGATGGGAGCCATATACATTCTTGTTTATTGATCCATTGATTTCTTGATGGATAAGTTCTTCCTGGTCATTTATCCCTGAGCTTAGATGGTGCCCTTTGAAAAACTGCTGCCAGCCATAGGGCTTCCCTTGTGGTATTGAAACACCCATTTCTTAGGGCTGATGTGTCTCATGGAGCCGTGGGTGTCTGAAGACAGAGCTTGTACCTTGTCAGCTGCTGGGCCCAGCATCCAACAGATTCTCATGCATAGGAATTGCCTGGGAAGTGAATCCACAATGAACGTGTAATGCACTGAGAGCAGGTCATTAGGTCCACATAGACATCTTCTGCCCCTTCACCTTCTTTGTCTTCTGCCTCCAGCTTCAATCCTTCACTCTTTCTCTAAGCAGTTGCCCTTGTGTGGGCAGCTTATGGCACAGTACTGTGGACTGGGGTAAGCAATGTCCCCCATAAAACTCATGTCCCCCCAGAAGCTGTGAATGGGACCTGTGAACCCAAAAGTATCTGAGACAGGTCTCGATCAATTAAGAAAGTTTATTTTGCCAAGGTTAAGGACATGCCCATGACACAGCCTCAGGAGGTCCTGACAACATGGGCCAAAGGTGGTCGGGGTACAGCTTGCTTTCACACATTTCAGAGAGACATGAGACATCAGTCAATACATGTAAGATATACATTGCTTTGATCTGAAAGGGTGGGACTACTTGAAGCAAGGGGATTGCAGGGGGTGGTGCCAGGTCATAGGTAGATTTTTAAATGTTCTGATTAGTCGAGAGAGTTATTATCAGTAGAAGAGAATGTCTGGGTTATGATAAGAGGTTGTGGAGACCAAGGTTTTATCACGCAGATGAAGCTCCAGGTAGCAGGCTTCAGAGAGAATAGATTGTAAACGTTTCTTATCAGACTTGAGGTCTGTGTTGATGTTTATGGTTGTCAGCTTTTCCTGAACTCCAAAATGGAGGAGGGTATGATGAGGCACGTCTGACTCTCTCCTCGTTATGGCCTGAACTCGTTTTTCAGGTTAACTTTGGAATGCCCTTGGCCATTTAGGTAGTTGTGAGGCCTAGAATTTTAGTTTAGATTTACAGACCTTATTTGGAAATAGGGTCTTTGTGGATGTAATTAGTTAAGCATCTCAAGATGAGATTATCCTGGAATATTTGGGTGGGCCCTAAATTCAATGACAGGTGTCCTTCTGAGAGATAGAGGAGACACGGACACAGAGGAGGTCATGTGGAGATGGAGGCAGAGGTTGGAGTGGTGTGGCCACAAGCCCAGGGACATCTGGAGCCACCAGGAGCTAGAAGAGGCAGGAAGGAGCCTTCTCTGGAGTTTGATTTTAGAATCCTGGCCTCCAGAGCTGTAAGAGAGGAAATATATGTTCTTCAAGTCTCCCAGTGTGTGGTACTTTCTCACAGCAGCCCCAGGAAACTCATTCGTGGGTTTGCTAGGGAAAGGAGTCAGCGATGAGCCCACCAGTAAGCAAAATGAGCACAGCAGGTCAGATGGCACAAGAGACGAAGGGTCGTGTGTCATGGGAGGTGAGGGACTGTGATGAGAAGGGTCATCTTGGGGAGCAGAGTTTGCAGGAAGATCTCCGAGGGATGAGTGGTCTTTCCCACGGCCACCGTGCGCCTGGAAGGAAAGCGAGTTCCAGGCGAGTTAAGGGAGTGGTAGTAGCCCCATGGTAGTAGCACATATCATAGAATGTGCTTGAAGACCCAGAGGGGTTGAGCTGGACGTGGGGACTGAGTGTGGGGGATGCGATGACCAGCAGTCTGGGCCTGGCTTACATTTGCAGACAATGAGAAAACCGTTGGTGTTGGGTTGGCTTCCAGGGCAGCTGATGACTTTCACTGTGTGTTGGGGGTAGAAAATGTGGTTTTTAAGGGCAGAGGAGACAGATAACAGGGACCAGAATGTACAGGGTGGAGCAGAGAATGCAAAGGAGGGAAGTTGTGGCTCAGGGTGGTTGATATAGAGACCCATTTTAAATGTTTTCTAGTCTGGTATGGTGGCTGGCTCACACCTGTAATCCTGGCACTTTGGGAGGCCAGGACAGGAGGATTGCTTGAGGCCAGGAGTTTGAGACCAGCCTGGGTGACAGAGCAAGAGACCCCATCTCTACAGAAAAATTAAAAATAAATTAACCAGGTGTGGTGGTGAGCATCTGTAGCCCCAGCTACTCAGGAGGCCGAGGTAGGAGGATTGCTTGAGCCCAGGAGTTCCAGGCTTTAGTGAGCTGTGATGCTGCTGCTGCACTCCAGCCTGGGTGACAGATAGAGCAAGATCCTGTCAAAAAAAAAAAAAAAAAAAAAAAAAAAGAAAAGGCCAAGCACAGAGGCACACCCAGCACTTTGGGAGGCTGAGGTGGTTAGATCGCCTGAGCCCAGGAGTTCGAGACCAGCCTGGGCAACATAACCTGTCTCTACAAAAAATATAAAAAATAGCTGGATGTAGTGGTGTGCACTTGTGGTCCCAGCTACTCAGGAGGCTGAGGTGGGAGGATTGCTTGCTCCCAGGAAGTCGAGGCTGCAGTGAGCTGAAATCATACCACTGCACTCCAGCCTGGGCAACAGAGGGAGATCTTGTCTCAAAAAGCACCACCAGCACAACATAACCAAGAATCCCAACACTTTCTGTTGTGCCTCTCTGTTAAGATCTCAGGTTAATTATGCAAGAGTAGAATGTGGGATTGGAGGCAAGTGGACTTCTCCTTACCACAGAATTCATGTCATAAATGCCCTGCACAGACGAGGCTTCTGGGGCTCTTGGGGAGACCTAGGACGTGGGCAATAGGGATCTGAATCTACCTGGTGGAGCTCATGACCCAGGTCAGACGATGCCAAGTTTCATTTTATACATTCTCTGTTCTTCCTCTCCACTCCTTAAGAGCACAGGTCAGTACGTGGGATTGGAGACACTGGACTCTTCCTTACTGGGGTATGGGAGTTGGCACGGCAAATACTCTGCAAAGCTCGTTCTTGCAGGACCAAGCATCTAAATAGCAAGGTCTAACCTCAGTCATCTGTTTCTGGAGGAAAATCCCAAAGCCTGGCCTTTGGAGTGTAATTTAGCCCTCATTCTCAGATTCGGTGGTGAAGTTCAGAGGGGAACCAATCCCTCTAAGCATCTCGAAGATGGACAGAACAGTCAGCTCAGGAGGAAATCTCAAAACAACAGCCCCTCCCGGGAGTTCTCTTACCTTTGTCATTGTAGTTCCTAATGATGCACTCCTTTTCCTTTCTGTTCTTTAATTCACATGGTCCTTAAACATGGTTCCTCGGATTTCAATAATCTATACATTGAAGATTACAAAGAAATCTTAATATCGCCAATGAAAGGCCAAAAATTGTAAATGGCACTTTGTTTTCAGTTTGACATTATTTTGCTGATGATTCTTTTCATAATATATATGATTTGATTTATCTTATTTTTTACTTTACCATCTGCTTTGCAATTAAATACACACCCACCCACACATACCCACACACACATACACACACATTTTATTTTCAAAGACAGGGCTCTGCTCTGTCACCCAAGCTGGAGTGCAGTGGCACAATTATATCTCACCGCAGCCTCCAACTTCTGGGTCAAACAATCCTGCCGTCTCAGCTTCCCAAGTAGCTGGGACTACAGGCATGTGCAAAAAATATATTTTTAAATTAAATGAATACAAATCCATTCTTAGTATGAAACGCATACTCAAATACCTGCCTGAGAAATGGTACATGGTAGATAACTGTGCAGCAGATGTGCTAATTGGCCTGGGTATAGAAATTTAGCTATTTGGTCTGGGTATACAATTTTAGGTTGAGGACCATTGTACTCAGAGGTTAGATATGGTGCTTTGTTTTAGTGTCCACTATTCACGATAAGAAGTCTCAGCCTCATCCTTCATAGGATTGACCTATATTTTTATTTTACTTTCATTTTCTTGGCATTTTCATGATGCTCTCCTTATCCTTGGTGCTTTTAAATTTTAGAAACATATTGTCAGGATAAGGACTGCTGATTTTCTTTCTTTCTCACTCTCTCTCCCTCTCCCCTCCTTCCCTCCCTCCCTCCCTCCCTCCCTCCCTCCCTTCCTTCCTTCCTTCCTTCCTTCCTTCCTTCCTTCCTTCCTTCCTCCCTCCCTCCCTCCCTCCCTCCCTTCCTTTCTCTCTTTCTTTCTTTTTTCTTTTTCTTTCTCTTTTGCTGCGTACTCTCTGGGCTTTTTAAATCTGAAGACTTTCTGCTATTGAGAACATTTCCTGTTTAATTTCTTTGAAATCTTTTCTTCTCTCTATTTTTTTTCTCTTCTCTTAATCTGAAATTCATGTTGGTGAACCTTTTGAATCAGTCCTGTAGGCTTCTAGCTTTCTGAAATTTTCCATTTGTCTCTTTATTCTACTTTCTGAGATTTCCTCAATGACATTTTCCAAACCTTCTGTTATTCTGTTTTCATTTCAGCAGATCACATTTTTTTTTTTTTTTTGAGACGGAGTCTCGCTCTGTCGCCGGGGCTGGAGCACAGTGGCCGGATCTCAGCTCACTGCAAGCTCCGCCTCCCGGGTTTACGCCATTCTCCTGCCTCAGCCTCCTGTGTAGCTGGGACTACAGGCGCCCGCCACCTCGCCCGGCTAGTTTTTTGTATTTTTTTAGTAGAGACGGGGTTTCACCGTGTTCGCCAGGATGGTCTCGATCTCCTGACCTCGTGATCCGCCCGTCTCGGCCTCCCAAAGTGCTGGGATTACAGGCTTGAGCCACCACGCCCGGCCGCAGATCACATTTTTAACTTCTAATAACTATTTCTTATCCTTGAAGTGATCTTTTTTTTTTGAGACAGAGTCTTGCTCTGTCTCCCAGGCTGGAGTGCAGTGGCGTGATCTCGGCTCACTGCAAGCTCCGCCTCCTGGGTTCAAGAGATTCTCCTGCCTCAGCCTCCTGAGTAGCTGGGATTACAGGTGCCCGCCACCATGCCTGGCTAATTTTTGTGTTTTTAGTAGAGACAGGATTTCACCATGTTGGTCAGGCTGGTCTCAAACTCCTGACCTTGTGATCCACCCGCCTCAGCCTCCCAAAGTGCTAGGATTACAGGCATGAGCCACCATGCCCGGCCGCAGTGATCTTTTCTATAGCATTTGATTCTTGGTTTATAGATGTATCCCTCTCCCCCTAATCTTTTGAAAGATTAATTAGCACAGTCAGAATTTTTATGTCTGCCTGTCTGTTCCTTGAATTTCTATTCCATGAACTGTCTGGTATTTCTGGGGTTCTTCCCACTCTACCCCATAACTTTTCAGTTCTGTCTTTTGTGGTGAAGGTGTTTTTCAAACACCTGGTAATTATATCTACATGTATAAAAATGAGGAATGTCAGTTGAGCTGTGCCCACTTGCAAGGGTTGCCAACTTGTCTGAATTTGTCAAGGTTATGTGAGAGGTTAGGAATTCCGCTTCTGTGTGGTGGTACTTATTTTTTTCTTGGGCTTCTTGTTTCCTTTAGAGTAGATCCTATTATCTGATTTTGCCCCTGGTGATGGGTATATTTGGCTTCTGAGAATTCTGCAGAATTTCAGTGACTTCTCCAGTTTCTCTTATTGGCTGACAGTTTTCTCCTGTCTGCTTGTTGGTTTGGGGTTCATACTTGCCTTCCTTAGCACACTTTTTAGTTTGTTCTCCTTTTATCTCAGAAGGAAGGAAAGAGAAACTAGGAGCTCCCCATCCACCGTCTTTGCTTGGAAGATTCCCGGTTTACACTTTTAATTATGTGGTTGAATTGATGAAAACGGATGGACCTTGAAAACATCATGCTGATGGAAAGAAGTCAGACACAAAAGGCCATATGGTGCTTGATTCCGTTTACATGAAATATGCAGAACAGGCAAATCTACAGAGATAAAAAGTGAATTGGTGGTTGTCAAGAGCTAGGGAAGGGAGAATGGGGAGATACTCCTTAATGAGTGCGGGGTCTCTTTTGAGATTAGATAGAGGTGGTGGGTGTACAACATTGTGATGAATTGTGTTCTTTACAACCGCGAATTTTATGTCATGTGAAATTTACCGTGATAAATAAAAAGGAAATATAAAATTATTCCATTTTCAAAAGGTTACATAGTGTTTGATTCCATTTATAGGAAATATCCCAAATAGGAAGATAGAGATAGAAAGCAGACTCATGGTTGCCAGGGCTGGGAAGAGGGAATGGGGAGTGACTGTGTAATGGGTACAGGGCCTCCTTTTGGAGTGATGAAAATGTCCTCGGATTGCCTGGAGGTAGTGGTTGCACAACATTGCGCATGGACTAAATGCGAGTCCCATTAATTTTTTGAGAGTTTGCATGGAAAGGTGAAGCTCTAAACAGGTCGTATGTTTAGGTGTGGGGATACTCATTATGCTGCTTAGAAATTATGTTCACACTTAGGGCTCAACACTGGGGGTTCTACTTGGTAATTCTTTCTGCCTCCACACTCTTTCAAGATATGGATCAGAGAAACCCCATATCTTGGGGTGAGGACGGGGTAGGGGATTGGATCTCTGGCTCTGTTTTGGGCATTGTATGATTTTCGAGGTCTGTGGGTGAAGCTCACACAGTCCCCTTTACCTTGGCCAGCTCTGGGCTTTGCAGATGCCAGTCCAGAATGCCTGCTTCCTCTCCCATCTCTCTCCTCTGCTTAGAGACAAAAGAGCCTTACAGACAGCTGAACAGGTCCATGACCGCTACGCCTGTTCTTGGGAAGTAATTTTGATCAGAGCTCAGGCCTTTGGAAATGTCTAAAGGAGTAGTAATCACCATTATTATTTTAAAGCTAGTAACTAAGAAAACTATAGATTATAGATAATGTGGTAGAGATAATTTATAATCTATAGACTGTAGCTAGACAGGTAGATGATTGAAAGATTGATAGATATAAATAAGTAGATACAGAGAGGACACATACATGATAGGTAGATGATAGGTATGGATAGACGGATGGATAATAGAAAGATGATAGGTAGAGAGATGATGGAGACAGATAGATGGATGATAGACAGATGATAGATATATAGATGATAGATAAATAGATATAGATGATATATGACAAATAGATGATAGAGATAGATGAATTAGCTAGATAGATAATAGAGATACATGGTAGTAAGATAGATAATAAATAATAGATGTGAAGAGGATTGGTAGATAGGTGGATGGATGGATGGATGGATAGATGATAGGTAGATGGATAGAGAGATGATAGATGGATGGATGGAAGGATAGATAGATAGATGAATAGATGATAGAGATAGATAGATAGATGGAAGGGTGGATAGATAGATTATAGTAAGATAGATAATAAATAGATGTACAGAGAAATGGTAGATGATGGATGGATGGATGGATGGATGGATGGATAGATGGATAGATAGATTATAGATGGATGGATATATAGATGATAGATACATAAGGATAGATAGATAGACACATAGATAATGGATGGATATATGACAGATAGATGGATGGATGGGTAGCTAGAAATAGATTATAGTAAGATAGATAATAAATAATAGATGTGCAGATAATTGGTAGATGATAGGTAGATGGATAGATGAATGGATGGATAGATAGATGATAGATAGGTAGATAGATAATATAGATATTATCCAATGATAGATAGATGATGGATGGATGGATAGACAGATGATAGATAAATAGATGAATGGATGGATGGACAGATGGGTGGATGGATGGATGGATGGATGATGGATAGATGGATAGACATGGACTGATGACAGGTATCTTTTGTTATACAGAATTAAGTTGTAAAGTTTGCTGTCTGTAATTCTCACTCCCAATGGAGATGCCAGGAATTCTCGCTCTTTCTTCGTGCAAGGGTGGGGAGGAGGAGTCAACAGAAGCAGCTGTAACAGGCGCATTTTGGAATTTACCCCATTGGAATGTAAAGGTCAAGGAGGCAGCCCTGGGCCACACGTCTGGGACACTTGTGTTTGTTATATTTAGTGCGAATTGTGGGTTGACTTTGCTTGGAGTGCTGCTTCTGGGGAAGGCGCCATGGTTGCCTACGTGCTGAGCATTTTAATTTCCATAGACAGTACACTGGGCTGCACACTGCATGGGACTTCTCGGCGTTGCTGGCTGCCCTCCTGACTGTTGTCTTTCCCCTGGCAACAGGGGCCTGCGTGCCCAAGAATGAAGTGGTTTAAAAGTCATTACCAAAGTTCACATCAGTCTTGCCCACAGAGACTTAAAACTGTCATAAATTATACCTGCTGTGAGAGTTCCGTCCTCTCATATTGAGGCATTAGGAAACTGAGCACATTCTGCCAAGTGAACAACATACTTTTCCTTTTGTTGTCTCTACCGCCTCATACATCCCTGAGTTGAACTTGAAGTCTTTGTAAGAAATGGTCTGTCCAGAATTTAAATAACATGTTTGGGTGCTGCTTTATGAAGCACGATCCTTTCCTTTCCTTTCCTTTCCTTTCCTTTCCTTTCCTTTCCTTTCTCTTTCCTTTCTCTTTCCTTTCTCTTTCCTTTCTCTTTCCTTTCTCTTTCCTTTCTCTTTCCTTTCTCTTTCCTTTCTCTTTCCTTTCTCTTTCCTTTCTCTTTCCTTTCTCTTTCCTCTTTCCTTTCTCTTTCCTTTCTCTTTCCTTTCCTTCTTTCTTTCTTTCTTTTTTTTTTTTTTTTGACAGGGACTCACTCTGTTGTCCAGGTTGGAGTTCAGTGGTGTGATCATGGCTCTTTGCAGCCTTGACCTCCTGTACTCAAGCAATCCTCCTGCCTCAGCCTCCCAAGTAGCTAGGACTACAGGCGTGCACCACCTCGCCTGGCTAATTTTTTTTTTTTTTTTCAGTAGAGATGAGGTCTTGCTGTGTTTCCCAGGCTGGTTTCAAACTCCCGGGCTCAAATGATCCCCCTTCTTTGGCCCTAGCACTGGGATTACAGGCATGAGCCACTGCACCTAGCCTAGAGCACAGTTCTTTTGAGTGAGTTGGATTTTACATCTTTGCTGTAACTCAGGTCATCAAACCATCACTTCCACTTTTTACCTTTTGTTTTCACCTAAGATCTAAACACTTTGGGTGAGTTTTCAAGAGTCAAACACAACATAAAATAAGGGATAGTAGCTATGAGTTTCCATGGCATTGCAGCGTCAGGAAATGGGCATAGCAGTTGGGTTGACTTTGTCCTTCCTACTCCTCCTGTGGTTTGTTTTGTTTAGAATGAAAGGAAGCATGTATGTGAATTAGAATACTGAATATTCACTGCAAATCCTGATTTTCTTTTTTTTTTTTTTTTGAGACAGGGTCTCACTCTGTCACCCAGGCTGGAGTACAGTGGTGCAATCATGGCTCACTGCAGCCTCAAACTCCCAGGCTCAAGTATCCTCCCACCTCAGCCTCCCGAGTAGCTGTAACTACAGGAATGCCACCACGTCCAGCTAATTTTTGTATTTTTCACAGAGACAGAGTTTCACCATGTTGCCCAGGCTGGTCTCGAACTCCTGAGGTCGAGCAATTCACCGGCCTCAGCCTCCCAAACTGCCGGGATGACAGGTGTGAGCCATCACGTCTGGCTCAAGCCATGATTCGTGGGAGAGGAGAGGAGGTGACTATGGCCCCATCACCCCTGCTGTCCCTCAGGAGTGTAACTCTGGTGTTTTTTGTTGATTTTCACAGTGACTGATCAGGCTTTTGTCACACTGGCCACCAATGACATCTACTGCCAGGGCGCCCTGGTCCTGGGGCAGTCACTGAGGAGACACAGGCTGACGAGGAAGCTGGTGGTGTTGATCACTCCTCAGGTGTCCAGCCTGCTCAGGTAAGGCTCAGAGATGCGGCTTGTGCCCAGCTGGGTCCTATAGAAGGAGGGTCACCTCCCCCCCAGAGGTCCTAGGAGTTATTCTGACGACTAACCGCCCTTCTTCACAGGCCTGGATGGCCGGCAATCATGATGGGCATCTGACATTTGTAACGAACCTTTGAATCATGTGAAAATAGGTGTGTGATCGGCTTCACAATACTTTAAAAAACAATGCTGGGTTTGGTTACAGTTCATTCTCCCAATCATGGAAATTGAAAACTCAATTTGTTTATTTGTTTTTGAGACAGGGTCTCGCTCTGTCACCCAGGCTGGAGTGCAGTGGTACCATCTCGGCTCACCGCAACCTCTCCCTCCCGGGCTCAAGCGATCTTCCCTCCTCAGCCTTCTAAGTAGCTGGGACCACAAGTATGTGCCCCCATGCTCGGCTATTTTTATTTTTATTTTTTGTATTTTTGGTAGAGACACAGTTTTTCCACGTTGCCTCGCTGATCTTGAACTCGTGGACTCACTCAGTCCACCTGGCTTGGCCTCCCAAAGTGCTGGGATTACAGGCATGAGCCACAGCACCTGGCCAAGGAGTCTTTTTTTTATAATTTCCTTTTATAATTCCCTTTGTCTTTAATTCTCAAATAAAGAAAATACGTAAATAAATGCCTCTAATGAATAAAGCATAAGGCTTCTCTTAAATGTCATACATTATGTAAGCAATAATCTTTTTCTTTCATCAGCCATGGACCACTTAGAAAAACTGATTTTATATGAATGGGACGAGGAGGCATTTAATATGGCAGATGTAGCAGGAATTGAATGTCATATTCTTTGACAATGAAATAATAAATCCAGACATTAATAGCTAAACTAAAAAGAGAACAAACAAAGAAAAAACCAACCAATGTGTCCTCAGACGTTTTAAACTAGGAGTACTCTCCTAAATAACTCAATCCAGGTACAAATGAAAGCTTGAATTATGTACTATTTCAGAAAATCACTGCAATGTGAGTGCTTCCTATACAAAGCAAAGAGAGCAACTACAGTGGTACAAGAAAGAAAATTCAAATCAGTGAAGACATTAGCCACTTCAAATAGATATATGTTTATATACATACGTGTGTGTATATATGTTTATATGCATACATGTGTATATGCATATACATACACGTGTATGTATGTATATATACATGTATATATTTATACGTGCATGCATATACATGTATGTATACATGTTCAAATATATATGTATATACATATAAATATATTTGAACTGGATAATCTCATCGCTGATTTAAATTTAAAAATATATATATACATATATATTTGAACTGGATAATTTCAAATATATATATTTCATATATACATATGAACTGGATAATTTCACTGATTTAAATGTAAAATATATACATACATATGTGTGTGTGTGTGTGTATATATATATAAATTTATTTATTTATTTATTTATTTATTTAAATTTTTTGAGACAGAGTCTCACTCTGTCGTCCAGGTGGGAGTGCAATGGTGCGATCTTGGCTCAGTGCAACCTCCACCTCCCAGGTTCCAGTGATTCTCCAACCTCAGTGTTCTGAGTAGCTGGGATTACAGGCATCCAACATCACGCCTGGCTAATTTTTGTATTTTTAGTAGACACAAGGTTTCACCACATTGACCAGGCTGGTCTCAAACTCCTGACCTCAAGTGATCCACCCGCCTCGGCCTCCCAAAGTGCTGGGATTACAGATGTGACTCACCGTGCCCAGCCCCAAATATTTTTAAAATAATAATTAAAAAAAGCAAACAGCATTAAAAAATTCATAAAGATAAAACGATAAAACTAATCATTGGGAACAAGAAACAAATTCAGGGATTAGATTAACAAATCTTCAGGGAGGCCAAGGTGGAAGGATTGCCTGAGGCCAGGAGTTTGAGACAGTCTGGGCAACATAGCAAGACTCTATCTCTACAGAAAATAAAAAGAGTTAGCCAGGTGTGGTGGTGCGCACCTGTAGTCCCAGCTACTCAGGAAGCTGAGGTGGGAGGATTGTTTGAGCCTAGAGGTTCGAGGCTGTAGTGAGCCGTGATTGCACCACTGCACTCCAGACTGGGCAACAGAGTGAGCTCTTCTCTCTAAAAATAAAAATAACAAATAAAAATGAATCTTTTATTTGAGAAAACATAAATGTGCAAAATTGAAATTAGAAAGAAGTCATTTGGAGGCAGTTTTAATATCGAATACAATATAGAACCCTTATGGTAATAACGTTGGGAGTATTGAAGAAGGGCTTGATCCTTCTCAGGGAATCAGTAAGATGTTGGTTGTTGTCATCAGGAGGAATAGAAACCTTCTGTTTGACAATAACTATGAGAAAAACTGAAAATGTTACCAAAGGCTTATCTTGTAGAAAGGCCCTGGTTTGGGCAATATTAAGGGAAGTTCTGTTAAATTGCTCATGATGAATTAATTTCCCTGCTACATAAGCTATCACCGAACCTAGCAAAAGATGAATATGTTCACTTATTTTAAGAAACTGTTATAATCTTGACACCCAAACTTGATTTATAGGCTTGATTGTGTTTACATATGAATTGAGAAAGCCCTCAAATGCAGGATGTTAATAAGGCAACTCTAGCCCTGTAGTAAAGAAATAAATAGTGCTTGCCCTAAGAAAGCAAAGATAGGTTATTATTTTAAAATCTGTTAATGTCATTCATCACATTAATATGTTAGAGAAAATCAATGATAAGATCCTTTTAAAATAAAAGCTAAGCATATAACAAAATGAATTCCAGGCTGGCCACGGTGGCTCATGCCTGTCATCCCAACCCTTTGGGAGGCTGAAGCAGGTGGATCACTTGAGGTCAGGAGTTCGAGACCAGCCTGGTCAACATGGTGAAGCCCCATCTCTACTAAAAATACCAAAAAAAAAAAAAAAAGAAAAGAAAAAATTAGCTGGGTGTGGTGACAGGCATCTGTAATCCCAGCTACTTGGGAGGCTGAGACAGGAGAATCATGTGAGTCCGGGAGGTTAAGGTTGCAATAAGCCGAGATGGCGCCACTGTGTTCCAGCCTGGGTGACAGAGCAAGACTCTGTCAAAAAAAAAAAAAAAAATCCACATAGATTATAAATATAGAGGTAAACATTTAAAACATAGAGAAATCTTATAAGAAAATAGATGGAAGTTTCTCAGTACTGCTGCTATCTGGGACTGGAGGGTTCCATGTGGTGGGGCGTCCTGTGCACTGTAGGGTGTTGAGCAGTGCCCCTGGGCTCCGCCCACCAGATGCCGACAGAAGTTGGCAGTTGTGACAACTAAAAATATCTCCACATATTGATGCAGGTGGATGTCTCATTCATCTGAAAGCTGGAAATGCTGTTGTAAATTACACAAGATGGAAGAGGACACCAGAGTTGCTGTGTCAGAGATACTATGTGTTAAAGTGGAAGATTAAAACAACCTGAGGGACACATTGACAATATTATAACGGAGGGGTTCTTACTGTCCATCACATACGAAGAACTCTTAAAACACTTGAGGGGTTTGCACTGGCTCATCTCTAGCACGCCAGAAGCAAAGATAGACAGACAAATACAAAAATAGGTATTATCATGAACAACCGGCTGGGTGTGGTGCCTCACACCTCAAATCCCAGCACTTTGGGAGGCCGAGGTGGGCAGATCACTTGAGGTCAGGAGTTCGAGACCAGCCTGACCAATATGGTGAAACCCCGTCTTTACTAAAAATACAAAAAACATTAGCTGGGCGTGGTGGTGCCTGTAATTCCAGCTACTCGGAAGGCTGAGGCAGGAGAATTGCTTGAACCTGGGAGGCGGAGGTTGCAGTGAGCCCAGATCGTGCCACTGCACTCCAGCCTGGTGGCAGCGAGACTCTGTCAAAAAAGAAGGAAAGAAAAAAAAGCCTGACTATATTAAGGTTCAAAAATGAATGCACCAGTGAGTGGAAAGGTATATAGCACATCCAGTGGGTTCCCTGTTTTATTCTAAAAGCCGGCGGGGGCAGGGGGATAGAAAAATGCTGTTAAAGAGTATAATTGAATTGCTTGTAACACAAAGTATACATGCTTGAGGGGATGGATACTACATCTTCCATCATGTCATTATTACTTATTGCCTACCTGTATCAAGGTAGACTTAAGGTCTACTCAAGAGGAACTTTAAAATATTCAGAAGCAACATGGCAGAAATCGTGGGAAGGTTCAGTGCTGCAGGTTGGGTTGAGGTTTTGTAGGCCCTTTTATTATATATTTCATAGTCATGGGGAGAACTGAGGGATGGCGCTCGGCGGTGCTCAGGGCACTAGAAGATGAGCAGTGAGCAATGACCATAAATGACCAGGAGTGTGGGTGGTGGGAGATCGTCCCTCACCCAGGCTGTGTGGTACAAGCGTGTTGTGGAGTGATCTTGTAGGGAAATCATGCCAGGAGCCTGCGTTTATAGCTTTAAACTAATGGTATTCATGAAACATAATTCGGCTTCCAGGAGTTTATTTTAGGAAAATGAACAGAGCCGAACAAAAGGATGTAAGGACATAAATGGCAGTGCCATTTGTAGCGAGGTGGAGTGCTGTTTCTCTTGCCCTCCCCATGGCCCGGATCTTTATGCAACTGCGGCGAAGATGCCATAAATTCCATAAATAACCGGGTCAAAAGCAGAGGGAGATTTGCTGAAGGAAGGGTACTTTTTCAGAGAAATAGTTACCTTGAATACAGAGCAGTGAAATCTTACAAATAAATGTCGAGTCCAAGAGAAATGCTAAACGATAGAAAAGGTCCGAGAGCTTCAATATCTGTCAAATAGGAGAGGAAAGAAAGAAAGAGAGAAAGAGAGAGAGAGAGAAAGAAAGAAAGAGAAAGGAAGGAAGGAAAGAAAGGAAGGAAGGAAAGAAGGAAGGAAGGAAGGAAGGGAGGGAGGAAGGGAGAGAAGTAACTCCTATTATATTTCAGCTCTGAGAAAAAGTTTAGATTGAGAGTGTTCCGGTTATTGAGCAGAGTGGATGAAGAAAGCTCAAATGTAGACACAAAGTGGTAAAATTTCAGAACAGCAAAAATGAAGAAAAATCCTAAATGCCTTTCTGTATCAATTTGGTTGAGATAATTGATGGCTCAAAATTCTGGTGCAAGATAACTTTGAAATGAAAGTTCTGTATTCAGCTTTAGTACTGTAATTTGAAAGCAAAACAAAGACTTTTCAAATTTGCAAACGTTAAAAATGTTATCCCTCAAAGACCTTTGAGGAAAAAGTTAGTTGATTGACTCCAGCAAAATGGAATGTAATCCAAGAAAGGCGAGAGTAGCCAAGCACAGTGGCTCATGCCTGTAACCACAGCATTTTGAGAGGCTGAGGTGGGAGGATCGCTTGAGTCCAAGAGTTCAAGACCAACCTGGACAACATAGTGAGGTCTCATCTCTACTGAAAAATTATTTTAAATTGCTGAGTGCAGTGGCGCATGCCTGAAGTCCCAGCTACTCAGGAGGCTGAGGTGGGAGGATCACTTGAGCCCAGGAGACTGAAGCTGCAGTGAGCTGTGATTACACTACTGCACTCCAGCCTGGGTGACAGAGCAAGACCCTATCTCAAAATAATAATAATAATAATAATAATAATAATAATAATAAAAAAATAGAAGAGAGCACACAGGAAGCAGTGCTGAATACATAAATGTATAAAACAGAGTTAAGTCTGAATGTGTTAGTGCATAGTTGTGAAAATAATCTGAAATTAACATTTCACATGGGAGGTAATTGAAAGAGCAGAGCAGAAGGAGAGAATGAGCATATGTTCATGTTTTTGTTTCTTCTGGGAAGAAGACATAGGTAATGACTACCTTTATATGTCATAGAAAATATAAGCTTAAATATGTGTGCTGACAGTTGAAGGGTGGTTACCACCAGAAAACTAGAAAAGATTTGTACAAGTTTCAGAGCCTTAATGGGAAATGCATGGATTGAAGAAAACCTGATTCATGCAATCAGAGGTGGGTGGGAAAGAATTACACTGAAGAAGTAGAAAAGTCTGATATATGTAAAAAAGGGAAAATAATATGAAACGAAACTGCAGGACTCAATCCAAATATAACAGTGATCATAATAAACATGAATGGATTAAAGTTCCTTTTAAAAAAGGTAGACTTTCTGAATGGGAAAATAAACATAAAATCCAGACATATAGTAGTGCAGGAGGCAGCTTAATTAAAAACAAACAAAATGTTGAAAATAAATGGATACATTTGATATCATTCTGTTCCACTATCCAATCTAAGTAATGGTCAATTGTTTTACAGATTGCTCTTCTTTTTTTTTTTTTTTTTTTTTTTTTGAGACAGAGTCTCACTCTATCCCCCAGGCTGGAATGCAGTGGCGCGATCTCAGCTCACTGCAACCTCTGCTTCCCAGGTTCAAGTAATTCTCATGCCTCAGCCTCCAGAGTAGCTGGGATTACAGGTGCCCACCACCGCACCTGGCTAGTTTTTGTATTTTTAGTAGAGATGGGGTTTCACCTTGTTGGCCAGGCTGGTCTCGAACTCCTGACGTCAGGTGATCCACCCGCCTCGGCCTCCCAAAGTGCTGGGATTACAAGCGTGAGTCACTGTACCCAGCCTTCAGTTTGGTTTTGTCCAGTGTTTTCTCAAGATTAGATTGAGGTTGTGCATTTTTGGCAAAAAAATCATCAGAATTGATGTAAGTTTTCAGTATGTCATGTTACAGAGTGCATGATGTCTTTATGTCCTGTCCTGGTGATGTTAAATTTGATCACCTGGATTAAGTGGTGTCTGTTGGAGTTCTCCACTGTAAAATTATTATTTTTTTCTTTTAGTAATGGATAAATATCTTGGGATAGACATTACACAAACAGCCTGTTTCTTCTCTAAAAATCAGTGAGTCTTGTCTGCGATAGTTGTTACTATAGTGTTTGCCTAATCGTGATTTTCTATTTTCTACTTCCCTCATTCCTTCTATTTCAATTACTTGGAATTATGTTGTAAATTCAACCTGCCCCTTCTTTCTCACATATTTGTTTATTCAATAGTTATATTAGGTCAGGCGTGGTGGCTCATGCCTGTACTCCCAGCACTTTGGGAGACTGAGGCAGGCAGATTGCTTGAGCCCAGAAGTTTGAGACAAGCTTCGTAAACATTGTGAAACCCCATTTCTACCAAAAAATACAAAAATTAGCCGGGCATGGTGGCGTACACATGTAGTCCCGGTTACTTGGGAGGCTGAGGTGGGAGGACCACTTGAGCCCAGGAGTTGGAGGCTGCAGTGAGCTATGATTGCACCACTGAACTCTAGCCTGGGTGACAGAGTGAGACCCTGTATCAAAAGAAAGCTTATATTAGTGTAGGCTCATGAATATTTATTTCATATTTTGGGCTTGTTGTTTTTTGTTATTGATTACATTATTTCAGCTTTGGTAATTGGGTGCTTCTCCTAGCTGGCCCCCTGTATTCTTTCAACATGCCCCCATCCTTTTTCTAGCACTTGCTTAATTTTTCTGTCATCCCAATATGTTCTAGACTATGATGAAGTGGGATTTAAGCAAAAATAAATAAATAAATGGAACAGAGCAAATTTCACTTTGATAAAATGTACAGTCTTTCAAGCTTCGAGTCTCAAACTTGTGTGCAACTAACAATGTAAGTTTTGAATATAGAAAGTAAAAATTGATAGAGATAGTTATGGACCTCTGTTAGTTAGACAGCTCAGCATTTACATTTCTCTGCCTCTGCAGTTTACAGGGGGAAGCTGTCTTCCTAAGAGATGGCCCAAGTGCGTGCATCTTAAGACAGTTCTGTTCAATTTGTCACATTTTTCAAGTATGCATGCATTTCTTTTTCATAACATTAACATTTATTGCTTTATATGAACACCATATTGAAAGCCCAAGCATTCAGTTTACACACAGAAATTATGCAATTATATATCGCTTCACAAAGGCAGTGAACACATTACATTCTACAAAATCTACTTCACAGAAATTTAGAAATTCTACACACCAAAAGGTACAGCTGAAAAAACAGGTATAAATTTGGCAGCTGGTAATTTTGACAGGGAAGTTGCGCTTGCATGACTTTATTTTTTTGTTTGTGTTTTGAGACAGAGTCTCACTCTGTCGCCCAGGCTGGAGTGCAGTGGTGCCATCTCAGCCTCCTGCAACCTCTGCCCCCTGGGTTCAAGCGATTCTCCTGCCTCAGCATCCTGAGTAGCAGGAATTACAGGTGTCCACCACCACGCCTGGCTAATTTAAGTTTTTTGTTTGTTTGTTTTTGTTTTTTGTTTTTTTTTGAGATAGAGTCTTGCTCTGTCACCCAGGCTGGAGTGCAGTGGCGCGATCTCAGCTCACTGCAACCTCTGCCTCCTGGGGTCAAGCGATTCTCCTGCCTCAGCCTCCCGAGTAGCTGGGACTACAGGCGCCACCACACCTGGCTAATTTTTGTATTTTTAGTAGAGAAGGGGTTTCACCGTGCTGGCCAGGCTGATCTCAAACTCCTGACCTCAAGTGATTCGGCCACCTCAGCCTCCCAAAGTGCTGGGATTACAGGCGTGAGCCACTGCGCCCGGCCTTGCATGACTTTAAATATATGAATATGAAAATATTGAACTTAGAGTAATCATTGTGCTTTGTGTTGATTGAAAAATATAACACTGGCTATCGAAGAAGCATGTTCAAAGATACTTAATTCACTTCAAAATGTCATACAAATTGTGGTGGTTTCTATGCATCCCTAAAGCTTCAGTCATTTAGCTCAGGTACATTACTAAAGTAATATATTAATTCTTCCGGTACGGTGGGGTTTGCTACCATTGACATTTGCATTCAAGCATGCGTAGGCTTTTGGGCACAAATGGACGGTGTGCACAGCTCTAAGGCATCCGTGGAAATGTGCTCTGAACATGGAGACTGCAGTGAGGGCCGTGGGGATTCTCTCTGCGTTCCATGTTTGTGAGCAGCAAAACAGCACCCTTTTGAAGGAGGAGGTGGTTCTATGCTAAATATTAACCTACTGTCCTACTATTTGGCACATGTCTGTTCCAGGGTCATCCTGTCGAAGGTGTTCGATGAAGTCATTGAAGTGAATCTAATCGATAGTGCAGACTACATCCACCTGGCCTTTCTGAAGAGACCTGAGCTCGGGCTCACCCTCACCAAGCTTCACTGTTGGACTCTCACTCACTACAGCAAGTGTGTCTTCCTGGATGCAGACACTCTGGTGAGTGAAGACTCTCTGCTTGATAGGAAACCCTCCAACACCACATCTCTGTCCTGAAGCAGGCTGGCAACTTTTTTTTTTTTTTTTTTTTTTTGCAACACATTCACTCTGTCACCCAAGCTGGAGTGCAAACGGCATGATCTCGGCTCACTGCAACCTCTGCCTCCTGGGTTCAAGTGATTCTCCCACCTCAGCCTCCCAAGTGGCTGCGATTACAGGCACCCGCCATCATGCCCAGTTAATTTTTGTATTTTTGTGCAGACTGGGTTTCACCATGCTGGCCAGGCTGTCAACTCTTACTGGTAGATTCCTGTGAGGTCATGTGCATTTCTATTTCTAACACAGATGTTCAGTCTATTATAATCAGACGTAACATACCCCTGAGCACTGTGCTAGACCCTGCTGAAGAGAACGGGGGATTGGAAGACATGTTCCTACCCCAGGAATGAATTATAACTACAGTATTTTACACACACAAAATAGAATCATTAGGGAAAAAACTTGCGGCTGGGCACAGTGACTCACGCCTGTAATCTCAGCACTTTGGGAGGTTGAGATGGGTGGATCACTTGAGGCCAGGAGTTCGAGACCAGCCTGGCCAAAGTGGTGAAACCCCGTTTTTACTAAAATTACAAAAATTAGCCAGGCATGGTAGCAGGTGCCTGTAATCCCAGCTACTCAGGAGGCTGAGGTGGGGGAATCGCTTGAACCTGGGAGGCGGAGGCCACAGTGAGCTGAGACTGTACCACTGCACTCCAGCCTGGGCAACAGAGCAAGACTCTGTCTCAAAAACAGAAGCATTGGTAAAAGAAGCGTTGCGGCAGGTTCTGCGTGTTTTGCTTCACCAGGTGCTGTCCAATGTCGATGAGCTGTTCGACAGGGGAGAGTTTTCTGCGGCCCCAGACCCCGGATGGCCGGATTGCTTCAATAGCGGGGTGTTTGTCTTCCAGCCTTCTCTCCACACGCATAAACTCCTGCTGCAGCACGCCATGGAACACGGCAGCTTTGACGGTAAGTCAGGGCAGCCTGGATGCTTGGGGAAGAGAATGGGACTGCTGCCTAGACCCGCATCGCAGCCTCACCCCATTTCCCCATATCTGGGAATGGCCACTTGAAGACTGAGGTGGGAATTGAAGAATATGGCCAGTCAGGGGTGTAGGAAGAGATCAGGACGCTCATAAGGAAATATGCAGTTGAGAGAACCATTGGAAATATCCTTGCTGAGTAGAAAGAACGGTTCGACAATCCAGTCATATAAAATAGGTGAGCAAATCCTTCTCTAAAGGGCCGGATAGTAACTATTTTCAGAGTTGCACGCCTTATGGTCTCTGTTGCACACACTCAGCTCTGCAGATGTGACCTGAAGTCAGCCGTGGACCATACAGTCACGCCTCATTTAACGACAGGGATGCATTCTGAGAAACGTGTTGTTAGGTGATTTTGTCATTGTGTGAACATCCTAGATTGTATCTACACACGCCTGGATGATATAGCCTACTGTATACCTAGGCTGGAGGGTACAGCCTGTTCCTCCTAAGCTACAAACCCATATAAGCATGTGACTGCACTGAATGTTGTAGGCAATTGTAACCTAATGGGAAGTATCTGTGGTTCTAAACATATCTAAACATCACAAAGGTCCAGTGAAAATACAGTATAAAATCTTGTGGGACCACCGTCATATGTATGGTCTGTCTTTGACCGAAGCACTTTTATGTGTTGCATGACTGTACTTGGCATTGAACATGGGCTGGCCGTGGTGGCTCGTGCCTGTAATCCCAGCACTTTGGGAGGCCAGGGCGGACAGATTGCTTGAGTCCAGGAGTTCAAGGTGGCTTGAGACCAGGAGTTCAAGACCAGCCTAGGCAACATGGCATCTCTACAAAAAATACAAAAATAAGCTGGATGTGATGCTAGCACCTGTAGTCCCCACTCCCTGGGAGGCTGAGTTGGGAGCAGCACCTGAGCTCAAGAGTTCAAGGCTGCAGTGAGCTGTGATTGCACCACTGCACTCCAGTCAGGGTGACAGAGTGAGACCCTGTCTCAAAGAAAAAGAAAAGAGCATGGCTGTGTTCCAATAAAACTTTATTTACAAAAACATGCACAGAGTGTAGTTGGCTGAGCCCTGGTAGAATATAGGGAGAATTAAAATGAGGCAACCCGAAGCAGGTGTTTGTTCAAATGGGCGTCAGTAGAGAGGAAATGTGCTGGAAGTTTTGTAAAGTAAAAGAAAATACTGGACCAGTGAAGAATTGCCTCTAGGTAAAGGGGAAGAGTTAATAAAACCGGCAAAAATGGTGGGAAAAGCATTGTCACTACCAGGGAGAATTCATTAGGGGACCAGTGGAGTGCTTTGTACTCCATATGCAATTTTAGCATTCATTCTGGGGGCTCCTGGTGGAGAATTTTGGAGGGAATATGCACTTATTTTTATCAATGGCTTGGGTTATCAGTCCTTTCTGAGAACCAAGAGAATGTGTTCAGTTGACAGACGGAAGAAATGGAATTAGTAACCCCGAAGGCAAGTGTTTACGTTGAGAGCTTCAGGCACATCTGGCATTCTTGGAGTGGACCAAGCCATACTTTGCTAACCTGCTTTTATGTTTGCTCATTATGTAGGGGCGGACCAAGGCTTACTGAATAGTTTCTTCAGGAACTGGTCAACAGCAGACATCCACAAGCACCTGCCATTCATCTATAACTTGAGTAGTAACACGATGTACACTTACAGCCCTGCCTTCAAGCAGTAAGTTCTCCACCCTGGCGAATCCTGCCAGATCTGCCGATACCAATCCACCTTCCCTCCTGGAAGATATACCAGCTGTTGGCGTATTTAAAAACTCATCTATCTATCTATCTATCTATCTATCTATCTATCTATCTATCTATCCATCCATCCATCCATCCATCCATCCATCCATCTATCTATCCATCCATCCATCCATCTATCTATCTATCTATCTCTAGGTAGATCTAAATATCTATTTATCTGTATAGATAGATACCTATGTCTATGTGTCTATCTATCTAGATGTCTATGTCTATATAGATATGTATCTGTCTATATAGTTATCTATATAGGCCTAGACATCTATCTGTTATCTATCTATCTATCTATCTATCTATCTATCTATCTATCTATCCATATCTATCTAGATCTGGATATGTATCTGTATATATAGATCTATCTATCTATATCTATATATGTACCTATATCTAGATCTAGATATCTATCTATATATATTGATCTATCTAATCTGTATATCTATGTAGATATTTATCTATCTATATAGACCTAGATATCTATCTATCTATCTATCTATCTAATCTATCATCGATCATATGTATCTATCCAGATCTGAATATCTATCTATAAACATCTATCTATCTATCTATCTATCTATCTATCTATCTATCTAGATCTAGATATCTATCTAGATCTACATCACTATATAGATACCAGTTCTATCTATCTAGAACTAGATATCTGTGTATCTAGATATCTATCTAGATTTAGATCTTCATCCATATAGGTATCTATCTATATCTATCAATCTAGATCCAGATATCTATCTATATACGTAGATCTATATATCTATATCTGTATATCTATCTAGATCTAGCTAGGTATCTATGTATATACATGGATCTATATATCTCTCTATAGGTATCTAGATCTAGATCTCTCTCTATATAGATCTATCTATCTAGATCTAGACCTCTATCTAGGCGTCTATCCATCTATCTAGATCTAGACATCTCTCTGTATATTAATACATAGATCTATCTATCTCTGTACATCGTTATATATGTATACACACACACAGAAACACGCACACCCGTATCTTGTCTCCTGCTTGCTGATTGCTGTAAATGATAGGTAGTCAAGGCTCTACGACAGTGATTCCCAAAGTGTAGCCCGAGGAACCCTGACCCCACAACTCTTTCAAGTGTCTTCAAAGTCATAACTACTTTAAAAAAAGAATTTGAAGATGTGATTTTTTTCCCTTTTTGCTGCCATTTTCTCATGCATCTATGCTGAGATTTTACAGACACTACATGGCATGCAATGAGGTAATACCCTGAACACAGATGGAGCTAGGAGGAACCAGCTGTCGCCTCTTGGGAAAATAGATGGCACTCTTCTCACAATGATTTTTTTTAATATAGAGATTTTTTTAATGAAAAATCATGAAATTTATGTTACTGCATAATGGTTTGATTTTTTTAAAGGGATTGATAAATATGCTTTCTAATTTCTCAGTTTTAATCTCGATTATTGTAAATATGGAGAAAGAGAATCCACAGGGACATGACTGGGGACAGTGGCTCACGCCTGTCATTTCAGCCCTTTGGGAGGCCGAGGCAGGCAGATGACTTGAGCTCAGGAGTTTGAGACCAGCCTGTGCAACATGACGAAACCCTGTCTCTACGAAAAAATAAAACAAGACATTAGCTGAACGTGGTGTCGCACACCGCTAGTCTCTGCTACTCGGGAGGCTGCGGAGGGAGGCTCACTTGAGCCTGGAAACTGGAGTTTGCAGTGAGCCGAGATCATGCCACTGCACTCCAGCCTGAGTGACAGAGCAAGCCTCAGCTCAGGAGAAAAAAAAAGAAAGAATCCACATGGACAAAGCTCTTTGAGTTCCTAAGAGGTTCAAGGGTGAGGGGACCAGAAACTGTGAAATTCACTGCTCCAGAAGATGTGGCTATAAATGAAAATAGAGAATCTGAGAATCACATTGGGAATCAATAATTGTAGAGTCTGCATTCTCTACACAGGACACGGTGTCCCTAAGGAAGAGAAATTGATTCTTGGGAGTGAAATCTTGTTATATTTTAATGTATAATCACAAATGTAATGTACAGAACATAGATATGTCATGTGACTTTTGTATTCATATTTCATGAGGAGGTGATCCAAGAAAAAAAATGTTTAAAAAGGCTCCTGGAGGATGGTGATGATGAACAACAAAAAAGTTGGCAAGGGGAAAATTTTAAATCCTGTAAAAGAGAAAAAAAGCAAATTGCCTTGCTGCTTGCATTATCCACTGTAACAGCTATTTTTTTTGCCCCTGTCATTTTAAGGATACGATGATTTGGGCTGCTGTACTTCACGTTTTTAAAAAACTGATTTATTTTTCCTGTTTTGGGAAAAAATCTCAATGGATTACGATTATGTTTCTTGATATATACAAAATAAAATAACTGCAAAAACTGTGATTTTAAAAGTATATCTTTATGCAAAATAACTGCAAATGAAACTACTACTACTATGCTGATAGTAGTGGAGTAGTATTATTGATGATATATTGATTACTATCTTGATAGTAGTGGTATGCTATTATTGCTCATATATTGATTACTGCATTGATAGTACTACTATATTATTATTGATTATATATTGATTACTATCGTGATAGTATTTTGTTATTGATCACATATTGATTACTGAATTGATAGTAGTAGATGTTACTATTGATTATATATTGATTACTATGCTAATAGTAGCATATTATTGACTATATATTGATTACTACATTGATAGTGGTAATTATTATTGATTATATATTGAGTACTATTATATGTTGATAATAATAACATATTATTATTGATTACATGATTACTACATTGATAGTAAGAATATATTGTTATTGATCATATATTGATTACATGCATAGTAATCATATGATCATGATCATATTGTAATCATATGATCATGATCATATTGATTACATGCATTGATAGTAGTAGTGTATTATTATTGATTATATATTGATGACTATGTTGATAGTAGTAGTCTATTATTATTGATCATATATTGATTACTACATTGGAAGTAGTAGTGTATTATTATTCATTATATATTGATTACTATGCTGATAGTAGTAGTATCATCAATAATAATAATCAATAATGGAAACCCATTGGGGCAAGTCTTTCAGAGGCTGTCTTTGAGGAGCCCCACGGTAGTTGGATGCTTTCTGGGTGTCTTTTATCACATTAGAGTGGAAATCAGAATCCCTTCTGTTTTCTTCTCAGATTTGGTTCCAGTGCAAAGGTCGTACATTTTTTGGGGTCCACGAAACCTTGGAACTACAAGTACAATCCACAGAGTGGCTCAGTGTTGGAGCAGGGCTCAGCGTCCAGTAGCCAGCACCAGGCGGTGTTCCTTCATGTCTGGTGGACGATCTACCAGAACAACGTGTTGCCCCTTTATAAAAGTGCCCAAGCGGGGGAAGCACACGCATCTCCTGGTCACACAGTAAGTGGAGAATTCCCTTAAAACCCATAGCTGAGGACAAGGAGAACATCCTTGTCACCAAGGTCCGGTGTGGGTTTTTTTGAAATGCCCCTTTTTTGTCTAAGCACTGTATTTCATGTAAAAGAATACTGAGAAGCAAGTACCTTTTAAAAAAATTTTTATGTTTTAGCTCAAAATAGAGAATGCCTAATGAGTAGATATCTTGTTTTGATTTATAGGCCTGGTGCAGAAATAGGTTATTGAAATTAGCCATCCTCATCAGAGTAAGAGACCCTCATGGACAGGTGGTTCACAATGACTGATTACGATGTCATTTGGGCCAACGCTTTCCACTTGAAAGCATCATTTGAGATAGCAATTGGAGGACGTGTCTGAAGAGGATTTTGTAAATTTTTGATTGACACCAATTTGATTTCAGAAAATATAATGATAGCCCCTAGATGTGCTAAATCGTGGAGTATCTGCAGTGTGTTGAATGTGGACTGCATCTGCCTCGCAGAAGACCTTTTGCAATTAGGACTCAGGAAACTTTTTATTCCTAATGGCTTTTTTCACTAAAGTAAAAAAAAACTTGAGCTTTTTTTTTTTTTAAAATTTTACTAATGCATTTGTACTAGAGTACCAGAGTATTTTTTTTTTTTTACTAGCGTAAAGAAAACTAGAGTTTTGTTTGTTTGTTTTTTGAGACAGAGTCTTGCTCTGTTACCCAGGCAGGAGTGCAGTGACGTGATCTCAGTTCACTGCAACCTTCGCCTCCCGGGTTCAAGCGATTCTCCTGCCTCAGCCTCCGGAGTAGCTGGGATTACAGGTGCCCACCACCACGCCCGGCTAATTTTTGTACTTTTAGTGGAGACGGGGTTTTGCCATGTTGGCCAGGCTGGTCTTGAAGCCCTGACCTCAAGTGATCCACCCGCCTCAGCCTCCCAAAGTGCTGGGATTACAGGCGTGAACCACCCATCCCGGCCTTTTTTTTTTTTTTTTTTTTTAACTAGAGTATTTGCTAATACAACAGAGTCTGCTGTCGGCACATGCGTTGCCTGGGAAATGGAAAAGCATCCTATTGTAATTTTTAGTATGCTTTGTTATTTGGGTGGAGCTAGGGGCTACTTTTTAAGGACTGCTGAAAATACCTCTCAGCGAGTGACAGCAGCAAGTGGGCGTTTATGTGTATTCACTTCACAAACATTGACTTGCCACATGTTTCCTGCTGGGCGCTTTGCTGAGTACTGGATTACTAAGTACTGGAGTGCATAGGAGGGAACTTTAAGGCTTAGTGTCAAATGGTTCTGAGAAAGAAAACATTTAGGACAATTATTTAGTGATTGGGATGGGAGCTGGGAGCCCTGGCTACACAGGGCCCCACCCCACCCCCCAGGACAGCGGGTGAATTGAGGAGACATTGGGAAGACTCGCTCCATGTGTCTATTTTTGTGCAGCTTTGCCTCAGTGATGTGGGGGCGCTGTGTACAGATTCAGTGTCTGGTGTTGGAGAGCCGTGTGCAAATTCAACACCCAGTGCCGGCGTGCTGTGTGCAAATTCGCCACTGGGTTCTAACCAGCCTGCTCAGGGCCTTCCGGAGCCGACCCAGATGGTGGATGAGACCCTGTCCCTACCTGAAGGACGCCGTTCAGAAGATGTAAGTACCTGCGTTCCTCACAGGTGTGATGGAGAGTCAGACACTGGCAAGCAGTGAGAGCGGAGAGAGCCGGCTTCCCTGGCTCTCTGGGGAGGGAGATGGAGGGGAAGGCTGGTCTTTAGTTTGCTGTGGCATTCAAGGCTCCTGCATTTATTTGCATTATGGCACGCCGAATCAAGCTCACCTGCAGAAAGATGTCTATGCCCCAGTCCCCAGGATCTGTGAATGTCACCTTGTGTGGCAAAAGGGAGTTTGCAGTTGTGATTAAAGAGGGACCTTGCGATGGGGAGGTATGGTCTTGGATTATGGGAGTGGGCTCTTAGTCATCACAAACCTCCCTTCAAAGAAGAAGGCAGACGTGTGAAGGTCAGAGAAGGAGTGTGAAGCTGGAAGCAGAGGCCAGAGAGAGAGGGGACTGGAAGAGGCTGGGCTGCTGGCTTTGAAGATGGAAGAGGAGGCCACGAGCCAGGGAATATGGTGGCTTCCAGAAGCCAGAGAAGGCAGGAAATGGATTCTCCTCCAGGTCTCCAAGAAGGAACCAACCCTGCCGACACCTTGATTTTAATCCACTGGACTTCTGGCCCCCAGAACTATCAGATGGTCAGTCTGCCTTGGTATAAACCACCCAGTTTGTGGCCATTTCTTATGTAGCAGCTTCAAAAAACTGATGCCACATGGAGACAGATGCTCACTCTCATGCAGTTTACAGATCCTGGGGGAGCCAGAGCTCGTTCAGGTTCAAAAAGTGAGGCTTCCATCAGTGCCCCTTCAACCCAACTGCCTGGCCGTGCATCCTGAGCGGTTTCAGCCGAACCCCTGACTTGAACAGTGGTTCAAATGAAGATGGATTCCTGCTGGGGTTCAGTGTTCAAATGAATGTTGACCTGCACAGTGGTGTCTATTGAGGCTGAGTCTGCAGCACTTTGTCCCCATCAAAGAAAGATGAAAATACACCTTGCAAAACAAATAATGGAGGCCGTCATTTCTCCAGCTCCAATTTCTAGGCGAATACTTTGGAATAATATCTTGTGTTTAAAGATTTCTTGGGGCCAGGCATGGTGACTCACACCTGTAATCCTAACACTTTGGAAGGCTGAGGTGGGAGGACTGCTTGAGCCCAGGAGTATGAGACCAGCTGGCAACACACTGAGACCTCATCTCTACAAAAAAAGTAAAACAATTAGCTGGGCGTGGATGTGTGCACCTGTAGTCCCAGCTACTTGGGGGGCTGAGGCAGGAGGAACACTTGAGCCTTGGAGGTTGAGGCTGTAGTGAGCTATAATCTCACCGGTTCACTCCAGCCTGGGTGACAGAGTAGACACTGTCTCAAATTTAAAAAAAAAAAAAAAAAAAATTCTTGTTTTAAATCTTTACCACTCATCCTAACAAGTTTCTCAACGGAATTATTTTGAGATCATACTTAGGGAAGGGTCTGGGGACTGGGCTGAAGGAAAGCGATTCTTGTCTGTGGATTTCAGATAGCTCCGGGAGAGCTGTTTCTTGTTGCTTATAAACCAGTGACCTTTGCGTTTTGCACACATTGCTGCGGAAGACACCACACGCTTCACTGTACTATGGCGTAAATGATGCTCTGGCAACTTTATGCATTAATAATGTCGGAGTGCTGATTTCACATTGACCCAAACACGTTGAAAAGATGTTTAGGTTCAGATGGTGAAGGCTGAGGAGGTGTAAAATTCGCTTTTCTGGTTTTTCATTCCTTGCGGTGTGCCCTGAGCACGCCATAGCCTGGGTCTGGCCGCAGGACGTCCCTCATGTGAGTAAAGTCAAGGGCCTCTGCTTGTTCCTGCTGGAATGTGAAGAATTCCATCGGTTGAGCTCTTACATGATGTGCAAAACGGCTGCAATCGTGCTGAGCCGTGCTCGTATCAGAATGTCTAAGGAAAAATCGCATTTACATTAAATGTTTAGTAGGCAACCAAGTTTAGACTAAACCAAAGAGTATCCGAGAATGCTGTGGCATTCAAGGCTCTTGCTTTTATGTGCATTACAGCACCTTAATGCCAATAAAGGGGAACTCTGATCCCCTGTTGATGTGTGTTGAAAACAATTGAATGCTCAAACTCCTCGCCTAAAAAAGAAATATTATTGAATGCTTCGTAAAAAAGATTTAGGAAGTGTATTTTGCCAAGGTTAAGGACACACCCGTGACACAGCCTCAGGAGGTCCTGACGACATGTGCCCAAGGTGCTCGGGGCACAGCTTGCTTTTATACCTTTTAGAGAGTCATGAGATATGTTTAAGAAGTACATTGGTTCAGTCCGGAAAGGTGGGACAACTCAAAGTGGGGAGGGGGCTTCCAGGTCATAAGATAGAGGCAAATGGTTGCTTTTTTTTTTTTTTTAGCTTCTGATTGGCCTTTCCAAAGGAGGCAATCAGATATGCATTCATCTCTGTGAGCAGAGGGGTGACTGAAAGGAATGGGAGGCAGAGGCCCTAAGCAGCTCCCCGCTGGACTTTTCCCTGGTTAGTGATATTGGGGTTCCAAGATTTATTTTCTTCACAAGACTCTATTGAGTCCTCAGAAAACGGTTGTCAAACCATCTTTCTGATTTCCGGTTATGTAATTTTAATCTTATTCTGTCACTGAATCTTGTACATTAGTGGTTTTGCAAACTGTGGCCTGAGGTTTCTCTGAATAAGGATCATTTTAAAGGACTGTGTTTTTGCAAATGATCTTAAAAGCATTCTTCTTTTTTTCTTTTTTCTTTTTGTTTGTTTTGAGACGGAGTCTCACTCCATCGCCCAGGCTGAAGTGCAATGGCGCGATCTCAGCAGCTCACTGCAACCTCCACCTCCCGAGTCCAAGCAATTCTTCTGCCTCAGCTTCCTTAGTAGATGGATAAGCATGGGCCACCACATCCAGCTAGTTTTTGTATTTTTAGTAAAGACCAGGTTTCACCATGTTGGCCAGGCTGTTCTTGAACTCCTGGCTTCAAGTGATCCACCTGCCTCAGCCTCCCAAAGTTCTGGGATTACAGGGGTGAGCTACCACACCTGGCCATTACAAGCGTTCTTAAAAGTTTATTCTGAACCACGGTGGGCACTGCCTCATTCGTAAGGGCAGCCACCCTCTTTCAGAAGCAAGTGTGTATTCTCTACCCCTCAGCCCCTTGAGGGATTTCCATGGATTGTCACAGCCCCTGAAAACAAGCTTCCCAGGGCAAACAGTGGTTTTCCAGAGACTCCAAAAGTGAAAACAGTCAGGACGCTCCAGTCCCAGCTCCAGCCCAAGTTGTAGCCATGCCAGTCTCTGCAAAAACAGGACCATTTCCAGAGTGAGAGCACTTAGCACTTTGCTTTCTCTAAAACAGTGCCCATCATGCTCAATTCATATTAATCTCAATGGAATTGTTGCCGTGGATTTTTCTTGACATAAGTCACTTCTACTTTTGCTAGGGATTCGTAATTGTCAATGAGGTGGCAACTTAAAGAATAGATATGTAGCTTCGTGTTTGTCCGTCCGTGAGCCACATTTCAATCAGAGCCAGTCAAGCCAAACCAAGGAGAGCCTTTCCCGTGGAGGGATGGGGGCTTCTGAGGAGGGATTGGGGCTTCATGATGACAGAATTGAGGATTATCCTGCCGTGATGTCCAAGGAGATGAGCAAAGACACAAAAGCACATTCATTTCACCCCAGTTAGGTGGTGTCTATTATCAAAAAGACAAAAAATAACCAATGCTGGTGAAGATGTGGAGAAAGGGAAACTCTTCTCCACTGTAGATGGGGATTAAAAATAAGCACAGCCAGGATGGACAAGAGTATGAAGGTTCCTCAGAAAACTACAAATAGAACTACCACATGATCCGGCCATCACACTACTGGGCATTTATCTAAAGGAAAGGAAATTAGTATATGAAGGGACATCTGCCCCCCGTCCATGTTTTTGCAGTTTATTCACAACAGGCAAGATACAGATTCAACCCAATTGTTTGTCAAAGGATGAATGGATAAAGAAAATGCTGTGTATAGATATACCATGGAATACTATTCAGCCATAAAAAAGAAGGAAATTCATCATTTGCGGCAACATGGATGGAAATAGAGGACATTATGATAGGTGAAATAAGCCAGAAACAGAGAGTTAAACACCACATGTTCTCACTCATCTGTGGAAGCTAAAAACATTTAATCTCACAGAAGTAAAAAGTAAGACCAGGCATAGTGGCTCACTCCTGTAATCCCTGCACTTTGGGAGGCTGAGGCAGGATGATTGCTTGAGATCAGGAGTTTGAGACCAGCCTGAGCAACATAGCAAAACCCTGTCTCTACAAAAAAATACAAAAATTAGCTGAGTGTGTGGTACTTGCCGGTGGTCCCAGCTACTCGCAAGGCTGAGGTGGGAGGATCGCTTGAACCTGGGAGGTTGAGGCTGCAGTGAGCCGAGATCATGCTGCTGCACTCCAGCCTGGGCAGCAGAACGAGACTCTGTCTCAAAAAAAAAAAATAGAAGTAAAAAGTAGAATAGAATGTACTAGAGACTAGGAAAGGTGGGGGAAGGAGAAGATAGGGAGAGATTTGTTAAAGGATACAAAATTACAGCTAGACAAGAGGAATATGTTGTCATATTCTATAGCCCTGTAGGATGACTGTAGCCAACAGTAATCTATAGTTTCAAATAGCTGGAAGGAGGATGTCGTATGTTCCCAAAAGAAAGAAATGATACATATTTGACATGGTGGATATGCTAATTACCCTGACAGGATCACTGAACCTTGTAGGTATTGAACCATCCCTGTGTACCCCATAAATATGTACAATCATTATGTGTCAATTTTTAAAAAGTAATTATAAAAAAAAAAAGTATGTTCAACAGCCAGCAGCCACGAGAAGACCATCAGCTGGTCTCATCCGCAGCAAGAGATTGCAGTGCCCGTTGGACGTTTTTGGCATGGCTCCAAATCCCCACCCCATCCTCAAGGGGCAATAGTGCAGAAAGGAGGAGGGCGGGAAAACATTTCTCAAGAATTGGAGAATCGCCAGTTTCCAGGGCCCGGAACAAGACCCAGGAGGAGATGAAGATCACCCTTGCAGGTGGAAGCTGTCCCTGTCCGGGTAGTGCTGGGGACAGTAGGTGGCCCTTCTGCTGTCTGTCTGAGCATGAGCTCAAGGCCAAGGGTAAGGTGAGCGGAGATGACCCTCAGCTGGGCTGAGCGTACTTTGTTTAGGGTATTTAAGCAGTTCTCAAAAGTGATTGCAGAGCCTGTATCTCCCATCTCAGAGGCTATGCCCAGCCTCACCCTCCCTCCAGCCCACCGTCATGCCCACCCTTGGGCTTCAAAAGCATCAATGGAAGATGATAGTGCAGTACCCAACTACAGGCCCTTAAATGAATAAACTGCACTTGCACATCGCAGAGGGGGCAGCAAGGGAGACGGAAACAGACAGATCCAGCTCAGATGGAATTTGATCCGTAGGAAAGTGATGAAGTGAAGGAGGGATCTGTCCGCCCTGCAAGCGGCCCCAGGCACGGCGTGAAGGGGAGGCAGGGAGAGGTCACACTGGCCTCAGACTTGGACACTGAAATGTTTAGTTACAGCAGGAGCAGGGACGCCTGCGTAGGTCCTAGGGAAAGGAGGGGACACCCAGGCATTGGAGACCCAGTGTGTAGAAGACTGCGAGACCCGCTCAAATGTTTAGCAGAAAGGAAGAGAAATTCAAATAGATTCAGGAGTGGGAGGAAAAGGTGGAGGTGAAACCAAAGCTGTTTAAATACACATGATCTTCGATTTACAGTTGGTTTACATCCCAACAAACCCATCGTAAACTGAAAATATCTTAAGTCAAAAATGCATTTAGACCAGGTGCAGTGGCTCACGTCTGTAATCCCAACACTTTGGGAGGCCAAGGCGGGCAGATCACTTGAGCTCAGGAGTTCAAGACCAGCCTGGCCAACACGGTGAAACTCCGTCTCTACTAAAAATACAAAAATTAGCCGGGTGTGATGGCGTGTACCTGTAATCCCAGCTACTTGGGAGGCCGAAGCAGGAAAATGGCTTCAACTTGGGAGGCGGAGGTTGCAGTGAGCTGAGATCACACCACTGCACTCCAGCCTGGGCAACAGAGCAAAACTCAGTCTCAAAAAAAGAAAAAGAAATATAAGCATAACCTTAAATAACTGGGGAGTGTTATGTTGGCTGACTGCAACACAGATACAAAAAACCCTGACAGAATAAAAAGAATACTAACAAAAAAGGTATTTTGGGCAGGGCACGGTGGCTCACACCTGTAATCCTAGCATGTTGGTAGGCTGACGCAGGCAGTTCACTTGAGCTCAGGAGTTTGAGACCAGCCTGGCTGATACGGTGAAACCCCGTCTCTATTAAAAATACAAAAATTAGCCGGAAATTGCTTGAACCCGAGAGGTGGAGGTTGCAGTGAGCTGAGATCGTGCCAGTGCGCTCCAGCCTGGGCAACAGAGTGAGACTCTGTCTCAAAAAAAAAAAAAAAAAAAAAAAAAAAGGTATTTTGGAGTTCCTGTGTCCACATAATTTCATCCTTCGATCTCATTCCCCATTCTCCCCACCTCTCCATCCTAATGTAGGTGAATAGTGGGTTGGGGAAATTGACCTAAAAACATTTGTTATGGTCTATATATTTTCTGATGAGGGTATTTTTCTAAAAACAATGAAGTCTTCAGGCTTTTAAAGGGAAGGGACTGGGGAGAGAGGGGAGGGAGAGAGTCCGGACAAATAGCTAATGCATGCGGGGCTTGAAAGCTAGATGACGGGTTGACGGGTGCAGCAAACCACCATGGCACACGTACACCTGTGTAACACACCTGCACGTCCTGCACATGTATCCCGGAACCTAAAGTAAAAACAAAACAAAACAAAACTCTATTTAACAAAAGGTATGTTGATTGATTGGAGATTATTATATTACTGTCACATTTTCCAAGATAATATTTAATAACACTGAACAAGGAGTTGAAAATTTGAGCTGTTTTGTATACTAGTTTTGTGACTTTGGATAAATCAATAAATATTTCTGAACATCTTAAAAAAAAAAGGGAGGGATGCTGTCTATACGGTATCTGATATATAGCTCACCCTCCGCATCTATGGGTTCCGTATCTGTGGATTCAACCAAGCTTGGATCGAAAATATTGGGGAAAACAAAATTGCATCTGCGCTGAACATGCACAGACTTTTTTCTCTTGTTATTATTCCCTAAACAATACGACATAGCAAGTATTAACACAGCATGTGCATTGTAATAGGTATGGCAATTAACCTAGAGATGATTTAAAGTCTGTGGGAGGATGTGCATTGGTTATGTGCAAACACAATTCCATCTTGTATCAGACACTTCAGCATCCGTGGATTTTGGTATCCCCAGGAGGTCCTGGAACCAATCCTCCGTGGATATCAGGAGAAATTCCATTTCATTAATTCGCACCCCAGGTGGTCTTTGAAATGAGTTGTGCAACATCACTGTCACCTGCTGTCCGTTTACTGAGTTACTCTGGGTATTTTATTTAGGGGAGCTGAAACACAGATTTAAAAATAAAAGGTGATTTTCATAAATCGCAGTAACGTCATAAAAGCTGAGTGTACGTCTGGAGCTCTTTAGTCCAGTAGCTCCTTTGGTATATATAATGATGGCAAGGTTGACGTGTTTTGGTTTTGTTGTTGTTGTTGTTTTTGAGACAGGGTCTCGCTCTGTTGCCCAGGCTGGAGTGCAGCGGCACGATCTGGGCTCACTGCAGCCTTGACCTCCTGGACTCAACTGATCCTCCCACCTCCTCCCAGGTAGCCGGGACTACAAGAGGTGCCACCACGCCTGGCTGATAGTTTGTATTTTTTGTAGAGACGGGTTTCACCATGTTGCCCAGGCTAGTCTTAAACTCCTGGGCTCTAGTGATCTGCTCATCTCGGCCTCCCAAAGTGTTGAAATTACAGGCGTCAGCCACCGTGCCTGCCCCAGATCTGTGTTTTTAAAAGTAAAGCTGAATATTAATTTTTTCCACATACATTAATGTATTAAGGAAAAAGTTGCAATTAGTATCTTCTCCAGTGTTTTGTCTTCCAGTATTTGGGGTAGGGAAATGTAGTCAATTAAAAGATCACAGATGTCCTTCAGTTTTTTTTTAAGCTATCAAGTTTTTTTACTCTTGTTTGTAGCACATCTTATTTTATTTATAATATACTTTTTTGTTGAAGTATGCCCTACTTTTTTTTTTAAATTAATTTATTTTTTGAGACAGAGACTCGCTCTGTCATCCAGGCTAGAGTGCACTGGTGCGATCTCGGCTCACTGAAGCCTCCACCTCCTGGGTTCAAGCAATTCTCCTGCCTCAGCCTCCCAAGTAGCTGGGACTACAGGCACCCGCCAGTACACCTGGGTAATTTTTTGTATTTATAATAGAGCCGGGTTTTCAGCATGTTGGCCAGGCTGGTCTCGAACTCCTGACCTCAGGTGATCCACCTGCCTCAGCCTCCCAAAGTCCTGGCATTACAGGCATGAGCAACCACGCCCTGCCTCTACTGGCATGTGTAGAACTGTTGACTGTGTCCCGTATATCTATGACACAGTTATCTGCATTTTCTGTCAATCTTTCTCCCCATACTTCAGTCTACTGACTTATTTTCTAGTTAACTGATCTCTTTGGCTATGTCTAATCTGTTGTTAAACCCACATTCTAGTTTCAGTTATTATGTTTTTAGTTCAAATTAACATCAGATTTTTAGTTCAAATTAACATCAAATTAACATCAACGTAGTTTCAATACTACCTTGAATATTTTTATCTTTTTCCCCACTTTATTTAAGGTATTTCTCACATTTAATTATAGTCCATGTCTGATAAATTACATATCTGGGTGGTTTCAGGTGGGTTTGGTTTTGTTGTTTACTTTTGTTTGCTCTTGATTTTCACTCATTTGGTCTTTTCTTGTTGTGTGATAGTTAATTTTTTAATTGACAACCAGACAGGGTAAATGAAAAAAAATTGCAAGGACAATGTGTAGCTCTGAATCATATTATCATAACCCAAAGAGGATTTGTTTTAATTCATGTGATTTGATGTGATTTGTTCATACCCTCACGTAGTTTGCCCAGACCCTATCTGGGGCTGAGCTGGAGGGAAATCGGGCTTCAGTGTTTGTGAGGACCAGTCTATTTCTGGTTCTCCTCTCAACGACGCCACAAATAAAAGCTTGTGGTGTGTACCGGGGTCCCTCGTCTGTCCTGATTATTGATAGTTATGGGCCCCTCAGCCTCCTAGCACTGCTGGCAACTCTGCTTAGTTTCTCAGCTTCCCAGCCTCTTATTTGCCCTGAGTGGAAGTAAGGTACCAAATGTAATGTTTACCTCTTCTGTTTGTCTCTGACATCTTCACTCTTAATTTTGTGCTGCTTTAGTAGCTCTCTGATGTACTTAAAAAACAAAATTCTAGACCAGGTGTGGTGGCTCACACCTGTAATGCCAGCAATTTGTGAGGCCAAGGCAGGCAGATCACCTGAGGTCAGGAGTTCGAGACCAGCCTGGCCAACATGGTGAGACCCCATCTCTACTAAAAATACGAAAACTGGCCAGGCGTGGTGGCATGTGCCTGTAATCCCAGCTACTCGGGAAGCCGAGGCAGGAGAATCGCTTGAACCCAGGAGGGACATGTGGCAGTGAGCCGAGGTGGCGCCACTGCACTCCAGCCTGGGCAACAGAGCAAGACTATGTCTCAAAAAAAAAAAAAAAAAAAAAAAAAAAAAAAATTCTATATACATTATTTGTGCAGCCTTTTTAGGTATTTTTGGCAGAAGACTTACTGTGAAACAACAGCTTCACCAATTGCTGAAAGTGGAAAAAATCTCATTTCAGTTCCTGAACTGATGCATATATATTTGTATTTTTAGCATTTACCACCTCCGGCAGTAATAACCTTCACAAATGTATAGCCCATAATGCAAAGGAGTGCTTCATTTTTTGCTGTGAATATTATCTCCTTGGATCGTGTACTGGAACGTTGTGTATCTGTTGTCTATCTATTCCCTGCCTCCTCTGCCTTTACGATGTCCTCTCTCAGCTTTCATCTTCCCAGACAGAGCATTTCGTTTTAAGCATCTCTGCATATCTCAGCCTCTCTCTCCAATGAGCTGAGAATTCTTCTCTGGCCTGCCTCCAGTTTCAGAGTCTCTTCTTTCAAGGTGACCCCATCTTCAGTCAGGCTTTTAGGGGATTAAATCAGTAGAACAGTTATTACCTAAGGATAAAAAGAAATGCAGTTTGTAAAAGTCACATTTTATATTCATGCGTTCACAAGCTTGCCAAAAATGTTCTTAAGAGCAGACTTTGAGATTGCTGCATTCTCATCTTAAAATTTCTCTCTGCATGATACGCAAGGAGGAAGTTTCTACTTTTTACTAGTAAAAATAATGGCCATATTTATTCATAAATGTTGGTTTATGTTTCAGTCGTTAATATTAATTGTTAAGTAAGCCCGTGGGTCTTGATTAGAAACATTAGCAAGGGCTGGCTGAGCTGCTTCTCTTCCTCGTTTGAATTCATAAGATTAACACATCTGCAGAAGGCAAGCTGAGAACGTCCATCATTATTTCATCCTTTGTAATCAAACATATAACCCGGAGTTAAATCCCTTCCAAGGAAGGATTATACTTCATGATCGGCCCCGTGGAATTTATTTATATGTTTATTGTTGGGAGAAATTAGATTACAGAAACAGATTGACATTTTCCCTAATCCAATTTAAGGAGTTGTGTTTTGAGCACTTCTTCTTTGCCTGTCTGGCTGCTTCATTTATCCATCACAATAAGTGTCTGTGCGACATCTCACTGAAAGCCCCATGACTCAGCGAGTCATTTCTCCAGGTCCTTTTCCTTGATGTGTCAGTATTCAAATCCAGGACATCCCTCTACCAGCCCTGGTTGAAGAAAGAAATTATTCATTTTTATGGGATTCATATGGTTTATGATAATGCAGTTATTGCATTCATCATTTTTTCCCAAGACCCATTTTGGTGTTTTGCAGACCCTGGAAAATCATGTACATTGCATACAGCCGAAGGGCAAGGCTTGGCAGACACAGAGGCACATACCCAAATCCCGCTCTCTCACTTGCTAGCTCTCGTGTGTTCTCGTGTGCTCTCGTATGTTGGACAGTATCTCTGTCTACAGATTAAACTTTGCAGCAGTAAGAGGGAAGGCTCAACCTGTCTGCCTCATAGGGCTGTGGGGATTAAAAGGAATCATGGCTGAGAAGCTTATGAGTGTCATTCAGCACCCAGCCATGAGCATCTACTAAAAAAGGAGTCCTGTTATCATGGTTTTCTGATGTCTTTGACAACTTAGAATTTTGTATTACACCATAATTCTTAGAACTTAATTTTATGTTTGGATTTTACATACATAGCTGAGATCTGAAAGAAGAAGCCCATATTTTATTTAATGTCAATTTTTAAAAATTTCTCTCCAGCTGTATTGAGGTACCACTGACAAATGAAAATTGGTATGTATTTAAGGAGTAGAATTTGATGCTTTGTTGTATGTGTACATTGTGAAACAATCACTGCATCAAGCTAATTAACATTTTCATCACCTCACATAAATGCTGTTTTCTCCTCCTCCGCCTCCTCCCCCTCCTCCTCCTCCTCCTCCTCCTCCCCCTCCTCTCCCTGCTGCCGTTCTTGGTAATGAGAACATGTAAGATCTACTCTCATAGCAAATTTTAAGTATACAATCCTATATTGTGATCTGTGGTCACCATGCTGTACGTTAGATCCCCAAAACTTACTTATCTTGTATAACTAAAACTTCATATTCATTCCTTCACTAACTTATCTTCATTCTAAGCTCCCCACACCGGCCCCTGGCAACTACTGTTCCACTCTATTCCTCTGTGAGTTATTTAAATTGCGCTTTCATAGGTTGGGCATGGTGACTCTCACTTGTAATCCCAGTACTTTGGGAGGCCGAGGCAGGCAGATCACTTGAGGTCAGGAGTTCAAGACCAGACTGGCCAACATGGTGAAACCCCGTCTCTATGAAAAATACACAAAAAAATTAGCTGGGTTTGGTGATGCGTGCCTGTAATCTCAGCTACTCGGGAGGCTGAGGCAGGATAATCACTTGAACCCGGGAGGCAGAGGTTGCAGTGAGCCGAGATTGCACCACTGCACTCCAGCCTGGGTGACTCTGTCTCAAAAGTAAATAAATAAATAAATAAATAAATAAATAAATAAATAAATAAAATAAATTGCACTTTCGTGATTATGAGTTAAAATGGTCAAATTTTTTAAAACGTTCATGATTACAGTGTTCTCTTTTACATCTTAAAGTTTCACTAAATCCCACTAATAATGACTTTGGGGGGTGTCCAGTTTTTATACCTTTTTTCTATTTCTGTGCTTCTGTTCCTTTGCCTTAGGGCATTGCACATGCTGATCTGCTTTCACATGCATTTTTCAGCATGTTCTTCTTCTTACTGCATTTCCAGTCATTCTACATCATTGGCTTCTACTCGTCCTTCAGGCTTCATTTTAGGTATTACTCCTCCAGGAGTGTCTCCCCCTTTAGACCAGGTGAGGTTTCTTGATAACATTTTCTTTCCTAGAATTGATAACCATTTTCTTTCCTAGAATTTCTCATGGCTTACCATTTTATATTTGTTATTTGTTGATTTTCTGTCTTCTTTGACAGTAAGCTTCATGAAGGTGCAGATCGTATCTGTATAGGCCACTGTTTAATCTTCACTACCTACCGCTCCATAAACACCTGTGAAATGCATACATTCATGCCTCAATTAGGAGAATGAACTGGACATTCTCCTAAAAGGGAATGCTAGGATCAGAAATTTGGGAGCTGAGTATCCAAGTGACTGATCTCCACCCCAGCTGACATCACTCAAAATCTCTGGGACCATGGCCTGGGAGTCTGCATTTGAAGGATTACAATTCTCTTAAGTTGGCCTGGTGCAGCCAACAGGGGCTCATGTTGAGGCTCAACCCTATCCACCCCCAAGAATTCCACAGTGTGTTTTCAATGAGGATGTCAGTATTCTGTGATCTCTGTTGCTCACACTCATTAAGCTAACTGCTTTGTGACCTGACCTGATGGAGGCCCCAGTGTTTGGACACAGGTTTGCTTCTTGACCCTGTATTTGTCAAGGTAGGCTAGCTGCTATAACAAACAGCCCCCAAATATGTAAAAGTTTATTTCTCATTTGTATCACAGCCAGTTGGGGTGGCCAAGGTATCCTCTACTCCATGCAGTCTTTCAGGGATCCAGGATGCTCCTATTGTGCACCACCTTCTAGGGCAGCTCTTCTCAAGTGAGACTCCTTGGGAGGATTAGGCACTGTTGCTGATGGCAGCCATTGTACATAATGCATTAAGTTATCTCCTCCACATCTAGAATGGTGTTAGATATGGACCATCCTTGGGAGAGTTGAGAGAAGAGTCACCTGATTTGTTCTGTGTTTGGTTTTATTTTCTTATGGAGGCCCAGTTCAGAGAGGGTGGAGGGATCTTGTTTTTCACCTGGCTGGTGGAAGAAGAGAGGATAGGGATATCTTATTCCTGTCATTGCCCAGCCCAGAGGTGACTCACATCACCTCCTCGCATTCACTCAATCTGCTTGTGAGAATCACTTCCATGGTCCTGTCCAGGTGCAAGGAGATCACAAAATGCACTTGGACATTAGCCCGAGAAGAAGAAGAAGAAACGAAGACAGGTATTGGTGAGCGTGTCACCTTGCCCCAGACCTATCCCGTATCAAGTTGTATTTGCACCATGGAGGCAGAAAAAAATAGAGTGGGTGTTTTCAATTAAGTTGCATTTATTTGCACGAAGGTTTGACTTAACTTGCCTTTGCTCTTTCTTTATAACAGATGATAGATTGTCCTGAAATTGAGACTCCTGCCGTGATAACCTGTGACCCACTGTCCCAGCCTTCCCCTCAGCTTGCAGACTTCACAGAGACTGAAACCACCTTGGTATTCCTCATCTATATGACCTACACATGGCCAGCTCTCTTGTTGCTTGTTATTTTCTCACAGTGTCTATCACCATTACATACCAGTGGGGGCCATATGCTTTTAAAAATTCCTCCCATTTTCTTTTTTGAATGGGTTCTCCCACCTGGAATAAGTTGTGTTGTAATTAGTCTATTTCTCTATTATGCAGCTGGATAAGGAATCTGGCTGTCTTTTCGAACTTACTGTGGGCGTTTCTTTTTGGTCATTTTGTTATTCTCTTCCACTTTGCTTAAAAAAAATTAGTAAGAAAAAGATATAGCATCAAGATGTCATCTATGTCTCCATTAATTTTTTTAAACTTTTGATAGGACTTGCACCATGTCTAAAACCAGTATTCCGTGACTATGGATTTTATTTTAATTCTTTTTGTCCCTAAATTTACCCTTATGAATCTGGGCTTTTATTGCCATATATCATCAGAAAAGTGGCTTTATGGACACCCCCCTTTTTTTTAAAACTCTCAGAGAGACTATCTTAGTAAAATGCTTCTGTAGGCATTTGGTATAAACAAGTCAAATCTCTCTCTGAAAATTTAACTTTCAGGAATTGCATAAGAACTTGTAGCATCTCCTCTTGTCTGAGACGTAGTGGATGGCTCAGAAAAAGTGAGGGGAGAGAAGGTGAGCTATTTTTAGCATTCCCAGAAAAAAAGATCGAGCGCAGCCCATTAATTTTTTTAAAAAAGTTAATTATAGGGCCAGGTGCGGTGGCTCACGCCTGTAATTCCGGCACTTTGGGAGGCCGAGGTGGGTGGATCATAAGGTCAGGAGATCGAGACCATCCTGGCTAACACAGTGAAACCCCGTCTCTACTAAAAATATAAAAAATTAGCTGAGCGTGGTGGCAGGCGCCTGTAGTCCCAGCTACTCGGGAGGCCGAGGCAGGAGAATGGCATGAACTCGGGAGGCGGAGCTTGCAGTGAGCTGAGATCACGCCACTGTACTCCAGCCTGGGCAACAGAGCGAGACTCCGTATCCAAAAAAAAAAAAAGTTAATTATAATAAAGATGGGTTCTTGCTATTTTGCTGAGGCTGGTCTTGAACTCCTGGGCTCAGGCAATCCTCCTGCCTTGGCCTTCTAAAATGCTGGGATTACAGGCATGAGCCACCACGCCTGGCCTCAACCCAATAATTTGATTTTATTTTACCCCAGGATAAAGAGTTCTTCGTCATTTAGATTAGAGCTACAGTTCCCTGCAGCCCACCGCAGACTAATGATTGAATGGTTATGTTTTAGCAGCCAGCAAATAAAGTCGAAAGTCTCCCATCCGAGGAAACCTTTGAACCAAGCCAGGAACTCCCTGCTGAGACCATCAGGGACCCCAGTCTGCAGGATGCACTGGAGGTGGTATCCAAATTCTTCCCCTTGCCCAAGGCTCCCGGTGGGGGCCATCTACCGTCACTGAGGTCAACTGCATGCACACAACAGCTGTTAATTTTTCAGCCTCATTTAACAAAAGATAAGAATCGACTTTCCTCTTCCCCTGCCTCTGATTCTTCTGTCTTCTCTCTGGCGTTTGCCTGGGGTGATCGGCTGACTCTCTTTTGCCATCTTCAAGTCTGATCATCACACCTTTTCTCTCTTTAAAAACTGTTCTGCAAAAGTGATCAGGAGGGAAGCTGAGGGACTATGGTAATTAATGCATAGCAATCCATTTTCTGAAATGAAGAGATTAAAAGCTGAAAATTGGAGGGAGTGGGGCATGCAAATGTTCGAATCCAAATGGGGCATGCAAATGATTTCTTCTTTCGGGGTGAAATGAGAGATGCATGCTTTCTGTTCCTTCCTCTTAGAGATGTTCTCATCTTCAACTACATTCTCTCCATGAATGCATTTAATGAAAGCAGTTGCTAACGTTTTCTCTTTCTCTTTAAGCATGATCTAATAATGCCATTTGGTCTTTAAGTAATAATCAATACAGCTCTAGAGCTAGGTTTAGGTCTAGACTGAAAGTTGGTATTGAACGCATACTTTAGAATGTGACCTACTATATCATAAATGTTTTTGTTGGCTAAATGCCTTCCCTGGACAGCCACCCTTGGAGAAAATGTGAAAGTTTTTTTCCTCATTCTTACTTGGTTAATGTTCAAATGCAGCATTTCGAACTTAATTTCTAGAGCTATTGGTTGAGGTCAAGATTTCTTATAAACATGTGAATGTATCCCTTCGGCATGTTCCACCCTTGTGGTCATCATTTGAGGCTCTATGAATTGAATCTGTAGTTATTAGTGGGTGACAGGGCATCAGTGTGAGGTTGGGTAGACCTACGTTGGACAGCTCAGCCATGTGATAGGTTTGGGATCCTGGGTGAGTTCATTACTTTTTCTTTTTATAAATTATTATTATTATTATTCAGAGACAGGGTCTTGCTCTGTAGCCCAGGCTGGAGTGCAGTGGCATGATCATAGCTAAACAATCCTCCTGCCTCAGCCTTCCAAGGAAATGGGACTATAGGCATGGGCCACTGCAACCAGCTAATTTTTTATTTTTATTTTTTGTAGAGTTGGGGTTTCACTATGCTATCCAGGCTGGTCTCAAACAGCTGGCCTCACGTGATCCTCCTTTTTTGGCCTCTCAAAGTGCTGGGATTACAGGCATGAGCCACCGCGCCCAGCCTGAGTTCACTACTTTGCTTCAGTGCTCATGAGGTGGAGGCTGGGCTGCCCGCCTCACAGAATTGGAAGGAGGGGTATTAAAAAGGAGAGTGGTCTAGGGAAAGCCCTAGTTAGTGCTTGGCTCATAAAGATGAGGAAAATTTCAGTCATTGATTTGCTAAACTGGGGCACTTTGACCTTCTTCTCCTGTGTGTCCACACTGTCCTCTAGGGGACCTTTATTTAGTATCTTGTATAATACCCTAATTCATCACATTGGAGCAGCTTGTTGTTTTCTTGGATACTCATCTCTTGTTAGCAGAAATGTCACAATCACTGTGCTATTTTGTCTTGAAAACTAGTATGGGGTTGGGTGCTGTAGGTCCTGTTAATTCCAGAAACATTTCATTCTCAGGAACTGAATAGATCTATAATGCAAGTGCCTTAGAGGGGAGAAATGCTGCAGTATCCTGAAGTGGACTTTTAAATGTATTTGTTAACTCTTGCTATCACCTTAATCAACAGGATAGCTGTCTTTAAATAAAATAAATATATGGGAATGAGTGTGGAAGGCAGAATCTTATATGTAAAAACCTTTTAAAAACACTGTGGCAAGTAATTAGAGAAGAAAGTAGTATATACTCATGGTGTAAAAACTCAAATATATCTTTCTATATATCTATCTCTATACATATCATGTATCTATCTATCTACCTCTTATCTGTTTTCTTTTTTTTTCTTTTTCTTTTTTTTTGATGGAGTCTCACTCTGTCGCCCATTCTGGAGTGCAGTGGTGCGATCTCAGCTTACTGCAACCTCCGCTTCCCAGGTTCAAGTGATTCTCCTGACTCAGCCTCCCGAGTAGCGGGGACTACAGTCGCCCATGACCAAGCCTGGCTAATTTTTGTATTTTTAGTAGAGATGGGGTTTCACCATGTTGGCCAGGTTGGTCTCGAACTCCTGACCTCAATTGATCCACCCGCCTCGGCCTCCCAAAGTGCTGGGATTACAGACGTGAACCACCACACCCAGCTATCTATATGTTTTCTATTTGTCATCTATCTCATCTATATATCCATTCATCCTCACATCTAGATAATAGATACATAGATATAGAAGAGATAAATGATAGGTAGTAGATAAATAGAGATGATAGATAAATGAATGATAGAGTGATAGAGAGAGAGAGAGAGATTTTAGATAAACAGATAAATGATAGAGTGATAGATGATAGATAGAATGGATAGATGGATGGATGGATGCATAGATGGATAGATAGAGTGATAGAAAGTACATAGGTAGAGATCACAGATAGATAAATAGGTAGATAGACGATGGAGTGATAGATGATATGATTTATTGATAAATAGAATGGATGGACAGATGGATGGATGGATGAGTGGATAGATAGAACATAGGTAGATAGATGAGACAGATGATAGATAATAAATGGTTGGTAGATGAGATAGATGATAGATAGATAGATAGATGTGTGTGTCTATTATTGTTACCATCTTTAAATTTTTAAAAGTCTTTTTCTAGTTCTTGGTAAGAAGTGTCTAAAGCAAACGTATTTATTCTTTTTGTTGACTCATCTGAAAGCCAAACAAAAGTGTGTGTGTGTGTGTGTGTGTGTGTGTGTGTGTGTGTGTGTTGTTACATGCTTGCATATTCATCTATTTTTTCGTATGTCCCTTAAGAAGGGAGAAACTCTGCATTGAAAAAACTATCAGAATTATTATTTAAATTCCTTTGCCAAGCAGTCCAAATTATTATAGGCTTTACTTACGTGAGGTGAGTTTTTTTTTTTTTCATTTAACGTAGTTTGGTTATTCACTGTCATACAAAACAGAAGTTTTGGTGGGTGACAGTACTAAGTAGTGTGTGTGTTTAAAATGGTTTAGTGGCTAGAAATGAAAACAATTCAGGAAAAAGAACACATACAATTACATTTTATAAAATTTCAAGAAAACGGCCGGGCGCGGTGGCTCAAGCCTGTAATCCCAGCACTTTGGGAGGCCGAGACGGGCGGATCACAAGGTCAGGAGATCGAGACCAGCCTGGCTAATACGGTGAAACCCCGTCTCTACTAAAAAAATACAAAAAACTAGCCAGGTGAGGTGGCGGGTGCCTGTAGTCCCAGCTACTCGGGAGGCTGAGGCCGGAGAATGGCGTAGACCCGGGAGGCGGAGCTTGCAGTGAGCTGAGATCCGGCCACTGCACTCCAGCCTGGGCGACAGAGCGAGACTCTGTCTCAAAAAAAAAAAAAAAAAAAAAAAAAAAATTTCAAGAAAACTTAAGCAAAAAAATTATCTTCTAAGCATATTAAACTAAAGCTAGTGTGTATTTAGCTCAAAAGAAAAGTGCTGCTGGGTGTGCAGGCTCACGCCTGCAATCCCAGCTCATTGGGAGGCCAAGGCAAGAGGATTGCTTGAGCCCAGGAATTCAAGACCACCCTGCGCAACATAATGAGACCCCATCTGTGCAAAAAATACAAAAATTAGCTGGGCATGGTGATGTGTACTGTAGTCCCAGCTACTGAGGCGGCAGAGGTGGGAGGATCTCTTGAGCCCAGGAGGTCGAGGCTGCAGTGAGCTATGACTGCACCACTGCACTCCAGCCTGGACGACAGAGTGAGACCCTGTCTCGTTAAAAACAAAGTGCTAGTGATTCGCAGTCTCTTTTAGAGAACTGAGATGCGTCTTTGCAGAACCCACACTGGATGGTTTTAGCAGAGTCTTTCCCTCCATAACGGACAGCTGCAAAAACCATCTCCCACTGATTATCTTCCCTAGGTCGACCTGGCCGTCTCTGTTTCCCAGATCTCCATCGAAGAGAAGGTGAAGGAATTGAGCCCAGAGGAAGAGAGGAGGAAGTGGGAGGAAGGCCGTATCGACTACATGGGGAAGGACGCGTTTGCCCGCATCCAGGAGAAGCTGGACCGGTTCCTGCAGTAATCCGGCAGCTGGTGGGCGTTGTGTATAGTTAGACAATGTCCTGTTGGGTGATCCTCTTGCGTGGAGATCTCCTCTGGTCCTTTCAAAGGAAAACGCTGTTGAACCTTGTGCCTCTATTTATGCTTAATCCATTTGAGTGCCTCACACAAAAAACGTAGAGTATAGAAATCCACCTTAATGCCCCTCGCCCCAACCCCTCCACCAATGCCTTCTGGGCTTTCTTCAGAGGTCACTTCTACCCTTGAACCTGTTGGCAAAAGTGAGCAGTAATAAAATTCTAGTAGACCCTTGATGGTGGTGTCTGCTGTTGCCCGAAAGACCTCTGAAGTACGCTGGAGCTGTGTTGTACAGGTGCCATGAGACCCACCCTATTTAGAATTAAACCTCACTGCAAATTTCCTCCCATTACTAAGCTAACAACACTAATATACGTATTTAGCACCTCTGAGGCTTTGCCAAGGAGATCCGTTTCTGTAGGGCTAAGGAAACATTCAGACATGGTGACTTTGACTCTCATTTGGACTTGGCGAAGCGTATCCGAGAAACGCCCCGGATGTGGTCTCTCTGCTTTAAATCCTAACAGGACTTCCTAGAGCGTTGACAGAAATTCTACTTGTGGACTTAGGGAAGAAAGGTTGTAGGTGGCTTGGGGGATGCAGGTGGCTTAGGGGATCTAAACCGATTCACTTGCTGGTTGAGAAGAATCAAGGGCTTGTCCCCAAACGATTTAGAGCAACAACTTGCTCAGGATAACAGGATCTAGAGATGCTCTCTGCTTGATGACAAAAGTCAGGGTGCAGTCAGTCCACCTTTGACTGCTCTTGGCTTGGTCTCTACCCTCACTACCTCAGTTCTTAATAACTTAGTGAATCACTGCGCTCCTCAAAGTCATTTCCACTCAGCTCTTTCCAGAGAATTCTCAGTTTTATGAGATGGGACACTTTATTCCACGAGAAAGCCTCATTGTCAGAAGTATCTTCATTCAATGGGCACAGTATGCTGTGTATCTCAACAGGTGGCTGTCGGGGGCCACCGAGAGTGTCCTTAAAAATGGGCGTCGTTGTAATAAAGAGAGGAAAGTGCGATTTTGAAGTGTTTGGAAGGTTTATTTATCATGCACATCCCAGGGAAAAGCAGAGAGTAAATTAGAGATGGGATAGGAAGGTTGTGGGAGAACTCGATTCTAGCCTGTGTCAGCTGGATGTGTTTACGTGGAGAGGAGTGGCCACTTTTTAGGTCACCTGAAGCAGTTTAGCCTTTGGATAGAGGAACCTACCTGAATTTATGGCATTAGTGGTGGCATTTTTTTTGTGCAAGATGTGATGGAGGGGCTGTTTCTCTTTCCTTGTGGTTGGTTAATAATCTTCAGTCTCAGAGGGCGATGTTCATAGGATATTTCAGGGGTTCATTTAAAATAGCCATATGACTACAGTCTCAGGTGAGTCAGGGTTGGATGGTCATTGGCTTTCAGAGGGAGACCACAGGAATGTTCAGGGAAAAAATGTCAGCTTCTCTGAGGACCAGAATTCATGTTCCCAGGCAGTGATGAGTTGGCTCATGGAGTGAGTGCAGTCTGGAATTCTGCCATGCATTCTAGCCTGTATCATCTCATTTGGACAAATGCTGACACGTTTAAATTAAAATGTTAAAAAACAGCCATGTGGTCTCCTTCCAGTGTGTCTGCCTGTTTCCTGCGATATCAGAGTTATATTTTACATTAAACCAAGGGCAGGGCCTTTCTATTTCATTTTCGGCCTTTTCTATTGTATTTTGTTTTGAAAATAGTAAGCATTGGGCTGGGCGTGGTGGCTCACTCCTGTGATGCCAGCACTTTGGGAGGCTGAAATAGGTGGATCACTTGTGGCCAGGAGTTCAAGACCAGCCTGGGCAACATGGTAAGAGCCCGTCTCTACCAAAAACACAAAAAAATTAGCTGGGCATGATGGCACATGTCTGTAATCCCAGCTACTGAGGAGGCTGAGGCACAAGAGTTGCTTGAGCCAGGGAGGCAGAGGTTGCAGAGAGCGGAGATCGTGCCACCATACTCTAGCCAGGGTGACAGAGTGAGAATCTGTCTCAAAAAATAAATAGATAAATAAAATATAATATTAATAATAATAAGCATTATTTGAGCTGGAATTGCAAGGTAAAACTTTAAAAGTAAACAGTAAATTATTTTATTTTTGATTTAAAATGTTTTTTAATTGTCATGTAATAATTGTACATTATTACGGGGCACATAGTAAAGTTGCAATACATGTAATGTATGCTGATCAGGTCGCGGGAATTAGCATATCCATCTTCTCCAGCCTGTACCATTTTTTGTGTTGGGAACATTCAGTATTCTACTTCTATAGACATATATTTGAAACTATATATGATTTTGGGCTGTAGTCATCCTACAGTGCTATATACCAGCGGTCCCCAGCCTTTTTGGCACCAGGGACCAGTTTCATGGAAGACAATTTTTCCAGAAACCAGGCTTGGGGGATGGTTTGGGGATGATTCAGGTGCATGACACTTACTGTGCACTTTATTTCTTTTTTTTTTTTTTTTTTTTTTTTTTTTTTTTTTGAGACGGAGTCTCGCTCTGTCGCCCAGGCTGGAGTGCAGTGGCTGGATCTCAGCTCACTGCAAGCTCCGCCTCCCGGGTTTACGCCATTCTCCTGCCTCAACCTTCCAAGTAGCTGGGACTACAGGCGCCCGCCACCTCGCCCGGCTAGTTTTTTTGTATTTTTTAGTAGAGACGGGGTTTCACCGGGTTAGCCAGGATGGTCTTGATCTCCTGACCTCGTGATCCGCCTGTCTCAGCCTCCCAAAGTGCTGAGCTTACAGGCTTGAGCCACCGCGCCGGCCTGTGCACTTTATTTCTATGATGATTACATTGTAACATGTAATGAAATAATTACACAACTCAGCAACTTGTAGAATCAGTGGGATCCCTGAGCTTGTTTTCCTGCAACTGGACAGTCCCATCCAGGGGTGATAGGAGACGGATCATCAGGCATTAGATTCTCAAAAGGAGCACGCAACTTAGATCCCTTGCATGTGCAGATCACGGTAGGGTTTGCATTGTTACGAGAATCTAATGCCGCTGCCGATCTGCCAGGAGGCAGAGCTCAGGTGGTATTGGGAGCGATGGGGAGCAGCTATCAATACAGATGAAGCTTTGCTCACTCACCCGCTACTCACCTCCTGCTGTGCAGCTCAGTTCCTAACAGGCCGTGGACCAGCACTGGTCTGCAGCCCAGGAGTTGGGGACCCCTGCAATAGAACACTAGAACTAGCTTAAAAAGTAAAAACTAGAGCAGAGGATACCAGAGGCCAGGAAGGGCAGGGAGAAGGGGTGATAGAGAGAGATTTGTTAAAGGGTACAAAATTACAGCTAGATAGAAGGAGTCAGTTCCAACAATAAATTTAAATTATCAGATGGATTTTTCAGAATTGCTGGTCACAGTAAAATGCATAGAACTGTTTACTTAACCCTTTGTAATCTTGTAGGGTCTCTTTAGGAAAGGTACCCATTTTCTGAACTTTGCTTTGTCAATTTCATTCATTCATTTATTCATTTGTCATATGCATATTGAGTGCTCTCTTTATACCCAGCTCTGTGACATGGGATAAATCAATATACCATAAGTTTGTGAATATACACTTTATTCCATGAGAAAGTCTCATTGTCAGAAGTATCTTCATTCAATGGGCACAATATGCTGTGTATCTCACCTGGTGGCTGTCAGGGGCCACCGAGAGTGTCGTTAAAAATGGGCATATTGATTGACGTCACATGTGTCCCTAGAATGTATGAAACCAAACCATGCTCTGGCCACCTTGGGCTCATGTTGTCAGGACCTCCTGAGGCCGTGTCACGGGTATGTGTCCTCAACCTTGGCAAAATAAACTTTCTAAACTAACTGAGACCTGTCTCAGATTTTCAGGGTTCACAGGTGCAGTGCTCAGTATGTGGGTGGTGGGTTCATGCATACCCCATACCTCACTACCACTGAATATGCCCTAGTAGCAAACTGGCACGTGTACCCCTTAGACCTAAAATAAAAGTTGAAATTATTTAAAAATAAATAAATAAAGGTTGTGAGATTATTATTTGGTGGCAGGTGGAAATGATGTGGGAAGGAAAGGATTTCTAGATCTATTGAATTGGCAGGGTGGATTGATGCCTATAGATCCACAGGAACAAGTTATAGTATTTTTGTTCCTCAAAGTAACTTGGTGAAATCCTGCCGAAACGTTTGGCTGATACTTGGAAGCACCAAACAGGTCGTAGTGTTAGAGCGTTCTGGGGTGGGGCTGTAGTTTGAAGTAGAAAGGGGTTTCTTTCTGATCACCACTGTTGAATTAGGAAAAGCAGAGCAATTCTTTCTGGTTTCATAGACCTCTGCTCTTTAGTGTACAGTACCATTTCCAAAATTATTTATGTATATTTGGCCAATTACAGTGACTCACACCTGTACCCGGTACTTTGGGAGGCCAAGGCAGGCAGATCGCCTGAGGTCAGCAGTTCAAGACCAGCCTGGCCAACATGGTGAAACCCCGTCTCTACTAAAAATACAAACATTAGTCAGGCATGGTGGTGCATGCATGTAATCCCAGCTACTCAGGAGGCTAAGGCAGGAGAATCGCTTGAACCCAGCAGGTGGAGGTTACAGTGAGCTGAGATTGCACCACTGCACTCCAGCCTAGACAACAGAGTGAGACTCTGTCTCAAACAAAACAAAACAAAACAAAACAAACCCATAATAGAAAAATAAAATAATTAAATAATCTATTTTAATTATTTTGTTTTATTTTATTTTATTTTTTTTATTTATTTTTTTTGATGCAGAGTCTCACTCTGTTGTCCAGGCTGGAGTGCAGTGGCCTGAGCATGTCTTCCTGCAGCCTCCAACTCCAGGGCTTAAGTGATCCTCCCACCTCAGCCTCTCAAGTAGCTGAGATTACAGGCCTGTGCCACCACACCCAGCTAATTTTTTAAACTTTGTAGAGGTGGGGTCTCATAGGAGTCTCACTATGTGGCCCAGGCTGGTCTCCAACTCCTGGCCTCAAGCAATCCTCCTGCTTTGGCCTCCCGAAGTACTGAGGATTACAGGCCTGAACCACTGCACCTGGCCCCAATTTTTTTTAATAGATCAAAGGAGTTGCATAGGTTTACAAACTTGATGTCTTCTATCCCTGCTCTATCCATCATCCTAAGAAACAAAATGAAGTTTTTCTTGGCACAGACAATACCTGTTGGAAGCACATTCGTGGAAATCCAGCTATACCCAGTATGAGACATATACTGTGCAAGAATATACTTTCCATAGGATTGTAGCCTGCCTTGAGGATGCTTGCCCTGGTTCCGCTGCACAGCTGCTAAATGCCGATGCTCTGTGAGTCTGCCGTTACTGCGGCATGCATCGCCCAACACTCAGCTGTACAAAAGAGCTTTGCTGTTCCTCTTTCCCTCCCTAGCACACTCCTCTTGAATATCACTACTATGTTTTGATTGTTCAATATGTAAAAAGCAGTCCAATGTATTATTTTTTTAATGTTTAAAGGGTTCCTTTTTTTTTTTTTTTGTAATGACACAGGGTCTTACTCTGTTGCCCAGGCTGGAGTGCAGTGGCGTGATCATATAGCTCACTGCTACCTCAACCTCCTGGGTTCAAGTGATCCTCCCATCTCAGCCTCCCAGGTGGCTGGGACTACAGGCAAGAGCCACCACGTCTGGCTCAAATTGTACCAGATTTACCAGTGGGACTCTCTTTAGATGGATTCTTAAGTCTATGAACTGATCCCATTAGTCTTTTTTTATTTTTCTTTTTATTCATTTTTGTTTAAGACAGAGTCTCACTCTGTCATCCAGGCTGGAGTGCAGTAGCGCGATCTCGGCTCGCTGCAGCCTCCACCTCCCGGGTTCAAGTGATTCTCCTGCCTCAGCCTCACGAGTAGCTGGGATTATAGGCACGTGCCACCATGCCTGGCTAATTTTTGTATTTTTAGTAGAGACGGGGTTTCACCATGTTGGTCAGGCTGGTCTCAAACTCCTGGCCTCAAGTGATCTGCCTGCCTTGGCCTCCCAGAGTGCTGGGATTCCAGAGTGCTGGGATTCCAGAGTGCTGGGATTCCAGGCGTGAGCCACCGTGCCCAGCCCCCATTAGTCTTTGATCACTTCCTTGCTTCCTGGCAAAATGAGTTTCTCCAGAACCATCATAGATTTTCTCCCCTCACACCTGGGGCCAGACATTTCTCCAAGGTCTTATTTTTAAGAACAAGCCAATTTTGATGTTCTAAATTGACTTCACACCTCATCAGGGAAACACAGCCAGTAGTTTAAAAACATCTTTGTAACAAATGAACGCTAAGCCCCACATCTTCTCTCCTTATCTATAAAATAGGGATTACAATACCACATGCTCATGGGAATTTTCTGAGGATAAAATGAGACAATGAACGGAAAGCTGTTAGCACAGTCTGTGGTAACTATTAAGCATGAAAGCATGAGCTGCTGCTTTCATTGTCAACATCTGATTGAAATCTTGTTTTTGAGACAGGGTCTTATTGTGTTGCTTAGGCTGGAGTGCGGCGGCACCATCAGGGCTCACAGCAATCTTGAGCTCCCAGGCTCAGGTCATCCTCTTGCCTCAGCCCCTCAAGTACCTGGGACTACAGGTATGCACCACCATGTGCAGCTAATTTTTTTTTAGTAGAGACAGATTTCACCGTGTTGCCCAGGCTGGTCTCTAACTCCTGGACTCAAGCGATCTGCGCACCTCTACCTCCCAAAGTGCTGGGATTACAGGAGTGAGCCACCGTCCCTGGCCTTACTGAGATCTTTAGAGATACTGCCAATAACTTGGGTTTTAAAAATTATATTGCTTGAGCCCGGGAGGTGGAGGCTGCAGTGAGCCAAGATCATGCCACTGCACTCCTGCTTGGGTGACACAGCGAGGCTATGTCTCAAAAAAAAAAAAAAAAAAAAAAAGAAGAAGAAGAAAAAAAATTACCATTAAGATAAAAAATGTTTATGACTGTGTATGATAATGTTTACAAATTTAGCCAGCCTACGCAACATAGCAAGACCCTGTCTCTACAACAACAACACAAATAATTAGCTGGTTGTGGTGGTGTGTGCCTGTAGTCCCAGCTACTCGGGTGGCTGAGGTGGGAGGATCACTTGTGCCCAGGAGTTTGAGAACACCCTGGGCAACATAGCAAGACCCCAGCTCTATAAAAATACACAAATATAGCCAGGCATGGTGGTGCATGCCTGTAGTCCCAGCTTCCTGGGAGGCTGAGGTGGGAGGATTGCTTGAGCCCAGGAAGTCAAGGCTGCAGCAAGCCATGATCGCACCACATACTGTGTAGCCTGGGCAACAGAGCAACACCCTGTCTCAAAAAGGAAAAAACTTAGAAATATTAGTAAACATGCTAGACACCTGTTCATTAATTCTGCTTGAACACGTGCTGAAGGAAAAGAAGTGACTTGAATAGAGCTATGGGCCTTTATCCAGCACATCTGCACCAGACAGCCCCTGTGCACAGGTATTTGATTCACTGTGGCACAGCAGGATCCGAGTTTTGTAAGATGAGAAGAGAGGGGTACATGTTTTTGAGGACTGGCCCACATTTCACGTTTCTGGCCAGGTACAGTGGTTCTCGCTGGTAATCCCAGCACTTTGAAAGGCCGAGGCGGATGGATCACTTCAGGTCAGGAGTTCGAGACCAACCTGACCAACATGGTGAAACCCCATCTCTACTAAAAATATGAAACTTAGCCAGGTGTGGTGGTGCACTGTAATCCCAGCTACTCGGGGGACTGAGGCGGGAGAATCGCTTGAACCTTGGAGGCAGAGGTTGCAGTGAGCCGAGATCGCGCTACTGCACTCCAGCCTGCGCAACAGAGCAAGACTGTTTAAAAAAAAAAAAAACAGATTACGCTTTTCTTCATCTTCAGCTGTTGCGAAACCTGGCACCGTGTCCATTGGAGGCTGTCGTTGCCGTGGTTTAAATGCCTCTTTCTTCCATTATGGGTGCAATCCCTTTTCAGCACTCTCAGGATGGTTGATTTGGCAAGGCTTTGCGATATGTCAAGGTTCAGGGGAAAGTGGGGTAACGAAAAAGGAGGAGAGGAGAAAACAGAAGAGAAAAATACAGGAAAAGGAGGCAAGAGTTGAAGCAACATAAACTGGGGTCTCTCTTTTTTTATTGTAGTGCAAAACACAAAACATTAAATTTACTATCTTAACCATTTTCTTTTTTTTTTTTTTTTTTTTTTTTGAGACAGAGTCTCGCTCTGTCGCCCAGGCTGGAGTGCAGTGGCGCAATCTCGGCTCACTGCAAGCTCCGCCTCCCGGGTTCACGCCATTCTCCTGCCTCAGCCTCCTGAGTAGCTGGGACTACAGGCGCCCGCCACCGCGCCCGGCTAATTTTTTGTATTTTTAGTAGAAATGGGGTTTCACCGTGGTCTCGATCTCCTGACCTTGTGATCCGCCCGCCTCGGCCTCCCAAAGTGCTGGGATTACAGGCGTGAGCCACCGCGCCCGGCCAACCATTTTCAAGAGTACAATTCAGGCCAGCTGTGGTGGCTCATGCATGTAATCTCAGCACTTTGGGAGGCCAAGGTGAGTGGATCTGTTGAGCTCAGGACATGGAGATGAGCCTGTGCAACATGATGAAACCTCGTCTCTACAAAAAAATACAAAAATTAAAAAAAGAAGCGGGGGAGTAGAGTGAAGAGTTGAGTAGAGTTAAGTCTAATCACATTGCTGTGCATGGCTCTTGAAAACGTTTTCATCTTGCAGAACGGAAGCTCTGTGCCTGATAGCAGTGGGGAGATCTCAGTTCCCCTGAGTTACCAGTGGCGAATCTGTAGGGTGTACAGCAATTTCAATCCTTGCCTCCTCGGAAGAAAGAATTTGACTGAGGGTGTAAGGCAGAAAAAGAGACCGAGGCAAGTTTCAGAGCAGAAGTGGAAGTTGATTTTAAAAAGCCTTAGAACAGGAAGAAAGGAAGGTACTCCTGGAAGAGAGGCAAGTGCACAGCTGAAGGTCAAAGAGAGCGAGAGGGAGGGAGTTTAACCTTGACCCTGGGAGTTTACATGCTGGCCTCTTTCTTACCCGTGATTCTTCCCTTGGGATGGGCAGCCCACATAAGCAGTGCCCTCCTCACCCTTGGAAAGTGAGCATGTGCAGTGTGTTTAGGGAATGTACGAATGCCCATCTGAGGCTTTCTTCCTTCTCTGGTGGAGGCTCCCGGAAGGTCATACTTCGCCATTTCATCTCTTTTCCCTGGCATTTACAGTCAGTTAACACTTTAATGTTAATAGCTGTGTTACTGGAAAGGAGTCCAGATCCAGACCCCAAGACAGGGTTCTTGGAGCTCGTGCAAGAAGGAATTGAGGGCGAGTTCACAGAGTAAAGTGAAAGCAAGTTTATGAAGAAAGTAAAGGAATACCTGAATGGCTCCTCCACAGACAGAGCAGCCCCGAGGGCTCCTAGTTTCCCATTTTTACGGTTATTTCTTGGTGATGTGCTAAACAAGGGGTGGATTATTCATTCTTTCCCTTTTTAGACCATATAGGGAAACTTCCTGACGTTGCCATGGCATTTGTAAACTGTCACAGCGCTGGTGGGAGTGTAGTAGTGAGGACCACCAGGGGTCACTCTTGTCACCATCTTGGTTTGGGTGGGATCTGACTGCAACCTGTTTTATCACCGAGGTCTTTGTGACCTGTATCTTGTGCCGACCTCCTGTCTCATCGTGTGACTAGGAGTGCCTCACACACCTCCTGGGAAGGCAGCCCAGCAGGTCTCAGGCTCATGTTACCCAGCCCCTATCCAAGATGGAGTGGCTCTGCTTCCAATGCCTCTGATAGTGTCACAGCCCATGCTCACTCATATTTGGCTCAGAGTAAATCTTTTCAAATCTTTTAGAGCTTTCCTGTTTTTATCAGCAGCATCTTGTCTGATTCCAATGAGGAGCTCTTGAAAACTAAAACCAAGAAGTCTTCCCCATGGGAGAAGCACCCCCAGATCTCCTCGTTCTCACCAAGCAGGCACACTGGCGGAGCTTCCTTTCCTCCCCGCCCTCCCCTTCTCCTCCTGCCCCGCCTGGTGTTTCCTTTTCCGCGAATGCTCTCCATTCTCACAGTGCCCTAACTCTTGGCTCTGCAGGAAAATGACTTCACAGGAATTTCTCCTTGGAAGGATTTTATAACCCAACGGATGTACCCTGATGGGACAAAACCCAGGGGTGAAAAATTACAACAGCAATGGTATTGGAAACAGGTCCCTATCTGGATCCCAAGAGAGGGTTCTTGGATCTTGGCGGCCAGAAAGAATTCGGGACGAATCCATGGAGTAAAGTGAAAGCAAGTTTATGGAGAAAGTAGAGGAATAAAAGAATGGCCACTCCATGGGCAGAGCAGCGGCGTGGGCTGTTGGTGGACTTTTGTAATGGTTATTTCTTGATTGTCTGCTAAACAGGGGGTGGATTATTCTTGAGCTTTCTGGCAAAGGGGTGGGCAATTCCCAGAACTGAGGGTTCCTCCCCTTTTAGATCATATAGGGTAATCTCCTGACATTGCCGTGACGTTTGTAAACTGTCCTGGCGCTGGTGGGAGTGTCTCTTAGTAGTCTGTGCTTTCTAATTAGCATGTAATGAGCTGTGAGGATGGCCAGAGGTCACATTTGTCACCATCTTGGTTTTGGTGGGTTCTGGCTGGCTTCTTTCATGCAAGCTGTTTTATCAGCAAGGTCTTTGTGACCTTTGTCTTGCGCTGACCTCCTGTCTCATCCTGTGACTTAGAATGCCACACCTCCTGGGAATGCCACTCAGCAGGTCTCAGCCTCATTTTACCCAGGCCCTATTCAGGATGGAGTCGCTCTCATTCAAAAGCCTCTGACAGCAAGACTGAAATAGCTTCAGTAGGGCCCATCCATGTCATGGGCAATTTTGAACCTTTCCTTTCTTCCCTCATTACCGCCCTCTAACCCAGTTCACGTCATGTGACTTGGTGACTTGGCCTCTGTCCAAGAACACTGAGACACCTTATTTGTCATTTTGTACACTGGTCAGTGATCTTGCATTCAAATGGATTTCTTCTCTCAGAGGGGAGTCCATTGGGGATGAAGTGAAGGGTCAAAGGCCAGCCAGAATTCATAGGATAGAGTCGGCAGAGAGCCTGGAAAGCGGGAATCTTGTTGGTGGCTGGCAGAGAGGCCAGTCCAGGCATTCTGCCCTTCAGGAAGTTGTGTAGAGCCTCGCAGAAGACAATGGCAGCTGTTTGGGCATTCTTTGGCAGTGTTGTGGATTTGGCTGTTGCTGTGGTCTCAATGCTTGCCTTGAACATTGTGTGCCTTGAACATTCATGTGTTGAAACTTAATCCCCAAAACAATGGTATTAGGAGATGGTGCTTTTAGGAAACAATTCGGGGTCTAGACTCATGAATGGGATAAGTGTCCTTATAAAAGGGACCCCAGGCCAGGGGCTGCAGGTGGCTCACGCTTGTAATCCCAGCACTTTGGGAGGCCGAGGCAGCTGGATCACCTGAGGTCAGGAGTTCGAGACCAGCCTGGCCAACATATAGTGAAACCACGTCTCTATAAAAAATACAAAAACAGGCATGGTGGCGCACACCTGTAATCCCAGCTACTTGGGAGACTGAGGCAGGAGAATCGCTTGAATCCAGGAGGCGGAGGTTGCAGTGAGCCGAGATTGTGCCACTGCACTCCAGCCTGGGTGACAGAGTAAGACTCCGTCTCAAAATATAAAACAAAATAAAATTTAAAATAAAATAAAATAAAATAATGAATAAAATAAAATTAAAAAGGTGAGCCATTGTGATGGGTGGAAATCATGTAAACCTGGACCAACTCAGGCAAAGATGTTGATGGGACATCACAGGTAACAGGCATTCCTCAGCGACTACCTGCCAAAATTGCTCTCCAGCTGTCTCAGTCAATTTAAGCTGCCGTAAGAAAACCCCATAGACTACATGGCTTATCCCAACCAGCATTTGTGGCTCACAGTTCTGGAGGCTGAAGTCCAAGGTCAAAGAATGGCAGATTCAGTGTCTGGTGAGGACCCACTTCTGTTGCCTGCTCCAGGCTAAATGGTAACCGTAATAGGTTTGTCACACGTAGCATGTCTATACCACAAGACTCAGGGCTGCAGAAGAGAAAGAGGTTTAATCATAGGGTCACCAAATGAGGAGATGGAAGGAAACCTTAAATCACTTGGGGTCAGGAGTTCGAGACAAGCCTGGCCAACATGGCAAAACCCCATCTTTGCTAAAAATATAAAAAATTAGCCAGGCTTGGTGGCAGGAGGCTGAGGCAGGAGAACCGCTTGAACCCGGGAGACGGAGGTTGTAGTGAGCCAAGGTCATGCCACTACACTCCAGCCTAGGTGACACAGCAAGACTCTGTTGAAAGAAAGAAAGAAGGAAAGAAGGAAAGAGAAAGAAAGAAAGAAAGAGAGAGAGAGAAAGAAAGGAAAGAAAGAAAGAAAGAAAGAAAGGAAACAAAGAAAGAAAGAAAATGAAAGAGACATACAGAAACATTCCATTGGTTACAGCTCAGCGTTTGCCTTATTTGAACATGGTTAGAACAGTTGGCTCCCTGTGAGTGGTTGAAGTATGGCTGCTGGGACTGGTGGAGATGTAGCTATTGTTACAGAAGCATACTCTTAAGTTAGGTGATATGGTTTGGATCTGTGTTCTCACACAAATCTCATGTGGAATTGTAATCTCCACTGTTGAAGGCGGGGCCTGGTGGGAGATGACCGGATCATGGGGGTGGCGGTTTCTAATGGTTTAGCATCATCTCCTTGATGCTGTTCTCATGACGGAGTTCTCGCGAGATCAGGTTGTTTAAAAGCGTGTGACACGTCCCCGCTCTCTCTCTGTCCTGCTCCAGGCATGGTAAGACATGCTTGTTTTCCCTTTGCCTTCTACCATGACCGTAAGTTTCCTGAGGCCTCCCCAGCCATGCTTTCTATACAGCCCGTGGAACCATGAGCCAATTAAACCTCCTTTCTTTATAAATTACCCAGGCTCAGGGAGTTCTTTATAGCAGCGCAGGAACAGACTAATACCTTAGGTTTTCAGTCCGCCTGCCTACCTGCCAAGTTAGGTTACGGTTCACCCGCAAGGACTCAAGTATGTGAGTACGGAGACATTCTTAGGCCAGATTTTAGTTTGCTTTAACAGTTCAGATTCTTCTGCGTCCCTGTATCTTCAGAAATAAGGATGTTCCCTACCATTTGATCCAACAATCCCACTACTGGGTACCTACTCCAAGGAAAAGAAGTTACTATTTGAAAAAGATACTTGCACACACATGTTTATAGCAGCACAATTCACAATTGCAAAAAATGTGGACCCAGCCCAAATGCCCATCAATCAATGAGTGGATAAAAAAACTGTGATATATATATATGGATGATAGAATACTACTCAGCCATAAAAAGGAATGAATTAATGGCATTCACAGCAGCCTGGATGGAATTGGAGAGCATTATTCTAAGTGAAGTAACTCAGGAATAGAAAACCAAACATTGTATGTTCTTACTCATAAGTGAGAGCTAAGCTATGAGGATGCAAAGGTGTAAGAATGATACAACGGACTTTGGGGTCTTGCGGAGAAGGGCTGGAAGAGGGTGAGGGATAAAAGACTACACATTGCGTTCAGTGTACACTGTTCAGGTGATGGGTGCACCAAAATCTCACAAATCATCACTAAAGAATTTACTCATGGCCGGGCGTGGTGGCTCATGCCTATAATCCCAGCACTTTGGGAGGCCGAGGTGGGCAGATCAAGAGGTCAGGAGATCGAGACCATCCTGGCTAACACCGTGAAACACCGTCTCTACTAAAAATACAAAAAAAAAATTAGCCGGGCGTGGTGGCGGCGCCTGTAGTCCCAGCTACTTGGGAGGCTGAGGCAGGAGAATGGCCAGAACCCGGGAGGCGGAGCTTGCAGTGAGCCAAGATCACACCACTGCCCTCCAGCCTGGGCGATAGAGCGAGACTCCGTCTCAGAAAACAAAAAAAAACAAAAAAAAACCCAACTTACTCATGTAACCAAATACCACCTGTTTCCCAAAAGCCTATGGAAACAAAAAAATTTAACAAAAAATTTTTAAATAAATTAAGGATGTTTCTTTCCTCTGGGTATTAAGGCACCTTTCAGATCAGGGTGGTTTGCCCTGCTTCAGGAGAGAAAGATGAGAGGAAGGTCAGAGAGACCGTCCCGCTTCTGCTGTTTTCTCCAATGCCAAGGGGCCATGGTTTGGAGCGGCATGTCCTGAAACCCCTCATAAGCAACAGAAATGAACCTGGATTGCATAAACAACACCATCCATGCATGGTGAGTGTGTGGGGTCATTCGGAGAGTAAGGAACATGGAAGGGCTAGTGTTATAAAATGGCGGAATCAAGAACCGCCTGTGGAAAGCATGCAGCGGTGGCTTTATGGGATGACTGTGGTGAGATGCTCAGGGTGAACATGGGAGGATCCAAGCCTGAGACCCTGGCTCCTCCTTGGCTTGGGTCGGGGGAGAGCAGAACACCTTGATCTACTATCCCACCTTGTCCCCTGTAGGGAAGTAGAAGAGCCATAGCCACATGAGGTGATATCAGTAAGAGCGAGATTGCTGTGTGACACCGCCACATTCTCCCTTCCTGATTCTCCAACCTGATCAGAATGTGGCTTTGTTCATAGACTAATGGCTAAATTGGCAAAATGCCCCAAGATATGGAGTTGCAAAAGAGCCATGATTGCTGTAGAAGCTGTGATCTGCAAAGCACTGAGAGCAGACGCCTGGCTCATGTCAAGCACTCAATAAATGTCACAACTGTACTCATTATTTTTTATCCTGAGGCCACATCCTGGCACAGGGAGAAGGGTGATTATCCATTATCCGAGGTCTAGCTGTGGGTTGGGATGGCAGTGCATTCGCTGTTTCTTATGTTTCTACTCAGGAGGCTGAGGCAGGAGAACTGCTTGAACCCACGAGGTGGAGGCTGCAGTGAGCCAAGATCATGCCACTGTACTCCAGCCTGGGCAACAAGAGTGAACAAAACTCCATCTCAAAAAAAAAAAAAAAGAAATTTTTGTTTTGTTTTGTTCTGTTTTTTTGAGATGAAGCCTTGCTCTGTTGTCAGGCTGGAGGGCAGTGGTCCGATCTCGGCTCCCTGCAACCTCCTCATCCCGGGTTCCAGCGATTCTCTTGCCTCAGCCTCCTGAGTAGCACAGGCACGTGCCACCACGCTCAGCTAATTTTTTTTTTTTTTTTTTTGAGACGGAGTCTCGCTCTGTTGCCCAGGCTGGAGTGCAGTGGTGCACTCTTGGCTCACTGCAAACTCCGCCTCCTTGGTTCATGCCATTCTCCTGCCTCAGCCTCCCGAGTAGCTGGGACTACAGGCCCCCACAACAACGCCCAGCTAATTTTTTTGTATTTTTAGTAGAGGCGGGGTTTCACTGTGTTAGCCAGCATGGTCTCGATCTCCTGACCTCGTGATCCACCTTCCTCGGCCTCCCAAAGTGCTGGGATTACAGGCGTGAGCACCGTGCCCAGTCAATTTTTGTATTTTTTAGTAGAGACTGGGTTTCACCATGTTGGCCAGGATGGTCTCCATCTCTTGACCTCGTGATCTGCCTGCCTCGGCCTGCCAAAGTGCTGGGATTACAGGCATGAGCCACCCCATGCCCGGCCGGAATTTGGCAAACTCAATCAAGTTTTTTAATTTTTTTATTATTATTATTTTTAATGGGTCAGGCTTTTGGTGTCTTATCTAAAAAGTTTTCCTAACCCAAAATGGAAAAGATTTTCTCCTCTGTTTTCTTCTGCACGTGTTATAGAGTTTGCACTTACACTTGGGTCTCTGATCACTTTGAGTTAATTTTGGTGCAGGGTTTTCCATTCATGGAACATGCAGTTGGATTTCTAATAGGTCAATATATGAAAAATTTCCCGCTGCAAAGTTATTCTTTTCTTTTTTTCCCTTTTTGTTTGTTTTTTTTTTTTTTTGAGACTGTCACCCAGGCTGGAGTACAGTGGTACTCACATGATAAGCTCACTGCAGCCTTGACCTCTCAGGCTCAGGAGATCCTCCCACCTCAGCCTCCCAAGTAGCTGAGACCACAAGTGTGCACCACCACACCTGCCTGATTTTATATTTTTGTACAAACGGGGTCCCACTGTGTTGGCCAGGCTGGTCTCGAACTCCTGGGCTTGAGTGATCCTTCCACCTCGGTCTCCCAAAGTGCTGGGATGATAAGCATGAGCCACTGCACTCAGCCAGTTTCTAGTCTGGATATTTGAGTGGACTTCCCAGCCCCCACACAGCATGCTCATGCTCCAGCAGAGCTTTCGTGTAAGACTGTGAGAGTGCAAGGAGAGAAAGGGCATGCCGCCAGCGTTGCAGCTTCTCGAGCTTCTCAGGGTCTCCTTCGTTCTGTTTCATGGGTTGCACACCAAGAACGGCGAGAGGAATCTTGGTTTTGGGGGCCTCAAACCAGACATTGAGGAGGTGGGGGAGGCGGTTGCCACTCCGGTCCTTCAGTGCATCCAGGCTGTCTAACTGGTTAGGCCACTTGCAAACGTGCAAACCTTAAGTAAAGAAACAGACCCTGGGATCGGGGGGAGGTTTGAACTTTAACTAGCGCGTCATAAATCCCAGCCCTTATCTCAAGAGTCGAAGACCAGACTTCAGGCATCTCCCAAGATAAAGGCAGGCCCGCTGCAAGGCAGCTGTAAGTCAGCTCTCCTCCACCCCTCTGGCTGGCCCCTCCTTATCGGAGTCCTGCTTCCTTCCTCTTTAAATCTGCAGACAACACTGCTGCTCTGCAGGTCTCTGCATATTCCCTCGGCTCACAGACTGGCTGCATACTTGGTATTTTCAGGGTTACGTTTGCAACACATGACTGGGGAAATGCATGAAAAGAAAATGATGCAAGAACTCAATGCGGACACTTTTAGGTGAGGAGATGTGACAAAAAGTCTCTGCCTGGCCAAACCGTAGCCAGGCTCCTGAAGCCCCTGCCAGGCCCGGTTGTGCGTTTCCCTATAAAATTAGATTTCAGCAAAGTAACTGCTGAGACACTTTAGTGAGAAGCCGCCACGCTTGATACCAGGTTCCTCATCGCCCACCACCCCTGGGTGATGTCTGACCCCCCCTGGTTGGCTTTAACAAGAATTCTGTGAGGTTGGTTTAGCCAGAACCCGCTTCACCTCTGATGTTTCCTTGTGCTTTGCCATCTACACACCCGCTGCCTGCCCCGTGGCTGTACATTCTCACTTGCCCTTGCTGTATTCATATTGGACGTTGAGCCAGCCGCTCTCCTACACTGTGAACCCCCATTGCAGTGGTCCCTGTACTTCACATGCTAGGCCGGGATAATGTCTTCATTATCTTTTTGGTGATGCTTTCACAAGTATGAGGTTCGTGCAAAAGTAATAACTGCAATTACCAACCTAATATCACTGAATAATTTTTTTCTTTAACAAAGATTTTGTTCCTGGACGAATGAACGAGGGCTGGCTGCTTGTTCTTGGGGTTCAATAATGAGGTGCAGACAAATTGGGGGGAAGGGAATTTATTTCTGCAACGGGTTACAGGGAGGTCAGATTAACTCACCAGGTCAACTCAAAGTGACAAGTCGTTTCTCCAGGGTTTCTGTGCATGTTAAGCTCTATGCCCACGTGTATGATTGCGCCTAGGAGCCGGAGTATTTCAGTCAGTCCCTATCTAATCTTTAACTAGGGTGTGGGGTCTGCGAAGTTTTCTCTAGACACTTAGAAAGTTTCTTAATCTTCAGTGAGCCCTGTTATGAGGTGTATGTGTAAGAATGCTTTTATTATTCGATCCGATTTTAGGGTCTGAGGAAGCTCAGGCAGGGCCTCATAGATTTGTTTTGGCATTTTGGCCGTCCTTCCTCAGCACACTTTCTCCAGTTCTTTAATGTTTAACTTATGCATTCACCAGAATTATAATAAAGCGTTAGTGGAAAAACTGGTTGCTCCGGCTGCTGATGGAAACCTGGCATGCCACCATTTGACTCAAAGGGAACCTAACTCTCAAGGCGCCATAATCTCAGCACTTTGGGAGGCCCAAGTGGAGGACTGCTTGTGCCCAGGTATGCGAGACCAGCCTGGGCAACATAGGGAGACCCCATCTCTATACATTAAAAAAAAGTCAGGCATGGTGGCATGTGCCTGTTGCCTCAGCTACTCTGGAGGTTAAGGCTGGAGGATCGCTTAAGCCTGGGAGTTGGAGGCTGCCGTGAGCTGTGATTGTACCACAGCACTCCAGCCTGGGCAACAGAGCGAAACCCTGTCTCCAAAACCAAAACAAAACAAAAAACAAAAACAAAGAGCCATACAAGAAAGTTTTAAATAATGTATTTGTAAAAGCCCCAGTGGGGTTTTCTGCAGAAATCCTGGGTGCTTATAAGCCAGCCAGAACCTCTACCTTTAAAGCATATCTGTTCATGTCATCGGTCTTACAGGTGTGGAGGAAAGTTGAGGTTTTTAAATTTAAAAAAAATAAAAAAGAAGATGAGCAGTTCTGAATCTTCTTTTTTTTTTCTTTTGAGCATGTTCTCTGGGTGGGGAATGTGCTATGGTTTTTGAAAACGAAGAAGAAAACATGTCGTTCTTCTATTCCAGGTTCTCACAGCGGCCTGGGGGAGTGTGATTTATTCTTTTTTAATGGATAGCATGAAGGTGCTATTTGCCCAAGTAGTGGGATGCGGTGACCGTGGAGGCCAAGGACAGAGGGTGAGATATTCAGCCTGGAGATGACCTTTAACCTCAAGGCTTTCTTCCTTTTAAAACGTTTGCTGTTTGTTTGGTTTTTGTTTTTGTGTTTGTGTTTTTTTGAGACGGAGTCTTGCTCTTGTCGCCCAGGCTGAAGTGGCGCAATCTCGGCTCACTGCAACCTCTGCCTCCCAGTTCAAGCAATCCTCCTGCCTCTGCCTCCCAAGTAACTGGGACTACAGGTGCGCACCACCACACCCAGCTAATTTTTGTATTTTTTATAGAGATGGGGTTTCACCATGTTGGCCAGGCTGGTCTTGAACTCCTGGCCTCAAGTGATCCACCCGCGTTGGCCTCCCAAAGTGCTGGGATTACAGGTGTGAGCCACTGTGCCCAGCCAAATGTTTGCTTTTTTAACAATAATTTTTTGTTTTTTTTTTTTTTTTTTTGAGATGGAGTCTTGCTCTGTTGCCCAGGCTGGAGTGCCATCTCAGCTTACTGCAACCGCTACCTCCCAGGTTCAAGCAGTTCTCCTACTTCAGCCTCCTGAGTAGCTGGGATTACAGGTGCCCACCACCATGCTTGGCTAACTTTTGTATTTTTAGTAGAGACGGGGTTTCACCATGTTGGCCACTGTGGAACTCCTGGTCTGAAGTGATCCGCTCACCTTGATCTCCCAAAATGCTGGGATTACAGGCATGAGCCACTGCACCCGGCCAATTGTATATTTCAAAATAACTAGAGGAGTATATTTAGAAATGTTCCCAACACAAATAAATGATAAATATTTGAGGTAATGGATAGCCCAGTTACCCAGATTTGATGACTACACATTGTATGCTTGTATCAAAAATATCACACCAACCCCATAGATATGTGCAACTGTGATGTATCCATAAAAGTTAAAAGTTTTAAAAATTGCCTGGCACAGTGGCTCAAACCTGTAATCCTAGCACTTTAGGAGGCCAAGTGGGAGGACTGCTTGAAGTCAGGAGTTTGAGACCAGCCTGGGCAACATAGAGAGACCCCATCTCTACAAAGAATACAAAAATTAGCTGGGTGTGTTGGTGTGTGCTTGTGGTCCCAAGGGAGCCTGGGAGGCTGAGGTGGGAGGATTGCTTGAGCCCAGGAATTCTAGACCAGCCGGGGCAACATAGCAAGACCCAGTCTCTACACAAATTTTAGAAAATTAGCTGGAAGTAGGCCGGGCGTGGTGGCTCAAGCCTGTAATCCCAGCACTTTGGGAGGCCGAGGCGGGCGGATCACAAGGTCAGGAGATCGAGACCATCCTGGCTAACACGGTGAAACCCCGTCTCTACTAAAAAATACAAAAAACTAGCCAGGCGAGGTGGCGGGCACCTGTAGTCCCAGCTACTCAGGAGGCTGAGGCAGGAGAATGACGTAAACCCGGGAGGCGGAGCTTGCAGTGAGCCGAGATCCGGCCACTGCACTTCAGCCTGGGCGACAGAGCAAGACTCCGTCTCAAAAAAAAAAAAAAAAAAAAAAAAAAAAAGAAAATTAGCTGGAAGTGGTGGCATATGCCTGTGGTCCCAGCTAGTTGGGAGGCTGAGGTGGGAGGATTGCTTGAGCCCAGGTAGTTGAGACTACAATGAGCTGTGATGGTGCCACTGCACTTCAGCCTGGGCAACAGAGCAAGACCCTGTCTCAAAACAAAACAAAAGAAACAAACAAAAAACCCTCAGAACTAACTGTTCAGATTTAAAAAAAAGTGACTGTATGATTACATTAGGCCCACCCAAATAATCCAGAATCATCTCCCCATATTAAGACACTTAATTTCATGAAATCTGTGAAGTCTGTTTTGCCATGCAATGTGATATGGTTTGGCTGTGTCCCCATCCAAATCTCATCTTGAATTCCTACATGCTGTGGGAGGAACCCGGTGGGAGGTAATTGAATCATGGGGGCAGGTCTTTCTCATGCGATTTTCGTGATAGTGAATAAGAGTTTCCCTGCGCAAGCTCTTTTCTCTTTGCCTGCCACCATCCTTGTAAGACATGACTTGCTCCCGCTTGCCTTCCACCATGATTGAGGCTTCCCCAGCCATGTGAAACTGTGAGTCCATTAAACTTCTTTCTTTTGTATATTTCCCAGGCTTGGGTATGTCTTTATCAGCAGTGTGAAAATAGACTAATATACAAGGTGACATTATACAAGGTGGTTAAGGGTTGAATGGTGTTTCCTCCCCCACAATTCATAGGTGGAAGATCTATCCCCTCTCCCCCATCTGTGAATGTGACCTTATTTGGAAATGCAATGTTTACAGATGTCATTAGTTTCGATGAGGTCATCCTGCAGGAAGATAGGCTGTAATCCCATGACTGGTGTCTTTATGAAAAGAGGAAGTTTGGACACAGACACACACAGAGGAGAACACCAGGAAACCATGGGGCAGAGACTGGAGTGATGCTGCCAAAAACCCAGGGATGCCTGGAGTCGCCAGGGTCTGGAAGAGGCAGGAAGGATCCTCCCCTATAGCCTCCCATGGGAGCGCAGCCCTGAGACACCTTGATCTCAGCCTCCTGGACTCCAGGACTGGGTAAGGATAAGTATCTGTTGTTTAAGCCCCTGGTTTGTGGTAACTTGTTGTAGCAGCCACAGAAAACTAATTCACACATACTCATAGGCTCCAGGGATTCTGATATCTGTATCTTGAACAGCATGAGGGGTCATTATTAAGCCATTGGCAGGGCTTTGGTTCTGATTGTGGCCATGGATTGCCTTTGGTCTGTTGGACACGTCCTCTTCTCTGGAACAGCCATGCCAACTTCATGTGATTAGATTAGGATGGGATTCTAAGGTGGATATCCCATTCCAACCATGGGTGGACATTTAATCCAGGAATGGCCAAGTCCTTCAGCCATAATGATTGGTACCAAGATGGGTGATATTGTTTGGCTGTGTCCCCACCCAAATCTCATCTTGAATTGTAGTTCCATAATGTCCTAAACATTACAAACTGTAAATATTAGCTAACATGGCAAAAGGGACTTTGCGGCTATAATGAGTTAAGAATCCTGAGATGTTGGGAGGCCGAGGCAGGCAGATCATGAAGTCAGGAGATCGAGCCCATTCTGGCTAACATGGTGAAACCCCATCTCTACTAAAAAAAAAAAAAAAAACAAAAAAGTTAGCCGGGCGTGGTGGCGGGCACCTGTAGTCCCAGCTACTCGGGAGGCCGAGGCAGGAGAATGGTGTGAACCCAGGAGGCGGCGCTTGCAGTGAGCTGATATTGCACCACTGCACTCCAGCCTGGGCAACAGAGCTGGACTCCGTCTCAAAAAAAAAAAAAAAAAAAAAAAAAAAAAAAAAAATCCTGAGATGAAGAGATGATCCTGGATTATCCTGGTGGGTTCTAAATAATCACAAGAGTCCTTATAAGAGGGAAGTAGGAGTGTCAAAGTCAGAGAAGGAGATGTGAAGAGGGAAGCAGAAGTCAGAGAAAGAGAGAGACTGGAGGATACTGTGCTGCTGGCTTTGAAGATGGAAGAAGAAGCCATAAGCCAAGGAATGCCACAGCCTCTAGGAGAGGGAAATGCAAGGAAATGGATTTTCTTTTGGAACCTCCGGAAGGAACCCGCCTGCTGACACTTTGATTTTTCAACTTCTGATTACCACAACTATAAGAAAAATTGTGTTATTGTAAGCAATTAAGTTTGTGATATATTTTGTTACAGCAGCAATAGCAAACTCACACACTCCTCTAATGGTCTTTTAACCTCAGGTCCTGTCTCTCTCTCTTTTTCTTCTCCTCCTCTTTCCCATCTCCTCCTTCTTTTTCTCTCATTCTCTTTCACCCCATCTGTTCTCTCCAGAGGGGCAGATGAACTTTTTCTTTACATGGGGGCTCCTGACTCCATAAAGAAGTCAGAAGCTGCCAGGTCTCCTAAGTCTAGGGCAGGAAGGATAGTATCAGCATCACTTCTGCTGCATTCTGTTGGTCAAAGCAAATCAGAGGCTCATTCCAGATCCAAGGGGAGGAAAAAGGCTCCAACTTGTAGCTGGGCTCATGTGGAAGGTAACGGGAGGACCTGACAGCTGTTTTAAGACATGTACCACATCTAGATTTCAACCTACAGAAAAGTCCAAAGATACACCAACAGCAGCCCAAGTTAGTCAATAGAAGCTGGCTCAAGGCTGCCCCCTTTAGGTGGAGACTAACCAGCTCCCTGACATCCTTCAGTGAACTGCACCTTCCCCCTTTTTGCTGCCTGGAATGTCTACACGCTGTCTGGAGCTGTGGCAGCCATCTTGTGACCATGAGGCAAATTCTATGTGCAAAAGCAGGAAGCTGGAAAGAACCTGCCATCCCTGGATTGCTTCGTCTGTGACTCCCATTACCTGGGAGAGAACACATCTTTCTCTTGTTTAAGGCGTTCTTATTCCCAGTCTCCCTTTCTCCCCCGTATAACCCTAAAAGTACAGGAGTACACTTGTGACTGTAACTTAAGTTTTTCAGAATGGGGGAGTTTAGATTATTTAGTCCTCTCTCCATGAATCACTAGTGAATAGCCATGCCAGGTGAGTTCCTTCAAAGCTAGGGGGTGAAGGGGTGGAGGTGGAAAAGTAGGATTGCAGATGGGAAATAAAAACAAACAAATGACACCATCCAGGGAGATTTGTCATATTTTATTCAGTAGTTCTGCTGCACTGCCAGCCTAGGGATGCACTTGATTCCCAAGAAACGCGAGTGTCCTATTCGCAGAGTCATCCATAGGTACCTGCCCCCTGGACTGCAGCAACTTTATTACCTTAACTAGCACACAACAGAGGTTGATTTAAACTCCTTACATTCACTTCTCAGATCAATGAATGGACAAAGAAACACCTCATGGCTCTGGGAAGGCATGTTGAGACCCATTTTTGCAAGTCCTAAGGAATGGAAGAATATAGCTGCCAGGTATCCCAAGTCTAGGGCAGGAAGGGTAGTATCGGCATCACTTACACTGCATTCTGTTGGTCAACGCAAGTCAGAGGCTCAGCCCAGATCCAAGGGCAGGGAAGAGGCTCCATCCTGTAGTTGGGCTCACTTGGAAGGTAATGGGAGGAGTTGGTGACTGCTTTAAGACACATACTGTATCTAGATTTCAACCTACAGAAAAGTCCAAAGATGCACTCACAGGAGCCCATTAGTCAACTGAAGCTGGCTCATGGCTGCCTTCTTCAGGTGGAGACTAACCAACTCCCTGACATCCTTCAGTTAACTGCTCCTTCCTTTTTCCTGCTGTCTGGAATGTCTGCGTGCCATCTGGAGCTATGGCAGCCTTCTTGCGACCATGAGGCAAACTCTACGTGCAAGAGCAGGTAGCCAAAAAGAGCCTGTCAGCCCTGGGCTTATATCCTGCTTCCCAGGGAGCTTGAGGATAGCAAAACCCACAGCCATTTTCATCAAATGCCAGGAAATTCTTAGGCTGGGATCGTTTGAATGGTTGAGTGTGAAAGGCTTGTTATAATGGGCTTGTTGAATACAGTGAAAGATGAGATGGCTTTTAGCTGCCTCCAACCCCCCGTGTCCCATGCTCCATAGATGTTTTCTTTTTTGTTTTTTTTTTGTTTTTTTTTTTTATCATTTTTTGGTTATTCCAGGTATCTCCTGTGTGTCCCTCCAGATCCCTCTCCAGCCTTAGAAACCTGAACTCTATAAATGTTGCCTCTCTCCACTCATCTTCTCTTTGGCTTCAGGTTGAGTTCAGCCAACAGATGCCCCTGTAGGATTTGGACACAGCGAGCCAGGGGAGAGGGCCATCAGCTGCCTGGTTAGCAGGGCTGTGATGATTCTTCTACCCGTGACCCTCACTGCTGTGGACAGCCCGTTGCCTCTTCCTCTGGATTTTGGAAGCTTCCATGCCGAGGTCTGAAAGTGGCTCCCTGCCTCCCACTGATGTCCCTAGAATCCCATCCTCACCTAATACCTGGGATTGAACACTGCCTTTCTTAGATGTCATTTAGTCTCTCATTTCAATTCCCAGTATGCTTCCTGCAAAGACCTTGATAGATGGACTCAGGGGAATAGTGCAAGGTCCTCCCATCCCCAGTATTGGGATCTGGGGGTAGGGGTCCCAGGTTAGGACTACGCTTCTATCATCAAAGCCACAGAGGGAAGCCACACTAGAACTGACTTAGAAAACACACTGGTCAAATCTTAGCTATTCGAGGAATGTAGGAAGAAGAGCTTCCTTCTCTCTGTAGGTCTGAAGGTTCCCACGGCTGTCTCTTTGCCCAAGGGGCAAACTTTCCATCTGGGCATCTTCTGTGCATCTGAGGATCATTTGCCAATTATAGGCAATGGTAGTACGTTTCAGTGCAGAATGAGATAGAGTCGTTTGACAATAAAGCGATGCATCAAAAACTTCAGTCAACTCAGTGTTTTCTTGTTTTCCTGCTGACTAACCTAATTCTGGTTTCATACAGGGCAGCCAGGTGCCCACCTAAAAGACTGCACTTCTCAACTTCCAGTTGTTTCTATGGATAATGGTTGGAAGCAGAAATTGGGTTGGGGCTTCCAGATAATCCCCCCTCACAGGGACTGCTTCAAGAGGAAGGGATGCCCTTTGGTTCTTTCTCCTTCCTGCTGCCTGGAATGTGATGTCTGGCACTGTGGCAGCCATGCTGACATAATGAGGCTCTCTGCCAAGCTAAGAGTGGCAGAGCTGGGAGTTGAAAAGAGCCTGCTAGCCTTGGGTGCTTCCCCTTGATCGGCTCACTACTTGGAAGAGAACACACCCTTTTCTTGTTCTTTTCTTTAAGGCTTTGTTTTTTTGTTTTTAAGGCAGGGTCTTCCTCTGTCCCCCAGCCTGGAGTGCAGTAGTGCAATCATAGCTCACTGCAGTTTCAACCTCCCAGGCTCAAATAATCCTCCCACCTCAGTCTCCTAAGTAGCTGAGACTATAGCTATGCGCCATGACATCTAGCTAGTTATTTAATTGTTTTTTGTAGAGATGAGGTCTCACTGTGTTGCTCAGGCTGGGTAGGTGTTTCACTCCTAGGCTCAAGTGATCCTCCTACCGTGGCCTCCCAAAGTGCTGGGATTACAGGTGTGAGTCACCATGCCTGGCTTTGTTTAATGCATTCTTTTTTCCCAGCATCTGTTACCAGCAGCCTGAAGCCATTTCTCTAACAATATCAGGAAGACACATGGACAGAGACCCTAATGTATGAAAAATGCATCAACCCTTTGAGATCAACGAGCCCTCAAAAACAGAGACTGAGAGCTTTAACTTTCCTCCACTATGTGAGAGTAGGAACAGACACTCTTCCCTGTCCGTTTGTAAGGCTGTTATGTCATCTAGGTGATGAAATGGCAATAATGCTTTAAGACAGAGGGGTGAAAACATTGGGCATTGGCACAGTGACAAACCCTGAGACTTAGTAGAGGAAGAGGAGGCATCAGTGGGTGCCTACTGGGATAGTCTCATTTCAGAAATCAGAAAATGGAAACCCTAGATGGGCACAGTGGCTCACGCCTGTAATCCCAGCATTTTGGGTGGCTGAGGCAGCTGGATGATTTGAGGTCAGGAGTGCAAGACCAGCCTGGGCAACATGGTAAAACCCTGTCTCTACTAAAACTACAAAAATTAGCTAGGCATGGTGGCAGGTGCCTGGTGCCTGTAATCCCGGGTACTCAGGAGGCTGAGGCAGGAAAATCGCTTGAACCCAACAGGCAGAGGTTGTAGTGAGCAGAGATCATGCCATCACACTCCAGCCTGGGGGACAGAGCGACACTCCGTCTCAAAAAAAAAAAAAAGAAAGAAAATGGGGACCCACTCTCAGTCCAGGGCATGTTCCTTGCAAAAAGGGAAGCCGAAGATTGAACCAAGCTTGGAGAAATTTGTCTGCAACGCAGTCAGGCTCTCCTGGATCCTCTCTCACAGTCCCGGCATTCGGGGGGTGCCATCCCCATCCTCGTGGCATGAGCAAAACGGGAAATGTCCGCAGCACGGCTGCAGCCACGGCTTCCACAGGATGTTGCTCGTGGAAAACTGCTGGGGCACAGGACTCAGGGTGTGCCGATGCTCCGACACCGCCGCACCCACCCTTGCTATCACGGCGTGGTACAGGGGCTCGGAGTCGGGGGTCAGGGGCCGCGCCTCGGAGGGGTCCCTGGAGAGGTCAAAGAGCAAAGGGGGTCTGTGATGGGTCACGCCCTCCCCGGAGCATGGACAGACGCCTCGGCCATAGCAGGCCCCCGCTCCCTCAGGGTGGAACTGCGGGGTGGTGTAATGAACCTTCCAGACGCTTCCACCTGGATGCAGACAAGAAGGGAGTCAGGGTGGCAGAAATCCATGCAGGTGTGAACACAGGACGCAGGTGTCAGCCCTGTGGAATCAGCATGAACCTCGCTGTTCAATGAAAAGGAGGGGGAACACGAGGCAGTTCACACAATCACAGCCTTCAGCTTGTCAAGTCAGAGCATGTGTGTGTGTGCGCGCGCCCATGTGTGTGTCCGTTTGTGTCTCTACATCGCATGCCCCAGGCAAAGGGACTCATTGCAGAACGCTCACTGTGGCTGCTTTCAGAAATCAGAATCATAGAGGTTCCTTAATTCTTACCCTTTCCCCTGTGTTGAAACTGTTCAGCGTCGATCTACTACCTTTCTACACAGAAACACCCATGATATTTTAAACAGCATGATTGGGTACTTATCTATCTATTGCTACCTATTTATCAATCCATCCATTTATCTTACCTATCGATCTCATCTATCATTATCTATTTATCAATCATCTATCTACCTACCTATCATCTGTTTACCTCCTATCTATCTATCCACCATCCGTCTACCATCTACCTATCTACCTACATATCTATCGTCTATCTACCTACCATCTATCATCTATTTATCTATCAACTTAATCTATCACCTATCATCTATCTATTATCTATCTCTCCATCCATCTTTCTTTTTTCTAACAGCCCACCAGATATCTCTATCTACCTTTCATCCATCTATCTATCCATCCATCTATTCATCCACCCATGAACTGATTCTACTTTTTATCTATCATCTGTTTATCTATCATCTATCTTATCTATCCATCATCTATCTTATCTATCACTTACCTATCATCTATCTCATCTATCCATCCATCATGTATCTTATCTATCATAATCTATCTTATCTATCTCTATCTCTATCCATCCATCATGTATCTTACCTATCTATCCATCCATCATCTATCTTATCTATCCATCATCTGTCTCATCTATCTATCCATCATCTATCCATTATCTATCATCTGTTTATTCATCCATCATCTGTCTTATCTATCCATTATCTATCTTATCTATCTATCCATCATCCATCTCGTCTATTTATCCATCATCTATCCATTATGTATCTATCATCTCTCTCTCTCTCTGCCCTCCTCTCATCTATCTATAATCTACTCATTGGTTTATTTATCTCTATTTCTATAGGTATCTGCCATCCATCCATCCATCCATCCATCCATCCATCCATCCATCCACACATCCATCCGTCCGTCCATCCATCCACACATCCACACGACCTATTGGCTGTTTCTCTGGACCTCCCTGGCTGTGGGCAGCGTGTACTCACTGTCCCTCTGGTGCCAGCGTGCTGCGTGGAGATGCTGCCCACAGTAATGAAACAGGAACTCATGTGCCGAGCGCGCCTCAGCTCCCTGCAGCAAGGGCACCAGGCTGTGGCCGTCGATCACCCTGATTTCATGAAGAGACCACGGAGCAGAGTCAGACCACGGGTTCCTAGGCAGCCTTTTGCACCTGGGAACACATCTCCCAGAATGCAAGGCTCCCCAGCAAATGGAGCAGAGATGAGCGCTCTCTCCAGTCGCTGTTCAGATTGCAGGTTGCTGAGCAGGACACATGTGGTTATTTCAAGACACAGTGTCTCTTAAGTGTAGGGGTCATTTGTTATGCGGCACTGCATAAGCAAAGTGCACATGCACACACACACACCCCTACACACACACCTACACACACCCCCTACACACACACACCCCCCCCACACACACCCCTACACACACCCCTACACACACACACACCCCTACACACACACACACCCCCTACACACCCCTACACACACACACCCCTACACACACCTACACACACACACACCTACACACACCTACACACACACACCCCCCACACACACCCCCTACACATACACCTACACACACACACACACCTACACACACACCTACACACACACCTACACACCCACCCCTACACCACACACCCCTACACACACACCCCTACACACACACCTACACACACACACCCCTACACACACACACCCCTACACACACACACCCCCTACACACCCCTACACACACACCCCTACACACACACCCCTACACACACACATCTACACACACACCCCCCTACACCCACCCCTACACACCCCTACACACCCACCCCTACACACCCACCCCTACACACACACACCTACACACACACCCCTACACACACACCCCTACACACACCCCTACACACACACACCCCTACACACACACACCTACACACACACCTACACACAAACACCCCTAAACACACACACCCCTACACACCCCTACACACACACCTACACACACCCCTACACACACACCCCTACACACACCCCCTACACACACACCCCTACACACACACCTACACACACACCCCTACACACCCCTACACACCCCCATACACACACACACCCTTACACACACACCTACACACACCCCTACACACACACCCCTACACACCCCTACACACACACCTACACACACCCCTACACAAACACCCCTACACACACACCCCTACACACACACCCCTACACACACACACCCCTACACACACACACACACTACACACACACCTACACACACACCTACACACACCCCTACACACACACACCCCTACACACACACCCCTACACACACACACCCCTACTACACACACACCCCTACACACACACCCCTACACACACACCCCTACACACACACACCCCTACACACCCCTACACACACCCCTACACACACGCCTACACACACACCCCTACACACACACCTACACACACCCCTACACACACACACACCCCTACACACACACACACCCTACACACACACACACCTACACACACCCCTACACACACACACACACCCCTACACACCTCTACACACACACCTACACACCCCCCTACACACACACCCCCCCTACACACACACACACACACACCCCTACACACAGCACTGTCACCTTGGATGTTAACACAAAGCCTTCAAATTCAGCTGGACAGCCCACATTCCTAAGTTGACTTTTCTTACTTTTTCTTATGAGGCAGTCTTGCTCCGTCACCCAGGATGCAGTACAGTGGCACAATCTCAGCTCATTGCAACCTCTGCCTCCTGGTCAAGCGATTCTCATGCCTCAGCTTCCTGAGTAGCTGGGACTACAGGCACAAGCTACCACACTCGGCTAATTTTTGTATTTTTTGTAGAGATGGGGTTTCACCACGTTGGCCAGGCTGGTCTCGAGCTCCTGACCTAAGGTGATCCGCCCATCTAACCTCCCAAAGTGCTAGGATTATCAGCATGAGCCATTGCAGCCGACCTGTTCTTACTTTTTAATCATAACAGACCCCAAGATACATGGTCACATGGGTAAAGGAGACAGTGGTGCCTGCCTGTAATCCCAGCTACTCGGGAGGCTGAGACAGGAGAATCACTTGAATCTGGGAGGCGGAGGTTGCAGTGAGCCGAGATCGTGCCATTGCACTCCAGCCTGGGCAAGAGTGTGAGACTCTGTCTCAGAAAAAAAAAAAAAAAAAAAAAAGCTTATTTATGTAACCAAACACCACCTGTTCCCCAAAATCCTATTGACATAAAAAAAATAAAAAATAAAAACAATTTTAAAAAATCAGGGAACAGGCGGCCTTATCTCCACATACCTGTCCTGGGGTACCTCGCCACCTGCCAGCTGAACCACAGTAGGGAACACGTCCATCAGGCTCGTGGGCTCTCCAATCACTCGGCCAGCCGGGAGCACCCCGGGCCAGTGGAAGATCCCGGGCACGCGGATCCCACCTTCCCATCCTCCCATGCCCTTCCCACCTGTAAATAAAAGACATCATTAGGATTTTGCCAGAAACTGCCCAGTCTATACACACACCTGGATGTATCTGTGCATAGGTGTGTGAATATGCACAGCCACCCGCACGCACACACGCACACTGCGGCAGCCAGCCCCAGCCTCCCAAACACAGCCACAGCAATATTTCCAGAATTGTGTTACTCCCCGGCCTCTTGAATATCAGTGGGTCACTGTGGCTGATTCAACTGTTCTAGTCACTCTATGCGACCTTTATTTAGAATAAAAGAATGTATTAAAATATTCATTAAATTTAATGATTTAAAAATATTTGTTAACTATCAATAATTTTAAAAATATGGATTAATATTATGCATCAATATTAATTGATGTATTTAAAATACTAAAGTTAAAATAGTAATAAATTTATTAAATATTTAAAAATTAAGAATAAAATAAATTTTAATTTTATCAGAATTATTTATTTATACCTCTCTCTATTCTACTAAAGTGTAAACCCTTTAAAGGAAGGGGATGTGACTTTTTATCTGCCTGCCCTGCTCATCTAGGTAGAACTTGTACTACAGTAGGTGCTCAATGCATTCTTTTTGAAATGAGCAAACTCATTCTCAGTTCAACTTGTTCTTGGACCCTCAGTGGTGGGAGCTATTTGGTTGAATGCATATGTGTCCCCGGTGTCCACAACTCACCTTTGTAAATTCCGTTCCATCCCCCTAACTGGCTGTGTCCATCTCTTGCCTCTAAATGCCCTCCATGGTCAGAGGTGAAATACGTGAATGTTGAGTTCTTTAAGCCATTGTCTTCGATGGCATTAAGAATCTTACCTTTACAGAAAATGGAAAGTTTCAGGACCAAGAAAACAAAGCAGCATCTGCTAGTTCAATGCACTTCTTCCTTTCTGCATGAGACACCTCTTGCCAGGAAGTCGTAAGAAGAGACCACAGTTACTTGAGGCCATGGTTACGATGTGATCCCAAAGTGTAAGACATAGCTAATCATTGTGATGCCACAGGACTGTTTACAATGCAAACCAATAATAAAAGTCTAAGCCCCCCAACGACTGATGGACTCTCCCTTCAGCCAAGGCTATTCCAAAGTTAACCTGAAAAACTAGGTCAGGCCAGGCATGGTGGCTCACGCCTGTAATCCCAACAAACACTTTGGGAGCCTGAGGTGGGTGGATCACCTGAGGCCAGGAGTTCAAGACCAGCCTGGCCACTATGGTGAAACCTCATCTCTACCAAAAACATAAAAATTAGGTAGGTGTGGGGGTGCACGCCTGTAATCCCAGCTACTTGGGAGGCTGAGGCAGGAGAATGGCTTGAACCCACGAGGCAGAGGTTGCAGTGAGGTGAGATTGCACCACTGCACTCCAGCCTGGGCAACAGAGTGAGACTGCCTCAAAAAAACAAAACAAAACAAAACAAAACAAAACAAAAGAGTGCCGGGCACGGTGGCTCACGCCTGTAATCCCAGCACTTTGGGAGGCCGGGGCGGGCAGATCACAAGGTCAGGAGATCGAGACCATCCTGGCTAACACTGTGAAGCCCCATCTCTACTAAAAACACAAAAAAATTAGTCAGGCATGGTGGTGGGCAACTGTAGTCCCAGCTACTTGGGAGGCTGAGGCAGGAGAATGGCGTGAACCCGGGAGGCAGAGCTTGCAGTGAGCCAAGATCGCATCACTGCACTCCAGCCTGGGTGACAGAGCAAGACTCCATCTCAAAAAAACAAAACAAAACGAAACAAAAAACAAAAACTAGGTCAGGCCATGATGGAAAGTGGTGGGGGTGGGGGGCGGGGGGTGGACATGCGTCATGATACCCTCTTCCCTTTGGAATTCAGGCACAACTGACCAGCATTCACATTAAAACAGAGACTTTATGACCGGGAGAAGGCCAGGCACGATGGCTCATTCCTGTCATCCCAGCACTTTGGGAGGCTGAGGCAGGAAGATTGAGCTCAGGAGTTCAAGACCAGCCTGGTCAACATGGTAAAACCCTGTCTCTACAAAAATTACAAAAATTAGCCAGGTGTGGCGGCACATGCTTGTGTGTAGTCCCAGCTACTCGGGAGGCTGAAGTGGGAGGATTGCCTGAGCCTGGGAGATCAAGGCTGCAATGAGTCAAGATTGCACCACTGCACTCCAGCCTGGGCAACAGAGTGAGACCCTGTTTGAAAAAAAAAAAAAAAAAAGACTGATAGAACAGACTCTTTAAGTCTGATAAGAAACATTTACCCTGTATTCTCTCTGAAGCCTGCTACCTGGAGGCTTCTTTGGCATCATGAAACCTTGGCCTCCACAACCCCTTATCACAACCCAGACATTCCCTTCTATTGATTCTCAGATAATAACTTTTTCAACCACCTGCCAATCAGAAAATCTGTAAATCCAGCTTTGACCAGGAAGTCCCCCCTTTCAGTGGTCTTGCCTTTCTGGACCGAACCAAGGTACGTCTTACATATATTGATTGATGCCGTATTTCTCCCTAAATGTATAAAGCTGAGCTGCACCCTGACCCCCTTGGGTACATGTTCTCAGGACCTCCTGAGGACTGTGTCACGGGGTCACTGGTCACTCATATTTGGCTCAGAATAAATCTCTCCAAATATTTTACAGCGTTTGACTCTTTTGATCGACCCCAAGATACCACCAATACAAAACACAGAATGAACAGACAACACCAAGAGGTTGCCGATGGGCATGCTTTTTTAAACATAGTGCCATGTGTGTGTGTCACATAATAAAGATGTTGGGGAGAGGGAAATGGTGAGACTCAGTAATGACAGAACCCCGTCTATGTAGGAGGAAGCAGGGCTGTCACTAGCATCTATGGGCATTGGCATCTTGGAGGTTGATGGCTCAGCAGTGCAAAGGATGCCCTGCAAACCAAGCAATTGCTTTATCCCTGGAGGCCACTGGTCACTGAAAGTACTGAAAGTCAAAATGATATAAACCGCATGGTCACCTGTAACTCTGAAAATGCAGACTTTGAAGACTGCTGTAAACTGAAAAGTACCTGAGGCAGCTCTCAATCCATTTAGAAAGTTTATTTTGCCAAGGTTAAGAATGCACCCAAGACACAGCCTCAGGAGGCCCTGATGACATGTGCCCACTGTGGTTGGGGCAAAGCTTGGTTTTGTATACTTTAGGGGGACATGAGACATCCATCACTATATGTAAGATGTACATTGGTTTGAGCTGGAAAGGTGGAACAACTGGAAGTGGGGAATTTAAACATATTCCGATTGGTAATTGATTGAAAGAGTTATCAATAGAAAGGAATGTCTGGGTTATGATAAGGAGTTGTGGAGACCAAGGTTTTATTACGCAGATGAAGCCTCCAGGTAGCAGGCTTCAGAGAGAATAGACTGTAAATGGATCTTATCAGAGTTAAGGTCTGTGTGGATGTTCATGCTGGAGGGGTAGCATGAGGCAAGCCCAACCCTCTCTTCCCGTCATGGCATGATCCAGTCTCTCAGGTTAAATTTTAGGGTACTCTGGCAAAGGAGGGAATCCATTCAGATGGTTGTGGGGGGCCTTTGAATTTATTTTTGGCTTACACTGTGAACCAATCCCGCCCTATCACTGTGCTTGTCTCAGGAGATACGTTCAGATTCTGCAAGGATTTTAACATCTACACTCTCTTAAGAATCTGCAGCCTTGTTGGTCCTCTCCAGGGTTTCTTCAAGGCCATAGACAGAAGGTGACGTCTCTGCATGGTCCCAAACTTTATTGCTTTAGTTTCTGTAACTTCTAATGAGGACGTTAAGTCGTTGACTGTGTAGAAGGTTGACAATATGGTTTGGATGTCTGTCCCTACCCAAATCTCATGTGGAATTGTCATCCTCAGTGTTGGCGGCGGGGCCTGGGGGGAGGTGACTGAATGATGGGGGCAGAGTTCTCATGAATGTTTGAGCACCATCCCCCCCTTGGTGCTGCAAAGTGAGTAACTTCTCTTGAGATCTGGTTGTTGAAAAGTGTGCGGCTCCTCCCCGCCTCTCTTGGTCTTGCTCCTGCCACAAGACACCTGCTTCCCCTTCGCCTTCCACCATGAGCAAAAGCTTCCCGAGGTCTCCCCAGAAGCAGACACCACCATGCTTCCTGAGCAGCCTGCAGAACCGTGAGCCAATCCAACCACTTTTCTTTATAAACTACCCAGTCTCAGGCATTTCTTTGCAAGAATGGACTAATACAGTTGATTTTGTGCAAAATTAGACTAAGTAATCAGAAATACTGAAGGACCAAATAAATGATATGAGAGAAGTTTTTCTCCCTATACTTCGTCTTTTATTTCTTTTTATTTTGGAGACAGGGTCTTGCTATGTTGCCCAGCCTGGAGTTCAGTGGTGCAATAATTATAGCTCATTGCAGCCTCGACCTCCTGGGCTCAAACGATCTTCCCACCTCAACCTCTGGAGTATTTGGGACCACAGGTGCACACCACCACGCCTGTCTGATTTTTAAAATTTTTTGTAGAGATGGGGGGGTCTCACTATGTTGCCCAGGCTGGTCTTGAACTCTGGCCTCAAGCCAATTCCCTGCCTCAGCCTCCCAAAATGCTGGGATTAAAGGCATGAGCCACCTTGTCCCATCTGAAAATGCAGACTTTTAAGACTGTGAACTCTATCACTATGCTTGTCTCAGGAGACACATTCAGATTCTGCAAGACTTTTAATGTCTACGGTCTTTTAAGAATCTGCAGCCTCACTGGTCCTCTCCAGGGTTTCTTGAAGGCCATAGAAGGAAGGCAGTGTCTCTGCATTGTCCTGAACGTTAACTTTATTGCTTCACTTTCGGTAACTTCTGATGATGACATGAAGTCACTGGCTGTGTAGAAGGTTGATTTTGTGCAGAATTAGACCAAGTACTTGGGAATACTGAAGGAGCAAATAAATGATATGGGAGTGCGTTCTGTCCCCATTCTTTGTACTATTATTATTATTAAAGAGACAGGGTCTCACTCTGTTGCCCAGCCTGGAGTATAGTGGTGCAATCTCAGCTCACTGCAGCCTTGACTTCCCAGGCTCAAGCGATCCTCCTGCCTCAGCCTCCTGAGTACCTGGGACTACAGGCATGTACCAGCATGCCTGGCTAAGCGTTTATTTTTGTAGAGATGGAGTCTCACTATGTTGTGCAAGCTGGTTTTGAATTCCTGACCTCAAGTGATCTGTCCACCTGGGCCTCCCAAAGTCCTAAGAGTAACTCCTATTCTTTTTTTGTTTGTTTGTTTGTTTTTTGAGATGGAGTCTTGATCTTTCGCCCAGGCTGGAGTGCAGTGGCACGATCTCAGCTCACTGCAACCTCTGCCTCCTGTGTTTGAGCGATTCTTGTACCTTAACCTCCTGAGTAGCCGGGACTACAGGTGCACACCACCACGCTGGGTTAATTTTTGTATTTTTAGTAGAGACAGGGTTTTACCACGTTGCACAAGCTGGTCTCGAACTCCTGACCTCAGGTGATCCGCCTGCCTTGGCCTCCCAAAGTGCTGGGATTACAGGCGTGAGCCACTGCCCTTATTCTTTATTGCAACCTGGTTCATATTCAGATGGCCAGTCTGTTACGCCCCATGTTCAAACCTGAGGCCGAGGGTGGAGTGAGGATCTGTGGTACCTTGACTTACCTATGAGCCAGTCCATCTCCTCCACATTATCACCGTATAAGCCATGCTGACTTTTCCCCACGAATGCACTCGTGGTCACAAGGGGAATGTGCACATGCAGCAAAGAAAGGAAGAGGAGAAATGGCCCATGCTTGTGTCTGAAACATGAAAACCTCGTTGAGAATACACAGTCCATCAAAGGGACCCCTGCACCCATATGTTCACTCCAGCACTATTCACAAGAGCCAAGGCAGGGGATCGCCTTCTGAGTCCATCAGTGGGTGAACACAGAAAAAATAGATGGTGGCCAGGCGTGGTGGCTCGCGCCTGTAATCCCAACACTTTGGGAGGCCGAGTCGGGAGGATCACTTGAGGCCAGGAGTTCAAGACCAGCCTGGGCAACACGGTGAAATGCCATCTCTACCAAAAATAGAAAAATTAGCTGGGCATGGTGGCTTGAGCCTGTGGTCCCAGCTACTTGGGAGGCTGAGGTGGGAGATGGCCTGAGCCTGGGAGGTGGAGCTTGCAGTCAGCCGTGATCACACCACTGCACTCCAGCATGACCCTGTCTCAAAAAAAAAAAAAAAAAAAAAAAAAAAAAAAAAAGAATATATTGTATATGTCCACAATGGAATACTATTCAGCCATAAAACAGAATGGAGGCTGGGCACGGTGGCTCAAGTGTGTAATTCCAGCACTTTGGGAGGCTGAGTCTGGCAGATCAGTTGAGGTCAGGAATTCAAGACCAGCCTGGCCAACATGGTGAAATGGTGAAACCCTGTCTCTACTAAAAATAAAAAAATTAACAGGTTGTGGTGGCAGGTGCCTATAATCCCAGCCACTCAAGAGACGGAGGCATGAGAATTGCTTGAGCCTGGAAGACAGAGGTTGCAGTGAGCCATGGTCACACCACTGCTCTCCAGCATGGGAGACAGAGCCAACCTTGTCTCAGAAAAAAAGGGAATACCTTGTCTATGTACATGATGGAATACTATTCAGCCATCAAAAAGAATGGAATCCTGTCATTTACAGATGAAACAGGAGGTCGCTATGTTAACTAAAATAAGCCAGGCAGAGAATGACCAATACTGCATGTTGTCACTCATATGTGGGAGCTAAAATAATTGATCACATGAAGATAGAGAATAGAATGATAGAGACCTGGGAAGGGTGAAGGACAAAGAGAAGTGGTTTAAAGAGTACAAACATATAGTAAGCTTAAAGGAGTACATTCAATGTCTGACAGCAGAGTACGGTGACCAAAGCTAACGAAATGTATTGTACTCAGGAGATGGATATTGTAAGTATGCTGACTTGCTCGCTATTCAGTGTATATACATAACAAAATTTCACACATACCCCATACATTTGTACAAATTTAAAAGTAAGGGCCAGGCATGGTGGCTCACGTTTATAATCCCAGCACTTTGGAAGGCAGAGGTGGGAGGATGGCTTGAGCCCAGGAATTCAAGACCAGCTTGGGCCATATAGTGAGACCTTGCCTCAAAACAAAAAACAAAAACAAAAAAAACCCAAAATGAGACATTAGAAAAAGGCCAGGCACAGTGGCTCACTTCTGTAATCCTAGCCCTTTGGGAGGCCAAGATGGGAGGATTGTTTGAGCCCAGAAGTTTGAGACCAGCCTGGGCAACATAGTGAGACCCCATCTCTACAAAGAATGCAAAAAAAGAAGTTTAAAAAACTGTCAATAAAAATGTACAGAATCCAATGGCGTGTATGTCAATGCTATTCGAGCCATCACATGACATCCACAACGAGACTCTCCTATGGGAAACCCAGTCATATGAAAAGGTTGGCTTCCGCATCCCCTTCTCCTCTGAGGGTTTGTGTCTGAGATCCCAAAGATAATAACGAGACTCTCAGATGCTCTGAGCAGTTACTGCCTTTTTTTTAAAATTAAATTTTATTTTTATGTTTTTAGCGACAGGGTCTCACTCTGTCACCCAGGCTGAAGTACAGTGGTGTGATCATTGCTTACTGCAGCCTCGACATCCGAGGCTGAAGCGAACCTCCCACCTTAGCCTCCTGAGTAGCTGGTATTGCAGGCACACACCACCATGCATGGCTAATGATTTTATTTATTGTAGAACCAGTCTTCCTATGTTGCCCAAGCTAGTCTAAAGCACCTGGGCTAAAAGATCCTCCCATCTTGGCCTCCCAAAGTGCTAGGTTGACGGGCATGAGCCATCGCGCCCAGCCCCATCTCCTCTTTAAGATGCGATGGTTGCTTACCTTTCAATATAGGAAACAGCTTCCTTTAGCATAAGACTCGCTGTTTTCTCCAGAACCATGGGTTGCTCCGTGACGTCATGGTTTCTCATCAGGACACAGTTCCAGCGTCTCACAAACCCGAAGCTGGAGTACCAGGAGATGAAAAACAGGAAGAGCACGCAAGCCATGCCAGTGACCACTCTCCCGGAGACAGAGATGAAACCGCAGGTCTTGCCGGCAGCCACGGTGAGAATCCCCAGCGCCAGGAACTGGGTGTAACCCCAGAGCTGCGCCCTCAGGGCGGCGTCCACTTCGGGGGGCCTGCCTGGGTCACAGTCGTTTGTGAGCGTGAAGGGCATGCCGTAGAAATAGTCAAATCCATGGTTCAGGGGGTGGTGGCAGTGATCCCCGCGGGATGCACAATTCACACCCTGGTGCCATTTTCCTAAAAGAAACGCAAAACGTTCAACAGAGACCCGCTTTGAAGCAGCCCTGTCTGCTGCAAAGAACCTTGGAATCATTCCGCGTCGGCAGGAAAAGAAAAGTCTGCAAAGAACAAAACTGGAAATGGAAAGGCAATGAATGGACTGGATACGGGTGTTTAAATGAATGCATTCTAACCCGTGGAGACTAATGAATGTATCCATGTCAGAACCGTTGGCAAATGATTAAAGGTTTAAGACTTTCCCCGGCGCGGTGGCTCACGCCTGTAATCTCAGCCCTCTGGGAGGCCGAGGCGGGCAGATCACGAGGTCAGGAGATCGAGACCATCCTGGCTAACACGGTGAAACCCCGTCTCTACTAAAAAAAATACGATACAGGTGACGGGAGCCTGTAGTCCCAGCTACTCGGGAGGCTGAGGCAAGAGAATGGCGTGAACCCGGGAGGCAGAGGTTGCAGTGAGCCGAGATCGTGCCACTGCACTCCAGCCTGGGAGACAGAGCGAGACTCCATCTCAAAAAAAAAAAAATATATATATATATATACAAACAAATAAAAAAATAAAATAAAAAAGGTTTAAGACTTTCCAGAATGTTGCTCTTACAGGCTTGCAACCCTAGACCATTTTGCTATTAAATAATTTACAAAATATCATTTATATATATGTAATACATGTATTTATATTATAGGATATATATTACTTATAATATAGGTTTTATATCTTATATATGTAATATATAACCTATATAAATATAAATATTTATAATGTGATAAATATAAATATTTAAAATGTGATCGTTACGTGCCTTTCAATATAACAGTTGCATACATTTGAAAATATTTATATTTATATATATACAAATATGTTATGTATTATATACATTACAAATATACATTGTTATATATTACATAACATGTATTACATATTATATTATACTGAAAAAAGAAAATCTTTATAATGTAAGAGTACACAATACATCAAAGGGGCCCTACACATAAATTTTTATATATATAAATATATACAGAAATACAAATAGATAAAATATATTATATATAACCTGTATTCATATCTCAAAAAAGAGAAAATTATTTACCTGTATATATAGGTTATATATATTTATACATTACCTATGTATATATAAATATAATATAAACTATATTAATATTTATACATAGGTAACATATATTATATATAATCTGTATATATATAACCTGTATAACTATTAATATTTATATATACATAATTAATATATAAATATATATAACCTATATATACAGGCAAATAATTTTCTTTTTTTTGAGATGGAGTCTCACTCTGTCACCTAGGCTGGTGTTCAATGGCACAATCTTGGCCCACTGCAACCTCTGCCTCCCAGGTTCAGGAGATTCTCCTACCTCAGCCTTCTGAATAGCTGGGATTGGAGGCATGCGCCACCATCCCTAGTTAATTTTTTGTATTTTTAGTAGAAATGGGGTTTCTCCATGTTGGTCAGGCTGGTTTCAAACTCTTGACCTCAGGTGATCTGCCCACCTCGGCCTCCCAAAGTGCTGGGATTATAGGCATGAGCCACCGCGCCCGGCCACAAGTAAATAATTTTAAGTAACATATATATTACCTAAAATATATATAAGTATATATTACCTATATATTATATATATCATATAAAATATATACTTATATATTTTATAAGGTTATATATTATAAGTTATATATAACTAATATGTTACATATATAAGTAAATATAAGTATTATAAGTTATATATAAGTATTAAAGTATATAAAGTATATAAATATATATTAAGTGTATAAAAATATAATTATGTTTTGTATGTATATAAATCTATGTTGCTTAAAAGGTAACCAGTTACTAATGATAGTCGACTCCTGAATAATTCTGTAACATAGTAGCAGAAACTGGCTCTCTCCACCAACTTGTAATCAAAATGCCCTTATACAACTTTTCCTAAGGCAGTAACTGTTAGAACAATATCATAGAGGTAGAACGTGGGGAAGCCCACACCTCAAATTTCAGGAGAATGTCCAAGAACTGGGCTGTCCATGTGGACCTTCTGTCCATCTCACGTCCAGACCATCCGCCAACTCAAATTGAGGTACAGAACAGATGGGAAAGGCTTCAAGGCCCTATTTGCCCCACTTGAAACTAGAGGAGATCAGGCCAGGTGCGGCGGCTCTCACCTGTAATCCTAGCACTTTAGGAGGCAGAGGCGGGTGGATGGCTTGAGTCCAGGAGTTCAAGACCAGCCTGGGCAACATGGCAAAACCCCAACTCTACTAAAAATACAAAATTAGCCGGGCATGGTGGCAGGCACCTCCTCCGCTACTCAGGAGGCTGAAGTGGGAGGATTGCTTGAGCCTGGGAGGTAGAGGTTGCAGTGAGCCAAGATCATGCCACTGTACTCCAGCCTGGGAGACCCTGTCTCCAAAAAAAAAAAAAAAAAAAAAAAAAGTGGAGGAGTTCAAGCTGGTTTCTCCCCACTTCCTCCTGACCACTCCTCACAAACTGTCCTCAGAACTCCAGAACCCGTAAAAATGTATCTTTTTCCCAAACCCAGACACACTCCTATTCCCCCTTCTTATGTTTAAAGGAAAAAATATGCTTGGATGTGGTGAGGAGTGTCTCTGGAACATGAACAGGCTTTCCCCAAAACAGACTGAGTGTGTGAACCACAAAATGAAGACTCTTAGAAGAAATGCTAATGTTTACCAAGATGCAGAGGTATGCAAGGTCTGCAATCTTGGTAAAGAAAAGTAAATCCACTTATATAGTTAACAAAAGAAAGAAAAATTGGCTGAGTGCAGTGACTGACACCTGTAATCTCATCACTTTTGGAGGCTAAGGTGGGAGGCTCTCTTGAGGCCAGGAGTTCAAGACCAGCCTGGGCAACATAGCAAGACCCCATCTCTACAAAAACAAGAAATAAAATTAGCTGGGCATGGTGGCACGTGCCTGTGGTTCCAGCTAGTTAGGAAGCTGAGGTGAGAGGATCACCTGAGAAGACCTATCTCAAGAAGAAAGAGGAAAGAAAGGAAGGAAGGAAGGAAGGAAGGAAGGAAGGAAGGAAGGAAGGAAGGAAGGAAGGATCCACCCTCAGAGTAGGAGATACACAGAGTTCTACAGTATAAAGCACTGGCCCTGTAATCCCAGCACTTTGGGAGGCCAAAGTAGGTGGATCACTTGAGGTCAGGAGTTCAAGACCAGCCTGGCCAACATGCTGAAACCCTGGCTCTACTAAAAATGCAAAAAAAAAAATTAGCCGAGCATGGTGGCACATGTCTGTGGTCCCAGCTACTTGGGAGACTGAGGCAGGAGAATCGCTTGAACCCAGGAGGTGGAGGCTGCAGTGAGTTGCAATCACGCCACTGCACTCCAGTCTAGGGGACAGAGCAAGACTCTGTCTCAAAAAAATAAAATAAAAAATAAAAGAAGAAAAAACTTTTAAAAAATTTAAAAATAAAAATAAAGTGGCAGGAAACTTGAAAAGGAGGAACAATGGTTGTCCTCCTTTAGAAAACCACAGTTTTGAACAAGTTGGGATGTTGCAGCTCCTGTGAATGGGACAGTGGCTTTGAGTGTGAGAAAAGCACAGAGAGGAACTGGGGACCCTGCACAAAGATCTCACCACCAGGTCAGGGCGGTGACCTCACCACACCATTGAGCTCCCATGTTCTCATGTATATGACGGGGACAGCACCTCTAAACCCACAGGCTGGGCAAGGAATGAAGGAGGTAACCAGCAGACTGCCTGGAGCTTGGCGGCATAAACCAACATCTCCCTCCTTTCCTCTCCATGCAGAAAGGAGTCTAAGGGGCAGGCCTGAGCTAGTGCCCCTTACAAAGGCCAGCTTGTAAGATTCCCCGTGGCTGGTGTTTGAGATCTGGATTTCCAATGGAGAATTCACACTATTAAAATAATAAGCTGACTGTGCCTAAACTATATGCAAAAGCAGCATGGTTCATGCTAAGCACCTCTTTCGGTTCTGGGAGTCTGGAATTCGGGTAGCTGCCAGGCAGTGAGTGCCTGCAGAACCAGCCCCCAACAGAAACCCCGGGGCGCTGAGTCTCCGGGAGCTCCCCTAATGGACAGCATTCCATGCTGCTGTTAAAACTCATTTCTGGGGAATATGGTGCATCCTGTGTGATCCCACTGGGGGAGGATTCTTGGGAGCTTGTGTCTGGTCTGCCCTGGGCTTCATTCCATGGAATTCCCATCACTGATTCTGCCTCACCTCCTTTGACTGTCATCAATCACTCATGAGCACGACTGCATGCCAAACCCTCCTGGCAACTGTCTGAACTTAAGGGTGCTCTTGGAGACCCCTGACACGCTGTCTGTTATACTGGGTGCTCTTGGAGACCCCTGACACGCTGTCTGTTATACTGGGTGCTCTTGGAGACCCCTGACACACTGTCTGTTATACTGGGTGCTCTTGGAGACCCCTGACACGCTGTTATACTGGGTGCTCTTGGAGACCCCTGGCATGCTGTCTGTTATACTGGGTGCTCTTGGAGACCCCTGACACGCTGTCTGTTATACTGGGTGCTCTTGGAGACCCCTGACACGCTGTCTGTTATACTGGGTGCTCTTGGAGACCCCTGACACGCTGTCTGTTATACTGGGTGCTCTTGGAGACCCCTGACACGCTGTCTGTTATAAAGAGGGTGTTCTGCCCTGCCGGGGCTTGTTGTCTAAAGGAAGGCAGTGTTGGTTAACTCTGGGGGTTTTGAGATGGTGAGTGGCCATGCAGAGAAAGATAATATCTGAAGAAGGTCGTGATAAATGGGGACAAGCTGAAGACTGATAGGTCCAGAGAAGAAAAGAGGGCAATCTCCTAGGATTTTGAATTTAAAAAGAAAAAAAAAACTCATCAAAAACTGGGGACAATCCGATAGGCCTGAGATGGACCAGGCACCAACTTCTGATTCAGAGGACACAGCATTGTTTTCCTTTGCAGGAAAACGGGATTTTCTTTTTTTTCTTTGAGATGGAGTCTCGCTCTGTCACCCAGACTGGAGTGCAGTGGCGCGATCTTGGCTCCCTGCAGCCTCCGCCTCCCGGGTTCAAGTGATTCTCCTGCTTCAGCCTCCTGAGTAGCTGGGATTACAGGCGTGCACCACTGCACCCGGCCTGGGATCTTTTTTATCACGAATCTTCTCAACCACCGTATAATGTTAGGCTCCCACATATCCACACCTATGAGGCCAGTTGCATAGCCGCGCTGCTGCAAGATTCTTGCAAAAGTGGTTTCGTTCTCAGGGAGACCACCTGAGCCAGCGTTCCACTGAAGGGCCCGGTATCCATTGCTGGCTTCCATGCCTGTGGGGCAGGGAAAAGAGGAAGAATTTACTTTCCCTTCTCTAGATGAGCACTTCTCAACCAGGGGGATTTGGTGTCTGAGATCTGGATTTGTGCACCCGAGCCAAGCTGCTATTATCTATCATCCATCTATCATGTATGGAGCTATCAATTATCTACCCATCTATCATCTGTCATCTATCTATCTACCTACCTACCTACCTACCTATCTATCACACTATTCTTGAAATAATAAGCATGGCCAATGTCTGGAGATGTTTGTGGTGTCACAACTCAGAAAGGGTGGGGTGTGGTGCTACTCGTTATCGGGAGCGTGGAGTCCAGAGATGCTGCTCAAGACCCGACATACAGTGCACAGAACGGCCCCACCAGAGAATCATCTAGCCCCAAATGTCCATCATGCCAAAACAGAGACACCCTACCTTAGGATGACACACTCTACGTGATCTATCATATGTCTATCTATCTGTTTACCTAGTTATCACCTGTCACCTGTCTATCTCAATATGTATCCATCATCTATATCTATCCATCTATCTATGTATTATCTATCATTATCATTAATCATCTAGCTATCAATCAGCTATCATTATCTATCATCTATCACTTATCTATCATCTATCATTATCTATCAGTTAGCTATTATCTACCTATCATCTATCACGTCATTATCCATCATCTATCATTATGTATCATCATCTAGATATCTAGCTATCAATCATCCATTATCTGTCATTATCATCCATCTAGTGTGTATCTAGCTATCAATTATCTATCTATCTATCTATCTATCTATCTATCTATCTATCTGACATCTAGCTGTATCAGAGTGACTCTCAACTTGGGGAAACTTTGCTCTCTCTAAGAGACACTTGCTCTTGTGATCAGTCATACTGGCTCAGAATAAACCTCTTTAAAATATTCCAGACTTGGTTTTTCTGTTCACATCCTAATGATCACAACTTTTATGTGTATGCACACAATACAATATTCCTTACATAAATACAAGGAAGATGATGAATTGCAGATGATCTTTGTACTATTGCCCCTATATCTTCACCATCAGTACTCAACTGTTACAGATGATAGAATGAGTGCACACAGATGTACCCATTTCTCCATCATCTCCATGACACCAACCTGATCTGAAAGAATGTCTCCCCGTGAGGAATGCAGCTCGGCTCGGGGTGCAGAGCGGGGCAGCCGCCAGGTGCTGAGTGAGCCTCACACCTTCCTCTGCAAGTTGGTCAATATTCGGCGTTCTGAGCAAAGCACACACATGTCATTGTTGGAAGGGAGACGTGCATTTGGCTTAAGCAGATCCCTGCTCTGAAAGGCAGAGGAATAGACTGCAAAGACTTCACCGGATTTCAGAATTAGTAGCATTATGGTCTCCTGTAGAGGCTGATCGACCCCTGTCCTAAGTTTGGTGTTGATGTTGAGATGGATGACATCACTCACACACACACACACACACACACACACACACACACACACACACTATATGAGACAATTTATGACTCTCATAATGAGGCTTTCCTTTGGTGTTGATGTTGAGATGGATGACATCACACACACACACACACACACACACACACACACACACACACACACAGTATATGAGACAATTTATGACTCTCATAATGAGGCTTTCCGGGGAGAGCAGGGCAGGCCTTCCAAGCTCATGTGAAATTAAGGAAGCAAGGAAAGGAGATTTTTGTTTTTAATTGTGGTGAGGGTGTGGGGCTGGGATGAGGGCTCCCATGCAAGGGTGGGGGCGTTTATGGTCTGAATCTGCCGTCAGCACTGAAGGAGACAGTCCCTGTGCTTTCTTATCTACTCGTCCAGATGTGGAGCCAGACAGAAGAGGCCTAAAAGCTTTCAGCATCAGATATCAAAAAACAGTGAGGGCCGGGCACGGTGGCTCATGCCCGTAATCTCAACACTTTGGGAGGCCTAGGCGGGCGGATCACTTGAGGTCAGGAGTTCAAGACCAGCCTAGCCAACATGGTAAAACTCCATCTCTACTAAAAAAAATACAGAAATTAGTCAGGCAACGTGGTGCATGCCTGTAATCCCAGCTACTCAGGAGGCTGAGACAGGAGAATAGCTTGAGCCCAGGAGGTGGAGGTTGCAGTGATCCGAGATCACACCACTGCACTCCAGCCTGGGTGAGAGAACAGAGTGAGACCCTGTCTCAAAAAACTAAAAAAAAAGGAAGGAAGGAAGGAAGGAAGCAAGGAAGGAAAGAAAGAAAGAAAGAGAAAGAGAAGTCAAGAAAGAAAGAAAGAAAGAAAAAGAAAGAGAAGTCAAAAGAAGCATCCACATAGAATGGAACCTATGGAATATGACTTGGCCACTGCAAGGGTGAGGAACAGTACTGACACTTGCTGCCACGGGGAGGAGCCCTGAAAACACTGTGTTCTGTGAAAGCGCCCTGACATAAAAAACCACAGGTCATATAATTCCATTTGTATGAAAGGTCCCTAACAGGGCAGTCTATAGAGATGGAAAGTATATTAGTGGCTGCCAGAGGCCGAGGGTTAGGGTGCTGAGAGAGTTGGAGGAGTGTTAGCTGGGGCTGCCGTAACAAAGTCCTACACAGCTGGCAGCTTCAACGCCAGGTATTGGTTGGGTGCAGTGGCTTCCGCCTGTCATCCCAGCACTTTGGGGGGCCAAGGTGGGTGGATCACTTGAGGCCAGGAGTTCGAGACAAGCCTTGGCAACATAGTGAAAACCTGTCTCTACAAAAAAATATAAAAATGAGCTGGGCACGGTGGCATGTGCCTGTAGTCTCAGCTACTCAGGAGGCTGAGGTGGGAGGATTGCTTGAGCCCAGGAGACGGAGGTTGCAGTGAGCTGTGATCACGCCACTGCATTCCAGCCTGGGCAATAGAGTGAGACCCTGTCTCAAAAAACAAAACAAAATAAAACAGAAAAACAAACCCAGTAGACATTTATTCGCTCACATTTCTGGGAGCTGGAAGTCTGAGATCAAGCGTGGGCAGGGCTGGTTCCTCCCGAGGTCGCTCTCCTGGGCTCATAGACACCATCTTCTCCCTGTGTCCTCAGGTGGTCACTGCTCTATGCGTGTCTGTGTCCTTATCTCCTCTTCTTATGAGGACCCTAATCCTATTGGATCAGGGCCCACCCTAGTGACTCATTTTACCTGAATCACCTCTCTAAAGACTCAGTCTCCAAATAGAGTCACAGTCTGAGGTCCTGGGGATTAGGACTTCAACGTAGGCATTTAGGGGACACAGATTTGCCCCTAGCTGAAGGTGATGGCTAAAGGGGCGCAGTTTCTCTGGGGGTATGTAAATGCTCTAACATGGTTTGTGGTGATGGATGGATGGCTCTGTGAATAGACTAGAAGTCCCTGAACTGTACACTATAAACAGATGAACCACATGTTCTGTGAATTACAACCAGGCCTGCTCAGGGTGTTCGCAAGGGGATCCCTGGACAGGGGCCAGATTGATTGATTGATTGACTGATTTAGAGACAGGGTCTTGCTCTGTGGCCCAGGCTAGAATGCAGTGGTGCGATCTCAGCTCACCATAACCTCCACCTCCCGGGCTCAAGCCATCCTCTCTCAGCTTCCCGAGTAGCTGGGACTACAGGCGTGTGCCACCACACCTGGCTAATTTTTTGTATGTTTCATAGAGACAGGGTTTTGCCATATTGCCCAGGCTGGTCTCAAACTCCTGGGCTCAAGTGATCCACCTTCCTTGGCCTCCCAAAGTGCTGGGATGACAGGCAGGAGCCACCGCGCCCGGCCCGCACAGGGCACACTGCTGCAGGTGCTGCAATGTCCACTGCAAAGAAGGGAGGCCTTGTTCTGTGGGGACCACTCCTGAGGTTGGCAGCGATTGAAAAGCAGATGCAGCCTGCGCTCTGGGGCGATCCTTCTAGGAGAAAAGGCCACTAAACGGAATAAGGAGGTTTCTCACCTTTTCTCCTGTTGTAGAAGGCACGTGAGCACCACTCAAGCACTCTGCTGGTAAGGCTGGCATAGAGGCTACTACTCTGTGTTTGCACATGCCACTGCAGTGAGCTGAACGAATGGGGGTCTGCCAACCGATCTGTCCACGTGCTGACCCCCCAAACCTGTGTGTGGGACCTTGCTTAGAAAAACTGTCTTTGGAGATGTTGTTAGTTAGGTATCCTGAGATGAGATCATCCTGATTTAGAGAGGGCCCTACATGCAATGACCAGTGTCCTTCTAAAAGACAGAGGAGGAAACACAGACACAGAGGAGAAGGCCACGTGGGGACGGAGGCAGACACTGGAGTGATGTGGCCACAGGCCCAGAGATGCCTGGAGCCCCCAGGAGCTGGGAGAAGCAGGAAGGGTCCTTCTCTACAGCTTCGCAGGGAGCTCCGTCGGTGTCTTCATCTCCTCTTTTGGTAATCCATATCAGATTAGGGCTCACCCTAAGGACCTCGGTTTAACTCAATTACCTCTTCAGAGACCCCATCTGAATACGGTCACACCCTGAAGTACCGGTGGTTAGGGCTTAAACCTATAAATTTGGAGGAGACCAGAACTCAGCCAGCAACCGATGGCGTTTGCAAACGTACTCAACAGAAGATGAGACCTTTACAGTGGGCGGGCCTTGCTGCAGTGACCTGTGTCCTTATAGGACGAGGAGATTAGGACACAGACGCAGAGGAGGAGGCCGCGTGGAGACGGAGGCAGAGACTGGAGTGATGGGGCCACAAGCCCAGGGACACCTGAAGCCCCCAGGAGCTGGGAAAGGCAGGAAGGATCCTCCCATAGGGCCCCCAGAGGGAGCCCGGCCCTGCCCACACCTGGATTTAAGGTTTCTGGTCTCCAGAACTAGGAGAACAAATTCCCTTTGTTTTAAGCTACCCATTTTGTGGTAATAATACATTCACCCACTCACCGCAGTTCTGCATCGTTTAAAAGGGCCTTTTTACCTGTTGGTAGTTTTTTGTGGTGTTGAGTTCTGAGGTCCTAAGGAGTTTCCTAATTTCTCTAGGCAGATTTTAAATGCACCATTCAGTCAAACTCACATAACATCACCACCAATAACAACAACCAGCTGTACCTCAGGGTGTTGTTCCCATAGCAACCGAGATCCCCAATGCCTAGATCATCTGCCATGATCAGTAGGATATTTGGTCTAAAGGCATTTGCAGTTTTAGGTTCACACGTCTTCAGAAGCAAGCATAAAAACAGCAGCACCAGCAAAGAGTCCCTGGAGAGAAAGTGAAACAGAAATGACCATCTACAATTTGGCACGGGAAGCAGGCATTTCAAGGCAGCTCGCTGGGAAGGCAAAGGTCTTATCACTAAATTAAGACGTTCAGCTTTATGGGAGGTTATTATCCCGGCCTGAATTAGTGCACTAGTGTCCCTGGACCAAACGAGGGTCAGACTGCTATTTCTCGTGGCCCAGTAGCGAGATGCAGATGAACTGGGAAACAGGAGAGCTTTTCATTCTGTAACCAGTTACAGGAGGAAGGCCTGGAAATTCTCTCCCAACGAACTCAACATTACAAAGCTTTCCAGAGCTTATATACCTTCAAAGCTCTGTGTCTAAGGGTAAGTGTGCATTCATCTAAAGACATAAGTGATTAACTTCTCATCTGTAACTAAGGTCTGAGTCCTGGAGACCTTCCTCTGGAGCCTCAGTAAATTGACTTAATCTAGATGGGTCCAGGTGCTGGGGTGATTACCCTTATCTTGTCTCCTGCTAAGTCACAGAGTTTTGGGGAGTTCCTTTAGTCCCCAGTAAAGCTTGTTTGTGGAGGTCTAGGGAGTTCCTTAAGACCCACAATAAAACTTGTTTAATCCTAAATGGGTCCTGTTAAGAATTCCTTCATTATCTCCTCATGCTTCAAAGGCCCAGGAGAGGCCTGGGCAAAACTCTTGGGGGGCTTTTGTTACATCCCAGCCTTTGCATAAGGGCACTGGTTGTTTCAGCTTTTAAGATGTAACTTCACCACTCGGTCAGTGCTGAAACAGTTGTTACGGAGGCCTGCGTTAGTGAGACCTGGCCTGCCACACTAGACCACACAGTTCAGAACAAACTGGAATGGAGTCACTCGTGCTAATTGCCACATCATCAAGCTGAACAGGGAAACAGGCCAGTTTTCCGAAAATCAGAAGATTCGAGCAAGCAAAAAGAAGATGTGTAGTTCACCTGAGCTAAGAAAATCTCCCATGCTTTAACCCTGTAAGAAAAGTTACTTTGAAACAACCAGTCTGCTTTATTATTCTTTTTGTTTCTTGTTTTGAGATGGGGTCTTGCTGTGTTGCCCAGGCTGGAGTGTAGTAGCATGATGGTGGTTTACTGCAGCCTCTGCCTGATTCTGAGGTGGGAGGATTGGCTCAAGCAGTCCTTGAACTGCAGTGGATGGATGGATGGATGGGTGGTCGCTTAGTGCTGGGGGATGGTCCTTGAACAGCAGTGGGTGGGTGGTGTCTTAGTGTTGGGGGATCATGGCCGTGCTCTCTGGGGAGGGCGCGAACGAGGGGTGTGTCTCAGGGTGCTTGGGGGGACACGGCTGTACTGGGGAGCAGGGGAGGAATAAGGCCATGGGGAGGGATCCCGTGTGGCCAGCAGGGTAATGGCCACGGAAGGGGACAGGATGGGGCGTGTCTTGGAGGGTGGCGAGAGGCAGGGCAGCGCTGCTGAGGCAGGAGAATAGGGTCTGGAGGCAGGGAACCTAAGGGTTTTCATGCCGACTTCCTAGAACTAAATTGAAAGGAAAATCCTAATTTTCCTTTTTTGTTCATTTTTAAAATTTTTATTATTATTATTTTTTTGAGACAGAGTTTCACTTTTGTTGCCCAGGCTGCAGTTCAATGGCATGATCTGGGCTCACTGCAACCTCCACCTCCTGGGTTCAAGCGATTCTCCTGTCTCAGCCTCCTGAGTAGCTGGGATCACAGGTGCCTGCCACCACGCCTGGCTAATTTTTTTGTATTTTTAGTAGAGGCCTGGCCTAATTTTTGTATTTTTTGTAGAGACGGGTTTCACCATATTGCCCATGCTGGTCTCAAACTCCTGACCTCAGGTGATCCACACGCCTCGGCCTCCCAAAGTGCTGGGATTGCAGGCATGAGCCACCTCTCCTGGCGGGAAAATCCTAACTTTCCATGCCTAGGTAACAAAAGGACCAGAGGCTTCCCTTTGACCTTTTCTGCTGGGCAGATGGTAGATTGGCTGTCTGCAACCAATCAGATTGATTTCGGGTCCAGTCTTCCTTTGCAACTTTGTGACTTCACCTTAGTCTCTGATTAGTTGGTTTTTGCAACCAATCAGATGTTTGCACAGGACTGTGAATTTTGTAACTTCAGCCTCTGGTTGGCTGCTGTCTGCAACCAATCAGACTAATCGCGGGCCAACACTTCCGTTACATGAGGTGAGGATGAAGTGGCCAATGGGAAACTTCTAGGGGGTATTTGGACCCAAGAAGATTCCGTACCCGGGCTCCTGAGCCGCTGCTTGGTCGGCTCCCACACTGCGACGTGTCCTTTCGTTTTCAATAAATCCCTGCTTTCCTTCTTTTGTTGCTTCATTCTTTCTTTGCTGGGCGTTTTGTCCAACTCTTTGTTCAAAACGCCAAGAACCTGGACAACTTGCAGTCACGACCCTCTACCGGTGGTGGAGGACCCAGCAGGGCGTGACCGACCCAGTTTCCGCTCCCTCCAGGCCCCGGCCGGCCTTCCTCCGCCTTCCCTTCCCTTCCTCCTTTGTTCTCTTTCCCTGCCCTTCCAGCTTCCCTTCAGTTCGATCTCCTCCACTCCCCCTCGTCCCCTCAGTCGCCCCCTATCCCTGGGCTCTGCTGTCTGGCGTCTTTCCCGGGCACAGAACGCGCCTCCAGTTACATTTTGGGGACTACAAGGCGCCGGACACAACCACGCCCTTTACAGGGGCCCAGGCTCGCCTGGGGCGCCCCTCGCCGCGCTCGCGACCCCCTCCCCAGGTCCCCACCCCAGGCCTTAGTGTGGGCCGCGTCCCGGGGTCCCTGGCACCTGGCGGCGGGCGCGGCGCGTCCCCTCCGCGCGGCGGCTCGCATGGTCGAGCGCTGTCCCAGAGCGCAGGACCTTGCCCTTCGCACTCCGCGCCTGGGCTCCGCTAGTGCCAAGGCTTCCGCCCTCTCAGCTGCGGGATCTGGGGTGTGCGCCCGCCCCTCCTTCATCTGCGTCATCTCCTGGCTCTCGGGACCTCCGGAACCTGCGCTTGGAAGCAGGTTTTCCCAGGTCGTCACACGGGGAGGCCGGGGCTAAGGAGGAGCTGATTAAACCCAGTTACGATTGACCGGGCGCGGTGGCTCCCACCTGGGATCCCAGCAATTTGGGAGGCCGAGACGAGTGGGTCACCTGGGATCAGGAGTTCGAGACCAGCCTGGCCAACATGGTGAAGCCTCGTCTCTACTAAAAATGCAAAAATTAGCTGGGCGTGTTAGCTGACTTACAGAGTGACACTCAGTCCCAAAGAATAAATAAATGAAAATGAAAATGAAAAATAAACCCAGTTAGGTTTGAGCACAGGGAGCCCCTTTTCTTTTTGTCGGGGAGGGTCTTAGGACCTGCCCAGAGCGATCAAGCTGCGATTTCAGTTTCTCAAAACTTGGTGTTTGAAATGTCTCTTCCGGATGCTGGACTTGTTCTCTAAGTCTGGAACGGGAATGCTAGATGGGCCCTTCTTTCTTCTTTTATTACTATTATTATTGTTGTTTTGAGATAGTATCTCACTCTGTCGTCCAGGCTGGAGTGCAATGGTGCGATCCTGGCTCACTGCAACCTCCGCCTCCTGGGTTCAAGCGATTCTCCTGCCTCAGCCTCCCAAGTAGCTGGAATTACAGGCACGCGCCACCACGCCCGGCTAATTCCAATTGTTATTTTTATCTTTGTTCCTTTCATGAGACTGCTATTGAAATTACTCCTTCTGATTAACCGCCCGGCCCTCGACCCCTCCCCATCTTTTCTGTGACTCATCCTTTTGTTTTTGAATGATGCAGTTTTGCTCATTACCCTGTCACCTAATTCTTTTTTTGTATCTTTGGCTCCCCTTTTGTTGTTTGTTTGTTTTGTTTTTAACTCTTTTGACCTCTAGAAAGGTCAAGGCTGAGAGTTGAGGCTGCAGTGAGCCTTTGTTTTTGTCTCTCTTGACCTCTAGTCACTGATTTTCTCAAGCCCCTTCATGTCTTACCTCACCCCCTCACATCCCATAGAAAACGCAAGATCTGGTCAAAGTATAAATTCGTATTTTGTAGGAAATGCTAGCTTAGAGACCCACTTTCCCTCAAAGGGGGTTGCTTAGGTTCTCTTCCACTGGTCAGGGGCAAAATGATTCCATAGTCTTCAAGATAACAGCACTTTCTTCTTCCAAGGCTGAGGCTGTCAAGGGTGAGGCTGTCACCGCCTCCCAAGGAAGTGGAACTACAGGTGTGCACCATCACCCCTGACACATTTTTGTTAATTTATTTTTTTGGTAGAGACTAGGTCCCACTATGTTGCATAAGCTGTTCTCAAACTCTTGCCTCAAGCAGTCCTCCTGCTTTGGCCTCCCAAAGTACTGGGATTACAGGTGAGCCACTGTGCCTGACCAGCCACAAGACTCTATGTTGGGTGTATAGGTGGGAAGTATATCCAGGTCCTCCTCACCATTATTCTGCCTCCAACATTTATGCCATTTTTTTTTTTTTTCCTTTGCAACTCAGTTCTCTATGCTTACCAAATGGAATCAGTAAGGTCGGGGAGGCGGGGGTGGAAGTTTGTGTTGAAAACATGGATTCAGAAGCCCCTCCTTAAATTCACTGAGTAAGGATTTTCATAAATGAGGGAGCTGCCCCACACGCCCCTGAGATGGGATGATGGGGGTGCTTGTTCACGACAATACAGTCAGGAGCCCCCCTCCCTGCATTTAGTGAATTGGAATCTCCCAAAATGGTGCTGGGAATTCTATTTAGAAAAGACCATTCACTTTTAATTGGCAAATTTAGTTCATTTACATTGATTACGCTGGCCATCTGTTTGGAGCTAGTTCTTGAGCACTGTTTATTGCTTCTCTCTTTGTCCTGTTACTCTAAAAGAGCTTTTATCAGACAGGCTTGGTGGCTCACACCTGTAATCCCAGTGCTTTGGGAGACTAAGGGGAAGGATTGCTTGAAACCAGGAGTTTGAGAACAGCCTGGGAAACACAGAGAGACCCTGTATCTACAAAAAAAAAAAGAAAAAAAAAATTTAAGTTAGCCGGGCATGGTGGTGTGCCTCTAGTCCCAGCTACTTGGGAGGCTGAGGTGGGAGAGTCACCTGAGCGCAGGAATTTCAGGTTGCAGTGAGCTGTGATTGCACCATTGCACTCCAGACTGGGTGACAGAGCAAGACCCTGTCTCTAAAAAAATTTTTTAAATAACTTTTTTTTTTTTAATCTTTGAGGGCTTCCCAACTGGGATTTCTTGCTGAGCCTCTATCGCACAGATGGAGAAGGCCAGGCCTAGGCCTGGAGGGAGGCGGGCAGGAGACAGTCCAGAAGCAGTTCTGCAGGGAGGTTTAATGGGGTGGAGCAGAGATTGGATCCTTGGAAGAAATTCTATGCTGCTGGGAGTGGAGATTCCTGAGAACTAGCGAGAAAAGAGCTTTGGGTGCGCTTCGGTAAATTATGTAAACACACTGAGCTGTCTTGGGTGCCCAGGATTTGGAAATGGGGCCTGGGGGCAGTAGGAGCTGGTGCTCCAGAAGTCATATTTGCGGGAGGTTGTGGGGATGGAAAGGGTGGGTAAGCCCTGACCCTGAGGGTCTAACATGACTTTCAGCACATGGAGCCTCCATGCGGACTTTGGCTTCAAAGCCATCAAGGTCAAGAGTGTGGCCAAGTGTGGAGACAGAGGTGACTCTCCCCAGTGGATGCTGAAGAACTTAAAGGTGACTCTATGGGCTGGGAACATCCGGCACAGCTGACCCGAAGTACTGGGTCTTGTTCCAATAGCCATGGCGATGGGAAACCAATAGGGGTTAACTGGTTCTCCCTGCCACCCCTTCCTCCCTTTCTTCCTTTTTCTTTTTGCTTCTTTCCTTTCCTTCCTTCCTTTCTTTTTAGAGATGAGGTCTCACCCTGTCGCCCAGGCTAGAGTGTAGTGGCACGATCATAGCTCAGTGTAGTCTTGAACACTTTGGGAGGCCAAAGGCTCAAGTGATCCTCCCACCTCAGCCTCCCAAGTAGGTGGGACTACAGGCACGTGTCACCACACCTAATTATTTAAATTTTATGTGGAGGCAGGGTCTCGCTATGTTGTCCCAGCTGGTCTGAAACTCCTGGCCTCAAGCCATCTTAGTGTCCTAAAGTGCTGGGACTACAGATGTGAGCCATCACACCTGGCCTACTATTTCTTTCTTGACTCAAGAGAATTGGCTGGAGATGGATTTGACTTTTTTGGTCTCTACGCACAGTCTGAATTCTTGGAGGCTGATATGGATTGGATAAATTGAGGACACGTTCTTGAGGTGGTGACAAGGTGGGGCATTGCTCATCACATACCTAGGCTTGGAAGAGTGGGAGGAGCGACCTGTTGCTTGAACCTGGAGACAGAAAGAACTACTGGAAAGACCTCCTTACTCCCAGGAGAGAATGTGCTGGGGACTGAATTGTGTTGCCCTCAAATTCACAGGAATAAGGTTTTTATTCATCCTTTAAAATGAGGTCACAAGAGGGGGCCCTATTCCAATAGGAGTGGGGTCCTTATAAGAAGAGATTAGGGCCGGGCGCAGTGGCTCAGCCTGTCATCCCAGCACTTTGGAAGGCCAAGGCGGGTGGATCACTTGAGGTCGGGAGTTCCAGACCAGCCTGGGCAACATGGCGAAAACCTGCCTCTACTAAATAATACAAAAATTAGCTGGGCGTGGCGGTACACGCCTGTAGTCCCACCTACGAGGGAGGCCGAGACAGGAGAATCGCTTGAACGTGAGGCAGAGGTTGCAGTGAGCCGAGATCACACCATTGCACGCCAGCCTGGGCAACGCAACAAGACTCCATCTCAAAAAAAACCCCAAAAAACAAGAATCAGAGGTAGGACACAGACAGGCACAGAGGGATGACTGTGTAAAGACATGGGAAGAAGGCGGCAGCTGTGAACCGAGAAACAGGCTCTCCCCAGACACAGATTCTGTCATGCCATGGTCTTGAACATCCAGCCTCTAGAACTGCAAGAAATATTCTTGATGATACCCAGTTTGTGGTATTTTCATTCTAGCAGCCCAGACAATTAAGGCACAGCCTGATTATGCAATGACCTCGCAGCTCAGAGCTGGGGCGGACCCTGCCTGTACAGTGCGACTTCCATAGCCTGAGTTTGCCCACATCACCTGGGGCATTGGGGACAAAGGAAAACCACTTGAAAACAGTTCCAACGGGAAGCACAGTTCATCCTTGTGGTTTTAAACAATAAACAAACACTATAAATGGGCACCACAGACAAAGCCACATCAGTGTCCGTTTTTATCTTTGGGGCCTATCTCCTGTTCATGTGCAAATCTGTAAGCCACAGAGGCGCCTTTGCTGGGACTTGGGCTGTTTGGGGCTACAGGGCAGACTCTTCCAGACCGAGCTGGGGTCCATTGACAGAATCCTCCCCGACTCCAGGAGATACTTTGCCTCTCCAGTTTGGGTGTCTGAGTGATCATTCAATGATTTATTATTACTGTTTGTTTGTTTGTTTATTTTTGATGAGACAGTCTTGCTGTATCACCCAGGCTGCGGTGCAGTGGTATGATCTCAGCTCACTGCAACCTCCGCCTCCCGGCTTCAAGCAATTCTTCTGCCTCAGCCTCCTGAGTAGCTGGGATTACAGGCGTACGTCACCACGCCTGGCTTCTTTTTGTTTTGTTTTGTTTTGATAGAGACAGGGTTTCACCATGTTGGTCAGGCTGGTCTCGACCTCCTGACCTCAAGTGATCTGCCCGCCTCTGCCTCCCAAAGTGCTGGGATTACAGGCGTGAGCCACTGCACCTGGCCAATGTTTATTGTTCATTTCTACTTTTTCTTGCCTTTTTCTTTGTTTTCTTCACAGGGAGAAACTATTCATCCTTATGCAAATAGATATCTTAACATGATGCTGAAGTTTGTTTCATTTTTTTGTTTTCTTTCTTTTTTGAGACAGGGTCTTGCTCTGTTGCCCAGGCTGGGGTGCAGTGGTGCGATCATAGCTCAGTGCAGCCTCCAACTCCTGTGCTCAAATGATCCTCCTGCCTTAGCCTCCTGAGTAGCTAGGACTACAGGCGTGTGCCACCATGCAGGCTAATTTTTTTTATTTTTGTTTTTGTAGAGCTAGAGTTTCATCATGTTGCCCAGGTTGGTTTTGAACTCCTGGCCTCAAGTGATCCTCCCGTGGTGGCCTTCTAAAGTGCTGGGATGACAGCCACCACGGTCAGCTGGTTTGTTTCACTTTGAGTGACAAAATTTAGGAATCGGGGTTCCAGCTTTTCATTGCAGACATTTATTGTGGGCCGTCTTCCCTAAGGCACCAGCAGAGGGGGAATGGGCCACAGCAGGGCTGCAGCCATGGTCTCCAGATGTTGCCCAGCCTGTCCAGCTGCAGAGGAACCGGGCTGAGTGTCCGCTGGTGTTCCCGCACAGCCCGCTGGACTCGTTCCATCACCTGATAGAACACAGGCTCTGAGGCTGGTGTGAGGACGTGGGTCTCAGAAGGGTCTCTTGAGAGGTCAAAGAGCAAAGGTGGATCGTGGTGGAGTACTTTTTCCCCAAAGCATGGGCAGACTTTTCTTCCATAGCAGGCACCGGCTCCCTCTGGCTGGAACACCGGGGTCACAAAGTGGACTTTCCACGTGGTTCCTTCTGGTGGAAAGACAATAATTACCGAGTTGGTATAGAGAGATAGGGCGCAGTGCTGGAGAATGGCATCTTCATAAGGGCTAAAGGGTAGGAATAACCCAAGCGTCCATTGGATGCATTGGATGGACAGATAAACAAAACATCGTACATCTTACATGGAGTACTGTGTAGCTATGGAAAGCAATGACACACTGACACCGGCTGCAACATCAATGAACCCTGAAAATACTATGCTCAGAGAAAGAAGTTACAAAAGAGCACACATTGCATGATTCCATTCATATTGAATGTCAAGGATAGGGAAACACATAAAGACAGGAAGTAGAGTAGTGGTTTCCAGGGCCTGTAGGGTGTGGAATGGGGAGTGACTGCTGATAGGCAGTGTCTGCTTTTGGGGTGATGAAAATGTTCTGGAGCTACACAGACGTGGAGGTTGCACAACACTGTGAAAGCACGAAGTGCCTGTGAATTGCACTTGGTCAGTTTTTTTTTTTTCTTTTCTTTTTTTTGAGACAGAGTCTTGCTCTGTCGCCCAGGCTAGAGTGCAGTGGTGCAACCTCCGCCTCCTGGGTTCAAGCGATTCTCCTGCCTCAGCCTCACAAGTAGCTGGGATTACAGGAATGCGCCTGTAATTGTTCACAAAGAAGATGAAATCATTTTAAGGTCAGGTGATTAAAACATTTGGAAGCACATCTAGATGCATAAAATAGACTACAAAAGGCTGGACGTGGTGGCTCACACCTGTAATTTCAGCATTTTTGGAGGCCAAGATGGGTGGATTACTTGAACCCAGGAGTTGCCTGGGCAACATACTGAGACCTTGTTTCAATTTAATAAATAAAGAAAAATTGGAGGCCAGGCATGGTGGCTCACACCTGTCATCCCGGCACTTTGGGAGGCCGAGGAGGGTGGATCACTTGAGGCCAGGAGTTCGAGACCAGCCTGCCTAACATGGTGAAACCCCAACTCTACTAAAAATACAAGGAATTAGCCAGGTGTAGTGGTGGGCACCTGTAATCCCAGCTACTCAGGAGGCTAAGGCAGGAGAATCACTTGAACCCGGGAGACTGTGGTTGCAGTGAGCCGAGATCGCACCACTGCACTCCAGCCTGAGCGACAAAGAAGACTAGTCTCAAAAAAAAATTACAAAAAAATAAGAAAAAAAGGAGACTAGAAAAGTCTTGAACACATGTGTGTGCAAGTATGTGTGTGTGCATGTGTGTATGCATGCACATACGTGTGTGTGATGATGACAAAAGTTGCACTTCATATAGCACAGGGAAGAAAGAATGAAATACAGCCCATACATGGTGTTTAAACTATGGGGAACAATTCTCCATCGTTTGAAGACGATTGACAGGTGATCTCAGAAGGCATGTCGCTGGAATGAGAGGGACACATACTGACAAAAACCAAATTTAAAAAGCTCGTGGAGAGGCTGGGCGCGGTGGCTTACGCTTGTAATCCCAGCACTTTGGGAGGCCAAGGCGGGCGGATCATCTGAGGTCAGGAGTTCGAGACCAGCCTGACCAACGTGGTGAAACCCCGTCTCTACTAAAAATACAAAAATTAGCTCGGCGCGGTGGTGGGCGCCTGTAATCCCAGTTACCCGGGAGACTGAGACAGGAGACTCGCTTGAACCCGGGAGGCGGAGGTTGCAGTGAGCCGGGTTCGCGCCACTGCACTCCAGACTGGGGACCGATCGAGACTCCACCTCAAAAAAAAAAAAAAAAAAAAAAGCTCGTGGAGAAAAACGGAAGCGCGGAGACGTGGAGATGGACTCTGGAATGCAGCTCCACCCCCAGCCTGTTCTAGGGCACGGTGCTTTCCTCCACAGAGGGACTCTTTCCCGAAGGCTGTTAGGAAGGGGCTCCCCTACTCACTGTCCCGTTGATGCCACCTGGCTGCATGCAGGAACCCCTCACAATAATGCATCAGGAACTCATGGTCTGAGTGCTGGGCTGTTCCCAGGAGCAAGGGCAGAAGGTCTTGGCCGTCAATCACTCTGCAGGAAGGAACATGGCATGGCTCAGGGTTGGAACAGGGACTTTGGACATTTGTCCCTCCAACATCTGCCAGTCCCAACCCCAGGTGCTGCACTCTATGTTGTATCAGTGGAGGGAAAGTCCGGGTGTGAGCGCAGATGGATGGAAGGCGTGTGTGTGCATTAGCACGCTTAGAAGAAGAATGCAGCAGCGGCCCACGTTAGTCACCACCAAACGTCACCTTTGGCTAAAAAGTAATTAATTGGCCGGGCACGGTGGCTCACATCTGTAATCCCAGCACTTTGGGAGGTCAAGGCAGGTGGATCACCTGAGGTCAGGAATTCGAGACCAGCCTGGCCAACATGGTGAAACCCCGTCCCAGCTAAAAACACAAAAATTAGCCGGGCATGCTGGTGCGTGCCTGTAATCCCAGCTACTCGGGAGGCTGAGGCAGGAGAATCGTTTGAACCCAGGAGGTGGAGGTTTCAGTGAGCCGAGATTGCACCACTGCACTCCAGCCTGGGCGACAGAGTGAGACTCAGTCTCAAAAAAAAAAAAAAAAAAAGCTGAAAGAGCCAGCGCTCAAAGACTGGAAGGTAACAAAAGCCCACCAAAAGTTCTGCCCAGGCCTTTCCTGGGCCTTGAAGCATGACAAAATAATGAAGGATTCCTAACAGGACCCGTTTAGGATTAAACACGTTTTATTGGGGGTCTGAAGAAACTCCCCAGACCTTCACAATGAAGTTTTATTGAGAGTCTAAAGGAACTCCCCAAACCTCCATGATTTAGCGGGAGACAAGATAAGGGTAATCACCCCAGCACCTGGAACCATTTAGATTAAGTCAATTTACTGAGGCTCCAGAGGAAGGTCCTCAGGACTCACACCTTAATTATAGATAAAAGGAAGTGGAATCACTTATGTCTTTAGATGAGTACACACTTACATGTGGACATACATCTTAGAAGATATAGCAGCTCTGGAAAACTTTGTAATTTGGAGTCGGTCTAGTGATAATTTCCAGCCCTTCTCCCCATACCTGGTTACAGAAATAAAACTCCTTTCTTTCCTAGTTCATTTGCATCACGTTATTGGGCCATGAGAATAAGTAGCCCGACCCTCGGATTGGTCTGGGAACAATTTCATGGATGCCTTACTGCAATGCCAGAGTGACATTTTCATTTGTCATAAGTGTTGCTGTGTCTGTGCAAAGCTGAATTGTTTCTTTGGGTTGTTCTGTACCTGTCCTGGGGCACCTCACCGCCTGCCAGCTGGACCACGGTGGGGAACACGTCCATCAGACTTGTGGGCTTGCCAATCACTTGGCCGGCCGGGAGCACCCCGGGCCAGCGGAAGATCCCAGGCACGCGGATCCCACCTTCCCATCCTCCCATGCCCTTCCCACCTGTGTTTGAACACAGACAAAAGAAAGTGGTTAAAAAACAGAAATAGATGCTCAGCCTGGCTGCTTTCACTTTTCTGCATGTTTCACTTGTTTTAAGTTTCTCTCTCCCTGAGTCTCTCAGTTTCTCCCTCTTTGTTTTAGTGACATTAAAACATTCAATCTCATGTAGTTCCCCTGTAGAGGTTTGATTTTATATTTTTTATTAACCTTGTTATTGGTTAGTGTGCATTGGATTAAGTTAGGTCCTTCACTGCAAATGACTGTTGTCCTTATAAGAGGAGACACAGACGCAGAGCAGAAGGCCACGCGGAGACGGAGGCAGACTGGAGTGGTGTGTCCACAAGCCCAGGGACACCCGGGGCCCCCAGGCGTTGGCAGAGGCAGAAAGGAGCCTCCCCTAGGGCTTCTGGAGGGCACATTTCCCTGAGACACCTTGATCTCAAACTCCTGGTCTCCAGGGCCAGGACAGGATAAATTCCTGTTGTTTAAACTGCCCCAGTTTATAATACTGACGTTCTTCATGGCACAGAGAACCAGACTGGGTAGAGAATACATTAACATCAATGGCAATGAGATAAAGGTTTCTGAGGAGTCAGGCCTTCAATGTGAAGTTGTTTCGGGAAGGCATTAGTGGATGTAGCTGGCATTTATATATCCCGTTTTACATGTGTACTAGACTGATGGATCCATCTACTTCAAAGCAAATATACATCATAGGTATATTTGCCAACATCAGCCTACAAAGGTTCTTTCAAGGACTGAAAAATAAAGCTCTGTAAGCAGGGAGATGACAAAATGTGTAAGCACAACAGTGTGAAGTCATGTACACAGGGCAGCACATTTTAGAATCTTTGTGGGACATGAAATAATGGCGTGCTTGGAAACAATGGAATCCAGGTTTGAATATAATGTGGCCAGCTAGGTGTCTACCCTTCTTCCTTTTTTTTTTTTTTGAGACAGAGTCCTACTCTGTCACCCAGGCGAGAGTGCAGTGGCACAATCTCAGCTCACTACAACCTTCACCTCCCAGGTTCAAGCAATTCTCCTGCCTCAGCCTCCTCAGCTGGGATTACAGGCGTGTGCCACCACGCCTGGCTAATTTTTGTATTTTTAGTAAAGATGAGGTTTCACCATGTTGGCCAGGCTGGTCTCAAACTCCTGACCTCAAGTGATCTGCCTGCCTCGGTCTCCCAAAGTGCTGGGATTACAGGTGAGAGCCACTGCGCCTGGCCTTATCCTTCTTGGATGCATTGTCTGAAGGTAAAATTCAAACCTGAGTCCATACAATAGAATATATTCAGCCATGGAAAGGAATGAAACATTTCCACAACACAGATGAACCTCAGAAACATCACGCTAAGTAAAAGAAACCATTCACAAGAAAACCCACATATTGTATGATTTCATTTACATAAATGTCTAGAGTAGGAAAATACACAATGATACAAAATAATGTTGTGGCCAGGCATGGTGGCTTACGCCTGGAATCCCAGCACTTTGGGAGGCCCAGCTGGGAGGGCTGCTTGAGTTCAGGAGTTTCAGACTAGCCTGGGCAACATAACAAGACCCTATCTTTACAAAAAATAATTTAAAAAATTAAATAGTAAACAAACCAAAAACAAGTTTTTGGGTGATGGATGTTAGCACGGGGGACAGGGAGTGACTGCTATGAGTACAGGATTTTTTTGTGAGGTGGTGAAATGTTCTGAAGATAAACAGTGGTGGGCCACATGATGATGGTTACACAACTTGATAATCTAAAAACTCCTTAATTATGCACAAAAACGTGGCAGGCCAGGTCTCAGTAACGCAGGCCTCCGTAACAACTGTTTCAGCACTGCCCGAGTGGTGAAGTTACATCTTAAAAGCTGAAACCACCAGTGCCCTTATGCAAAGGCTGAGATGTAACAAAAGCCCCCCAAGAGTTTTGCCCAGGCCTCTCCTGGGCCTTGAAGTGTGACAAGATAACAAAGGAATTCTTAGCAGGATCCGTTTAGGATTAAACAAGTTTTATTGGAGGTCTGAAAAAACTCCCCAGACCTCTGTGATTTAGCAGGAGACAAGGTAAGGATAATCAGCTCTGGCACCTGGACCTATTCATTTATTTATTTATTTTATTATTTTTGTTGTTGTTGAGATGGTGACTTCCTCTATTGCTTAGGCTGGAGTGCAGTGGCACGATCTCAGCTCACCGCAACCTCCACCTCCCAGGTTCAAGCGATTCTCCTGCCTCAGCCTCCCGAGTAGCTGGGACTACAGGCGTGTGCCACCATACCCAGCTAATTTTTGTATTTTTAGTAGAGACGAGGTTTCACCATGTTAGCCAGGTTGGTCTCAAATTCCTGACTTCAGGTGATCTGCCCGCCTCGGCTTCCCAAAGTGCTGGGATGACAGGCGTGAACCACCATGCCCGGCCACCTGGACCCATCTAGATTAAGTCAATTTACTGGGGCTCCAGAGGAAGGTCTTCAGGACTCAGACCTTAGTTATAGATGAGAAGTTAATCGCTAATGTCTTTAGATGAATGCACACTTACACGTAGACATACAGCTTAGAAGGTATAGAAGCTCTGGAGAACTTTGTAATTGTGAGTTGGTCAGGCAATAACGTCCAGGCCTCCTCCCTGTAACCGGTCACAGAAATAAACTCCCTCCTCTCCCAGGTCATCTGCATCTCAGTTTTGAACCACCAGAATAAGCAGCCTGACCCTCAGTTTGGTCCAGGAACAAAAATTCAAACTGAGTATGTCAAATTATCACTTTTGCCCTGGAGAGGAAAAATCACTGTCCTTGAGCAATAATATTGACCCTCCTGGAAGAGACTGCCCTGTTGGGAATTGCGGGGAAGAGATAAACTTGCAAGATGAGGATCTGGGAGCATCTTAGCCTCACCTTTATAAATTCCATTCCAGCCACCGTACTGGGTGCGTCCAAGTTGATTCTCTAGGGAACCCCCATGATCTGATGTAAAATAAATGAGGGTGCTGTTGGTCAAACCTTCCATATCCAAAGTGTCAAGGATCTGTCCTGCAAAGAACAGATGTTTTTGAGGCCGTCGAAATAGAAAAATATCAGAAATGAAGCCCGAAGTGTATGCTTTAGTATTTGGAGGCTATCCACAAGAATGAATCCTTAGTTTTAACGCATAATGGAAGTCAGTTGTTTAATTTTGATATCATTTGTTGGAGATTGATGTCTGACTTTATGTGCACCCCATCCTTTGCTCAGAATTTTAGGCAACCTACAAGGACAAAATATCAAAAACTTAAAAGTGTGGCATGTAGGCTGGGCGCAGTGGCTCACACCTGTAATCCCAGCACTTTAGAAGGTCAAGGCAGGAGGATCATTTGGGGTCAGGAGTTGGAGACCAGCCTGGCCAAGATGGTGAAACTACATCTCTACTAAAAATACAAAAATTACCCGGGCGTGGTAGCACATGCCTGTAGTACCAGCTACTTGGGAGGCTGAGGCAGGAGAATAGCTTGAACCCGGGAAGTGGAGATTGCCATAAGCCGAGATCACACCACTGCACTCCAGCCTGGGTGACAGAGTGAGACTTGGTCTCAAAAAAAAAAAAAGAAAAAAAAAAGTGAGGCATGTGAACATTCCAGAGAAGGAAGCATGGGCTGAAAATGCAGACCAGTCCTCAACAGTGACGCTGAGCTTCTTGCAGTCACACACGAGGGCACTCGTGTCATTAATGCCACTCACAGGCCGGGCACAGTGCCTCATGCCTGAAATCTCAGCAATTTGGGAGGCTGAGGCAGGAGGCTCATTGAGCCTATGAGTTTAAGACTAGCCTGAACAACACAGCAAAAACTCGTCTCTACAAATAATAAAAAAATTAGCCGGGTGTGGTAGCGCACACCTGTGGTCCCAGGTACTGGGGAGGCTAAGGTGGGAGGATTGCTTGAGCCTGGGAAACTACGGTGCAGTGAACCGTGGTTGCACCACTGCACTCCGGCCTGGGTAAGAATGAGACCCTGTCGACCAGGCGCGGTGGCTCACGCCTGTAATCCCAGCACTTTGGGAGGCCGAGGCGGGCAGATCATGAGGTCAGCAGTTCGAGACCAGCCTGGCCAACATAGTGAAACCCCATCTCTACTAAAAATATAAAAATTAGCGAGGCATGGTGGCAGGTGCCTGTAATCCCAGCTACTCTGGAGGCTGAGGCAGGAGAATCGCTTGAACCTGGGAGGCAGAGGTTGCAGTGAGCCGAGACCGTGCCATTGCACTCCAGCCTGGGCAACAGAGTGAGACACCATCTCAAAAAAAAAAAAAAAAAAAAAAAAATGAGACCCTGTCACATACACACACAATTAACTTTTTCTCCTTCCTTGCCTAGCTTGTTAAGGAAACAAAATGTTTTAAAAACACATCTTTCACCCAGATCTCTGACGGCAATTATTCTGAGGATCCTGGGATTCTCAAGCCCACCACCACCTAAACCCTGGGATTCCTAAGTTCTTTTTTGGGAGGCAGGGATGTGCTGTGCCCATATACAGGTACTCACCCAGCCCTGACTCACTCAAGCGATATTCCCCTTCCATCCTGTTCTAAACCCAGGAAATATGATGAGTGAATGAGGCAAAACAATCCAGACCCACAGGAGTTTACATTCTCCTGGGGGAACATGGAAAATCGACCCACCTAACACATGGTCATGAAGAGAAACAATGGTGGTGCTGTGTTAGGAAAAAAAGAAGAAAGAAGACAGAAAGAAGAAAGAAGAAGAAGAGGAAGAAGTGGAAGAGGAAGAAGAAGAAGGAGGAGGAGAAGGAGGAGAAGGAGAAGAAGGAGGATGAGGAGGAGAAGGAGGAGAAATATGAAGAAGAAGAAGAAGAAGAAGAAGAGGGGGAGGAGGAGAAAGGAGGGGGAGGAGGAGAAAGGAGGAAGAGGAGGAGGAAAACAAAGGCAAAACAAAAAAGGACCACAGGAGAATGGGGGAGAAGATGATTGGGGAGGAGCTACGTTAGGGGTGAGTCAGGGCAGGCTCTGAAGAGGAGCCAGCGAAGCCTGAGGAAGCATTCCAGGAGGGAACAGCAGGTGTGGAAGCCCTGACAGGGGACAAATGTGAAAGATACTGTGTGGTGTCCACGTGGCCAGAATGCAGCAGGTGGGGAGGACAAAGGGGTTGGGTGGAGATCAGACGAGGATCTGGGCAGCAGCAGGTCATGGGGCTTTTGTAGGCGAGAGGAGGAAATGTAGTCCTATTTTTAGTGCAGGGGAGCCACTAGCCACTCTACAGCAGAGAGGAATTTTCTCTGCTCTTTCTTTCATTTGTCTACCACACGACGATAGGATGTAGACATCTTTGGGGCCAAAATTCTGTATGCCACTTGGGAATTAAGACATGGAAATCTCTGAGGTCATTATTGTATCTAACACATGGGGATTAATACGTGGACATCTTTGGAGTCATTATTCTGTCTTCCACATGGGAATTAGGATGTGGACATCTTTGGGGTCATTATTCTGTCTCCCACATGGGGATTAGAAAGTGGCTACCTTTGGCCATTTTTCTGTCTACCATATCAAGATTAGGACGTGGACGTCTTTGCAGCCATTATTCTGTCTAGGGAGTGGACAGCTTTGGGGCTATCATTCTTTCTGCACATGGGATTAAGACGTGGACATCTTTGGTCGAATAGCAATGCCTTCCATGCACGTGTTATGGAATTCACTCTCTGCTAATGGAGTGAAGATCTGTCCTATAATATTTTGGACTCTTAAAATCCAGTCGCACTGCAATCGCTATTCTGCCTCTTCTGTCTTTAACCTTCTCGTTCTTTGTTTCCTTTCCTGCTTCTGTTGCTGGAGGGGAAGCAGCCCGTTTTCCCTGGAAGGGCACTTACCTACCATCCAGTCCATCTCCTCTACGTTGTCCCCATACAGCCCGTGGAGACTCTTCCCGAGGAAGTTCTCCATAGTGATAAGAGGGATGTGGACGTGCAAAAAGGAAACAAAGAGGAGGAAAGGCCCATGCTTATTCCTAAAAATAAATACAAAGCAATTAAGGTTACTTTTTTGGTAAAACAGAGATTGAAGTCCTGTAGATACTAAATATGGATCTCACTTGTCACATCCTTACTCAAATGTCTTCTCAACTCTGCTCACCAAAAAGAAGCACTCAAAACTCTTCTTCAACAGAAAAATAATTCTTATGTTTAACAATCTTCCTTTTTTTGTTGTTATTTTAAAGACAGGGCCTTGCTCTGTTACCCAGGCTGGAGTGCAGTGACATGATCTCAGCTCACTGCAGCCTCAATCTCCCAGGCTCAAGTGATCCTCCCACCTCAGCCTCCCAAGTATCTGGGGCCACAGGCATGTGCTAACAGGCCCAGCTAATTTTTTTTTTTTTTGGTAGAGACAGGGTCTCACTATGTTTACTAGGGTGGTCTTGAACTCCTCGGCTCACGTGACCTGCTCCTGCCCATCTCAGCCTTCCAAAGTGCTGGATTACAGGCGTGAGCCACCATGCCTTTCTGGTCTGTTACCTCTCTCTCTCTCTTTTTCTTTTTTTTTTTTTGAGATGGATCCTGGCTCTGTCGCCCAGGCTGGGGTGCAGTGGCATGATCTCAGCTCACTGCAACCTCTGCCTCCTGGGTTCAAGCAATTCTCCTGCCTCAGCCTCCCAAGTAGCTGGGATCACAGGCATGCGCCACAACGCCCATCCTGTTTAAGACTCATTAACATCATGAATTTTCCCTTCCCTTCTGAAATCTATTTAAAAATCCACACTGGGCCAGGCGTGGTGGCTCACACCTGCAATCCCAGCATGTGGGGAGGCTGAGGCAGGAGCATTGCTTCAGCCTAGGAGTTCAAGACCAGCATGGGAAACAGCAAGACCCCATCTCTATTAAAAATACAAAAATTAGCGGGGTGTGGTGACATACACCTGTACTCCCGACTGCTCGGGAGGGTGGGGCGGGGGGATTGCTTGACCCTGGGAGGAGGAGGTTGCAGTGAGCTGAGATTTCACCACTGCACTTCAGCCTGGACAACCAGAGTGAAATCCTGTCTCAAAATAAATAAATAAATAAATAAAAAACCATACTGATTTAGTGCATCTTTTTTCCCCTGAATATTATTATGTTCTAACTCTACATACTTAATGCAAAGTTAAAAGAACTGCAGGTTACTGTCTGACATGACTTTTATTTTGTTCAGTTATTTCAATATATATTTTTGACCTCAAGCCTTAACTTATAGAATAGGTGGTGTTGCACATTCAATTTTCTTATAATTGCTATCACGTAGTGAGGATTAGGACATAAAATAGTTATAAAAAGCACACTTTAAAAATGAGGCAGCCGGGCGCGGTGGCTCAAGCCTGTAATCCCAGCACTTTGGGAGGCTGAGACGGGCGGATCATAAGGTCAGGAGATCGAGACCATCCTGGCTAACACGGTGAAACCCCGTCTCTACTAAAAAATACAAAAAGCTAGCCGGGCGAGGTGGCGGGCGCCTGTAGTCCCAGCTACTCGGGAGGCTGAGGCAGGAGAATGGCGTGAACCCGGGAGGCGGAGCTTGCAGTGAGCTGAGATCCGGCCACTGCAGTCCAGCCCGGGTGACAGAGCGAGACTCCGTCTCAAAAAAAAAAAAAAAAAAAAAAAAAATGAGGCATATTGGGTTATTAATATTATTTTCATTGTCCTCCTTGAAAGTAGTGCTTTAGCTTCTCCCTCCCTTCACCTGGCCTTCATGGTCTAATCTAGAACCTTAAAGCATAAGAGCAATGGTGAAGGTGTTAGCCTTAATTAGAACACATCAGGCTGGGCATGGTGTCTCATGCCTGTAATCTCAGCACTTTGGGAGGCTGAGGCAGGAGGATAGGCTGAGCCCAGGAGTTCAAGACCAGCCTGGGCAACATAGCCAGATCCTGTCACATTAGAAATCAAAAAGAATGCAACAGTCTTACCTGCTTTAATTTGCAAGCTAATTGTCAATGTCCTTTCTGTCATACATTAGGTATTGCCGGGATGACCTCTCTCTAAGAGGCTGGGTGCGGTGGCTCATGCCTGTAATCCCAGCACTTTGGGAAGCTGAGGTGGGTGGATCACTTGCGGTCAGGAGTTCAAGACCAGCCTGGCCAACATGGCAAAACCCATCTCTACTAAAAATATGAAAGTTATCTGGGCATGGTGGTGCATGCCTGTAATCCCAGTTACTTGGAAGGCTGAGGGATGGGAATCACTTGAACTCAGGAGCAGAGGTTGCAGTGAGCCAAGATTGCACCACTGCACTCCAGACTGGGCCACAGCTTGAGACTCTGTCTCAAAAAAAAAAAAAATATATATATATATATATATATATATATATATGAATGTTGTAGGAGATGATGACAACCTCACTGTCACCAGGTAAGGTGACTTTTGATGGTATCCTCATCTTTCCTAGAATGCCCTTGGCGAGCATGAAAATAGCTGTGTAGTGTTGAGAACCCTTTTCATCCTATTTCTCCTGGTCCCACACAGGAAGTCTCCCTGCCATACAGTTGACTGCAGGCTAAGTTCTGCCATAAGACATCTGACTTCTGATGACAGACATTTTTAAAATTTATAATTTATTATAAAGCCCTTCAGGTGATGCAGTTTACTTAAATAGTGCCTGTGGTGATCCGAGGATGCCAATGGAGTAAGACTGACCCTAGAGTAACAGCAAATTCCAGCTGACCTGTAACAATTTCTTTTTGAGACAAGGCCTTGCTCTGTCACCCAGGCTACCTTCATAGCCTCACTACATAGCCATAACCTCCTGGGCTCAAGTGATCCTCCTGCCTCAGCCTCCCAAGTAGCTGGGCCTACAAGTGCATGCCACCACAGCCAGCTAATTTTTAAAATCTTTGTAGAAATGGGGTCTTGCTGTGTTGTCCAGGCTGGTCCCTAACTTCTGGCCTCAAAATATCCTCTTTCCTCAGTCTTCTGAGTAGCTGGCATAACAGGTGTGTACCACTATACCCAGCTCAGCAGTAACAATGTTTTAATGGACACAAGGCAAGTCACAAGGCTCCACTGACCCTCATCTATGCCCCATTTTTACCAAAAAATTGTCCTTCTAGGTCATGGCTATCCCATTCTTCAAATGTCAATTAAAGAAGAGGCTTTTTTTTTTTTTTGAGACAGGTTTTCCCTGTGTCACCCAGGCTGGAGTGCAGTGATGTGATCTCAACTCACTGCAACCTCCACCTCCCAGGTTCAAGTGATTCTCCCACCTCAGCCTCCAGAGTAGCTGAGATTACAGGCACGCACCACCACACTGGGCTAATTTTTGTATTTTTAGTAGAGACGGGGTCTCACCATGTTGGCCAGGCTGGTCTTGAACTCCTGACCTCAGGTGATCCTCCCACCTTGGCCTCCAAAACAGCTGGGATTACAGGAATGAGCCACCATGCCTGACTGAAGAAGACTATTTAGGATGCATTTTCATTCCAAAGCTGAGTGCTTGGAGGAAGCTGACACTTTTCTGCTGACCTTTTGAGAAAGGACGCGACCTCCTGCAGAATAAGGGGCGTCGTTTTTTGGAAGCGCATGGGTTGCTCCGTGATGGTGTGGTTTCTCATCAGCAAGCAGTCGGCATGGACAATCAGAGCACCCACAAAATAGGAGCCTGCGAGGAGGAGGACGGCCCAAAGCGCTGACCAGATGACCGGCGTCCACGAGACGGGTATCAGGTGTGTGAGCTTCCCTGCTACCAGTGTGAGGGCAACCAAGGCCAGGACTTGGAAGAGGAAGTTGAGTTTTTTTTCCAGGTTGACACGCTTCTCTGAGAGTTCCCAGTGGGCGCAATCACCCATCAAGGAGAAAGGCATTCCGTAGAAATGGTCAAAGCCATGGTGGAGGGGGTGGTGGCAATGATCGCTGGCTGACTCACAGTTGAGACCCAGATGCCACTTTCCTGAGAGGCAAAAAGGATGTTGATGTGACAAGCATCTGAGCACAACTGGACATGTCGATATTGACTGTTTGTCGCATTCCTGATACTCTGTTAGACACTGAGGGGCCGGGAGATTGCAGAGAAGTGTGGGCAGCACTAGCTGTTACTTGCACCCCGCAATCTGGCCTCATCGTTTCAGGGGAATGAGGACCCCGTGTGTCAGCTTTAACCAAAATATGAGTTACCTGTGACAGGTGGAACAAAGTACTGTAAAACTGTTCACTTAATACAGCAGAAATGTATCCTCTCCCAGTCCTAGAGACCAGGAGTCTGAGATCGAAGTGTCTCCAGGCCACACTCAAATTGGAGGCTCTAGGAGAGGATCCTTCCTGCCTCTCCCAACTCCTGAGGGCTCCAGGCCTCCCTGGGCTTGTGGTCGCATCCCTCCAGTCTCCGTCTCCATGTTTCCATGGCGTTGTCCTCTGTGTGTGTCTGCGACCTAATCTCTTGTCTTATAGGGACAGCAGTCTTTGCAGTAGGACCCACCGTAGAGACCTCATCTTTACTTGATTATATCTGCAATGACTGTTGTGAGCTGGATCCTGGCCTGCCTCAAATTTCTGAGTTGAAGCCCTAACACCCAGGACCTCAGAATGTGACTGTGTTTGGAGACAGGGTGTTCAAAGAGATAAGTAAGGTAAAATGAGGTCATTGGTTTGGCACTGATACGGTTTGGCTGTGTCCTCATGCAAATCTCACCTTGAATTGTAATAATCCCTATGTGTCAAGGGTGGGGCCGGGTGGAGATAATTGGATCATGGAGGTGGTTTCCCCTATACTGTTCTCACGGTAGTGAATGAGTCTCACAAGATCTGATGGTTTTATAAATGGGAGTTCCCCTGCACATGCCCTCTTGCCTGCCGCCATGTAAGACATGGCTTTGCTTCTCCTTTGCCTTCCACCATGATTGTGAGGCCTCCCCAGCCATGTGAAACTGGGAGTCCATTAAACCTCTTTTCTTCATAAATTACCCAGCCTTGGGTATGTCTTTATTAGCAGCGTGAGAACAGACTAATACAGGCCCTAATCTGATAGAACTTGTGTCCCATAGGAAGAGGATATTAGGGCACAGACACATGCATACTCTCTCCAGAAGCTCTAGGGAGGATCCTTCCTGCCTCTCCCAGCTGTGGGTGGCTCCAGCCATCCCTTGGCTTGTGGTCACATCACTTTAATCACACTGCTTTCTCCTCTCTGTGGCCCAATCTTCCTGTACCTCCATGTTAAATGAAGCCTTGTCCTTGCACAGTGGGCCCAGCTGGATAATTCAGGATCATTTTCTCACCTGAAGATCATTCACTTAATCACATTTACAAAGACTCTTTTTGCATATAAGCTAATATTTGCTAGATTCAGAGGTTAGGGCCTGACATCTCTGGGGACCATTATTTAGTCTATCGCACCTTGTTCTGCAGTGCAATGATGAAGGCCAGAAAGCACCATGTGATATCATCAGCATGGGCAGAAGACTTCTGGGCTTTGGAATTGTCCTCTCTCTGAGAAACCACTATCATAGTGGCCACGGTTGAAGTCGGTGGTGGGTTTCGCAAGGCGCACCTTTCAAATTCAGTCAAAGCATAGCCTTTGCTTCCATGCGGCCACTACTATGGTGTTGACAAAGAGATGTCAACCACTCCAGTGCTGTCTGCCATCTGGAAAACCTCATGATTGCCCAATGAATATCCCATAAGGATAGACTCTTCTGTTTTAGAAAAATTATAGTTGGCCGGGCATGGTGGTTCACAACTATAATCCCAGTCCCTTGAGAGGCCGAGGTGAGAGGATTGCTTGAGCCCAGGATTGCTTGAGACCAGCCTGGGTAGCATGGGAAGACCCTGTCTCTACAAAAAAAAAAAAATAGAAAAGATTAACCAGGCATGGTGGTGCAAGCCTGTAGTGCCAGCTGCTTGGGAGGCTAAGGTGGGAGGATCACTTGAGTCCAGGAGTTCGAGACTGCAGTGAGCCATAACCGCACCATTGCCCTGTAGCCTGAGTAACAGAGTGAGTGCCCTGTCTCAAAAAAACCAAATGTCCATTGGAGAAAATGCACCTTTGTGTGACAGTGATGACTGAATCTCCCCAGATTTTTTTTTTTTTTGGTAAAAAATTAAAGAACATTTTATAATTTTTAATTTTTAGAAATATATAATTTATTGAATTTTATATTCATTGTATCCACTAGTCATGTTGTTTGTTATCAATAAATGGAACTATTGATAAAAATCATTACTATAACACAATAATGATAATGGCAACTTGGTCTCCTCTCAAGGAACTATTGCCATTCATTTTGTTTTTCATCCAGTACATAACATGCTTTGTTGACTTGTAGAAGAATAACCATGTTAGTTATGGAAGCTGACAGGGAGGTATAATTCTAGTAGACATCTTCATACACACTGAAGGGAAAAATAGGTAGCATTACAGACCTTTTTGATAAAATAATGTATTTTTTCTTATTTTTTTTTATCATGGTCTACGAGAACATTGTGTGAGATGCCAAATATTTCATTAAGGTGATGTTCCTTTTCTTTCTTTCTTTTTCTTTTTTTGTAGAGACAGGGTTTCGCCATGCTGCCCAGGCTGGTCTCATACTCCTGGCCTCAAGCGATCCACCCACCTTGGCCTCCCAAAGTGCTGGGATTACAGGCATGAGCCACCGCGCCTGACCAGAGTCACTTTTGTAAAGGCACTAATCCCACATATGAGGCTCCACCTTCACAACCTCATCACCTCCCAAAGGCTTCACCTCCTGACTCCATTACCTGGGGGGTAAGAGTTTCAACACAGGAATTTTAGGGGGACACAAACATTTAGATCACAGCGCTAAACTAGCTCAATTGATCCATAAACCAACCATGAAAGAGCTGAAGGTGTTCAGTCTAAGACACTAATGTCTAAGACACAAAGTCCATGTGAAGGGCGGGAGAGGATCCCACAGAACAAAGCAGCGATTGCGTGTTGTGCAACAGAGCTTGGAGTGTATGCCATAGGCATGAGCACATTTTATTTCTTTTTTAAATTTATTATTATAATTATTTTTTTGTAGAGGTGGGGTCTTGCTATGTTGCCCAGGTGGGTTTCAAACTTCTGGGCTCAAGCACTCTGTCCACCTTGGCCTCTCAAAGTACTGGGATTATAGGCATGAGCCACCTTGCCTGATCTGGTATTTCTTGAGTATCTACTTTGCAGTAAACAACCTGGAAAGTAACATGGTTCCTAGATATATGCAGCTTTCTGTCTAGTGGAAAATCCCACAGCACCTCACCCATTTTCCTTTCCAAACTTTTTAGCTGAATGTCCCTTCCATGTAAAAGTCATGCGCGTACCACTTTTAAAAACGTACATACCTATGAGTCCAGTGGCATAGCCTTTCTCTTTCAATATTTTTGCAAAAGTTGTCTCATTTGTTGGAAGACCTCCAGATGCTCCAGTCCATTGAAGAACACGGTAACCAATGCTGGAAACCATCCCTTTGAGCAATTATTAAGAAAAAGAACTACTGTTACACATTTTTTTTTTCTGTTTGTTATTTATTATTTATTTAAAAATAGAACGCTTGGTAAAAATCTCTCTTACTTAAAATTAAATTGAAAATGGACTTCCTATATGACTTTGCCTAGTGGACTGCATTTTTGGCAGCAAAGTAAATGATTAATTTGTTGAAAACGTTAGTGAGAAGATGGACTTTCCCGTTATGTGCAGGTTATAAGTAATATAATTCAGTGAACAAGGAATAAAACACTTACAATGTTTTTTTTTTTTGTGTTAATTAATTTATTTAGAGATGAGGTCTTGTTCTGTCGTCCAGGCTGGAATGCAGTGGTGTAATCAATGCCCACTGCAGTCTCGATCACCTGGGCTCAAACGAGCCTCCCACCTCAGTTACCTGAGTAGCTGGGACTACAGGTGCGCACCACCACACCTGGCTAATTTTAAAATTTTTTGCAGAGACAGGGTCTCACTCTGTCACCCAGACTTGAGTGCAGTGGCATGACTATAGATCACTGCAGCCTTGAACTCCTGGGCTCAACTGATCCTCCCACCTCAGTCTCCCAAGCAGCTGGGACTACAGGGGCACACCACCATGCCTAGCTAATATTTTTAAATTTTTTGTAGAGATGGGATCTCACTATGTTGCCCAGGCTGGTCTTGAACTCCTAGACTCAAGTAAATCCTCCCACCTCAGCCTCCTAAAGTGTTGGGATTAGAGTCATGAGCCATTGTGCCTGAGCTAAAAATGATTTTATAATTTCATCAAACTCTTGATATAATCCAAAGGTTCTCAAACTTGTCTGCCCATTGGAATCGTGTGGGGAGCTTCAAAATATTCTGATGCCTGGTTATCACCCCAGGGGTGCTAATTTTTATCAGTCTTGGGTGGAACTTGGGCTTTCGGATGGTAGGAATATCCTCTGGATGATTCTAACGTACTGACAAGGTTAGTAGCCACTGATAAAATTTTATTCTGCTCTCTAGACATTCCAAATCTTTACCCAAGGGTTCGTTTGTATGTTTTGAGACAGCGTCTTGCTCTGTCACCCAGGCTGGAGTGCAGTGGCGTGATCTCGGCTCACTGCAACCTCCACCTCCCGGGTTCAAGCAATTATCCTGCCTCAGCCTCCCAAGTAGCTGGGACTACAGGCACTCATCATCACACCCAGCTAATTTTTGTATTTTTAGTAGAGACGGGGTTTCCCCATGTTGGCCAGGCTGCTCTCGAACTCCTGACCTCAAGTGATCTGCCTGCCTCAGCCTCCCAAAGTGCTGGGATTACAGGCATGAGCCACCACACCCAGCCTCTACCCAAGTGTTTTAAAATGTAGGTGTTACGTATCATTATTATTATTATTAAAGTTTTATCATTATTTAGCTATGGCAAGGCCAACAGATCAGGAGATGACTGTCATTGGAGAGATAGTTTATTACTCACAGTTCTTGATAGTTTATTACTCACAGTTTAAGAGGAGGCAGGGGTGAGCCATGCTGTGTGATTATATGGGGAAGCTTCAGGGTTGGTCAGGAGGCAGAGGGAGTGAGGGGAAAGCATGGAAAAAGCCTTTCTTATTTATTGTTTTTCTTTTTTGGAAAGCAATTGGCAAGGTAGGGTAAGTCGGCTTAAGACTGGCCAGTTTGTACAATTTCCGTGGGCTTTCATCTGTAGGGGCTGTCCCTAGAAAGCTGGTACCTGATTCTGGGGGCATTAGGGCAAAGAGAGAGTGGCCCCATATATGAAAACCTCATAAAGGTGATGGTTAGGGGTGTGTGCTCTGGATTGATTGGTTTATCTATGAAAGGTGCACTCCCAAGTGACTTGTTTGCTGTCTCTAAGAACTGGCTAGCCCTGGGAGGGCCAGTCCTGCCAAGGTCAGCAAAGCCCTAAGATGTCAAAGCATCAGAATATAAAAGCTGCCTGGGCACGGTGGCTCACGCCTGTAATCCCAGCACTCTGGGAGGTCAAGGAAGGGGGATCTTTTGAGCCCAGCATTTCAAGATCAGTATGGGCAAGATAGAGAGAGACACTCCCGCCCCACCAATCTCTATTTAAATTAAAAAAAAAACCTAATAAAAAAACCAAAATGTACAAACTAAAAACTATGATTAATACACCAGGCCGCACCCTAGTGCAGTTGAAAGAGAGACTAACCTGATCGAACAGGGTATCTGCCCGTGAGGAAGGCAGCTCTGCTCGGGGTGCACAAAGATGCGGCAGAGATGTGTTGGGTCAGCTTCACGCCGTCCTCTGCGAGGCGGTCAATATTTGGAGTCCTATGGAGGGACACATTAACAGCTTTACTTGTTAAAATTAGACAGGATTTTCATAAGCACAGCTACATGCTACTTAATAGACGGTCTGCTGGTCATTGTAGAGCGCTTCAAGATGTTCTTAGGAATGACCTAAACGTAATGTCAAAGATTTCTAATGTTTTCTGAACCTTTAAGGAAACATCAACTCATTTAAATAGAAGTGAGTGGCTGGACGCGGTGGCTCATGCCTGTAATCCTAGCACTTCGGAAAGCCAAGGCAGGAGGATTGTTTGGGGCCAGGAGTTCAAGACCAGCCGGGCCAACATGGCGAGACCCTGTCTCTACCAAAAAAAACCTACAAAAATAGAAAAATTAGCCAGGAATGGTGGCGCATGTCTGTAGAACCAGCTACTTGGGAGACTGAGGAAGGAGGATTGTTTGAGCTCAGGAGTTCGAGGCTGCAGTGAGCTGTGATTGCAACACTGTACTTCAGCCTAGGTGACGGAGAGACAACCTGTCTCTGAAATAAATAAATGAATGAGTAGATAGAGTGACTAAGTTTCCATAAGGCACTATTGGTACTGAGAGAGCAACCTCAGAGGGAATGCAGAACTGAGAGCCCAGGGCACCTTCTCCGGGACTCACAGTGTTCATGAGAAGGTTTGACTTCATGGACGCCAACACACTGTAAGTGCTACATGAGGGTGGAAGGCTGGAATTCAGACAGGAGGATGGACTAGCTCTAGCTCATGACAGATGGACACACCCGATTTTGGCATTAAGAGGGTGTGGACCCTCCTAATGAAAAGCAGAGCTTTCCAGCAGGGAGGACTGAAATCCCGCGTATGTGCTGGGCTTGGCTAGATGGATGGGGTTGGGAGTGAGACGGAGATCAATATTGGTCTTCCGCTTACAGGCAACGACACTGACGGCTTCTGTATGTTTGTTTGTTTGTTTGTATTTTGAGACTGAGTCCAAGCTGGAGTGCAGTGGCACTATTTGAGGCTCACTACAACCTCTCCCTCCCGGGTTCACGTGATTCTCCTGCCTCAGCCTCCCAAGTAGCTGGGATTACAGGTGCCTGCCACCACTCCCAGCTAATTTTTGTGTTTTTAGTAGAGACGGGGGTTTCACCATGTTGGCCAGGCTGGTCTTGAACTCCTGACCTCCAAGTGATCAGCCTGCCTTCGCCTCCCAAAGTGCTGGGATTATAGGCGTGAGCCACCATGGTCAGCCTGTTTATTTTTTGAAACAGGGTCTCACTCTGCTGCCCAGAGCGTAGTGGTCTGATCACAGCTCACTGCAACCTCAAACTCCTGGGCTCAAGTGATCCTCCCACACCTCACCCTCTTGAATAGCTAGGATTACAGGTGCATCCACCATGCCTGGCTAATTTTTTTTTAATTAAAAAAATTAAAATGTGCTGGGAGTGGTGACTCACATCTGTAATCCCAGCACTTTGGGAGGCTGAGGCAGGCGGATCATGAGGTCAGGAGATCGAGACCATCCTGGCTAACACGGTGAAACCACGTCTCTACTAAAAATACAAACAAATTAGGGGGGCATGGTGGCGGGCACCTGTAGTCCCAGCTACTCGGGAGGCTGAGGCAGGAGAATGGCATGTAGAGATGGAGCTGGCAGTGAGCCAAGATCGTGCCACTACACTCCAGCCTGGGTGACAGAGCAAGACTCCATCTCAAACAAACAAACAAAAATAATGTTTATATTTTGTAGAGGTAGGATTTCACTGTTTCCTAGGCTGGTCTTGAACTCCCGGCCTTCAGTGATCCTCCTGCCTCAGCCTCCCAAAGAGCTGGGATTACAGTCATGCCCGGCTGATAGCATTTCTAAAGCATTGTCCATTATGTACTGGGTGGATAAAAATCATATTTAAAAAATGAAACGAGGACGGGCACAGTGGCTCATACCTGTAGTCCCAGCACTTTGGGAGGCTGAAGCGGGTGGATCACTTGAGGCCAGGAGTTCAAGACCAGCCAGGCCAATATGGCAAACCCTGTCTCTACTGAAAATACAAAAATTATCCAGGCGCGGTGGCAGGCGCCTATAATCCCGGCTACTCTGGAGGCTGAGGCAGGAGAATCACTGGAATCCCGGAGGCGGAGGTTGTAGTGAGCCGAGATCGCGCCACTGTACTCCAGCCTGGGCAACACAGTGAGACTCTCTCAAAAAAAAAAAAAAAAAAAGAAATGAGGCCAGGTATGGTGGCTTACATCTGCAATACCAGCACTTTGGGAGGCTGAGGCGTGTGGATCACTTGAGCCCAGAAGTTGGAGACCAGCCTGGGCAACATGGCAAAACTCCACCTCCATAAGAAATTTAAAAATTACCCAAGCATGATGGTGGGCACCTGCAGTCCCAGAATTACTCGGGAGGCTGAGGCAGGAGGATCACTTGAACCTGGGAGGTCGAGGCTGCAGTGAGCTGTGATTGTACCAGTGCAATCCAGCCTGGACCACAGAGCAAGACTTTATCTCAGATAAACATAAAAAAAAAAAAATAAATAAAATAGAAATAAAAATGAAATGAGCAGTCATATGTAGGATGGATTGAGGTGGGGTTAGTGCTGGCGTGGGAAGAAAGTAACATTAGGGAGTGTTAGAAAACGCAGAAGTGCAGAACTCTTGAAGTGTGAACTGCCAAGATCAAGGGTTATATGCATTTTCAGTGGCTTCTCTTTCTTCTGGTGTCTGCACTGGGGGCACCAGGTGAGTAATTCTCTGTCCCTTGCCTCATGGTGTTGTTGCCATAGCAGCCAATGTCCCCGATGCCGAGGTCGTCTGCCATCAGAAGAAGGATGTTCGGTCGGGAGGTGGAAATGTTGCTGGAAGCTGATGGCACCAAACCTAGCAGCACAGACAGCATCCCGGCCAGCCAGCTCCTGAAACACAACCTGTCAGAGACTGCATCACGCTCCTGTCCATCTCGCTTGCAGAACTTGTGTATGGGGGAAGGTGGCATCACTATGTTAAGAGGTATTGATATTATCATCACATTTCAGAATAGCTTTGAGGACATCTCTTAGGCATTTGATTGTTTTTCTCTGGTTACAATTAACTGATACTGTTGATGACTTTATTTGGCCTTTAAGTGTTTGTTTTTGGATGCTCTAAAGTCTGTTGTTTTAAACTCACGATTAACAGAAAGCCTTGGTGGGGTGCAGTGGCTCACTCCTGTGAGCTCAGTATCTTGTGAGGCCGCAGCGGGTGGATTGCTTTAGCACAGGAGTTCAAGACCAGCCTGCGCAACATGGTGAAAACTCATCTCTACAAGAAATACAAACCTTAGCTGGGCATGGTGGCATGTGCCTGTAGTCCCAACTACTGCAAAGGCTGAGGTGGGAGGATTGCTTGAGCCTGGGAGGTTGAGGCTGCAGCGAGCTGAGATCGCAACACTGCAGGGCAACAGAGCAAAGCTGTCTCAAAACTACGGCAACAGCAACCATAAAAAGCAGAAACAGACAGAAAGCCTGCCTTGGTCATGGTTTCTTGGATGGATCGGGTCCCCAGAACAGCTATTGTCCCTTCTCCGTTGCCTCTTCTTCATTGTTCTTCCTTAAGCAAATTGTGTTGAATACAGGGAATGGGGGCTGGGGTTAGGGGTTGGACCACCCAGCAGAGCAAGGAAGAGACACAAGCTTGGGGCAAGGTGAGACACAGTGAGCTGCTACTTCTGAGTCTATGAAAACCCTCTGCGCATTGCAGCGCGCAGATGAACATACCCAGGACTGACTTCTTTAGCCCACTGGTATCTGAGGAGAAGTGGGTTTGGAGGTGAAGGAGGTTCTAGCCTGGAGGAGAAAGCCCTGGTAGTTGCGTACCCCGAGGGAGCATTTCCACAGGGCTTGGTGACATACAGCCTGCCACTATCATTGCTGCCTCTTTCATCGATGCCACCCTGGGAATGCATGTGGACAGCAGGGCCATAGTGTCCCAATCCCCAGTGGGATGCAGTAAAGATATAATCTGAGTCTCCAAGAAGGTTTGCAGTAGGGGAAACCCTGATTTTCCCTGGAAAACCAGACACCTGGCCGATGGTAGAGGTTGATGCCCACCCGATTTGCCAAGAATTAAATACAATTCCCTCTGAGGCTGCCTGGGACAACATCAGATCAAGGGAGCATGGAGCACATCTATTAATCACGGGTCTCATGCTTCATTCTCCAGATGCAGGATCAATCACTATCAGTGCATTCTGAGAAAGAACCATCAAGAGATCCAGAAGTGGTCAGGCGTGGTGGCTCATGCCCATTATCCAAGCACGTTGGGGGGCCAAGGCGGTAGCATCACCTGAGCCCAGGTGTTCAAGACCAGCTTGGGCAACATGGTGAGACCCTGTCTCTATATAAGAAAGGAAAAAAAGTAAGAAGAAAAGGAAGGAAGGAAGGAGAGAAAGAAAGAAAGATAGATAGAAAGAAAAAGAAAGAAAAAAAGAAAGAAAGAAAGAAAGAAAGAAAGAAAGAGAAAGAAAGAAAAGACTATTAATGAGTGCATATAATTGTATCTTACCAAGAATGGTGCAGACGTAACATGTTGTCTCTATCTCTACTTCCTGTAAGACATAAAGATGTCCACAATCACATTGACAGCAGAAATTGAACTGATTATAAATAAAACAGTAAGTAATTAGAAAGGGGAACTTTGATTCCCGTTCATGATATCAATAGCAAAAATATCTTAAAACAATGACCAAAATGTCATAAAGGAATGCTCTTCCCGAGTGAAAAGGCTTCGAAAATGTTTGATGCTATGTTAAGAATGTAAAGCATGTTTCAATACACAGCCAGATGGAGTCTTCAGAGAAAGAGGAGGAAAGTGATCACAGGGTCTCCATCCCCTTTACCAGCTTTCATAGCCCACGAGTGACGTGGTCAGGGCAGAAGATCGCCAAGTGAGGAGAGAATCCCAGTGTCCGGAAGCAGCTTCTTTTGTCTTCTGCTTCCTGAGCCCAGGGCGAGGGTGATTGCTAATGTCCAGAAACGCAGAGAGAGTCCTGATTTGGAAGGGGGAAGCGGGGCAAGATCAAAGCTTGGATGATACACGAAAGAATCTGAGTAGAGGGTATGAAGATCAGAAATACAATGAGAGGCTGGGCGTGGTGGCTCATGCCCGTAATCCCAGCTCTTTGGGAGGCGGCAGTGGGAGGATTGCTGGAGCCCAGGAGGTGCGGACTCGAAAACAGAACTGGGAGTGTCAGTGTGAAGGAAAAAGGCCTAGAGGACTCGCAGGCACTGAGTGCTGCATGAAGGAGAGAAGCATTCGCCTTCTTTGCTAGGGGCAGGTGCTGCAGGAAGACGGGGCGACCATTGCCCACACTTGGAAATGTTCTGTCCATGGAGGGAAACGGGCGACCCCAAAGCACAGAGGGGTGGCCCCTCAGTCTCTCCAAAAAGTGAGGGAGAGCCCAGGGTGGAGAGCCCAGGGTGGAGAGCCCAGGGTGGAGAGCCCAGGGTGCAGAGCCCAGGGTGGAGAGCCCAGGGTGCAGAGCCCAGGGTGGAGAGCCCAGGGTGGAGAGCCCAGGGTGCAGAGCCCAGGGTGGAGAGCCCAGGGTGGAGAGCCCAGGGTGCAGAGCCCAGGGTGGAGAGCAGGAAAGGAGTGAGATGGAAGATAACAATTAGAGTTGCAGACAGCAAGAGGTCGCCTTCAGGGTACTGCAGTGGTCTCACCCCATGTGGCTTGTGCATGGGACTGAGGACAAAGCTCGGATTTTTCTTTTTATCTTGCCTGAATTCCTATCTAAGGGGTCTGGAGAGTCGTGCACTACAAACCATAAATTCTCATCAGAAGGGTTTCATTTAACTATATATCGTGACTTGCTTTCCAATCTGACTCCGGCATAACATGGGACAAATAAGAAAATCAAAACATTTTACCCCAAAACATGTTTCTTTGCCATATCTTGGAATGGTGCTGTAAAGCTGTCCTTTGTGGGGAAAAATTTGCATCTGTAAAGATGTAAATAATTTCTATTCACATAGAGATTCACATCTTTTTCTTCCAGACCTTCCCAATCCTGAAAAGATTAACTAAGACTCTAGCACCTTTTAAAGGTCTGAATAGTGTCATCTAGTGTCTCTAAGGGCAGCCACTATAAGACTCCAGAAGAACCTTGGTCTCCACAATCTTTTATCTTAACCTGAACATTTCTTTTCTAGGGATCCCAGGTTTGTTTGTTTGTTTTTTTTTTTCTTTTTTGAGACGGAGTCTCGCTCTGTTGCCCAGGCTGGAGTGCAATGGCACCATCTTGGCTCACTGCAAGCTCCGCCCCCCGGGTTCAAGTGATTCTCCTGCCTCAGCCTCCTAGGATCCCAGGTCTTTAGACGAACTCAACCAATTGTCAACCAGGAAATGTTTAAATCTATGTATAAGCTGGAAGTCCCCTGGCTTTGACTTGTTCCACCTTTCTGAACCAAACCACTGTATTTCTTAAATGTATTTGATTGCTGTCTCATGCCTCCCTAAAATGTATAAAACCAAGCTGCACCCCAATCACCTTGGGCACATGTTCTCAGGACCCCCTGAAGACTGTGTCATGGGTCATGATCATTCCTATTTGGCTCAGAATAAATCTCTTCAAATATTCTACAGAGTTCGCTTCTTTTCGTTGAGTGGACGTGGGCATGCCTAGAAGATAAAGAGACAGGAGCGTGCAGATGTGTTGGGTTTCTGCCTCTGAGTAACCAGGGGAGTGACCTGGCCACTTTTAGAAGGGCCGAGCAGCCAGTGAGTGAGGACACACTGGAGCCAGCAGGCACTGAGAGCCTAGAGGTGGCCATGGTGGCTGTCCCGGTGAAACCTGACCAAGGATAGACACAGCTGGTGTGGGAGCGGGGAGGGCAGAGAGGAGGGGTGGGCAAGGTCCGAAGGGCTGCAAAACCCCAGGGTGTGAGTGGGAGAGAAGCGATTGGTTGAGGGATTTCCCCTTATCGCCTTTTAGGGGATGCTGGGAGGGGTGTTTGCTCCTAGCAGGATTCAGGGACAAAACCAGTCTTCTGAGAAAGACAATGAGCTTTCTGAAAGGAAAATAAATCTTGAGGCCCGCAAGTCACTAAGCTAAAGCTGAAAGTCAAGCTGGGAACTGCCTAGGGCCTCTGCCTCCCATTCTAGTCAAAGTCACCCCTCTGCTCACTGAGATGACATGTATCTGATCGCCTCCTTTGGAAAGGCTCATCAGAAACTCAAAAGAAGGCAACTGTTCCTCTCTCACCCTGTCTGTGACCTGGAAGCTCCCTCCCTGCTGACAGTCTTCCTGCCTTTGCTTCAAGCTGTCCCGCCTTTCCAGACCGAACCAGTGTGCTTCTGACATTATTGATGGATGTCTAACACTGAATTGCTACATCTCCAGTAATTTTCCGTCTGTTGAAGAGAAAAAGACCTCAGATATCATTTGTGCTTTGTTTAGAACACAGAAGGAAGGGATAAGGTGTACGCCCTGCTCGTGAGGTTTGTTTGTTTGTTTGTTTGTTTTACCCTAGAGAGCACACACAATTCTCATATTCTAAAAGCAATAGCAAAAGACGCAATTACTTTCCACCAACCTAATGGCACCTCCACCGGGAAATAGATTGATTTAAAATTGTACATGGAGGGAAAACCAAAATGAGCATTTAACACCCTCAGCTTTGCTTTCTGACCTACAATGTCACGCTGCCGATGGTCAGAAAACTGAATAGAAGCAAAATACTGTACAAATGTAATGAGAAAACCCCAAACCACCACCCAATAGGGGAAGACGGTTTGCAGCAATCCTGCCCAGCAGCGGTTTATCTCTGGGTGTGGCGATTTAGTTAAAGTGTTCTTTTTCTAATTTTTCTTTTCTTTTCCTTTTTTTTTTTTTTGAGATAGGGTCTTGCCGTCTCACCTAGACTGGAGAGCAGTGGTGCGATCATAGTTCACTGCAGCCTCAAATTCTTGGGCTCAAGCGATCCTCCCACCTCAGCCTCCCAAGTAGCTGAAACTACAGGCACCTGCCACTATGCCTGGTTATTGATTTTTTTTTTTTTTTTTTTTAAAGTAGAGGTGGGATTTCCTCTTTTGCTCAGGCTGGTCTCAAACTCCTGGGCTCAAGGGATCCACCCACCTCGACCTCCCAAAGTGCTCGGATTACAGATTTTAGCCACCGTGCTCGACCTAATTTTTCTTTCTTCTGCAATGTTATGTATTTATAAGTAAAAAGATGAAATTTTTTCTTGGAGAAAAACGTTAAAAAAATAAAGAGATGGTGATAAAAGCCTTGAATGAGTTTAATTTTGGAAGCTGTGACATTGAGGTGACCCAGAGCCTGGGGCCTGCCCAAGGCCTCTCCTGCAGATTAGAAAACAAATCCCCCTTTTCCAGGAAAGAGCTACATTCCTAGGCCTGTAAGTCACTGGTACTGCTTTATAAAAACAAACTGGGCAATTATTCAGAGACAGAAAAGGGAACGGGGATCTCTTTGTTCACCACACTGCCTCATGCCTGGGGCTGGAGTCCCATTCCAGCACAAACGAACCTTCACAGGACTCACCTCTGCTCCTGGGTTCCCTCCTGAACCCCCGATCAAGAAAAGGAAGGTTCTCTTCCAAAGGAAGCAAGCGTGAAGGCAGAGAGCACTCCCACAAGGCTTTGAGCTGGGAATGATTGACTTTGAGTTTGTTTTTCCCATGTCAGAAGATCAGAGAGAGTAAGGACAGACCGAGCGAGCACAGACTCCCCCTACATCGCAGCATGGGGGAGTCTCAAAGCCACGCCCACGTCTACCAATCCAGTAGTCAGTTTCCTTAGGTTTTTATTTTGTTTTATTTTTTGTAGAGACAGGGTTTCGCTATGTGGCCCAGGCTGGTCTCAAAGCCCTGAGCCCAAATGATCTGTCCTCTTTGGCCTCCTGAAGTGCTGGGATTACAGGCGTGAGCCACCACGCTCTGCCAATGTCCTTAGGTTTTTAAGTGACTGCCTAGCTGTTACACAGGGCGCTTGCTATAATATGATCATATCCAGCCTGGCATGGTGGCTCATGCCTGTAATCCCAGCGCTTTGGGAGGATGAGGCAGGAAGATTGCTTGAGGCCAGGAGTTTCAGAGCAGCTTGGGCAGCAAAGTGAGATGCTGTCTCTTCAAAAATAAAAAAAAATTAGGCTGGGCATTGTGGCTCATGCCTGTAATCCTAGCACTTGGGAAGGTTGAGGCAGGAGGATCGCTTGAGCCCAGGACTTCGAGACCAGCCCGGGCATCATAGCAAGACCCTGTCTCTACAAATAATAAAACAATTAGCCAGGCACGGTGGCATGCGTCTCTAGTCCCAGCTACTCAGGAGGCTGAGGTGGAAAGATTGATCCTGGGAGGTTGAAGCTGCAGTGTCACTCCAGCCTGAGTGACAGAGCAAGACCTGGCCTCAAAAAAAATTGTTTTTCAAGAAGTTATTTGTTTAGTGGTAAATGAAGTAAATAAGAAATAATAAAGATAAGATAAAAAAGAAAAAAAATTTTTTAAGTAAACAAACAAAGAAGTAAAAAGGCCAGGCACAGTGGCTCATGCCTGTAATTCCAGCACTTTGGGAGGATGAGGTGGGCTGATCACTTGAGCCCAAGAGCTCGAGACCAGCCTGGCCAACATGGTGAAACCCTGTCTCTACTGAAAATACAAAAATTAGCCAGGCATGGTGTTGCATGCCTGTAATCCCAGCTACTCGGGAGGCTGAGGCAAGAGAATTGCTTGAACCCGGGAGTTGGAGGTTGCAGTGAGGCGAGATCGCAGCATTGCCCTCCAGCCTGGGCAACGGAGAGAGACTCTGTCTCAATAATAATAATAATAATAATAATAATAAACACTAAAAAGAAAAGAAAAGAAAAAATAAAAAGAAAAAAATAAGCAAAAAAAAAAAAGTGAAAAAAGGATTATTTTCAAGCAGTGCTTGATTTTAAAACAAAAAGATGGGCTGGGCATGGTGGCTCACGCCTGTAATCCCAGCACTTTGGGAGGCCGAGGCGGGCAGATCACCTGAGGTCAGGAGTTTGAGACCAGCCTGGCCAACATGGAAAAACCCCATCTCTACTAAAAATACAAAAATTAGCTGGGTGTGGTGGTGCACACCTGTAATCCCAGCTACGTGGGAGGCTGAATAGGAGAATTGAACCCAGGAGGTGGAGGTTGCAGTGAGCCGAGATTGTGCCACTGCACTCCAGCCTGGGCGACAGAGTGAGACTCCGTCTCAAAAAAGAAAAGAAAAGACAAGACAAGATCAAGGGGGCAGGAAGCAGTTTCTGAGGCACTGCATGATCATTGTGGGGAAGTTACTCTATGGAATGGAAACTTACACAACGGTCCCTATTATTCAACCATCCTTGACTTACAAGGACGGGGTTCCATAGAGTTCCACCTGCTGTCTCTTCACAACTTCACATGCAGCCACATACTGGGTCTGTGAAAAGTCACACAGCCCGCCTGACCTCACTTCCTCCTGACGTGGCTGTGGAAACCACCCTGCTTCCTGGATGAGGAGCTGAAACGCTGGCACACTCCGGCCTGACTCATTTTTACGAGTAAACGGTTTTGATGGCATGTCTCCAAATGAGTATTAGAAGGGGTGTCAGAAACGCGTTCTTTTCCTGCCACAGGTGTGTGCCCTAATGGTAATTGCTTTGACTTTGTGATTTTTGGCAACAAATCTTAAGTCATTTCCTCATAGGGGGCCTAAAGGAATATTTTCATCTATATTTCAATTTGTATATTCATATTTATTACATATAATATATAATAACTTTTGTATATCATACATAGTATAAATGTATGTAAAATGTGTAAATAAGGCTGGGCGTGGTGGCTCACGCCTATAATCCCAGCACTTTGGGAGGCGGAGGTGGGAGGATTGCTTGAGCCCAGGAGTTCAAGATCAGTCTGAGCAACAAAGTGAGATCCTATCTCTAGAAAAAAAATCCAATAATAATAATAAAATAAAATTTATAAATATAATATATAATATATAAATATATAATAAAGCATAATTTTTCTTTATTAAAATATGCATGTTTTTCTTTATAAAAATAATATGCACTTTAAAATATATATGTACATATATGTATAGATACATAAAATATGTACATGTATGTACACATATACATAAAATACATGTTATAAAATGCACATATAAATATAAACATAAAACATATGTAAACATGTAGATATAGACATCTATATACATGTTTATATGTTCACGTCTTTTTATATATGTACATGCATATAATGTATATATGTACATGCATATAATGTATATATGTACATGGATGTATATATAACATACATATATACATAATATATATACATACAAAGCATGTACATCTATACATTAATATATGTACATTTTTTAATAAAAATGTTTACAGTGTATGTATAGTACATATACACATATAAAACAAGTACATATATACATATAACATACATATGTATATGATTTTTCTAAGAAAAAGCATATTAAGGGCTGCTTCTGACTTGCCTGGGGAACATGGTTTGTTTGTTTTATCTGGCTGGTTATTTTGGTGTCTAAATATAGGACCCTCAATCATGGTTGAACAGTCGTATGATGTACGGTTATATATCAAGTCTGTGGCCTACCTCTGAAGTGATGTATTTATGTATTTAGCGACACAATAAAAGCAGATTTTTCTTTTCCAAAGAACTCTGCACTTTAACCCTTAGAATGTTAAACATTTTGGTCCAGATTGAGTTTTTACTACTGAATAAAATTTTCTACTGTTTCATTCTAAAGATACAAGATATCTTTAGAAAGAGACAAGGCTGGGCGCGGTGGCTCACGCTTGTAATCTCAGCTGGCACACTCTGGCCTTTGGGAGGCCGAGATGGGAAGATCACTTGAGGCCAGGAGTTTGAGACCAGCATGGACAACATGGCAAGATCCTGTCTCAATTTAAAATAAAACAAAATAACAAAATATAGACTGCAATAAAATATAATACAATACAATACAAGTAAAGACAAAAGAAAAAGACGAGGAAGCGCCCATGCGAGACTGACAATGTAGCCTTTGATTCTCTTCCCGCCCTGATCTCAGCCCCGGGCTGCGAGCCTGTGTTCAGCGTTTTGCCTGGGCCCTGTTCCCAAACCCAATTTCGCTTTTCACCTCCAGTATCTCCTCAATGTTCAGTGCATGTGCCTTCAGCAGCGCTAAGATAAGAATCTAGTGTGGATGCCATGTCTCCCATTTGGTATATCTTTCCTTGTTGCTTTTTCTTACGCATTACGTTTCGAAATCTCCCATGTAAAATCTGTTCTTGATATTTGCACTGATTATTATCATTATTATTTTGAAAGGAAATTACTTTTAAAACATTGACAGGGACTTGTTTGAAAAGACGCAGTTTGGCACAAAAGAATACGCCCTGGAGCGTCTCTGCACGTGCAAAAGCCGGCCTGTGAGAAGAAGCCCAAGGAAGGCCAGTTACCTGAGATGCAGTTGTGTCAGGGCGACAGCGGCTGGATTCAGCAGGGAGGCTGTTCCTTGGAAGAAACGTCTTCTGCTTGCCAAAACAGACACGCACAGGCTGTCTCGGCAGCACCGAACGGCTGGCTCACGCATGTGCGTAGCTGATTCACTCTGAAAAGCAGCAACAGGAATTCCGCAGAAACCAAGTTAGGTTGTCCCAGGAACAGATCAGGCAAGTCCCCTAGGAATGTACTGCTGGCTCTTTCAGGCGTCCACAAAAGACCTTCTGTTCTATTTGCAGAACCTCACTCTCAGGGAAGGAGCCCAGACATCTGGTGCTGAACACGGAGTTTTTCAATGGCAGGAAGGTGGAATCCCTTCTGGCTTTTGATCTAGACAGAGTGCATTTTCCAAAATGGAAAAGTGCTTCTCTTGAAATTCATCTTGAATAATCACTCCATAGCCCTTAAATTTCATGCCTTTTTCTTTCCTTTTGCTATTTGCCTCAAACATAAAAAGAAGACAGAAAACGATTCAGGTTACACTTGCAACTATGACTGTGCGTACATAGCCGCAACTATTACCATATGTGTACAGCTGCTGACCCATGTGACTCTGTCACTATCACTTCTGTTTAGCTCTGTGCACCAGGGTGTTTTCTCATCTATTTGCCAGGGAGCGCCATTTCTGTTTTCATATTGAGGCGGAGCATACATTGCAGGCAACGTTAGATGTAAAATGAATCACTTCAAGGACTTTTTTTCAAATAAGAGCTGTCTGCACACTTCTACGTCTTGACTCACAAAAATATTCATCCTAATGCATTTATAGTCTCCATAGCCTGAACATTGCAGAGTTTGGATTTGAGACCCCCGCTTGCCAAATAAGCCGTCTTACAAACCTGTAGCTCCATGCATTCTTTGTGAGTCTGACACATCAGAAAGAACAAAGCACAGGCTCCATGGGCTTAAGAACACCTAGCACTCTAGGCCAAGTCTACTAGATTATGTTGCTCTTGAGGGAAGGCTGTCAACACTCATACAGTTATTTTTTGCACAAGTTGAACATCAAGGAGATAAAACCAGGATCCAAATTGGAACTCCCAGGTTGCCTGACCTTCAGCCTGACTTTCTGTGTTCTGGGATGAGGCATGGTTACGCCACTACCCTACTATTACATTTGAGGAGGATGATTCTTTATTGTAGGGGCCGTCCTGTGGAATGTTGAAAAACATCCCTGGGCTCCATTCCCTAGAAGCAGGGAGTGACCACCACCTTCTCCCCAGTCGTGACAACCAGAAATATCTCTAGTCATGGCACAATGTCTCCCAGGGTGCAGAATCACTCGGGTTGAAAACACTGGTGTTAAGGACGTACTTTGCAGATGACTGGAGAACACTTAATTACGATCATGCTGGGTAAGCAATTTCAATTTCTTTCTCATACTCCCATGTCCTTCAGAGCTGGTAGCAGAATCAAGTTCCACACCTGAATCTCTTAGCACGAACGTTATACACCAGTACTTGCCAGCTGCATTTACAATGCGAGCATTCCAAAAGAAATACTCTCTTAGCATCAAGTAAACTCATTTATTCTTTTTTTGTTTTTTTTTTTTGAGACGGGCTCACTCTGTTACCCAGACTGCAGTGCAGTGGCACAATCACTGTCACTGCAGCCTTGACCTCCTGACTCAAACGATCCTCCCACCTCAGCCTCCTGAGTAGCTGGGACCACAAGCACACGCCACCACATGTGGATAGCTTTTTTTTTTTTTTTGGGAAAATGGGGTCTTGCTATGTTGCGCCCTCTAATCACTAACTCCTGGCCTCAAGCAGTCCTCCTGCTTCAGCCTCCCAGAATGCTGGGATTACAGGTATGAGCCACTGTACCCAGCCTGACAATACATATTCTTTAGCAAAGTTCAGATCCCTACCATAATCCTAACCTTGTCTTCTGCATGCAGCTTTCATCTCTGAACAAGGCGGATATTCACTTTCCCTTGACTCCAAGTTTAACTACAAAGTAAATTGATCTCATTGTTATCTTGGGCACCATGCTAGAATAAGCAAAACAAATACAAGACAACAACAACAACAGAAGTGTAGCCTGTGAGGTTAGAAGCAAGATGGAATCGGTCATGTTCGATTTCTCTCATTATTTATAATTCTGTAAAGGTGGTTTCATCCATCTTTCCCAAACAACCACTTCATATTCCACTCTAGCTGGAATGTATTTATCCTGGGCTATGGTTTAAAGTGTCACTGTAAAGGGTGACCTAAGGAGCCACTCCTTTTGGGCAGAATTCCTTCTCTACCTGGCCACCATTTTCCATATTCCTTGCACAGTTAATACTTGAAAATATTCAGCCATAACTTAAAATTTTCATATGGGTTGCACACAAGAAGACAATCTTGAAATCCGTGTTTCTAAAGTAGTTGCTTCAGCTTTGACATCATGAAGAAAAAGAAATGCCCATGCGGGTAAAATGGATGGTTTGCCCACATGAGAAAATGTCTTATATAGGGTGATGTATTTTTAAGAAAACCTATGAAAAGCTATTTTTATCTCAACTATCATCGTCTACTTTGAACAGAACCTGACTTAAGAAAAGGTTGGCTGGGTGCAGTGGCTCGTGCCTGTAATCCCAGAACTTTGGGAGGCTGATATAAGATTGCTTGAGCCTAGGAGTTCAAAACCAATCTTGGAACATAGTGAGTCCTGGTCTCTAATAATTTGTTTTTTTTAATAAAAATGTTGCTCTTACTATTTTATGTCATAAGTATCAAATCTTTTCTAATCTCTTTGGACTCCTAATCTCTCATCCATTCTGAAGATGTGCATGTCAGCATGCATCTAATTTTAAATAGCAATACATTTCTTACGTTGCACATATATTACATGCCCTAAATCAAGAGAAGTCGGTGGAGAGGTACAAAAATACCATTGGATAGAAGGGATAAGTTCTAGTATTTGATAGTACAGTCGGGAAATTATAGTGAACAATGATTTGTCCAGCCTATGACACAGTGAGACCATGTCTCAAAAATTAAAATGAAAACAAAACAAAATAATGATTTGTTTTATGTTTCAAAATAGCTAGAAAAGAATTGTAGTGCTCCAAACACCAAGAAAGTATGAATGTTTGAGGTGATGGATACCCCAGATTCCCTGACTGGATCATGACACATTGTATGCGTGTTTCAAAAGATTACGTATATCCCCAAAATTTGTACACAGCCAGGTATGGTGGTGCACACCTGTAGCCCCAGCTACCATGAGGCTGAGGCAGGAGGATCGCTTAAGACTAAAAGGTTGAGGCTGCAGTGAGCTATGATTGTACCACTGCACTTTAGCCTGGGCAAAAGAGTGAGGCCCTTTCTCATGAAAAAAATGTACAATGATGATATATGAATTTTAAAAAATGAGATGGGATTTTCCCCTTGACCCCCTTCATGGGCAGGAACTGGAGTGGCTCATTTCACTCAGCCTGCAGTCCATGGATGACTAAGTGTTAACAGCCCAGCAAAGGGTCAGGGTCACAGCCTTCTGCACCCACCCTTTTTGACACCTGAGTTCTTGTTTGGCATCCAGGTGCTCACAGGAATGGATTGAAGGGTAGTGTATGCAGAGGGTTTTACCGGGCGATGGATGTGGCTCTCAGATGGATGTGCTCTCAGCAGAATGGGAGTTGGAAAGGGGATGGTGTGGGAAGAAGATGATCTTTCTCTGAAGCCCAGTCATCTCTGGCTGGGCTCCCATCTGAAGCTGCACCATCTGAAGTTAGCTTCTATTTGTAGTCTCCGACGCTCAGCCACTTGTATACCTAACGCTCAGCAGCTTGCATCCCTGACTGCTTGCATCAGCTGCTTGTGTTGCTCTGCCAGCGGAAGTCTGGTTTTCATGGGCACAGGATAGCGGTCAGGGTAGGCCAAAAGGGCAATCACTTGGGTTGAAAAATGGGTTCAGCTGTTTTCACTTAGGACCAAGTTTCCAGGCTTGAGGGTGGAGTTTAGCCAGGAGCCCAGGTGTTCTGTATCATTTCCCCCCTCTGGAGAGGCACATCTAACTGCCGTTAGGAAATGGATGACAACCAGTCTTAGCTACTTCCTGCTGAAAGAGGGCGCTGTTTGGGGAAAACGGCAGTCAGATTCCTCGCAGAGGTCTACCAATGGGTCCCCAGCAAAGGCAAGCCATCATCTGAGGCTCCAGCTGCCTGCCCATTTGGAGTCTTGATGGCCTCTAGGTGAAAGAAGAAATAAGCTTTACAAGGTTAAGTAGGCATGGGTCAAACATGTGTATTATACAAAGAAAGAATCCAGTGCCAAACATCTCAGAAACAAGAAGTAAAACTTGCTAACAGCATTGTACCCCAAGCTGCCTCACCCTGGTGAAAGAAAGTAAACCTCGTATGGGTGCAGTTAAACTTTATGAGACAGTAAGTGCTCTTGCCACATCTGTAGGAGTTAACAGGTGAACCTTAGAAATTCTGAGGTTTGTGGGCATGCACGGTGGGCAATAAAGCTTCTGCCTCTTTCTTGTGTTTAAAAGACCAAGGTGGTCATTCTCAGGATGTCCTCTAAAGTACTATCTGGTCCCAGGGTCTGTTTCTGAGTATAAACGGGAGGTGGAAAAGTGTGTTGGTTGCCCAGTCTGAAAGACAGAGAATTAGGCATCCCTCAATTCCCTTTCTTCTTTCAGTGATAACTTGGGGTATGAGGCAGAGAGGAAGTGGGCATCCCCCTTTCCTCTTTTATCTTTTCATCCCCAAGTCCCAGCAACCTTGACAGGTGCCACCCATGGGTGCCAATGTGGCTTGCACCCATGAAGCAGGGAGAGCCTAGAGAATAGGAATTATTTGCATTCACCTATGCCTCTACCTCCCTTACTGTTGACAACCTTTGAGTTTCCTGGGCCTCATTTATGCCATAGAGTATGGCCTCCTTCTGTAAAGTGGGGGTTTAATTGACAGGAATTGGTCCTGCCTATTTACACTGTGCCTGTTGCCTGGCTCAGATCTGGTTTTCCTTTCTAGGGCCTCAACCTGGAGCTTAGAATTGAGTTTGAGACCAAAAAAAAAAAAAAAAAAAAAAAAAAAAAAAAAGTATTTCAGGGGCTGCAGAGATTTATTTAGATCAAGTCCCAAACAGGCCTTGCCAAATTTACAGCTAACAGCCCACAGAAGATGCTCCTCTGTCGTTTCCCTATCATAAGCAGAGTGCTGACGTAGAAAGAGAACTCTCTTACTTGGAAAAGAAGAAAAACAACTTAAAGTGCATGGTGGGGGTGGGGAACATGGGGAAAGAGCCTCTTGCTCTTTGGAAATGGGTTCCTTTGATCACTGTATCCCTTCCCCGGTTCAGACTAGTTAGACTTTCATGAAGGGAAAGAGAGCCAACATTCATTTTACCTGAAGACAAGAGAGAGGTAGCAGGGTCTCAGAAAAGAGACAGATCCAACAATTCCGCATTTTAACCCACGCTTTGTTGTATCCTGGACAAGCCTCCAAATGAAATGGGATTGTTCCCTTGACCCCCTTCATGGGCAGAAACCGGAGTGGCTCGTTTCACTCAGCCTGCCATTCCTGGACAGCTAAGTGTTAACAGCCCAGTGAAGGGTCAGGGTGACAGCCTCCTGCACTTGCCCTTCTTGACACCTGAGTTCTTGTTCAGCATCCAGGAAAAATATGCTCACATGAGCAGATTGAAGGGTAGTGTATGTGGAGGACTTTATTGGGCAATGGCTGTGGCTGTCAGTGGAATGGGGGGTTGGAAAGGGGATGGTGTGGGAAGATGATGATCTTTCCCTGAAGCCCAGCTGTCTCTGGCCGGGCTCCTCTCAGAAGCTGCATTGTCTGAAGTTAGCCATGTCTATCTGTAGTCTCCGATGCTCAGCCGCTTGTATCCCAGCCTTCAGCAGCTTGTATCCCCAACCACCTGTGTTGCTCTGCCAGCTGAAGTCTGGTTTTTATGGGCACAGGATAGCGGGTGGGACAGGCCAAAATGGCAACTATTTGGGTAGAAAAAAGAGGTCAGTCGTTTTCACTTGTGGTCTGAGGTTCCAGGCTTGAGGGTGGAGTTTAGCCAGGAGCCATCCATTCTGTACCAAAGAGACATAAAATAAGGTAGAAAAAGATTAAACAAAACTGAGAGAGAGAGAGAGAGAGAGAGAAGTGTCTGAACTCTGAGCGGCAACTTCAAAAAACCAGGTAAAGAGTCCCATTAGGACAATAAAGAAGGAACCCAAGTTCATTGTAAACCTACAAATCAGGATGACTAAATGCTCCTTCTAAGGTCCAACGCTGAATTTATACCAGCTCGGGTCCACAAAGAATAGAAGAGGAGACGTAAATGGCAAGATAAAGGGTGAAATCTTCTTCCTTGGTGTGTGCTTTTTATCTCATCTCTAGCCTATCCCATCTTTATTTTATGTAGGGAAAAGAAAGAGAGATCAGACTGTTACTGTGTCTATGTAGAAAGGGAAGATATAAGAAATTTCATTTTGACATGTACCCTGAACAATTGCTTTGCCCTGAGATGCTGTTAATCTGTAACTTTACCCCAGCCACGTTGCCTCAACCTCTTTGCCCCAATCTTGAGCTCACAAAATCATGTGTCGTATAGAATCAAGGTTTAAGGGATCTAGGGCTGTGCAGGATGTGCTTTGTTAACAAAATGTTTACAAGCGGTATGCTTGGTAAAAGTCATCGCCATTCTCTAGTCTGGATAAACCGGAGGCACCACGCACTGTGGAAAGCCGCAGGGACCTCTGCCCTGGAAAGCCGGGTATTGTCCAAGGTTTCTCCCCATGTGAGAGTCTGAAATATGGCCTCGTGGGATGAGAAAGACCTGACCGTCCCCCAGTCTGACACCTGTGAAGGGTCTGTGCTGAGGAGGATTAGTGAAAGAGGAAAGCCTCTTGCAGTTGAGGTAGAGGAAGGCCACTGTCTCCTGCCTGCCCCTGGAAACTAAATGTCTCGGTATAAAGCCCGATTGTACATTTGCTCAATTCTGAGATGGGAGAAAAACCGCCCTGTGGCGGGAGGTGAGACATGTTGGCAGCAATGCTGCTCTGTTATCCTTTGCTCCACTGAGATGCTTGGGCGGAGAGAAACACAAATCTGGCCGACGTGCACATCCAGGCATAGTATCTCCCCTTGAACTTAATTATGACGCAGATTCTTTTGCTCACAGGTTTTCTTGCTGACCTTCTCCCTGTTATCACCCTGCTCTCCTGCCGCATTCCTCTTGCTGAGATAATGAAAATAATAATCAATAAAACCTGAGGGAACTCAGAGACCGGTGCCGGTGCAGGTCCTTGGTATGCTGAGTGCCGGTCTCCTGGGCCCACTGTTGTTTCTCTATACTTTGTCTTTGTGTCTTATTTCTTTTCTCAGTCTCTCGTCCCACCTGACGAGATATACCCACAGGTGTGGAGCGGCAGGCCGCCCCTTCAATTTTATCTTTATCAAAGTGGGGCATCTCTTAAGGCGTGAGCCATTGGCATTGCCTTATGCATAGCTCCTCCAATCCCATCACAAGCCTTCACATATTAATTACATCAACTCCTGCTGGAACTTTTCCTCTTAATGGCTTTATGGCTGACTGACATTCTGGATTTGCATTTTGATAAGCCATTATTTCTACAATAACTTTTCGGACGTTATCATCTGCAATGGATTTTTGAGCGGCATCTTGCAACCTTGCCACAAAGTCTGGATATGGCTCTTTAGAGCCTCGTCTGATTGAATTAAAAGAAGGGCAGGAGGTTTCTGGGTCCTGAATTTTTTTCCCAGGCCCTGAGGCAAATAGCCCTTAGTTGTTCAATAGCCTCATTCTGCATTATTGATTGTTGATTAATAGTGCTCCAATTTGGACCTGTTCCTAGCAATTGGTCTGCATCTATGTTAACAGCAGGAGAAATGGCCTGATTTTTCCGTACCTGTTGTTGTACTCCATCCATCCACCGGGTTTTAAACTGTAGAAACTGAGAGGGTGAAAGGGAAGATTTAGCCAAAATTTCCCAATCATAAGGAATAAGCCTATTTCCATGAGCAATGGAATCTAATAATGTTCTCATATAAGGAGAGTTGGGTCCATATTGTTTAACTCCTTCCTTCATGTCTTTTAACATTTTCATGGTGAAAGATTCATATCTAGGCTCAGTTCGGACAGACGCTCCTGCTTGACTCCCTTTCCCGGCCGGTATCGGTTGTAAAATTACCGGGTATTGCCATGCCTCCAAATCTCTCTGTTTTCTGGCTGTGTCAATGGTTTCTTTAGGAGGACAAGTTAGAACATTTGGGGGGAAATGTTATAATTGTGGTCAAATCGGTCATCTAAAAATGAATTGCCCAGTCTTAAATAAACAGATAAATATAAAGAGCCACTGGCCTGTGTCCAAGACGTGGAAAAGGAAAACGTTGGGCTAAGGAATGTTGTTCTAAATTTGATAAAAATGGGCGACCATTGCTGGGAAATGGGAAGAGGGGCCAGCCTCAGGTCCCGCAACAAAGTGGGGCGTTCCCGATTCAGGATTCAGCCGTTTGTTCCTCAGAGTTTTCAGGGACAACGACCCCCACAGCAAATCCCACCACTTCAGGAAATCAGCCAATGACAACAATACAACAGCTGTCCCCGCCGCAGCAGGCAGCACAGCAGGAGATTTCTGTTCCACTCAAATGATTTCTTTGCTCCCTGGAGAGCCCCCACAAAACATTCCTACAGGGGTATATGGCCCGCTGCCAGAAGGGACGGTAGGCCTTATTTTAGGAAGATCAAGTCTAAATCTGAAGGGAGTCCGAATTCATACTGGGGTAATTGATTCAGATCATAAAGGGGAAATTCAGTTAGTGATCAGCTCCACTGTGCCCTGGAGTGCCAATCCAGGCGATAGAACTGCTCAATTACTGCTTTTGCCTTATATTAAAATTGGGGATAGCAAAACAGAAAGAACAGGAGGGTTTGGAAGCACCAACCCTGCCGAAAAAGCTGCTTATTGGGCTAGTCAGGTCTCAGAGAATAGACCTGTGTGTACAGTCACTATTCAGGGAAAGCCGTTGAAAGAATTAGTGGATACTGGGCCTGATGTTTTTATGATCGCCTTAAATCAATGGCCAAAAAATTGGCCTAAACAAAAGCCTGTTACAGGACTTGTCGGTGTGGGCACCGCCTCAGAAATGTATCAGAGTGCTATGATTTTACATTGTCTAGGACCTGATAATCAGGAAAGTCCAGTTCAGCCTATGATTACTTGTATTCCAATTAATTTATGGGGCCGAGCTGAGACTTGTTACAACAGTGGCATGCAGAGATTACTATTCCAGTCTCCCTATACAGCCCCACGAGTCAAAAAATCATGACTAAAATGAGATATCTCCCTGGCAAAGGACTAGGGAAAAATGGAGAAGGCATTAAAGTCCCAATTGAGACTGAGGAAAATCCAGAAAAAGGAATAGGGTATCCTTTTTAGGAGTGGCCACTGCAGAGCCTCCAAAACCCATTCCATTAACTTGGAAAACAGAAAAGCCTGTATGGGTAAATCAGTGGCCACTACCAAAACAAAAGTTGGAGGCTTTACACTTATTGGCAAAGGAACAATTAGAAAAGGGACATATTGAGCCTTCATTTTCGCCTTGGAATTCTCCTGTGTTTGTAATTCAGAAAAAATCCGGCAGATGGCGCATGCTAACTGACTTAAGAGCCGTTAATGCGGGAATTCAACCCATGGGGCCTCTCCAACCCGGGCTGCCCTCTCCGGCCATGATTCCCAAAGATTGGCCTTTAATTATAATTGAGCTAAAGGATTGCTTTTTTACCATTTCTCTGGCAAAACAGGATTTTGAAAAATTTGCTTTTACTGTACCAGCCATAAATAATAAAGAACCAGCCACCAGATTTCAGTGGAAAGTCTCGCCTCAGGAAATGCTTAATAGTCCAACTATTTGTCAGACTTCTGTAGCTCAAGTTCTTCCACCAGTTAGAGACAAGTTTTCAGACTTACATCATTCATTATGTTGATGATATTGTAGAAATGAGGGACAAATTAATTGACTGTTACACATTTCTGCAGATGGAGGTTGTAAATGCAGGCCTGACAATAGCGTCTGATAAGATTCAGACTTCCACTCCTTTTCATTATTTGGGAATGCAGGTAGAGGAAAGAAAGATTAAACCACAAAAAATAGAAATAAAAAAAGACACATTAAGAACCTTGAATGACTTCCAAAAATTGCTAGGAGATATTAATTGGATTCGGCCAACTCTAGGCATCCCTACTTATGCCATGTCAAATTTGTTCTCTATCTTGAGAAGGGATCCGGACTCGAATAGTAAAAGAACATTAACTCCAGAGGCAACCAAAGAAACAGAATTAGTTGAAGAAAAAATTCGGTCAGCACAAGTAAATAGAATAGATCATTTAGCCCCACTCCAACTTTTGATTTTTGCTACTGTATATTCTCCAATAGGCATTATTGTTCAAAATACAGATCTTGTGGAGTGGTCGTTCCTTCCTTACAGTACAATTAAGACTTTTACATTGTACTTGGATCAAATGGCTACATTAATTGGTCAGGCAAGACTACAAATAGTAAAATTGTGTGGAAGTGACCCAGATAAAATCATCGTTCCTTTCAACAAGGAACAGCTTAGACAAGCCTCTATCGATTCTGCTGCATGGCAGATTGGTCTTGCTGATTTTGTGGGAATTATTGACAATCATTACCCCAAAACAAAAATCTTCCAGTTTTTAAAATTGACTACTTGGATTTTACCTACAATTACCACACATAAACCTTTAGAAAATGCTCTGACGGTGTTTACTGATGGTTCCAGCAATAGAAAAGTGGCTTACACCGGGCCAAAAGAAGGAGTCATTAAAACTCAATATCACTCAGCTCAAAGAGCAGAGTTGGTTGCTGTCATTTCAGCGTTACAAGATTTTAATCAGCCTATTAACACTGTTTCAGATTCTGCATAGGTAGTACAGGCTACAAAGGATGTCGAGACAGCCCTAATCAAATCTAGTATGGATGATCAGTTAAATCAGCTGTTTAATTTGTTGCAACAAACTGTAAGAAAAAGAAATTTCCCATTTTATATTAGTCATGTTTGAGCACATACTAATTCACCAGGGCCTTTAACTAAGGCAAATGAACAAGCTGACTTGCTAGTATCATCTGCCTTCATGGAAGCACAAGAACTTCATGCCCTGACTCATGTAAATGCAACAGGACTAAAAAGTAAATTTGATATCACGTGGAAACAGGCAAAGACTATTGTACAACATTGCAGTGAGTGTCAAGTCCTACATCTGCCCACTCAGGAGGCAGGAGTTAATCCCAGAGGTCTATGTCCTAATGCGTTATGGCAAATGGATGTCACACATGTACCTTCATTTGGAAAATTGTCATTTGTTCATGTGACAGTTGATACTTATTCACATTTCATATGGGCAACCCCCCAGGCAGGAGAAAGTACTTCCCATGTTAAAAGACATTTATTATCTTGTTTTGCTGTCATGGGAGTTCCAGAAAAAATTAAAACAGATAATGGGCCAGGATACCGTAGCAAAACATTTCAAAAATTCTTAAATCAGTGGAAAATTACACACACAACAGAAATCCCTTATAATTCTCAAGGACAGGCCATAATTGGAAGAACTAATAGAACACTAAAAGCTCAATTGGTTAAACAAAAAAAGGAAAAAGAGAATAAGGAGTATAACACTCCCCAGATGCAACTTAATCTAGCACTCTATACTTTAAATGTTTTAAACGTTTATGGAAATCAGACCACTACTTCTGCAGAACGACATTTCACTGGTACAAAGAACAGCCCACATGAGGGAAAACTGAACTGGTGGAAAGACAACAAAAAGAAGACATGGGAAATAGGGAAGGTAATAACATGGGGGAGAGGTTTTGTTTGTTTTTCACCAGGAGAAAATCAGCTTCCTGTCTGGATACCCACTAGACATTTAAAGTTCTACAATGAACCCATCGGAGATGCAAAGAAAAGCGCCTCCGCAAAGACGGAAAACCCGCAATCAAGCATCATCGACTCTTCAGGTAAACAAAACGGTGGTATCAGAAGAACAGATGCAGTGGCCATCCACCAAGGAAGCAGAGCCACCGACCTGGGCCCAACTAAAGAAGCTGACACAGTTAGTTGAAAAAAGCCTGAAGAGCACAAGGGTAACACAAATTCGAGAGAATATGCTGCTTGCAGCTTTGATGGTTGTATCAACGGTGGTAAGTCTCCCTATGTCTGCAGGAGCAACTGCAGCTAATTATACTTACTGGGCCTATGTGCCTTTCATGCCCTTAATTCAGGCAGTCACTTGGATGGATAATTCTATTAAAGTATATGTTAACAATAGTGCATGGGTACCAGGCCCTACAGATGACCATGGCCCTGCCCGACCTAAAGAAGAAGAAATGATGATAAACATTTCCACTGGGTATCATTATTCTCCTATTTGCCTGGGGAAGGCACCAGGATGCTTAATGCCTACAACCCAAAATTGGTTGGTAGAAGCACCTACTGTCAGTGCCATCAGTAAATTTACTTATCACATGGTAAGTGGAATGTCACTCGGGCCACAGATAAATAATTTACAGGACTCTTCTTATCAAAGATAATTAAAATTTAGGCCTAAGGGAAAACCTTGCCCCAAGGAAATTCCCAAAGAATCAAAAGACCCAGAAGTCTTAGTTTGGGGAGAATGTGTGGCTGACACTGCGGTGGTATTACAAAACAATGAATTTGGAACTGTTATAGACTGGGCCTCTCGAGGCCAATTATATTACAATTGTACGGGCCAGACTCACTCATGTTCACAGGCCCATCTGTCTGGCCCACTAATCCTGCCTATGATAGTGATTTAACTAAAAGACTGGACCAGGTTTATAGAAGGTTAAAATCACCCTATCCATGGAAAAGGGGGGGAAAGGAAATTTCATCATCTCGACCAAAGTTAGTTAGTCCTGTTACTGGTCCTGAACATCCAGAATTATGGAAGTTTACTGTGGCCTTTACAAAAAATTGTAAGCCATATTATACTATTAACCTAAATTCCAATCTGACAATTCCTTTACAAAGTAGTGTAAAACCCCCTTATATGCTAGTTGTAGAAAACATAGTTATTAAACCAGATTCCCACACTATAACCTGTACAAATTGTAGATTGTTTACTTGCATTGATTCAACTTTTGATTGATAGCACCGTATTCTGCTAGTGAGGGTAAGAGAGGGCGTGTGGATCCCTGTGTCCATCGACCGACCATGGGAAGCTTCCCCATTCGTCCATATTTTAACAGAAGTATTAAAAGGAGTTCTAACTAGATCCAAAAGACTCATTTTTACTTTCATTGCAGTGATTATGGGTCTTATTGCAGCTACTGCTGCGGCTGCTGGAATACTTTACATTCCTCTGTTCAAATTGCAGAATACGTAAATAATTGGCAAAAGAATTTCTCAAAATTGTGGAATTCTCAGACCCAAATAGATCAAAAATTGGCAAATCAAATTAATGATCTTAGACAAACTGTCATTTGGATGGGAGATAGGCTCATGAGCTTGGAATATCTTTTTCAGTTATAGTGTGACTGGAATACATCAGATTTTTGTATTACACCTCGAGCCTATAATGAATCTAAACATCACTGGGAAATGGTTAGACACCATCTACAAGGAAGAGAAGATAATCTTACTTTAGATATTTCAAAATTAAAAAAACAAATTTTAAGGCATCAAAAGTCCAGTTAAATCTGGTGCCAGAAACTGAGGCAATGGTGAAAGCTGCTGATGGCCTCACAAATCTTAACCCCGCCACTTGGGTTAAAACCACTGGAAGTTCCACTATTGCAAATTTTGTATCAATCCTTGTATGTGTGTTCTCTCTGTTGTTAGTCTACAGGTGTATCCAGCAGCTCCAGAGAGACAACGACCAGCGAGAACCGGCCATGATGATGATGGCAGTTTTGTCAAAAAGAAAAGGGGGATATGTAGGGAAAAGAAAGAGAGATCAGACTGTTACTGTGTCTATGTAGAAAGGGAAGATATAAGTAAGAAATTTCATTTTGACATGTACCCTGAACAATTGCTTTGCCCTGAGATGCTGTTAATCTGTAACTTTGCCCCAGCCACTTTGCCCCAACCTCTTTGCCCCGACCTTGAGCTCACAAAAACATGTGTTGTATGGAATCAAGGTTTAAGGGATCTAGGGCTGTGCAGGATATGCTGTGTTAACAAAATGTTTACAAGCGGTATGCTTGGTAAAAGTCATCGCCATTCTCTAGTCTGGATAAACCGGAGGCACCACGCACTGTGGAAAGCCGCAGGGACCTCTGCCCTGGAAAGCCGGGTATTGTCCAAGGTTTCTCCCCATGTGAGAGTCTGAAATATGGCCTTATGGGATGAGAAAGACCTGACCGTCCCCCAGTCTGACACCTGTGAAGGGTCTGTGCTGAGGAGGATTAGTAAAAGAGGAAAGCTTCTTGCAGTTGAGGTAGAGGAAGGCCACTGTCTCCTGCCTGCCCCTGGAAACTAAATGTCTCGGTATAAAGCCCGATTGTACATTTGCTCAATTCTGAGATGGGAGAAAAACCGCCCTGTGGCGGGAGGTGAGACATGTTGGCAGCAATGCTGCTCTGTTATCCTTTGCTCCACTGAGATGCTTGGGCGGAGAGAAACACAAATCTGGCCGACGTGCACATCCAGGCATAGTATCTCCCCTTGAACTTAATTATGACGCAGATTCTTTTGCTCACAGGTTTTCTTGCTGACCTTCTCCCTGTTATCACCCTGCTCTCCTGCCGCATTCCTCTTGCTGAGATAATGAAAATAATAATCAATAAAACCTGAGGGAACTCAGCGACCGGTGCCGGTGCAGGTCCTTGGTATGCTGAGTGCCGGTCTCCCGGGCCCACTGTTGTTTCTCTGAGTCTTATTTCTTTTCTCAGTTTCTCATCCCACCTGACGAGATATACCCACAGGTGTGGAGCGGCAGGCCGCCCCTTCAATTTTATCTTTATCAAAGTGGGGCATCTCCTAAGGCGTGTTTGTGAGAAACAAGACAGAAAAAACTCTCGTGGAGAGAAAAAACCTGCTCTTTTGAGTTTGGTGGTCCTTTGGGGCATGCTTTGTTGGGAGAACAGCAGAAAATATGCAGAGAACTCCAGGGAGTTCTTGGTGGTGATTTGTCACCTTCACCAGGCAAAGGGATGGCTGAGATGGCCTGGCCGCTAGGGAACTCCCAGACCCTCGAGGAGAGGTATGTCTTCTTATGACTGCAAGTAAGGGATTTACATGGGTTGGGAGAACCACTATTTTTTCCCCCAGCATAGAGATTACTTTTGTTATTTTTTAAAAAATTGATCTATATCTTGTTAGTATAACCCCAGCACTCTGGGAAGCTGAGGTGGGAGGATTGCTTAAGTCCAGGAATTGGAGACCAGCCTGGACAACATGGCGAAACCTGGTCTCTACTAAAAATACAAAAATTAGCCAGGTGTGGTGGCGCACACCTGTGATCCCAGCTGTGCAGGAGGCTGAGCCACGAGAATCTCAGAGCCCGGGAGTTTGACACTGCAGTGAGACAAGATTGTACCACTGCACTCCAGCCTGGGTAAGAGTGAGATACTGTCAAAAAAAAAAAAAAAAAAAAAAAAAAAAAAAAAAAGAAAGAAAGAAAAGAAAAACAGCCAAAAAACCTGTAAGTCAGAATTTCTACAGGTTGGCTCTGTACCAGAATTGCCTCAGACAGTTTTTCAAATTGTGGGTTTCAATCCTCCTTCCCAGCTTGTCTGAACCAGGGCATTTAGGTTTGGACTCCATGCAGTATTGTTTTTTCTTCAATCTTTCTAGTTGATTGTGTCCAATCACAATTGTGAATGTGTTGCAGCATTCAGCTCTAATTTAGCTTTCTCTTGCTAAATATGTGTAAATATATGGATAATTCTGCAAAAGAACACTTTCCTCAGAATAAAACTTTAATCAGGCTGGGTGCAGTGGCTCACGCCTGTAATCCCAGCACTTTTGGAGGCCGAGGCGAGTGGATCAGGAGGTCAGAAGATCGAGACCAGCTTGGCTAACATGGTGAAACTCCCTCTCTACTAAAAATACAAAAAATTAGCCAGGCTTGATGGCACGCACCTGTAGTTCCAGCTACTTGGGAAGCTGAGGCAGGAGAATTGCTTGAACCTGGGAGGTGGAGATTGCAGTGAGCTGAGATCGTGCCACTGCACTCCAGCCTGGGCGACAGAGCTAGACTCTGTCTCGAAAAAAAAAAGACTTTAATCAATGGTGAAAACAAATGAGAAAATGTCTTGTGAGAAAAGTGCTTCATGAGGAATGCCTAAGCTAATCTCACATGAAACACGTCTCGATACTTCCACATACAAATGCAGGTAATAACGTTCACCCACCTCAGAGGAGAGTGTTGGCGTTGAGGCTTTATGATGTACTGCTTGTAAGATGCATTTAGACCCAAAGGTGGAAGCTGTACTGTAAAGCCTGCACTCATATTTCAAATGCTGAAATTCACCTTGTTATAATTCTCTTCCCTCTTCCCTTCCTTTTAAGCCTAACTGTAGCTCTTAGTTAACTTTTCTAAAAAAAATTATCTTGATGGAAAGCATATTCAATTTTACATAACTCCCTTCATTCCATATGTATGAGTGTCAGTTGAAAGGCTGAGATAAATTATTCCTTTCTTAAATAACTATGTAACAGCTGTCATGGTAGGTTATGTTTAATATAAAAATAATTGGTAGACTAGAACAGTGTCCAGCCTCGGCACTTTAATAGATACTTAATTATAATAATGACAAGAGCAACTAAGGACTATGACAGGATCCTGGAATTGTAGAACCGGTGTCTGCAAATGCAGGAGCTGGGGAATCAACTTGTTGCAAGTGAGTAAAATATGTTAAGTTTCCTGTAATTGTAGTTGAGCAGACTTAAAATTTTAGGTAAGCAATGGGGTTGAGAGTGAAGAGTTGAGTAGTTGTTTTATCTAGTTTTTTTTTTTTAGCATGTCTCTAGATTTTTATCTAAATGGGCTCATACAATACATACTGTTCTGTGTGGCTTCTCATGACATCCATGAATATCGTTGCCTATAGCAATAGTTGATTCCTAGTTATTGTCGAGTTGACTTCCATTGGATTCTGGCTGTCCCGGAGTGGATTTTCCACTCACCTGTGAGTGGATGGACACTTTGGGTGTCAAATCATATTTTCTGTAGTGAATTTTATAGCCATCGGTGGCATTCCTGTTTAAGACTAGTGATGCTAATTTCAGAAAGAGAAGAGAACAAAGTAGACATATCCAAGACCACAGAGGTAGATTGTTTTGTGGTAGAATTAGGAAGTCTACACAAGTAAGTGTGAAGACCCAAAGGCTTGTATTTTATTTTTAACTCTCTAAGAGGGTATTTGTTATAATATCTGAAGGGGATTGTGCATCTCACAGCATTGCAATGAATAAATGAATATTGTATTTTCTTCACTTTTTAAAAAATCCAAAGTTTACTTACATTGTATAATACAAAAATTTTGCCACTTTATAGAGCAGACTTTCTTACGTTACATTTACTTTCATACTGGGTATATTTCATTTTACTTTGTTTTTTATTGGTAGTGTCTTTCTGAGTAAAAAACAAATAATGAGTTGTTAAGAAGTATCTTATTCAGTGTAAGAACCTAATGGTTAGAAAAGAAAAAGAAAGGTTTATAGTTACTTATTTATAATTTTTCTATACTGCTGAGTAGTTTTCTTTCTACTTTATAGTAATAACATTCCAAGAATTATTTAATATCAGACCATTTGGGGGAAGTTTGGGAATATGTGTAAATTTCTTTAGAAATCTTTAAAAATTACTTCTATGTGTAGGTGAGAAATCACATAAGAAAGCAGTGATCTAGTAATAAGTTTCTTCCAGCAGTGAATGAGTAAAATAAAACACATAAGGCACTGCTAAGTTTTAATTATTAAACTATTTCAATTTAAAAAATAAAATACTATCAGCTAAGGATAGCATAGCTTATATTCCAAATCAATAACTCTTTGAATGAAAAAGCCAGAATTTTGACTCATTAATATACAATGCAGCATTTGGTGTCATCCAAGAAGACACTTTTTATAACTTTCCCCTATTCTAGTTGCAAGTAACATTTGGTGTCTTTATTCTTTTCTTTGAGAGAGGGTCTCACTCTGTCGTCTAGACTGGAGTGCACCAGTGTGACTGTAGCTTTCTGTAGCCTCGAACTCTGGGGCGCAAATGATCTTCTTGCCTCAGCCTCCCAAGCAGCTGAGACTACAGGTGCACACCACCAGGCCTGGCTATTTTTATTTTATTTTGTTCTATTTTTTAGTAGACACAAGGTCTCCCTGTGTTGCTTAGGCTGATCTCAAGCTCCTGGGCTCAAACAATCCTCCTGCCTAGGCCTTCCAAAGTGCTGAGAATACAGGTGTGAGCCACCATGCTGGCCCTCTTATTCTAGTTTTATCATGACTAGTTCTAGTTTATAAATTCCCATTATTTTAACTTTGTTTCACTGTGAGGAGGAGGTCATTCTGCTCCCTTGGTCATGTCTGGGGACATTTTTGTTGTCACATTGGTGGGGCATGGGTGGTCCTGGAACCTGGTGAATGAAGCCCAGGGACCCTGCTCAACACCCTTCAGTGCCCAGGACGGCCTGCGTCCTCCAGAAAAAAAAATAAGCTCTTTTCTTCCATTCCCTATACCCCTGAAAAACACACAGTCCTACACGGAACCCACAGTGAATTTTCACCAAGCACGTGGCCACCAAGTCATCCAGCTCCAAATGTCAGCTGGACCAAGATGGAAAAAGCCTGGTCCAGTGCATTTTACCCAGCTCTTCAAAGCCCCTCTCACCCCTGTGTGTCCCCCGTCCGTGTGGAGCTTTACTTCTGTAGAGATCCTCAGGAATCGCCTCTGCTCTTGCTGCCTTTACAGACTCCCTCTCTAGGTTTCTGTTCTGAGTCAAGAAAGGAAGAAGAAATTCCAATGAAAAGTGTGATAAATTACATTTCTCCACGTTAAAGTATCAACTGCTGAATCCTTCTGAATTTTGCCTGGGTTGTAATTATGTCTTAGACTTTCTTGTCTAAACTCTTATCATCAAGATGACTTGGTGAAAATTCACTGTAGGTTTCATTCAGGACAGCACATTTTGCAGGTGTGTAGAGAATGGAAGAAAAGAGCTTATTTTTTTTATCTGGAGAACACAGACACTTTAAAGAGTAGCTTCAGTGCCTATAATATTTTTGTTAATGAATGTTAATAGAGTATTTTAATGAATGCAGAGGCTGCTTTGGATTTTATTAGTTGACCTTAAACAGCACTTTGCTCATGTAGCCCGATTTACCTACATAGACTCAGGACTAGTGATGTTAACACCATCCTTCGTCATTGGGAACGGAAAGGTTCAGAGGGTGGTGTCTGGGTAGCATTGCGATTTCCTGAGATGAATGCTCTCATAAAAGTAATTATTGTTTTGGTTTCACCTGCGGTTGGGAAATGCCTTGTAGAATTATACAGTTCTACCATCAAAGTGACCTAGGAAACCAAAATGACTGAGGGCATCTCTCTTGTTATTTTAATTTTTAAAATTTTAAATCTTAGGCTGGATGTGGTGGCTCATGCCTGTAATCCCAGCACTCTGGGAGGCAGAGGTGGGTGGATCATCTGAGATCAGCAGTTCTAGACCATCCTGGCCAACATGGTGCAAACGTGTCTCTACTAAAAATACAAAAATTAGCCAGGCGTGGTGGCGTATGCCTGTAGTCCCAGCTACTCAGGAGTCTGAGGCAGGAGAACCGCTTGAACCTGGGAGGTGGAGGTTGCAGTGAGCTGAGATTGCGCCACTGCACTCCAGCCTGAGTGAAAGAGTGAGGTGCCATCTCAAAAAAAAAATTAAAATTACATCTTAATTGATAAATCATATTTATACATATTTTTGGGGTACATGTGATATTTTTAGACCTGTGTACAATGTGTAATAATCCAATCAGAGAAATCAGGATATTTATCACCTCATTTATCTTTTCTTTGTATTGGAAACATTACAATTCTTTCTTCTAGCTATTTTGAAATACGCAGTAAATCATCTAATCTCCCTATTTTATTTTTTGTTTTTATTTTATTTAGTAATTTATTATTATTATTTTTTCATAATAGAGATGGGGTTTCACCATGTTGCCCAGGCTGGTCTCGAACTGCTGAGCTCAAGCTATCCTCCCACCTTGGCCTCCCAAAGGACTGGGATTATAGGTGTTAGCCACCATGCCCGGCATATTTTTGTTTTAATAAAATACAGACAAGGTTTCACTATGTTGCCTAGGCTGGTCCTGAACTCCTGAGCTCAAGTGATCCTCCCACCTTGACCTCCCAAAGTGCTGGGATTATAGGTGTTAGCTACCATGCCTGGCCTATTTTTAGTTTAATAAAATAAATAGAGACAAGGTCTCACTAAGTTGCCCAGGCTGGTCCTGAACTCCTGAGTTCAAGAGACCCTCCCACCTCGGCCTCCCTAAGTGCTAGGATTACAAGCGTGAACCACCACACCTGGCCCCAGTGGCCCCAGTCTCCCTATTTTAAAGGAAACAGCATTCCAGATTCAGTACGAAGACTTGCAAAAGTCACATAGTGAATTAATGTGAAATAGGCATCATCTCTGTTTTTTTTTTTTAAGTTAAATTTTAAACAACTATTCTAGGTAAAGTTCATCTTGGCCAAAACCTGTCTTCACCACTGCGGCTCCTGACTTTACCTGGCGGCCACAATTCCTACGAGTCTTTTCCTTCCAGACATCTGCCCCACTTTTATAAACACTCACGAAAAGGGAAATCTTGATGTGTGCATGTGTTAAATAAAAGGTATCATAATGTATATTTCAGAAAACTTATTTAAATGAACAAAATCCTGTACTATGTATCTTGGGAATCTACTGCTCTTACTAGACGTAGAACTGTCTCACTCTTGATCTGATGCATGGAATCTCATAGTAAAAATATAGACCAATGTATTTAGCCAATCTACTTCACAGAGTGGAGATTTCAGTTGGTTTCAATGTGACTCTACTTAAAGACAATGTTGGATTAAACATCCTTCCTGCATCCTGGCTCCCTGGACTGAGTGTGGGGCTAGAAGCACAAGTGCTTTGCTAAACTTTAGGCTCACTTTTAAATCTTGATATTTAGTGGCAACTGAGGAACACCAATACTTTCAGCAGGACTATGAAGGTAATGTTCTGTGAATTCTTCTTATAACATATATTACCACACTTTAAAAGTTTTTGGTGTTTTGATAGTGAGACATTCTCATTATCCTTAAAATTTACTTTTCCTAGTTGATGGGAAAGTTAAAAATATTTTATGTGCCTATTGATAATTTGTAATTTTTGGGGTCTCTTTTCTAATTTATTTATAGAAAATATGGCCAGGTGGAGTGGCTCATGCCTGTAATCCTAGTGCTTCTGTTCTTGGACCAAACCAAGGGTTTGGCTGCTATTTCTTGCGGCCCAATAACGAGATGCAGATGAACTAGGAGAGAAGGGAGTTTTTATTTCTGTAACCAGGTACAGGGAGAAGGCCTAGAAATTATTGCCAGACCAACTCAAAGTTACAAAGTTTTCTAGAGCTTATATACCTTCTAAGCAACGTGTCTGTGGGTAAGCGTGAATTCATCTAAAGACGTAAGTGACTGGCTTCTTCTCATCTGTAACTAAGGTCTGAGTCCTGAAGAGCTTCCTCTGGAGCCTCGGTGAATTTATTGAATCTCAATGGGTCCAGGTGCTGGGGTGATGACCCTTATCTTGTCTCTCGCTAAATCGTGGAGGTTTGAGGAGTTCTTTGAGATCCTCTATAAACTTGTTTGTGGAGGTCTGGGGAGTTTCTTCAGACCCCCAATAAAACTTGTTTAATCCTAAACGGGTCCTGTTAAGAATGCCTTCGTTATCTTGTCCTGCTTCAAGGCCCAGGAGAGGCCCGGGCAAAACTGTTGGTGGGCTTTTGTGACATTCTGACCTTTGTATAAGGGCGCTGGCTCTCTCAGCTTTAAATATTTAACTTCACCACTCGGTCAGTGCTGAAACAGATGTCATGGAGGCCTGCGTTAGTGAGACCTGGCCTGCCACAGTTTAAGAAGGTCGAGGTGGGAGGATCACTTAAGGCCTTAAGGAGTTTAAGACCAGCCTGCAAAACATAGTGAGATCCTATCTCAACACATAGTAAAACATTGGCCAGGCATGGCGCACGCTTCTAGCCCCAGCTACTCAGGAGGCTAAGGCAGAAAAACTGCTTCAGCCTACAGCTCACTGTGCTCCAGCCTAGGTGACAGAGCAACACCCTGTCAAAAAAAAAAAAAAAAAAAAAAAAAAAAAAAAGGAAAATGTTACAGATATTTTTTCCTTCCCTGTAACTCCTTTTTGCTTTGTTGATGGTCTGTAAAACTGTTTTCAGTTATTTATATTAGTTTCTTGCGGCTGCTGTAACAAAATACTGCAAACTGGGTGACTTAAAATGACAGTTATTCTCTCCTGGTACTGGAGACCAGAAGTCTGAGATCCAGGTGTGGGCAGGGCTGGTTCCTCCTGAGGCCTCTCTCCTTGGCTTGGAGACGCTGTCTTCTCCCTGTGTCCTCACATGGCCGTCGCTGTGTGTGTCTGTGTCCTCATCTTCTCCCTTTATAAGGACACCAGTCAGATTGGATTAGGGCCAGCCCTAGTGACCTCATTTTACCTTAATTATAATTTTAAAGGCCCTGTCTTTAAATACAGTCCCATCCTGGGGGACTAGGAGCTAGGATTTCAACATATGACTTTTTGGCAGACACAGTTCAGCCTATAAGCGATTCCACTCCCTTATTTAATCAGAGGAATTTAAATATAGCTACTTTAAAGTCCTATCCTGGCCGGGCACAGTAGCTCACACCTGTAATCCCATCACTTTGGGAGGCCAAGGCAGGCAGATGACTTGGGTTCAGGAGTTCTAGATCAGCCTGGGCTACATGGTAAGACCCCATCTCTACAAAAAATACAAAAATTAGCCTAGTGTGGTGGCTTGTGTCGGTGGTTCCAGCGACTCAGGAAGCTGAGGCAGGAGGATGACTTGAGCCCAAGAGGTGGAGGTTGCAGTGAGCCAAGATCCCATCCCTTCACTCCAGCCTGGGTGACAGAGTGAGACCCCGTGACAAAAGAAAGAAAAAGAAAGGCAGGAAGGCAGGAAGGAAGGGAGCGAGAGGAGAGAGAAAAGGAAAGAAAGAAAGAAAGAAAGAAAGGAAAGAAAGGAAAGAAAGGAAGAAAGAGTCCACTGCACTCCAGCTTGGGAGAGAGAGCCAGACTCTGTCTCAAGAAAAAAAAAAAACACACACACACACACGCACACACAAAACACAACAACAACAAAAAACAGATGACTCAGGGTAAGATTCTTTCTTTCTTTCTTTCTTTCTTTCTTTCTTTCTTTCTTTCTTTCTTTCTTTCTTTCTTTCTTTCTTTCTCTCTCTCTCTCTCTCTCTCTTTCTCTTTCTCCTTCCTTCCTTCCCTCCTTCTTTCCTTCCTTCCTTCCTTCCTTCCTTCCTTCCTTCCTTCCTTTCTTTTTTGTCACAGGATCTCACTCTGTCACCCAGGCTGGAGTGCAGTGGTAGGATATTGGCTCACTGCAACCTCCACCTCCCGGGCTCAAGCAATTCTCCTCCCTCAGCCTCCCGAGTAGCTGGGATTACAGGTATGTGCCACCACATCCAGATCTTTTTTTTTTTTTTAGTAGAGATGGGGTTTCACCATGTTGGCCAGGCTGGTCTTGAACTTGTGGGCTCAAGCAGTCCTCCTGCCTTGGTCTCCCAAAGTGCTGTGATTACAGGTGTGAGCCACCATGCCCAGCTGCTGAGTCATCTGTTAATTCACTGGACTTGTGCACAAATAATTTCCCTCATTCATTGCTGTTGACTGACCCCAACTGTGTGGTGACTCCATAACAGGCCATCATTGACCATCATCAAATTCCCTGTGTCCTGGCTGGTGACATCTCACTCCAGTCTTAGAGGTGTTTCTCTGGCACCCTCTGATGCTTCCAGCATTGACATTGCTAGCTACTGTGGGTTCCCATCTGTCTTCCTTCTTTTCTAGAGAATGACTTTAAAAAAACAAAAACAACAACAACAAAAAGCCTTATCGTTCTTGCTTTTAAAGCATGACTGCGCTCTTGCAATCTTTGTCTCATTGTGTAACTTTGGCCCAGCCATGGTCAAAGTCCACCATTCTGAAATGGAGCCCAGAATTTGGTTTTGTGATATTTGATCTTTCTTCTTCTCCCTTTTCCCACTACAGTGTTTCCTTCTGTTTTTTTTCCACTTAAGAGTCTCAACCAAGTTGATGATGTGCAGATAGTGCTCAGTGACCATTTATTTTAGTTTTTAGTATAAAGTAAAGGGCTACAAGTGCAGTTATGTTGCAAGGATAGATTGCACAGTGGGGAAGACCAGGTTTTTAGTGAATACATCACGAATAGTGTATATTGCACTCACTGAGTAATTTCTCATTCCTCATCACCTTCCCACCCTTCCAAGTCTCCAGTGTCTATTATTCCACTCTCTATGTCCATGTGGACACTGTATTTAGCTCCCACTTATAAGTGAACATGCAGTATTTGACTTTCTGTGTCTGAGTTATTTCACTTAACATAATGCCCTCCAGTTCCATCCATGTTGCTGCTAAAGACTTGATGTCATCCATTTTTTATGGTTGAGTGCGTGTGTGAGTATATTACATAAATCGGATATGTATATATATATTTATTTATTTCAAAACACACAGAATGGCCAGATATAGATATATGTATCTCAGATTTCTTACATACATAAATATGTGTGTGTGCAAAAGAAAATCTCTCATTTTCTTTTCACTGTTGATTTTTATGTTCAGTTCTGGGGTACATGTGCAGGATGTGCAGGGTTGTTACACAGGCAAACGTGTGCCATGGTGGTTGCTGCACCTGTCAACCCATCACCTAGGTATTAAGCCCAGCATCCATTAGCTATTTATCCTAATGCTCTCCCTCCCCCTGCTCGTACCCTGCAACAGGACCCAGTGTGTGGTGTTCCCCTCCCTGTGTCCATGTGTTCTCATTGTTCAGCTCCCACCGATACGTGAGAACATGAGGTGTTTGGTTTTCTGTTCTTGCGTTACTTTGCTGAAGATAATGGCTTCCAACTCTATCCATGTCCTTGCAAAGGGCATGATCTCTTTCCTTTTTATGGCTGCATAGTATTCCACGGTGTATATGTACACATTATTTATCCAGTCTATCATTGATGGACATTTGGGTTGATTCCACGTCTTTGCTATTTTAATCTAACAATACAATCATGGCTATGGTGAGCTGTGATTGCACCACTTCACTCCAGCCTGGGCAACAGAGTGAGACCCTGTCTCTAAATGAATAAATAAATAAATAAATAAAAATAACCTTTATTCCTTGCTAGTTGGATAGAACATTGCACAGGTGGCTAGGACCATTCATGGTGATTCTTACTAATCTTGTCCTGGAGAGATACTTATTAAAGGAGGGTGGAAATGGCTAAATATGGTGAATAAAAAGACAATATTCTCAATTCATCCATGTTTCTGTCTCTGTCTCACCTAGCTATTGGGAAACTCTGGATTTTCTCGGTGTGCACTTTATGGGAATACTATGTAGTATATTAGGCAGGGGAGTTACAGACATGAGAACCAGAATGTGATATTTTTAAATGTCACATTGTGGGCAAGTCTAATATAGAGGTATTAATTGGAAGTTGTGGGGTATAGAAAATGGACCACTACTCAACGGTTAGAACGTGGGCTTCACCAAATGGCCCAAGGTAGTTAGTCTCTAAGGATATTACATTTGAGAGCCATATTGGAGGGTTGAAGTTAAGAAGATGGCTTTGGGAATTGGCTAATTTACACACACACACTCTCTCACACACACACACTCCTGAGAATCAGTCCTCATTTTGAATCCCAGCTCTTCAATTTACCAGCCTTGTGCAAGTCTTTTAAGCTCTATGATACCCAATTCCTATGGTATTCTATGACCAAAATGGAAGAGTCATCATTAACCTTCTGAGGCAAGCGGGGTGAGATATTTTGAGGAGCAAATGGTAACAAGTGTGTGGAAATGCCTGGGGAATTATAGAGCTCTGCTAACAGTATGGCGGTGCTATGAATTTTTATTATATATTATTTGTCTTGCGGGGCAGTTCCTCAGCCTATAAAGCCTCACCAACTTGGAATCACTTGAGGATTCTAGGCAGGGAAACATCAGATTGTACCACTCGTTGCATTCTTGTAAAAAGATCTTAATGACAGCTGCTAAACATGTCTTCCTCCACCAAGCCAGTTTGGCCACCACGACTATCACAGGTCTATGGTGTTTCTTGTTGTGCATTTTAAGGTAGACACCACAGTTGATCCACTATGTATAAAAACAAAGTGCTTTCCAGAACAGTACCACACATAAATTAGATCTGATACCAAGCAGTTATTGAATATACACACATTCATTGATTACTGATTTATTTTACTGACACCAGAATAGTAGGTTTTTGTTGCTATACCAACATAATTTCTTGTAACTCTGCCATTAGAATTATCCTGAGCTGCATAGACCATGCATAGAATGTTGCCTTATTATTTGTGAGCAAATATCACTTATTTGCAAATAGGTTTAAAGAATGTACTGGGCTGGCCAGGCATGGTGGCTCACACCTGTAATCATAGCACTTTGGGAGGCCGAGGTGTGTGGATCACTTGAGGTCAGGGGTTCAAGACCAGCTTGGCCAACATGGTGAAACCCTATCTCTACTACAAACACAAAAAATTAGCCGGGCATGGTGGTGCACACCTGTAGCCCCAGCTATTTGGGTGGCTGAAGCATGAGAATAACTTGAATCTGGGAGGTGGAGGTTGCAGTGAGTCGAGTCACTGCACTACACCCTGGGCGATAGAACAAGACTCTGTCTCAAAAAAAAAAAAAAAAAAAAAAAAAAAAAAAAGAATGTACTGGATTTACTGGGTCACCACAAAACAGTCTAGTTAAGTCTTTGGACCATTCGTTATCTGCCTAGCTATGAGGAAAACATTTGCTTTGCAGATGCTCTTATTTTATTTTTCTCTTCCTTAGATAATCTAAGAAGAAGCCATGAAACAATTGCTGTATGACTGGTGAGCTGGCAAGTTCACGAACATTCATCACTCTCCATTTCTAGAGAGAAGGATTCTTTGTCAAGGTTTTCTCTATCCTGGAGGGCTTCGGTTAAATATGTGCTTAAAATGTCCTTTATGATGGTGGATTATCAATTATTCCTCATATTTTATTCAAGCTATGCTTTTTATATTTTGTCTTTTATTTATTTATTTAGTTTTTTTCTTTTTTATAGAGATGGGGTCTCACTATGTTGCCCAGGCTGGTCCCAAACTCCTGGACTCAAGGGATCCTCCCATCTCGGCCTCCCTAAGTGCTATAATTAGAGGCATGAGCTGCTATGCCCAGCCTACTTTCTATATTTTGAAGCCATAACTAAATTCACACTGGTTTATGATGTTCATATCATCTTTGTGGATTTATATTTTTATTATTCTATAATAGCCTTGCCATTCTATATTAATGATTTTTCAATTGTAATTTACTTCTGGCTGATGTTATTGCTGCAACAAGTTTCTTTTGATTACTACTTGGCTGGCCTACATAGACGTTTACATCTTTTTAGTTTCAAGTTTTATTTGTAATTAGGTTTTAGGTGTGTCCTTTAAGAAAAACATAGGACAGATTTTTAAAAATTAGTATGGGATTCTTTAATAGGCAGGTAAACCCACCCACATTTGTTATAAATATTAAGATAGTTGATCCTTATTTCTGTCATCTTCCATGCTATTTTATATTTTCAAGATTCTCCTGTGGTTTCCTTTTTTCCCCTCTTGCTTTTTACAGGCTGCATTAAGGTTTCTCTATTTCCTGGCTGATATGGTTTGGCTGTGACCCCACCCAAATCTCAGCTTGAATTGTAATAATCCCTATGTGTCAAGGGTGGAGCCCAGTGGAGATAATTGAATCATGGCAGTGCTTTCCCCCACACTGTTCTCATGATAGTGAATGAGTCTCATGAGATCTGATAGTTTTATAAATAGGAGTTCTCCTACACAAGCTCTCTTGTCTGCCTCCATGTAAGATGTGCCTTTGCTTCTCCTTTGCCTTCCACCATGATTGTGAGGCCTCCCCAGCCATATGGAACTGTGAGTCCATTAAACCTCTTTCCTTTATAATTTACCCCCAGTCTCAGATATGTCTTTATTAGCAGCGTGAGAGCAGACTAATACACCGGCCCATCCTTCTCCCCTCAAGTGGCCTGGAAACTATACCTCATGTTTCCCTTCATCATATTGACATCATTATTAACTTACCAAAATATGATGGTTAATCTCTATTTCCAGCTTCCTTTAGAAGAAAGGATAGGCACCATAGTCCTACCCCCTCTTCTTCCATGTAATTATTGCTTAGTGAATTATTTACTCCTTTCCAAAATAATAATTAATAATACTTTCTGTCAATATGTATTTAATGTTATCAACATGTTTTATCTCTTTTCAACATCTTTTCTTATGTCTACTCTTTTATTTTTATTTTTATTTATTTATTTTTGAGATGGAGTCTTGCTCTGTCACCCAGGCTGGAGTACAGTGGTGTGATCTCAGTTCACTGCAACCTCTGCCTCCCAGGTTCAAGCGATTCTCTTGCTTCAGCCTCTCTCGTAGCTGGGATTACAGGCATGTGCCACCATGCCTGGCTAATGTTTGTATTTTTAGTAGACATGGGGTTTCACTATGTTGACCAGGCTGGTCTCAAACACCCAACCTCAAGTGATCTACCTGCCTCGGCCTCCCAAAGTGTTGGGATTACAGGCATGAGCCACTGTACTTGGCCTGTGTACTCTTTCTTTCTAAGTTTGCCTTTTGCTGAAAATATTCCTTAGTAGTTTTTTCATCAAGAGTTTTTGGGTTCATGTACATCCCACATGCCCGTAATCCCTACTCTTTCTTCAATGATGTATTAGAACGGTTTGGAACTCTGAGTTCAGAGTGACTTTTGTCTCAGCACTCTGGAAGCAGTGGTCCCTGGTCATCAGGCATCCACTGTGGTTGTTGGGAAGTCTCTTGACATTCCAGTTATCCTCCCATTTTAGGTTATCTGTGGTTGTGTTTAAACCAAGTGTCTCTGTCTCCATCATTGCCCTTTACTGAGCCAGGTCTAACTGGAGATTTTTTATTTTTTTAACTGGGTTCAGTCTGAAAACTTATGTCTGTCTTCAATCCTGAAAAATTCTTAGCCAAGATTTCTTTTAGTGTATCATCTCCCTATCCTCATTCTTAAACCCTCTTAATGGTAGGCTGGGACTTTTTGTGCAAAACCACAGAATGTACAACACCAAGAGTGACCCTTAAATTAAACTATGGACTTTGGGAGATAATGATTTCTCAATGTAGGTTCATTGATTGTATCAGATAATGTACCATCTTGTTTCTGGGTGTTGATAATGGAGGAGGCTATTACATATGTGGGGGCAGGGGGTGTGTGGGAACTCTCCGTACCTATGTTCAATTTTTTTCTGTGAACCTAAAACTGCTCTAAAAAAAAATCTATTAAAAAAAATGAGCTCGAGATTTAATACAATTACTACTATTAATATTTTAAAAAGAAATAGGCCAGACGCTGTCCCTCACACCTGTAATCCTAGTGCTTTGGGAGGCTGAGGCGGGAGAATTGCTTGAGCTCAGGAGTTTAAGACCAACCTGGCCAACATAGCGAGACCCCCCCATCTCAACTAAAAAAGTTTTAAAAATAAAACTATAAACATGAAATAGAAGGGAAGATGGATGGATATAAAAGGATTTATGACACAATATTTGAGGTTGAATTAGGAGGACTTGGAATTGACTGAATGGAATTTGGAGTTGTGGAACCTGACTGAGGGGATATTGGTCTTCAATTCATAGTGATCATTTTTCATCAATGACTGTTGTGGATGTTTCAGGATATTGTACAATTCAGCTGTTACAAGAGAGTTCTTTTACAATCTAAAATTTAGGCCGGGTGCGGTGGCTCACACCTGTAATCCCAGCACTTTGGGAGGCCGAGGCAGGTGGATCACCTGATGTCAGGAGTTTGAGACCAGCTTGGCCAACATGGCAAACCCCATCTCTACTAAAAATACAAAAATTAGCCAGGCATGTGGTGCACACCTGTAGTCCCACCTACTCAGGAGGCTGAGGTGGGAGGATTGCTTGAACCTGGGAGGCGGAGGGTGCGGTGAGCTGAGATTGCGCCACTGCACTCCAGCCCAGGTGACAGAGCGAGACTCTGTCTCAAAAAATACATAAATAAATAAATAAAATTTAGTAGATCTATTCCAACATTGACCCATTAAAAAATAAAATAAAATTTAGTAAAATCTTCCTTTTGTTGAACTAATTGACAAATTTTTAAAAATTTAGCAGAATCTTAAGAATGTTAAATTTTCTTTCATAGATTTTAAGTAATTTCTAGGTTTTTTTTGAAGTGGAATTTTTTCCACCTGATTTCTTCTGTGGACATATGTTCTTGATGAACAAAAGGAGAAAACACTTCGTATACACACATGTGTTCCATCCCAAAATATCAGTGTTTCAGCATCTAGTTCTGGGCTCAGATCTAATAAGTTACTAGAGCTTCTGTTGTCATTGCCCCCACCCCGCTCCATGTGGCTTAGAGAAAAACTTTGAGGTTATAAAATGTATTAAAAAGTACAACTGAACACTTGAAAAATCAAAACTGGCTAGCTCTTAGTCTCTGATTTTCCATTTTATTTACTTTTTTTTTTTTTTTTTTTTTTTTTGAGGTAGAGTCTCACTCTTGTTACCCAGGCTGGAGTGCAGTGGTGCAGTCTTGGCTCACTGCAACCTCTGCCTCCTGGGTTCAAGTGATTCTCCTGCCTCAGCCTCCCAAGTAGCTGGGACCACAGGTGCGTGCCACCATACCTGGTTAATTTTGTATTTTTAGTAGAGATGGGGTTTCACCATGCTGGTCAAGCTATTCTCAAACTCCTGATCTCAGGTGACCCACCTGCCTCGGCCTCCCAAAGCACTGGGATTACAGGCATGAGCCACTGTGCCCGGCCTTGGTTACATTTTTATGTAATAAAATAAAGAAGTTTTTTTGAGACAGGGTCTTGCTCTGTTGTCTAAGCTGGAGTGCAGTGGCACAATCATAGCTCACTGCAATCCTGACCTCTTGGGCTCAAGCAATCCTCCCATCTCAGCCTCCTGAGTAGCTGGGACTATAGGAATGCATCACTATGCCCAGCTATTTTTGTATTGTTTGTAGAGATGGGGTTTCACCATGCTGCCCAGGCCAGTCTCAAACTTCTGGGCTCAAACAATCCACCTGCATTGGCCTTCCAAAGTGCTGGGATTACAGGCATGAGCCACAGCACTGAGCAAAATTAAATTTTTAGACCTTACCCTCAACTGTAACCACTGTTATAAATTTTAAGCCTCTGATATCACTAAAACAATATCAAAATATGTTATAAGAGTTAAACCTCATCATGCTTGTGAAATGAATTGGTAAAATCTGATACCATATTCATATAAAACAATGGTCTCCAACATTTTTGGCACCAGGGACCGGTTTTGTGGAAGACAGTTTTTCTACAGACAGGAAGGGGGTGCAGGATGGTTTCAGGATGATTCAAGCACATTACATTTATTGTGCACTTTATTTTTATTATTATTACATGATAATATATAATGAAATAATTCTACAACTCATAGTAGTGTATGATCAGTGGGTGCCCTGAGCTTGTTTTCCTGTGACTAGATGATCCCATCTGGGGATGGTGGAAGACAGAGACAGATCATCAGGCATTAGATTCTCATAAAGCGCACGCAACCTAGATCCCTTGCATGCACAGTTCACAATAGAGTTCTCGCTCCTATGAGAATCTAATGCTGCTGCTGATCTGACAGGAGGCGGAGCTCAGGCAGCGATGCAAGCAATGGGGAGTGGCTGTCAATACAGATGAAGCTTCACTCATTTGCCCGTCACTCACGTCCTGCTGTGTGGCCTGGTTCCGAACAGGCTATGGACCAGTACTGGTCCATGGCCAGGGGATTGGGGACCTCTGGTGTAGAACAGTAGTTTTTCTTGTTGTTGTTGTTGAATCTAGTTTCTGAGTAAGCCAACACAGGTACATTGCACAGTGAGACCTGATAACGAATATCACGATTTCATATTTTAAGTTATCTAAAATGCAAATGCTAATTGATAGTGCCTGGTTTTTTGCTTGCTTGTTTGTTTGCTTATTCTAAAAATGCTTTCAGGAGCTGCTGGCTGTCAGTGTCCCTGTGCTATTTGTTTTGCGGTGTTGATGGCACATTTATGACAAGAAACGCCAGACCCAACATCGTCCTGCTGATGGCAGATGACCTTGGAGTGGGGGATTTGTGCTGCTACGGTAATAACTCAGTGAGGTAAAGTTGGACTCTGACCCCTTCCCTGTATGTGGGAGTCTCCCGTGCCACAGTGGTCACGTCTTTGCCGTTGTAGAGAAGGGTTTCTGGAGAGAAGTCCATTGTCTGATGTTATTGGCAGGAATAGCAGAGGTCCCCGGGGAAAACTGCAAAATGTCAGGAGACCGCTTAACATCTCAGTTCCCTTAGTTTCTAGCTGTTGGTGGTGGCGTTTTCATTATTGTGCAAAATTTACGTTTAAAAATTGGCCTTTTTTGGTCAGGCATGGTGGCTCAAGCCTATAATCCCAGCACTTTGGAAGGCCAAGGTGGGGGGATTGCTTGAGCCCAGGAGTTTGCGATCAGCCTGGGCAACACAGGGAGACCCTGTCTCTACGAAAAAAAATTAAAAAAAATCTACTGGGACATGGTGGCGTGCGTCTGTGGTCTCAGCCACTCAGGAGGCTGGAGCAGGAGGATTGCCTGAGCCAGGGAGATTGAGGCTGCAGTGAGCTATGATCCCACCACTGCACTCCAGCCTGGGTGACAGAGGGAGACTCTGTTTAAAAAAAAAAAATCACCTTTTAACCATTCTAAAGTGAACAATTCAGTGGTAAGTACATTCACAGTGTTGGACAACCATCACCTCTGTGTAGTTGTAGAATTTTTCACCGTCCCAAAGAAGACCCCCATTACCCATCCTATCCCCATGCCCTGTTAACCACAAATGTACCCTCTGTCTCTATGGATGTGTCTCTTCTTGGAGTTTCATATACAAATAATCATATAAAGTATGTATTTTCTCTGGCTGCCATGACAAAGGTCCACAGACTGGTTGGCTTAGATAACATCAGCTTATTCTCTCACAGTCCTGAAGGCTGGAAGTTCAAGATCAAGGTGTGGGTAGGGCTGGTTCCTCCTGAGGCCTCTCTCTTGTCCTTGTAGATACCATCTTCTCCCCGTGTCCTTACAGGATCGTCCCTCTATGTGGGTCTGTGTCCTCATCTCCTCTTATTATGAGATGTCTTAGTCTATTTCAGGCTGCTATAAAAGAATACCATAGGCTGGGTGCGGTGGCTCACGCCTATAATCCCAGCACTTTGGGAAGCTGAGGTGGACGGATCATGAGGTCAGGAGATCCAGACCATCCTGGCTAACATGGTGAAACCCTGTTTCTACTAAAAAAATACAAAAAATTAGCTGGGCGTGGTGGCGGGTGCCTGTAGTCCCAGCTACTCAGGGAGCTGAGGCAGGAGAATGGCGTGAACCCGGGAGGTGGAGCTTGCAGTGAGCTGAGATCGCGCCACCGCACTCCAGCCTGGACAACAGAGCAAGACTCCGTCTAAAAAAAAGAATACCATAGACTGGAGTGGCTTAAAACAACAGACATTGATTCTCCCACATTCTTGGAGGCTGGAAGTCTGAGATCAAGGTGTGGGCAGGGCTGGTTCCTCCTGAGGCCTCTCTCCTTGGCTTGTAGACACGGTTTTCTCCCTGTGTCCTCACAGGGTCATCCCTCTGTGTGTGTCTGTGTCCTCATCTCCTCTTCTTATAAGGACTTCAGTCCTATTGGATGAGGGTCTACTTTAATGACCTCATGCTACCTTAATCACCTCTTTAAAGACTCCATCTTCAAATACAGTCACATTCTGAGGTCCTGGGGGTTAGGATTTCAGCATAGGAATTTGGGAGGAACACAATTTTGCTCATAACATATGCTATGTGGTGTTTACTGACTGGCTTCTTTCACTGAGCGTAATGTTTTCAAGGTTCATTCATATTGTAGCATGTGTCAGTACTTCATTCCTTTCCATGGCTGAATAATTTTTCATTATATAGATACACTACATTAGTCTACAGCTTTAAAAATATCTTCCTTGAATTATTTCTAAAGTCTCTGGTCCCCGGGGCTCTTTATTTCTCTACTCTCTTTTGATAGACCAATCTGGCACTTGTGAAAACACATAGCATCTTTTAGTGTGGATTTAAATAACATTGTTTCTTCTTGGAATGCAGATCACAGTCTAGTCCTATATTTTAAGCATATATTTGTTGATTGAAAGGCATTGGTCTTCTTTCTTTCTTTCTTTCTTTCTTTCTTTCTTTCTTTCTTTCTTTCTTTCTTTCTTTCTTTCTTTCTTTCTTTTCTTCTTTCTTTCTTTCTTTCTCTCTTTCTTTCTTTCTTTCTCTTTCTCTCTTTCTTTCTCTCTTTCTTTCTTTCTTCCTTTCTTTTCCTTTCTTTTTTTCTTTCTTTCCTCTTTATCTCTTTCTTTTTTTTTTTTTTTTTTTTTTTTTCTTTTTAAGACAGGATCTCACTCTGTCATCCAGACTGGAGTGCAGTGGCATGATCTTGGCTCACTGCAGCTTTGACCTCCCAGGCTCAAGTGATCCTCCCTCCTCAGCCTCCTGAGCAGCTGGGACTACAGGCATGAGCCCCCATGCCCATCTAATTTTTTTTTTTTTTTGTAGAGTTGGGGTTTTGGCATATTGCCCACTGTGGTCTGAGTTCAAGTGTTCAGCCCCTCCTGGCCTCCCAAAGTGCTGGGGTTACAGGCGTGAGCCATCACGCTCAGCCTTCATTATAATCTTTCTGTGAGATTGTGGGAAAAAAATGTTGTACACATGGGATTAAGATTGGGTATGCTTTAGCTTTTAGGAGAACAGGCACGTCTTTTTTTCAACCTGTAGAATTCTGTAAGTTTTACAAAATTTTTGCAACATATTAGACAAAATGGGAAATAAATTAAACTCCAAAATGTCACAATTTGGTTATAAAATAGGTCAATTTTACCATAAAATATATATTAATGGGAGGCTGAGGTGGGAGGATCATTTGAGGCCAGGAGTTTGAGACCAGCCTGGGCAAAATAGCAAGACCTGTATCTCTGCATAAAACTTTAAGGCCAGGTGTGGTGGCTCACACCTGCAATCCCAGCAGTTTAGGAGGCTGGGGAAAGCGGATCACTTGAGGTCAGGAGTTCAAGACTAGCTTTGCCAACATGGTAACACCTCATCTCTACTAAAAATACACCACTGGGCGTGGTGGCTCACGCCTGTAATCCCAGCTAGTTGGGAGGCTGAGGCAGGAGGATCACTTGAACTCGGGAGGCGGAGATTACAATGAACCGGGATCGTGCCACTGTACTCCAGTATGGGTAACAGAGTGAGGCCCTGTCTCCAAAAAAAAAAAAAAAAATTAAATAAAAATTTAAATAAAGTAGTAGGGCATGGTGGTGCACACCAGTGGACCTAGCTACTTGAGAGGCTGAGGTGGGAGGATCACTTGAGCCCAGGGAATTCCAGGTTGCAGTGAGCTATAACTGCACCACTACACTCCACCCTGGCAACAGAGCAAGAGACTGTCTTTTAAAAAAATATGAAACACATTAACAATTTATTTACTCTAAATTACCCATTAATTTTAGGTCCTTGATAAGAAGAAATTGGCTAATTTTTTCATTGAAATACATTTTTTTCTCAGACTCATAAAACTGTATACTGAGTGACCTGTATTCATTTGTAATAGTTTTGACTCAAGATATATTTTAAACTTACATTTCCCTTTGCTTTTAACCATCAATGCATCTAAGGAAGTAGATTAAAGTTTTAAAAAAATGAATTTTAGGTTTACCAGAAATAGAGTCAACTAGAATAGCTTTGATCCTCGATCATCGTATAGAGAATTTTTAGAAACTCACCTGCCGAATTCTTCTTTGGTCTGCAGCACACCTAATATTGACCGCCTGGCGAATGAGGGAGTGAGGCTCACCCAGCATCTCGCAGCTGCTTCCATGTGCACCCCAAGTCGGGCTGCCTTCCTGACCGGCCGGTACCCCATCAGATCAGGTGAGGCAATGAAAAGGCAGCAACATTTCAGTCTCACCAGAATGCATTCTAATGATTAGTTTTTCAAATCTTTATAAGAATTCTCAAAATGTCACTCAGAATATTAGGGATCTAAAATCAAAGGGCGTTGTTATCCCTGGACAGCTTAAACATGTGTGCCTCTCAGGGAGGTAAAGTTGGACTCTGACCCCCTCCCTGTAGGTGGGAGTCTCCCGTGCCACAGTGGTCACGTCTTTGCCATTGTAGAGAAGGGTTTCTGGAGAGAAGTCATTGTCTGATGTTATTGGCAGGAATAGCAGAGGTCCCCGGGGAGAACTGCAAAATGTCACTGCACCTGCCCATCTCTGTGCATATAGTGACAGGGTTTAGGCCTGTTGGGGGCAATTTGCCAACTTACGGTCAACACTCCCATTTTCAGGTACTTGTGCTAAGATTTCTCAAGAGGCCCCTGATGTCTTTAAGCTAGCGGAGACCATGCAGTGTTCTGAGATAAGTGGATCTAATCTATCTCGGAGGATGAGATTGGAAAACTAGACACAGTTGGGAAAAAAAGTATAAGTGAGAAAAAACAAGGAAATGAAACTTTTACATGCTTCCTTACTGGACCCCATCATTTCAAGATTCAGACTTACCAAGTTGATATAATGACAATTAAATGTTTTCCTTTGCTGCTTAGCTTAGAATCAATACCTACAAACATCCACTCAACATCAATATTATGAACAACAATTTTTATACCCAGTTAAAATATAGTGGTCCCCTTAGACACTATTGAAGTGTTCATGGTTATCAGCCTCTATGTGAAATATTGTGCCATACTGCTGCATTTTATTTAATTCTAGTATTTGCTTGTCATAATTTTAGTATACCTGCCTTCACAGTTTAATTTTTCAGTGAAAAATTTTTCTGTATGAATTTTCTTCCTTCTAAGTAGTAACTTCTCATCTGATACATTCAAGGAATGAACTAATTAGGTTAATGAGAATTATACTAAAAATAAAAGTAAACACTGAAAGTTTTTGTCCTATAAATATTGATTTATTATTATCTTTTTTTGTTGCCTAATGACCTTCTTTCATAATTCAAGGTTCTCCATTTTGTTCAAAATAGTTTGATTTCTAGATAAGCAGTCTCTGTATAACACAGTACCGTGTATGAACAGGGATAAAGACATGAGTCTGTATGAGTTTCCAAAAAAAAATCACACTTCTAATTTCAGGATTTCAGGATTTTTTTTTTTTTTTTTTTTTGAGACAGACTCTCGCTCTGTCGTCCAGGCTGGAGTGCAATGGTGTAATCTCAGCTCACTGTAATCTCTGCTTCCCTGGTTCAAGTGATTCTCCTGCCTCAGTTCCCGAATAGCTGGGATTACAAGCATGCACCACCACGCCCGACTAATTTTTGTATTTTTAGCAAAGATGGGGTTTCACCATGTTAGCTAGGCTGGTATCGAACTCCTGGCCTCATGTGTGATCCACTCGCCTTGGCCACCCAAAGTGTTGGGATTACAGGAGTGAGCCACCATGCTCAGCCTAATTTCAGGGAATTTTAAGTATTGATTATGGTGAAATAAAATTTATTTTAAAAGGCCGGGCGCGGTGGCTCAAGCCTGTAATCCCAGCACTTTGGGAGGCCGAGACGGGCGGATCACGAGGTCAGGAGATCGAGACCATCCTGGCTAACACGGTGAAACCCCGTCTCTACTAAAAAAATACAAAAAAACTAGCCGGGCGAGGCGGCGGGCGCCTGTAGTCCCAGCTACTCGGGAGGCTGAGGCAGGAGAATGGCGTAAACCCGGGGGGTGGAGCTTGCAGTGAGCTGAGATCCGGCCACTGCACTCCAGCCCGGGCGACAGAGCCAGACTCCGTCTCAAAAAAAAAAAAAAAAAAAAAAAAAAAATTTATTTTAAAAAAATAAGAAAAAAATTAGGTGATTGGTGGAGAGATTTCAAGTCATTGCCATGTGTATATTTTTAATAATTTCACACAAACGGTTCAGTTTAATTCATTCTACTTATCAAAAATTTCAGCAAAATAGTTCAACAGCAAGATAATGGTCTAATGCTTCCCTTAGTAAAACTGTTTCTCTTTCCTATCAATAACACTGTCTAGAGTCTACCTTCTTCTTCTTCCAAGGTAGGATCCTTGAAATGTACTTTTTTCTTTTGAGATGGAGTTTCCTTCTTGTCACCCAGGCTGGAGTACAATGGCATGATCTCAGCTCACTGCGACCTCCGCCTCCCAGGTTCAAGTGATTCTCCTGCCTCAGCCTCCGGAGTAGGTGGGATTACAGGTGCCTGCCACCACACCCAGCCAATTTTTGTATTTTTAGTAGAGACAGGGTTTCACCATGTTGGCCAGGCCGGTCTCCTGACCTCAGGTGATCCCCCCGCCTTGGCCTCCCAAAACACTGGGATTACAGGCGTGAGCCACTGTGCCTGTCCTGAAATGGTCATTTATTTCTTTCTTGCTGATCTTCACTTGTGGTTTTCTTGTGAATTCCTTTTAAACTATAGGTGTATACATTTGTCTGCCAGTATAAATCTACATAATCCCAGCACTTTGGGAGGCTGAGGTGGGCAGACCACTTGAGGTCAGGAGTTAGAGACCAGCCTGGCCAACATGGTGAAACCCTGTCTCTACTAAAAATACAAAACAAAAACAAAAACAAGCCAAGTGTGGTGGCACACGCCTGTAATTCCAGCTACTAGGGAGGCAGAGGCATGAGAATTGCTTGAACCTGGGAGGCAGAGGTTGCAGTGAGCCAAGATGGTGACACTGCACTCCAGCCTGGGTGACAGAGCGAAACTCCATCTCAAAAAAAAACAAAACAAAACAAAAAAAAATTACATATATACACACACGTATATGAAAAAGAAATTGTCACTCCTACAATTCTTCATTTCAGATTCCCAATGATACATTAAAAAATGTATTTATACCCAGCTAAATATCCGAGTATTTATACACAGCTAAAATGCAGTGGTGTCCTCAGATTCTATTGAAGCATGAAGGTTATCAGCCTCTACATGAAAAACTAACGAAGGTTATTTGTTGTTAGTCTGAAATTCAAAGGAGTGTAACTGAGTATCCCATATTTATTCTGGCAGCCCTAATTCCAAGGGAATGTTTGCATTTAGCAAGTGGGAAAAGGAGAGTCAAGGATGTACAGCCAGAAAGGCAACAGAAAACTTGGGGAAGAATGGCTTTGAGGAGGTGCAGGAGGAAAGGGCTTGAAGCATGTCGGGATAAATTCGGTATTAGCAAAGACTATGGTGCTAACCTATTGACTCCTGTGAATTTAGGGATGGTGTCTCCCTACAACCTCAACCGTGCCCTCACGTGGCTTGGTGGTTCAGGTGGTCTTCCTACCAATGAAACGACTTTTGCCAAGCTGCTGCAGCACCGTGGCTACCGCACGGGACTCATAGGTATGGCGCCTGAACTCTGCTCGTGGAAACGTGATCCTGCGGCCTCTGTCATAGTATCTAAGGTGTTTCCGGGGATGTTGGCTCTGTGCGCGCCAGTTTGACCGACTTCTCTTTGAGATAAGACACTTGGAGAAGGAATTGATCACACATTGACTGGGGATGTGTAGAATCAAGGGCATAATATTGGAAAAACAATGAGAACAGAAAGCAAACAAGGGTATCCAAAGTTGCCACTAAAATGGAATATTGTGTTGGAGGGATACGATGTTTGTGACACCATTATTAGCAGAAAAACTCGTAAATTTGTAGCGAAGTACTGTTGAAATTGAAAACTTAAAGCATTAAGAGTTGTCAAATGGAGGCAGTTGCTGGTCGATTTAGATCACATAATATTCTATGCCCTTTTGGCGGGGGTGGGGTGTTGGGGGGGACATGAGCTTGTGAGGGAGACTTTCACCGAGAAATAAGTTTGTAGAATTCCAGTCCTAGAAGATATTCCTCTAAGAATAACTTGTGTGATCAAATCCTTTTGGGAAATGCTACCCCAAAGCATTGTATGGTTCACTATTTTTGAGGATTCCTAATATGAATTGTAAGCCACAGCTCTGAGATATCCTCAGTTAAAAAAAGGTTAAGAGATTTTCCATCAGTAGGGCAGGTATTCCCATGCAACTCCCAGCAGTGTCCTGTGAGTGGGAGTTCTCCAGATTAGCTTTGAGCAGCGTTCTCACATCATTAGAGCACAGGATTCAGATCTCACTCTGCCATTATTCATTAATGTGACTCGGGCTTCTGAATAAATCTAGATAGCTGGGCACAGTGGCACGGACCTGTAATCCCAGCACTTTGGGAGGCTGAGGCAGAAGAATTGCTTGAGGCCAGGAGTTCAAGACCAGCCTAGGCCACCAGAGCAAGACCCTGGGTCTACCAAAATAAAATTTTAAAATTAGCTGGGCATGGTGGCACACACCTATAGTCCCAGCTACTCAGGAGGCTGAGGCAGGAGGATTGCTTGAGCCGAGGAGTTCGAGGCTGCAGTGAGCTATAATCATGCCACTGCACTCCAGCCTGGGCAACAGAGCAAGACTCTGTCTCTTAAAAAAATAATCTAGACAATGTGTTTTCTATTCATAATACAGGGTCTGTGAAGTGTTGAATACAATAATGTGTGTGGACAAATCAGAACATGACCTGGCCCCCTAGAGGATGTGCTTGATAAAAGGAATTACTTGCATCATCAGAATCATTTGGTTCTTGATGAAATTCTTTGGCTAGTTTGTCATCCCTAGCTTGCGGACCTAGAAGAGGTGTTCCATCTGTAAATAAAATCTTGGTTACCTTTCAGTGAGATGGAATAAGAGGGTGGGAAGGCACTGCTAGCTAAAAGCATGAATGTGCAAGCTGCACCGAGAGTCCTTGGTATTGTCCCCACCAAACAACCAAGACATCGATTCTGGCTTCCTAGCAAGCTCCAGATACCTGGAAACTTTCTCATTGTTCATGAGGTTGTTTGGTACCAAGCAAAAGATTTCTTCTGAATGAACACTAGGCTCCTCTTCTTGTAGCAAAAGCAAAGCGGCTCCTGCTGCATGGCTTTTGTCTGAAAGAGACACATTGCAGGGAGAAGGCTGTTGGCCCATGTCTATGCCAGGGAGGTATTCGGGGACACCAAGAAAAAACCATGACGACCACAAAATGAAAGTTACATTTGAGTTTTCCAAAGGGAAGCCCACATTCTAAAAACAGACCAGCACTGAATGCTGCCCTGCTGCCGTGGTATGATTTTATTTTACTTTTAGGCAAATGGCACCTGGGTTTGAGCTGCGCCTCTCGGAATGATCACTGCTACCACCCGCTCAACCATGGTTTTCACTACTTTTATGGGGTGCCTTTCGGACTTTTAAGCGACTGCCAGGCATCCAAGACACCAGAACTGCACCGCTGGCTCAGGATCAAATTGTGGATCTCCACGGTGGCCATTGCCCTGGTTCCTTTTCTGCTTCTCATTCCCAAGTTCGCCCGCTGGTTCTCAGTGCCGTGGAAGGTCATCTTTGTCTTTGCTCTCCTGGCCTTTCTGTTTTTCACTTCCTGGTACTCCAGTTATGGATTTACTCGACGTTGGAATTGCATCCTTATGAGGAACCATGAAATTATCCAGCAGCCGATGAAAGAGGAGAAAGTAGCTTCCCTCATGCTGAAGGAGGCGCTAGCTTTCATTGAAAGGTATTTAGCCATTTCTTGTCTGATTTCTTGCGTGGAAATTTTATTTTTATTTCATGGCAGGTCGTCACACCTTGATAACACGGACCTTTAAAAATCTTTTGGAGAGGCCGGGCGCGGAGGCTCACGCCTGTAATCCCAGCAATTTGGGAGGCCGAGGCTGGCGGATCACGAAGTCAGGAGATTGAGACCATCCTGGCTAACACGGTGAAACCGTGTCTCTACCAAAATACAAAAAAATAAGCCGGGCCTGGCGGTGGGCGCCTGTAGTCCCAGCTACTTGGGAGGCTGAGGCAGGAGAATGGCGTGAACCTGGGAGGCGGAGCTTGCAGTGAGCCGAGATTGCACCGCTGCACTCCAGCCTGGGCGACAGAGCAAGACTGTCTCAAAAACAACAACAACAACAAATCTTTTGGAGAAAATGTGTGGTATTTGGCTTTCTGTTCCTGCATTAATTTGCTTAGAATAATGGCCTCCAGCTGCATCCGTGTTGCTGCAAAAGACATGATCTCATTCTTTTTCATGGCTGTGTAGTATTTCATGGGATATAATGGGAACTAAACATTGAGCCTCCATGGACATAAACATGGAAACAATAGACTGCAAACTTCTAGAGGAGAGAGGGAGACAGGGGGACATGGTTGGAAGACTACCTATTGGGTGCTCTGCTTACTCCCTGAGTGTAATAGGCCCAGGTAACAAACCGGCACATGGAGACCCTGTATCTAAAATAAAAGCTGAGGAAAAAAAATGTAGGTGACATTTGTGATAGACTTGAGTCTCCTCTTAGGTAGAATAAAACAGTTAAATTTCCTGCAAATTTTGAATGCTCAAAAGGCAAAACAACAAAAACAAAAAAACCCACATATTTTGCTCGCTTTCCCATTTTTAATGTTTTAATTATTATTATTTTTTTTTTTTACTTTTTGGAACAGGATCTCACTCTGCCACCCAGGCTAGAGTACGGTGGTGCGATCATGGCTCACAGCAGCCTCGACTTCCCAAGCTCAAGTGATCCTCCCACCTCAGCCTCCAGAGTAGCTGAGACTACAGGCACACACATGATGCCTGGCTAATTTTTGCATTTTTTTTTTTTAAGAAAGGGGGTTTTGTCATATTGCTCAGGCTGATCTCAAGCTCCTGGGCTCAAGCGATTCACCCACCTCGGCCTCCCAAAGTACTGGGATTACACTATGCCCGGCCACTTACCCCTTTTCTGAAAACAAAAACTGGAGTTGCCATATTTTATTCTATTTTGCTTCAGTGTGGATTGTTGTGTAAATTGATTAAACTTGGGGGGTAAATTTTTTCCTCTGTCTCGGACACATACCCAGACACATACTCAGACACAGCCGGAAGAGCTCTCTGTCCATGAACTGTTGGGAGGTGGCTCTGTATTTATAGATACCCAGTTTTAAGTTTTCTATGTTCAACACAAGCTATGCAGGCATGACTGTAATGAGCTCTCATCATCCCATACCAGCTCACTTCTACATTACAAATTATTATTATTATTATTATTTGGAGACAGGGTCTCACTCTGTCACTCAGGCTGGAGTGCGGTGGTGCAATCATAGTTCACTGTAGCCTCAAACTCCTGGGCACCAGTGATCCTCTTACCTCAGCCTCCTGAGTAGCTGGGACTACAGACGCACATGGCCAGACCCAGTTAATTTTATAAAATTATTTTTCCGTAGAGACAGTGCCTTGCTATGTTGCCCAGGCTGGTCTCAAACTCCTGGGCTCAAGCGATCCTCCTGCCTTGAGCTCCCAAAATGCTGGGATTACAGGTGTGAGCCATTGTGCCCAGCCTAGATTACAAATTAGAGGCACATTAAAATTGTTGGTGTGGATTCTCATTGACACTGTTTGTCACCTTCCTTAGTGGGGTTGACAGGGAGTGGAGAGGGGAGGCTATATTGTTACTCCACCAGGCTGAAGGGTATGCAGTGGAATATCATTCACTCATATGCCCCTGTGCCCGTCAGATTCATTATTTATTCCAACACAACCATGAGAACAGTGATACAGCCACCCACTCAGCTCTCCGTTCATCTTACCTTCTCTTCCCATCCCAACCCATTTGCTTGGGCTACCTTTTTGGGAACATATTCAATCTCCAACTCCTTCCCTTCTTTCTATGCTGGTTGTAAAAATGTGTAAAGGAGTAGCTTTAGAATGACTGTATGTGGCAATGCAAAACACAAGGTCAGGCGTGGTAGCTCATATCTGTAATCCTAGCACTTTGGGAGGCTGAGGCAGGAGGATTGCTTCAGCCCAGGAGTTTGAGACCAGACTGGGCAATATAGTGAGCTCCCATCTCTACAAAAAATGTACAGAATTAGCCAGGCTTGGTGGCATGTACCTGTGGTCTCAGCTCCTTGGGAGGATGAGGTGGAAGGATCACTTGAGCCCAGGAGGTCGAGGCTGCAGTGAGTCATGATTGCACCACTGCACTCCAGCCTGGGCAACAGAGTTGGACCTTGTCTCAAAATAAATAAATACATAAAATGCAGAATACAAAAAGCAAGATGTAAATGAGGAGAATTTATTTCTCTCTTGGGGTAGGCAGGCTACAGATACAGTGAGGTTATTCACACCTCAGCTTTTATCTTGTTCTCTGCCACCTTTGTGAGCAGCCTCATGGCCCAAGGTGGATGCCAAAGCTCCAGCCATCAGACTTATGTTCCAGGAGCCATGAAGGAGGTGGAAGAAAGAAAGAAGGGAAAATGGAAAGTAAGGAGCATCAAATCCTTACTGTGGCACATCTGAGTCTGTCCTTAAGATATGATTCTTCTGAACTCATACCTAAAAGAACACTTTGAGACAATAGATGAGGAGAATTCATACTTTATAACCTATTCAGCAAAGATTAAAAGATTTATTAAGCTGCTACTTTATGTCAGATGCTAAACTGGACACAAGAGAGTATAAAATGAACCGCATTAAACATTTTTGTTGTTGTTGTTAAGACAGGGTCTCACTGTGTTGCCCAGGTTGGAGTGCAGTGTTGTGATAATAGCTCACTGCAGCCTCCACCTCCCAGGCTCAAGTGAACCCCTTGCCTCAGCCTCCTGAGTAGCTGGGATCACAGGTGTGCCATTATGCACAGCTATATTTTTGAATTTTTTTGTAGAGACGGGGTCTTGCCCTGTTGCCCGGGCTGGTCTCAAACTCCTGGGCTCATGCAATCCTCCTGTCTCAGCCTCCCAAAGTGCAAAGAATATAGGCATGAGCCACTGCGCCTAGCTACATGAAACATTTCACTGGGAACACAAATGTTCTGTTATCCTTCGTTCCTCTTCATATCCTTTCAACATAAACCTCGTGGTATTTACGACTCACAGGAGAGGTATTGTCATCTGAAGTACATAGAAAACCTCCAGCAACCATTATGAGATCTTTTCATCAATGCAGAATCGCATTTAAATGGTGGAAATGGCTTTATTTGTGAAGGTAATTTTGGTAACTTTCTACCCCTTAGGGTCAAACGGGAACCTTTTCTCCTCTTTTTTTCGTTCTTGCACGTACATACTCCACTCATCTCCAAAGAGAAGTTTGTTGGGCACAGTAAATATGGCAGGTATGGGGACAATGTAGAAGAAATGGATTGGATGGTGGGTAAGTATTCAGTGACAGAACTGTAAATATCTGAAGTACGGGCTACAGAAAAATAAATCTGTACTGTCTCAAATTATGTCCAGCCCCTTGCATAGCATAAATACCTGTTAAGTGTTTGTTTCATCCCTGAATTGAATTAAAAGATGGCTTTTAATTGTTCAGCAATACCAGTGAAATATATTCCCCAACAGAAGTCACAGTTTGTAAATATAAGTTTTCCCATCTTTAAAATAAAGACAGTCACTTTTCTGAAAAACTCATTGGCAGGATAAATAAAGTTGCACTGTAAAGAATACTGTAATTCCTGGCCGGGCACACAGTGGCACATACCTGTAATCCCAGCACTTTGAGAGGCCGAGGCTGGCAGATCACTTGATAAGGTTAGGAATTCTAGATCAGCCTGGCCAACGTGGTGAAACCCCGTCTCTACTAAAAATATAAAAATCAGCCAGGCATGGTTATGTGGGCCTGTAGTCCCAGCTACTTGGGAGGATGAGGCAGGAGAATCACCTGGATCCAGCATTCAGAGGTTGCAGTGAGCCAAGATCAGACCACTGCACTCCAGCCTGAGTGACGCAGCGAGATTCCGTTTCCAAAAAAAACAAAAGAATATTGTAATTTCAATTCCTGGTTATTTTGATGGATATAAAGGGAAATGTTATTCTGATTAGTCAGTTCTACAGGAAATACATAGAAATTTGGGATGGGGATTTAACACAACTAAAGCAATTTATTTCAAAGGCATAGTGTTCACTATAAAGAAATGCTGAGGATAATAAATTAGCAGGCAGGAGGCGTCACTGTATGCATTCCAGAATAATAACTGGCTGTGCTAGTTGAATTGCATTCGCCCACCCAGCCTCTATGTGCCTGACAGAGTTGTCCTTCTTCTCAGCAATGGTGTTTCATTTTGGAATACAGTACTTTTCTTCTTCTGAGTGCAAACTTCTGAAAACGGTGCTCTGCCAAACCATCTAAACTAACAATCTCCCAGTTATCAGCCGCCTGTGTCTATTTATATGGAGTGCCTTTGAAAGAAATGGAGCTATTTTAACTTAAATGCATTTAAGGGGTGTTAATCAAATTTTATTATAAATAACTTTCTTTTCCCTGAAAACCACAATCTAAGTGAGCTATAAAAAACTAGTTAAAATTACCAAAGAGCTAGTGGTGTCAGATAGGACAAAGAGGGGAATCCTGTCATGGGATAAATTTCTCTTGTACATTTCCACTGTGTGTGTTTCCCTCAAATTCTAGGTACCATTGTAATATTTACCATCTATATTTAATCCCAAAGAGGAGATAAAGTACAGAGAGGGGCGGGGCGTGGTGGCTCATGCCTGTAGTCCCAGCACTTTTGGAGGACGAGGCGGGAGGATTGCTTGATCCCATGAGTTTGAGACCAGCTTGGGCAACATAGCAAGGCTCCATCTCTACAGAAAAATACAAATATTAGCCAGGCATGGTGTCACACACACGCCTTGGAGTTCCAGCTACCTAGGAGGCTGAGGAGGGAGGATCACCTGAGCCTGGGAGGTGGAGGTAGCACTCCAGCCTGGGTGACAGAGTGAGACCCTGTCTCAACAAAAAAAAAAAAAAAAAAAAAAAAAGAATACAAGGAAAGGCAGTGCTGCCAGGCTGCCAGTAAGGCATTTAAGCAGAAATGGGGAGAAAAAAGGAATGTATTAAAGGGAAAAACTTAAGGGCTTAAAGGGAACTAATCCCTGACATCCAAACCCTTTTTAAGCTTGTTGAACTAAAGCTAAGCTCTGTATTTCTTAATTTAATCTTTGCTGTGGGAAGTGTATGTGTGTGTATATATATATACACCCAGTTGCAGTTATTTTATTTGCATGGTATAAATTACAAATCACTTTTATGCATAATACTATAGCTAGTTTTAATAGGAATTAAGCACCATATGTTATATACATATATATACACACACACACCATATGGTTTATATGTATACACATGTTATGTTATATATATATATACACACATAGTACTGTATGTTGCATATATACACATTTATTATATATAATTTAATTCCTTGGTAATGAAATACAAACATTGAAATGTGTTACAGTTAAAAACCGCTATAACATTATAGCCTTTATGGAATTATATAATTGGGATTTTTTTTTCTTTGCTTCTTTTGAAATTGCTTTTACTATATTTGTACTTAGTCAAAGGACAGTTTCCTGCAAAGGGAATTTCTGTTAAAGTCAATATCTGAGTATTTATCACTGAGAAATAATTATGTTTGTTTTACGGTATATGTAAATACATGATGAAGACGTGTTACAGAAGCTAGCAATTGCATTATTAAATGGCTAATATTATTTGACACAGGAGAAATGATGAGTAGCTATTTTTCTGCAAAACATCTCCCAATATTCTGAGTTTTCTCCATCATTTCTTATAAAAATTCTACCAAAATGAAGACATGTTGAAAGTCAGACAGGTATCTCTGTGGGTATTATTTTACTATTTAACAATATGAGTATAAAACTCACAGGTTTAGTAATTTATTAACTTTACTCAAAAATAAACCTTAACAATGCTATACTCGTGCAAATGCAAATACAAGGTGCAAAATGAACTTAATGAATCTTCAAGAATTCAATGACATTTTAAATTTTCCAATGAAAGAAACTTGTGCCTATTAAAAAACACTTTTAATCCCCCCCTCCCTTTTTTTTTTTTTTTTTTTTTTTTTAAGATGCAGGGTCTCACTCTTTTGCCCAGTCTGGCTGGAATGCAGTGGTGCGATCACAGCTCACTGCAGCCTTGACTTCCAGGGCTCAGGTGATCCTCCCACGTCAGCCTTCTGAGTAGCTGAGACTAAAAGTGTGCGCCACCATGTCTGGCCAATTTGTGTGTGTGTGTGTGTGTGTGTGTGTGTGTGTTTTGTAGTGAAGGAGTTTTGCCATCTTTCCCAGGCTGGTCTCGAACTCTTGGGCTCAAGTAAACCTCTCACCTCGGCCTCCCAAAGTCCTGGGATTACATGTGTGAGCCACTGGGCCCAACCTTAATCACTTTTCATTATTGGTTTCTTTCCAGTTGTCTTTGGTAAGAGGTCTTACAAGTGATCTATTACCGTTAGTATTTATATATTCATATGCATCTGTCTATTTTCACTTTAGACACTCTACGGACAATTATTTGCCTATGTATTTGTTTTGAAACAGAAAAAGAATTTGCAGCTACTATATTTGCACAGTATAAATTACAAATCACTTTTATGATTTTTTTGATATTATAGCCAGATCTAATGTGAATTGATAATTTACATATAATTACTCTCTTCCCAGAAAGCCTTTATAATCTTTCATCTTACAAACCCTGGGCTTTAAAATATCTTAATTTCTAATGATAACATTTCTAAAAAATAGTATATGTCACTTGTAAAACAAATCACTTTTGAACAGTAGATAACAAAGGTTAATGAGTTTACGTATAAACAGTTTTCTGTGCGGCTCCTTACATTTTCTTTTATCTCTGAACGGGACAAGAGCATCACAGAGATGATCTAGTGTAAACGAGAAGTGCATTGGGACCTCAGGCCCAGGACGATGTTATCTGCTGATTAGCAAATGCTCAACAGACATCAGAAAGGAAATGAATGTTGTTTGGAATTTTGCTAGAACAGCTTTCTACTTATTATTTTAAAAAACTGTCCTCCTGAGGGATTGTCAACACCTTAAAGACAGTGTCTGCTGAGTCTAGCGCAGCATTAATTGTCATTAGATCTTAACCATAACCCGGACAGCAAGAATAACCTGCAATTTCCATGTAGACTTCAGCTAGCAGCCAGGACAGCAAAATCTCTAAGGGAGGCGGTGCCGTGCCCTGGAGTACGAGGATGGCTTTGCTCAGGTGTTCCTGGAGGTGTCATTTTGCAAACTGTATTTTTAAAAATTAATGTTCATCGGTTCATTTAACTGCTGGGCCTAGTTGGCATTGTCTATTTGAATCGTTTGGGGCAATGATGACGTTATATATTATTACACGATTTGTATAATAAAATAGACTTTATTATATATTAAATAATAAAATAATGAACATATGCAATAAAATTATATAATAAACCAATACTTTATATATTATATACAAACTATTCTATATTTTAAATTAATATAATTAATGTATTTAGTATATTTAATATAATTTATATAATTACATTAATATAATAAAATTAATGTGATATGCGACACACAATATCATACAATTGTATAAAATATAGTATATATTCATATAAATGATATAAATTTATGATAAAATTTCATATATTAGATATATTATAAAATTTTATATATTCCTTATATATTTTACATTTATTACATATACTCATATTTTATCTTATATTTAATATCTTTTCCTATATATCTATAAATAAACATATTTTTACATATTACATTGATGTACAAAATACTATATAATAAAATATTTACATGCTATTATAATTATATAACAATTTTTACACAATGATATAGTGTATTAATAATCATAAACTATTATGATGTTTCTAGTATTGTAAAGTCATATGGTATAATAATACATAATATGTATTGATTATACATATTGCAATATATTTTATTCTATTCCATAATTGATTACATTTTAATATATAACAATTCTTTATGCATTTCTAATACATCATGTTATATATTAATATGTATTTGTAAGAAATATGTACTATATATCATACAATATATAATAAATATATAGTTGGTAATTAAAATGTATGAAAGTGTATATTATATTAAATATAACATATACATTATTACATTATATATTAAATATTTTAACTGCTGGATATAATATATATTATATATACTATATTACATACAGTTTAAAATAGTATATATTACAATATTATATGATTAATTATACAATATTGTGTAATGCAGAATAACATTTAAATGCTATGTGTAATAAATGCATAATAGCAAACATATAATAAAGCAGTGGTGATCTGCATCGAGAGGTCAACGTCTTTGTGTCTCTGACCCTCACCAGGTAAAATTCTGGATGCCCTAGACCGGGAGTGCCTGGCCAACAACACCTTGGTGTACTTCACCTCTGACAACGGGGGCCACCTGGAGCCCCTGGACGGGGCTGTTCAGCTGGGCGGCTGGAACGGGATCTACAAAGGTGATTGTGCGCAGAGAACCAACACCTGTCCATTGAAAATCAGTAGTCTCTACTGGCTTTGCGTTTGCTTGAAGTCATTTGCCATGATGTTCAGGTATTTTTATGTGAGTCAGACTCTTATTAAGCTAGACCAAAAAAAAAAAAAAAAAAAAAAAAAAAAAAAAAAAAAAAGCTGCAAATTTTGGAGCAGTTTCCAAGAGCTTCAAAGTAAAATGTTTGAAGCAATGCCAACCCCATGAGAGAGGGCATAGGATCTCAATGACCATCTATGGCAGATTTCCCAGCCTCCGCACGATTGACATTTGAGTCTGGAGGATTCTTTGGCTGGGGGCCTCCTGTGCCATTGTAGGCGTTGAACAGCGTCTGTGGGTTCCACCCACAAGTGCCGGTAGCACCCACCCCAGAGCAGCGACAACCAGAAATGTCTCCTGACATTGCCCAGTGCCCCCTGGCGGCAAGGTCATTTCTAGGTGAGAACTGCTCCTTTAGATCAATCCTCACTTGGATTCTCAGATGCAGGTTTTTAATTCGGTAACATCAATGATGCTATTTATTATGCTTTAACGAGTGTTATGTCTATCAGAAAAAATAGTTTTTCATTTGACTGGGGTGCCTATCTCCTCATGGCCAGCAGATTCTTCCAGCTCACTTTGATAGACTTCATGCCGGGTTGTTCAAGAACTCCATAGCACCCACACTTAGGCATCACCAAAGGCATACCAACAGAAAGAATAATTTAAAAAAGAATTCGGTATTTGCTGTTTTCCCACTACCCCCTAACCTTCCAAGTAAAACAAAAAAACTAAAAGGGTATCAAAATTGTCATCATTATAAAATCAGAATGTTTGAACTTCCTTGTATTTCATTAAAAAGTTCTGTGTGTGTGTCTTATATATATATTTTCCTATCTATATAATCACTATGTATACATATTCACCATATTGTTTATAATATATAATCATATATTCATCATATGTGATATATAATCCTATATATAGTCACTATGTATGTATAGTTACTATATCATTACATATAACACATATAATCCTATATATTCGCTATATTCATTACATATAATACATGTAATTTTACATATTTACTACATATAATATACATAATCCTGTACATATTCACTATGTATATATAGTCATTATATTCATTATATATGCATAATTCTATGTATTTAGTATATTTATTGTATAGATCATTACACATAATTTTATATATTCAGTATATATAATATAATATATAATTCTATACATATATTTACTGTTTATAGTCACTATGTTTATTATATATAGTATATAGAATTCTATATATTCACTGTATAGAGTATACATAACCCTACACATATTCACTATATATACTCACTATATTCATTATATATTACACATAACCCTATATATATTTACAATATTCATTGTATATAATATATAATTTTATATATTCACTATATTCAGTATAATATATATAATCCTATATACATTTACTAAGTATATATAGTCACTATATCCATTATATATAATATATATAATTCAATATATATATTCACTTTATATATTCATTATATTTACAATATAAAACCCTACGTATATGCATGCACAGATAGGATTATATATAGTGAATATATATATGTACATATATATATAGGATTGTATATACTGGATTATATATTGCAAATTAATAGAAGTGAGCTCCTGAAAGCATTCACCTCCTCTGACTTGTCATGTAGTCTTGCTGTAGTCATCACTGTTAATTAGCAAAGATTATATTGGTACTAAGCCTAGTAGAAAAAGTGAGGAACAGGTTTGAGTCACCATATACATACCATCTAATGAAATGTGATTATTACAGTCATGATGATTCTAACAACTGTACATATTGTATATTGTAATAATTATTATAATTGCATGAGTATGTGTGAGTGTAAAGCCCCTGTCCTTAAAAAGCACACATAACCCTGGAATAGGACTCTGGCAAAATTGTTGTGAGCATTTCTCAGGCTTTGGGACAGGATACCTGTTTCTCAGGGTGCTCCCTGTGAAGCAATGAATTCAATGGATGGAGAGATTTAGATCTCCCGGGTAAACAATTGGTTTTGTTCTAGTCTAGTTACGCCCCCCACTCTGCCCCACAAAGATACAGGTTATTAAATAAGATGAAGAAAACATCAGGATGGCTTTATGATTGTGTGTTAAAAACACATAGATTTGCTTCAGGGAGCTTGTCAAGTTTTTCTTATAACGAAGAATGGTGTTACTCGGGAGGCTCAGGAGGGAGGATTGCTTGAGCCCAGGAGTTGGAGGCTGCAGTGAGCTATGATCGCGCCACCGCACTCCAGCCTGGGCGACAGAAGGAGACAGTGTCTCAATTTAAAAAAAAAATGGTGCCAAGAAGCTGAGCTGCCTTTCAACACTGGTTAGACTGGTAGATCAGTGAATGTGTCTGCAGTGAATTTTACCTAATTTTCTGCTAGAGGCTTCCGGTTTTGTGTTTCTTTGTAATGCTGCCTGCCAGACAGGTGCACACATAGAAGGCATTCAATAAACATTTCACATAGGAAGAGACCTTTTCCTCCAGAGAGGCTCTTAGTTTTTCTTAAAGAGTCTAGACATATGGTCTTGACACTGGCATTTGGCATAGGGCCATTTTTCTACTCTGTAACAACCACCTGAATCTCACCAGTGATCTTAAGGCAAGGGCTTCATTTGTTTTGTGCTCAGAAACACCCAAGGGGACTTTTGTCTAAGAAGTGATTCTTAACTCTGCCTCTGGCCATTTTTCTACTCACACTCCTCTCTTTCTTCCTCTATAGGGGAAATCACGGGGTAAAATTTTTTAGCTTGTTCCTCAAGGATCAGTATAATGTGGATAAAACCCGTCTTTTTCTTTTCTTTCTCTTTTTTTCTTTTTTGGAGACAGAGTCTCACCCTGTCACCGAGGCTGGAGTGCAGTGGCACAATCTCAGCTCACTGCAAACTCCACTTCCTCGTCTCTGATCCCCCCACTTCAGCCTCCCGAGTAGTTGGGACTACGGGCATGGACCACCATGGAGTGCAGTGGCGCAATCTCGGCTCACCACAACCTCCGCCTCCTGGGTTTAAGCGATTCTCCTGCCTCAGCCTCCCAAGTAGCTTGAATTACAGGCGCCCACCACCATGCCCAGTTGATGTTTTTGTATTTTTAGCAGAGACGGGGTTTCACCATGTTGGCCAGGCTGGTCTTGAACTCCTGTCCTCAAGTGATCCGCCCGCCTCAGCCTCCCAAAGTGCTGGGATTACAGGTGTGAGCCACCACGCCCGGCCAGTATGGTTGGGTTTTAACTCATCTTTGGTTGTGTTGTAATCTTTGGTTTTAGGTGGCAAAGGAATGGGAGGATGGGAAGGAGGTATCCGTGTGCCAGGGATATTCCGGTGGCCGTCGGTCTTGGAGGCTGGGAGAGTGATCAATGAGCCCACTAGCCTAATGGACATCTATCCGACGCTGTCTTATATAGGCGGAGGGATCTTGCCCCAGGACAGGTATGGAAACAGTGGTTGCTTCTAACCTAGGGTGATATATTTGAACATATGTGGATATACTTGATAATTCTATGTGTGTGTGTATATGCATAGTATATTACTTAATTATCAATATTCTGCCCATAGGGCCAGATGTCTTTCTCCCCTTGGTGCATGGTGGAATATTTTGTTTTCTTCTTAGAGTATACCTTAATATTCTTTGTCATATTACACTTATGAAGGTGTGTGTTTGACTGTTCTCATGGATGGGATCTGATTCTCATACATCATCACATCCCTCACAGCTTCTAGACCATTACACAATTAAATGTTAAATGATTACTGAATAAAAACATGTATGCATAGAACAGGTGCGGTGGCTTATGCCTGTAATCCCAGCACTTTGGGAAGTCGAGGCAGGCGGATCACTTGAAGTCAGGAGTTCCAGACCAGCCTGGCCAACATGCTGAAACCCCATCTCTACTAAAAATACAAAAATTAGTCTGGTGTGGTGGCACGTGCCTGTAATCCCAGCTACTTGGGAGGCTGAGGTGGGAGGATCGCTTGAACCCGGGAGGTGGAGATTGCAGTGAGCCAAGATCTCATCACTGCACTCCAGCCCGGGTGACAGGGTGACACCCTGTTTCAAACAAAAACAAAAACAAAACACGTATGTGTGATTGCATGTGTGCTAAATGGTATTATTGTTTCTGGTTTGCACTTTGTCTATGAGGTTTTTTTTTTTTTTTTTGAGACAGAGTCTCGTCCTGCCGCCCAGGCTGGAGTGCAGTGGCGTGATCTTGGCTCAGTGCAACCTCTGCCTCCCGGGTTCAAGCGATTCTCCTGCCTCAGCCTCCCGAGTAGCTGGGACTACAGACCGGCGCCACCATGCCCAGCTAATTTTTGTATTTTTAGTAGAGATGGGGTTTCAGCACATTGGCCAGGATGGTCTTGCTCTCTTGGCCTCGTGATCCACCCACCTCGGCCTCCCAAAGTGCTGAGATTACAGGCATGAGCCACCGGGTCTGGCCTTGTCTATGAGCTTTAAAATGAACACATACATCCTGTGCTTTAACGATTTAATTCCATGTGTGTGGGGTGATATCTATTCATTAAATGTGAAGTTTCACTGGAATCAAAAGAGCGTAAATAGCTTAATTTTTCCAGTCCACAACATTAACTCATATTGTCTTGCAAGGTATCAGGATAATAGTTCCAGCTGTTCTCTTCTTCCATGACCTCAGAAAATGAATGTTTTGTTTCTTTTTCTTTTTGTTATAAAATGAGGGAAAAGGAGAAAGTTTTAAGAATTCCTTCTTCCGCCGGGCACAGTGGCTCATGCCTGTAATCCTAGCACTTTGGGAGGCTGAGGCGGGCGGATCACAAGGTCAGGAGTTCAAGACCAGCCTGGCCAACATGGTGAAACCCCGTCTCTACTAAAAATACAAAAATTAGCGGGGCATGGTGGCGTGTGCTTGTAATCCCAGCTACTTGGGAGGCTGAGGCAGGAGAATTGCTTGAACCCGTGAGGCGGAGTTTGCAGTGAGCAGAGATTGCACCATTGCACTCCAGCCTGGGCGACAGAGCAAGACTCCGTTTCAAAAAAAGAAAAAGGAAATTTTTCCTCTTTATCTTTTGCCTCCTTCTCTTCCTCCTCTTCCTTTTCCTCCTCCTCCTCCTCTTTCTTCTGCTATAAAATGCGTGACTGAACCATGCCTCTCTCATCACCTTCTACATGCCCCCTTCTCTCCCAAGAGTGATTGACGGCCGGAACCTAATGCCCCTGCTGGAAGGAAGGGCGTCCTACTCCGACCATGAGTTCCTATTCCACTACTGTGGGGTCTATCTGCACACGGTCAGGTGGCATCAGAAGGACTGTAAGTATGAAGGCCGCGGACACGTGGAAAGATGATAAGGGCCCTGTTCCTGTCTCCTTCGTCTCCTGGAGGAAGTTGTACCATGTGCGGATATTGCTCAGCCATGATGGTGCTTTTTCGCTGGGAAAGCCACATACACAGTGCACTGCAGTAGGATTTTTATTTTATTTTATTTTATTTTGAGATAGGGTCTCTCTCTGTCACCCAGGTGGAGCGCAGCGGTGTCATCTTGGCTCACCACAACCTCCGCCTCCCGGGTTCAAGTGATTCTCCTGCCTCAGCCTCCTGAGTAACTGGGGCTATAGGCACCCACCACCACAACCAGTTAATTTTTTTTTTTTTTTTGAGACAGAGTCTCGCTCTGTCGCCCAGGCTGGAGTGCAGTGGCCGGATCTCAGCTCACTGCAAGCTCCGTCTCCCGGGTTTACACCATTCTCCTGCCTCAGCCTCCTGAGTAGCTGGGACTACAGGCGCCCGCCACCTCTCCCGGCTAGTGTTTTGTAAATTTTTGTACTTTTAGTAGAGATGCGGTTTCACCATGTGGGCCAGGCTGATCTTGAACTCCAGACCTCAGGTGGTCTGCCCACCTCGGCCTCCCAAAGTGCTGGGATGACAGGCGTGAGCCACTGCGCCTGGCCTGCAGTAGGATTTTAGGGGGATGTGTTTGTGAGAGAGATTTGTGCCCAAAGGGTTTCATTTTAAATTTTAAAAATATTTATAAAATAAAGATGAGATCTTACTATGTGGCCCAGGCTGGTCTCGAACTCCTGAGCTCAAGCAATCTTCTCTCCTTGGCCTCCCACAGGTGTGACCCACCACAGCCAATCCACCCAAAGCGTTTTAGCTTAGGGAGGTGAGTGTTGACACAGACAGACCAATGCCATTGCAATATTTTCATGACTTAGATTTTCCGAGAGAAGGGGCTATACCCTACCACACAGGTTCACGGTGGGAAGCACCAGGGCTTGACTTGGAAGCACAGGCAGGAAGGAATGAAGAGCCCAGGCCGCAGCCTTTATTATTAGGGTTTCCAAGGGAAAGGTCAGGCAGGGCAGGATGAACAGCTTCAGACTGGTAGTTTGAGTAATTACAGTAAGTTTGGAGCAACAGGGACTGTCGCTAGCTGCCTGGTACCCAGTGCTTGGTTGATTTAGGTCAGATCAAGTATCAGCTGACTGTGTGAGAGTTAGGTAAAGGAGGTGGTTGCTTGCATAGGAAGGGTGTGTTCCTAAGTGAGTTGTTACTATTTGTATTAGTCCATTCTCATGCTGCTGATAAAGACATACTCAAGACTGGGTAATTTATAAAGGAAAAAGAGATTTAATGGACTCACAGTTCCACATGGCTGGGGAGGCCTCGCAATCATGGCAGAAGGCACATCTTACATGTGGAAAGCAAGAGAGAATGAGAGCCAAGCGAAAAGGGAAATGCCTTATAAAACCATCAGATCTCGTGAGACGCATTCCTTACCATGGGAACAGTATGGCAGAAACTGCCCCCATATTCAATGATCTCTGCCTGGCTCTGCCCTTGACCTGTGGGGATTATTGCAATTCAAGGTGAGATTAAGGTGGGGACAGAGCCAAACCATATCACTATTTTTAGGAATCAGCTAGCCCTGGGAGGAGCCGTCTTTCCCCGAGTCTATCAGGCCCCTCAAGCTGTCAAAATACTAGCCCGGCACAGTGGCTTACAGTTGTAATCTCAGCAGTTTAGGAGGCCAAGGTAGGAGGATTATTTGAGCCCAGGAGTTTGATATCAGCCTGGGCAACATTGCAAGACCCTGTCTCTACAAAGAAAAAAAAAAAAAAAAGAAAAAGAATTAGCCAGGAATGGTGGCATACAACCGTAGTCCAGCTACTCAGGAGGCTGAGTGGGAAGTCTGAGGCTGCAGCTGGCAGTGATCGTGCCACTGTACTCCAGCCTGGGTGACAAAGTGAGACCCTGCCTCAAAAAAAAAAAAAAAAAAAAAAAAAGTCAAAACATTATAGGATACAGAAAATTAAGAAAACATGATTAATGTGTGTGTGTAAGTATGCATTAGCTTGTGTGAATGTATACATGAGAGAGAGAACAAGAGAGAGAGACTATGAATACCCACAACTTAGGGATGACTGAAGTAATTATTCTAGCAACGAGAAGTACATTTTTCAACGTGGCCTGCATGGTGGTTGCTTCTCTCCACCTTCCTTCCTTTCTAACATCCTAGTGATTGTTTCTGTCCCACATTCACGCTATGGGAGTCAATACAAACAAATATAAATTAACAAATAGTATTGATTGCCTTACACCTGTAAAGAAAGGTCTTCTGGAGTCATTGCATGGAATTCCAGAATTCTTACTTGGTTGGATTTAACTTTATTTGCAGGAGGAATTTTCTCTGATGGGATCAGTCACTTGTGGTGTGATGTATCTTCATTTTGATGCAGATAGTCCTACATAAAACAATTACAAAAACAAAAATAAGTAAAAACCTATGTTTTTAAGATTCTATATGAGTGCAGGACATGATCAATGATAAATAAAACAGCCCCGTAAACAGCATAAGCCTCCCAAATTTAACTATAGAGGATTATACAGTAGAATTTTTTTGTTATTATTTTTTCTCACCATAATTCCAGAAGTTGGGAGCATGGGGCTGACACAGTGCTCAGTACCACGGTCATGGGACCAGGATTCTTGTTTCCACTTAGCCACCTCTGACACACTAGCTTTCATTCTTATGCGTCTCACCCCATGGTTGCAAAGTGGCTGCAGTTCCTCCAGGCATCACACCTGCACTCCATGCAGTAAGGAGGGAAAAAACCAAAGGCGGTAAAGAATCCAGTTAGATGATTTAATCCTATTTTAGTAGGAAAGCACAGCTTCTCTGCAAGACTCCACCAGTAGACTTCGGTAAAATTCTCATTGACCAGAGGCTGGGCAATGCTTATGTTTTCTATCTAAAATTGATCACTGCAGCCAGGCAGGGTGGCACCCCAGCTACTAGGGAGGCTGAGGTGGGAGAATCACTTGAACCCAGGAGGCAGAGGTTGCAGTGAGCCTAGATGCTGCCACTGCACTCCAGCCTGGGCGACAGAGCGAGAGCTTACCTCAAAATAAATAAGTAAATAATAAAACATAAAAAAAAATTGATCTCTGAAAATAGATTTGCTAACCATTTCATATCAGAAGAAAGAAGAAAGGGAGGGAGGGAGAGAGGAAGGAAAGGAAGGAAGGAAGGATGGAAGGAAGGAAGGGGAAGGGGAAGGGGAAGGGAAGGAAGGGAAGGAAAGAAAGGAGGAAAGGAGGGAGCGAGGGAGGGAGGGAAGGAAGGAGGGAAAGAAAGAAAAGGAAGAAAAAAGAAATGGAGGAAAGAAGGAAGGAAGGAAAGAAGAGAGCGAGAAAGAGGGAGGGAGGAAGGGAAGAGGAGGGAGGAAAAGACAGAAGAGGGAAGGAGAAAAGGATAAAGAATGATTAATTTTGCCAAATTACTTTTGTCAATTTCAGATGTGAAAGTGGTATTTAGCCTTGGATCACTTTTAATTTTGTTTGTACCTAATCAGATTGAGGTAGAATTTTAATTTGGTATTCCCAGAATTACCCTATTCCCACTTGGGTCGTCATTGTTATCTCCAAATGTTCTCATGACAAGATTTCTAAAAATGTCTTCAAGTTTGCAGTAAAATTGTACATTGTTCTTAGAGTTGAAGACATGCTACTGTTGCTGTGTAATTTTGTGCAGAAGAGTATTATCAATCACTAGAAAAAGCATTTGAGAAAAACATCTTTAATGAAAAGAGTCCTAAAATCACCACCAAGATGGTATCATAATGCAACTTACTTTTTAGGTGCAACTGTGTGGAAAGCTCATTATGTGACTCCCAAATTCTACCCTGATGGAACTGGTGCCTGCTATGGGAGTGGAATATGTTCATGTTCAGGGGATGTAACCTACCACGACCCACCACTCCTCTTTGACATCTCAAGAGACCCTTCAGAAGCCCTTCCACTGAACCCTGACAATGAACCATTATTTGACTCCGTGATCAAGAAGATGGAGGCAGCCATAAAAGAGCATCGTAGGACACTAACACCTGTCCCACAGCAGTTCTCTGTGTTCAACACAATTTGGAAACCATGGCTGCAGCCATGCTGTGGGACCTTCCCCTTCTGTGGGTGTGACAAGGAAGATGACATCCTTCCCACAGCTCCCTGAGACCATGGGGACCATGTGTTACCCACCACAAACTTACTGTTACAATGGTCATAGAAGCAGAGCTCACCTGACTGATTCATTCCATTTGGGATAAAAACTGATGGCCTCACCCACTGTTTTATCCTCAGAAATCAGTTCTTTCAAGAGCTCAGTGAAATTAAAGTGGGTCCATATATAACAGTGAACCTGGAGGGGAGCATTTGTTGTACAATTTTTTTCTAGTATATAATTGTGCCATTGCCCAAGGGAAAGAGCAGATCAAGGTGACTTCAGCAGAATCTTGTAGAGCTTTTTGTTCCTAGAATTCATGGAAGCATCAGGTCCAATGTCATAAGTTAGAAACTTCTGCTTGCAGATTCTATACCCAGGCATGCTAGCTTTCTAATAAATCATGATAAGTACTTAATTTTTTCATGAAGCAGAGGGTCACATAAAATTTGAAGTAGTACTATTATAGTCAGATTGACTTCTTGATTTTCTCTCTTTCCTTCTTTTCTCTTCCTGTCCAATACACATCTGGTTATGAGAAAAAATACTGGGCTGAAGTTCTTGACTTTGCTTCCTGGTAGCTATATCATCTCTGTGATTTGGTTTCTTCATGTGTAAAATGAGAAAACCAGTGTCTACTTCACAGAGTAGCTATGAGGATTACATGCATTAATTAATGTGAAATTACCTTGTGTAGAATAAGCAGTCAATAAATATTATAATTACAAATGTTGTTGTTGTAAGCATCATCAATTGCAGTTAATTACGATTCCTTAAACACAAAATAAGAAAAATGGTGAAGAGTCAACATTTAAGAAAAAATAAACATGACTAAAACAATTATTTAATTGAAGGAAGGCATTTGGCAATACACATAGGAAGTAGTTCTAAGCAGGATAAACAAACATAAATCCAAAATTTGAAGCATCTGTGACTGCAGACTACGAAAGACAAAGAAAAGATCACAGATGGATGCAGAGCAGGTGAGCCTCAAATTGGGGCTTATCCTGGGAGGGTTCTTGGCTTCCCACAGGAAAGAATTCAAGAGTAAGCCAGTGGTGGAAGAAACAGCTTTATGGAGAAGGTAGCGTCACAGTTCTGTGACTGCTCCTGCAGAGAGCAGGAGCTCAGGGCACTGCTGCAGTCATATTTATACCCACTTTTAATCACATGCAGATTAATGGGCAGTTTATGCAGAAATTTCTAGGAAAAGGGTGGCAACTTCTGAGTGCTCAAGTCATTGCCATAGAAGGGGGCAGTAACTCCCATGTATTGCCATGGCAATGGTAAACTGATATGGTATGCTGGTGGGCATGTCTTATGGAAAGCGGCTTCCATGTTTTAACTGGTCCTCAATTTGGTCCTCTGTCTGCTTCTGTTTCTTCTTCTCACCATTCCTGGGCTCAAGCAATCTTCCTGCCTTGGCCTCCCAAAGTGCTGGGATTATAGGTGTGAGCCACCACATGTGGCCAACAATGAATGTTCTTTATTTTATTTTATTATACTTTATATTTTGAGATAGAGTCTCACTCTGTCATCCAGGCTGGAGTGCAGTAGTGTGATCTCAGCTGACGGCAATCTCTGCCTCCTGGGTTCAAGTAATTCTCCTGTCTCAGCCTCTCGAGTAGCTGGAATTATAGGCACACACCACGACACCCAGCTAAATTTTGTATTTTTAGTAGAGACAGGATTTCATCATGTTGAGGAGGCTGGTCTCAAACTCCTGACCTCAAGCCATCCACCTGCATTAGCCTCCCAAAGTGCTGGGATTACAGGCATGAGCCACTGCGTCAGCAACAATGAATGTTCTTAATATCACTAACCTGTGCACTTAAACATGATTTAAAATGGTACATTTTGTTATGTGTTATTTTACCATAATTAATTTTTTATTTTTTTTATTTTTTTATTTTTATTTATTTATTTTTTTTGAGACGGAGTCTCGCTCTGTCGCCCAGGCTGGAGTGCAGTGGCTGGATCTCAGCTCACTGCAAGCTCCGCTTCCCGGGTTTACGCCATTCTCCTGCCTCAGCCTCCCGAGTAGCTGGGACTACAGGCGCCCGCCACCAGAAATGGAATCTTGCTCTGTTGCCCAGGCTGGGGTGCAGTGGGAGATCTTTTCTCAAAAACAAAGCAAAACCCCAAAAAACAACCTAACAAACAAATGCAATAACAACATCTTCTGCAATTTTTTAAGTTTGAAGATTACTTATTTCACTCAGAGCTCCCCTGTATTGCTTGTCTTTAATGCTGTTCTCAAATTGTGTGTGCGTGTGTGTGTATGTTTGTGTGTGTGTGTGTGTAGAGAGAGAGAAAGAGGGAGCAGCTAGCAGGTCCCTACATCACCCGAAAATCCATCATTTTCTCTTTATTCAATTCTGTAGTGGTGCGATCTCGGCTCACTGCAACCTCTGCCTCCCAGGTTCAAGCGATTCTCCTGCCTCAGCCTCCCGTGTAGCTGGGATTACTGGTGCCCGCCACCACACCCCACTAATTTTTTGTATTTTTAGTAGAGACGGGGTTTCGCTATGTTGGCCAGGCTGGTCTCGAACTCTTGACCTCAGGTGATCCACCCACCTCGGCCTCCCAAAGTGCTGGGATTACAGTCGTGAGCCACCGCACCCGCCCCGATTCTGCTATTTCTTATTCCTTTTTACATTGTAGCCACAGTGCAGACTTTGACCTGAAGGAACCAATTAATTATGCCTCCACTTCACTAATGTGCCACTAGGAGGCGCTAGACAAATATTTCTCAACTACTCGGTCAATGCGTTCAAGCATGCCACAGGTGTTCATGCTAGAGACTTGTCATTGAGGTTTTCTTGAGCCATTGGAAGGAAATGGCCATGAGGAAAAGACTCGGTTTGTTTTATGTTAATCCAGGGGATTTGAGTCAAAGTAGCCAATCTGTCCTCCACAATTCAGCATTTTTAGAGAAACAAAAAATGGTGGTGAAACATGCAGACTCTAAAACTGAATGTCTGCTTTTCAAGTTCTTTCTATTTATTGGCTAGGGAAAAATAAGTGTCACTTAACTTCTCTGTAGTGCAATGTCTCAACTTTAAAATGACTACAATAGCAAACTCTGCATAGAGTTGTTGCAAAGATTAAATAGATAAACATGCTAAAACACAAGAGGCTGGAACGGCATTTTAAGATGATAGTAATTTTATTTTATTACAAGAAACACTGAGGTTGAATTTTCTTAACCCAGAACTTAGATTAGGAAGAAGTGGTCATTAAAATATATCATGCATTATTACTTATATGGTCACCATTCTGTGCAGTAGATCATTAAACTTATTGCTCCTGGGAGGGGATAAATTTATTAACTTGCCTGATGTAATCATTCCACATTGTGAACATATATCAAAGCATTCCATGGTACACCATATATACACACACACATACATATACATATATATACATATTATTTGTCAATTAAAAATAAAAATAAAATGCTGACAAAATAAAAGGTGTTAAATGAATGCATAAGAAACATGAGGTAGGTGAAATAGGAGTCTTACTCAAACCATCTGCCCTGATCTGTCCATCATCCCATGCTGGGACATGAAAAGCCACATATTCAGAGCACTGGGGGAATTGAGAGAGAGTGAAGGACAGACAGAGTCTTCATCAGGGACGTTCCCCCACGGGAAGCCTCCTACCATGAACCTTAAAGACATGAGTTCTGGAAGGTGTCTAAGAAGGGATTTTCTGGGATTTGTGGTTTTGCCAGAGAGCTCGCAACACGGTAATGGGAGCAAACCCTTCTTTCATTATTATATTTTCCAAAACTCGTGGCAATATTTTGGATAATTGTTAAGGTGGTAGGAGAGAGATGTAAGAAACAGCCCCAGAGTGCCTTTGTGTTTGCTGCCCTGCATGTTTGCCAGAAAGAACATATTCCTCAGGTACTAGTCTCATGCTGCTGATAAAGACATACCTAAGACTGGGTAATTTATAAAGGAAAGAGGTTTAATGGACTCACAGTTCCACATCACTGGGGAGGCCTCACAGTCATGGTGGAAGGCAAAAGGCACGTCTCACATGGTGGCAGGCAAGAGAGAAAAAAGAGCCAAGTGAAAGGGGAAACCTCTTATAAAACCATCAGATCTCATGAGGCTTACTCACTACCATGAGAACAGTATGGGGGAAACCACTCCCACGATTCAATTTTCTTTCACTGGTTTCCTCCTGCAACACGTGGCAATTATGGGAGCTACAGCTGAAGATGAGCTTTGGGTGGGGACACAGCCAAACCACATCACCTCAGGTATGAAGAGACTGAAGAAATGAATGTGCCATTTTTCGTCTTTACAGAGTGTTTCAAATTTGCAAATGCTCAAAAATGTTATCCCTCAAAGACCTTTGAGGAAAAAGTTGGTTGATTGACTCCAGCAAAATGGAATGTAATCCAAGAAAGGCGAGAGTAGCCAAACACAGTGGCTCACACCTGTAACCACAGCATTTTGGGAGGCTGAGGTGGGAGGATCTCTTGGGTTCAGGAGTTCAAGACCAGCCTGGACAACATAGTGCAATCTCATCTCTACTAAAAATTTGTTTAAAATTGCTGAGTGCAGTGGCGCATGCCTGAAGTCCCAGCTACTCAGGAGGCTGAGGTGGGAGGATCACTTGAGCCCAGGAGACTGAAGCTGCAGTGAGCTGTGATTACACTACTGCACTCCAGCCTGGGTGACAGAGCAAGACCCTGTCTCAAAATACTACTACTACTACTACTACTACTACTACTACTACTACTGCTACTACTACTACTACTACTACTACTGCTACTACTACTACTACTACTGCTACTACTACTACTGCTGCTACTACTACTACTGCTACTACTGCTACTACTACTACTACTGCTGCTGCTACTACTACTACTACTGCTACTACTACTACTACTGCTACTACTACTACTACTAAAATAGAAGAGAGCACACAAGAAGCAGTGCTGAATACATAAATGTATAAAACAAAGTCTGAATGTGTTAGTGCATAGTTGTGAAAATAATCTGGAATTAACATTTCACATGGGAGGTAATTGAAAGAGCAGAGCAGAAAGAGAGAATGAGCATATGTTCATGTTTTTGTTTCATCTGGGAAGAAGACATAAGTAATGACTTTATATTTGATAGAAAATATAAGCTTAAATATGTGTGCTGACAGTTTAAAGGTAGTTACCACCAGAAAACTAGAAAAGATTTGTACAAGTTTCAGAGCCTTAATGGGAAATGTGTGAATTGAAGAAAACCTGACTCATGCAATCAGAGGTGGGTGGGAAAGAATTACACTGAAGTAGAAAGTCTGATATATGTAAAAAAGGGAAAATAATATGAAACAAAACTGCAGGACTCAATCCAAATATAACAGTGGTCATAATAAACATGGATGGATTAAAATTCCTTTTTAAAAAGATAGGCTTTCTGAATGGAAAAATAAACATAAAATCCAGACATACAGTAGTGCAGGAGGCAGCTTAATTAAAAACAAACAAACAAAATGTTGAAAATAAATGGATGCATTTGATATTCTGTTCCACTATCCAATCTAAGTAATGGTTAATTGTTTTATAGATTGTTCTTCAGTTTTTGTTTGTTTGTTTTGAGACAGAGTCTCCCTCTATCCCCCAGGCTGGAGTGCAGTGGCCTGATCTTGGCTCACTGCAACCTCTGCCTCCCAGGTTCAAGCAATTCCCGTGCCTCAGCCTCCGCAATAGCTGGTAGTAGAGGTACCCCCTACTGCACCTGGCTAATTTTTGTATTTTTATGAGAGAAAGGGTTTAACCTTGTTGGCCAGACTGGTCTCAAACTCCTGACGTCAGGTGATCCACCCACCTCGGCCTCCCAAAGTGCTGAGATTACAGGCATGAGCCACTGTGCCCTGACTTCAGTTTGGTTTTGTCCAGTGTTTTCTCATGATTAGACTGAGGTTATGCATTTTTGGCAAAAAAAAAATCATCAGAATTGATGTAAGTTTTCAGTGTGTCATGTTACGGAGTGCATGATGTCTTTATGTCCTGTCCTGGTGATGCTAAATTTGATCACCTGGATTAAGTGGTGTCTGTTGGAGATCTCCACTGTAAAATTATTATTTTTCTCTGATCCAGGAAAGGTTAAGCAAGAGTTCGGCACCATTTTAAGTCTAATAAGAAACATTTACTATCTAGTTTCTCTGAAGCCTGCTGCCTGTGGGCTACATGTGCATAATAAAAACTTTGGTCTCCACAACGCCTTATCCTCACCCAGGCATTACCTTTCTATTGATTATAGGTCTTTAATCAGAAATCCTTGGAATCCACCTATGACCTGGAAGCCCCCCACTTTGAATGGAATCCCACCTTTCTGGACTAAGCCAATGTACATCTGACATGTATTGATTAATGTCTCCTGTCCCCATAAATTGTATAAATCCAAGCTGTCACCCAACCACCTTGGGCACTTGTTCTCAGGACCTCCTTGGGGCTGTGTTGTGAGCCGTTGGTTAAATGAATAACTCTTCAAATATTTTACAGAGTTTGACTCTTTTCGTGGACAATAATTGGTGCCCTACACGTGGGGCCTCAGAAAAGACTCAGAATCCTTGATGCAGTTGCCTGAACCCGGAGCTAAGGTACCAGCGGGGCCATTGGAAGCCCTCCCTGGCTTCAGGTTTCTCCTCCAGTGGAACCGGTGAGTCCTCCGGAGCTCTGGACCTTCCATTTGGTTGATGGTCCTTGATTCATTCTGAGCTGTTTTTCTTTCTTCTTCCTCTTTTTTTTCTCCTAGGAAGTTGTCGTATAGGATCCTAATTTAGGTTTGGTGGTGCATTATAAAGGGTCTTCTCCACTGCCTTTTTCCCCTCAAATTAATCTCGATTGGCCTGTGTGTGCATTTGCGTGAGGAACTGAACTGCCGCTTTCATAGATAAATGAGAGGCTGAGCTCCTCAGCTTGTAAAAGAAAGGGGGTTTTGCTTCTCCTAACCAAAACACACCCCTGGGTGGTAAGGGTTGAGTGGGAGTGTCTGGGGGATTGGCTCCCACCATGATGTGCAGTGACCCTACAGGGAACCGCACAACAAAATTAATTCTAAGAGGCTCACCCAGGAGACAGGTGTAGGAGCTCATCACTTGCCATGTTGAGCCCTCTTGGAGGTCTAGACCTCTGGAGAGAGAAACGGAGACAGGTAAAAGGGTAGAATGACTCAGTGGTGACATACAGTGTAGCCCCTTCCACAGCCAGCACACTTCAATCCACCCTACTAAAACCTAGGCCACAGATGAGTTCCTCGTTTTTTAAAAAAGTGGGAGACATAGCACGTAAGAATGAGGAAAGGCAGAGAGAACGACCCCCATTTGGGCACCCCTTTTGGTTTTATGGTTCCTCTACTTGTAAGTATTTGTGTAAGTAGGAAAAGCTTGAGGGCATGCCCGGTGAAACAAAAAGCTTCCCTGTTACATATTATGTCTGTGCTTGTTCACACTTTAAACCGCTGCACACATTACATCAGAGAAAATTCCAGCCCAAAGTTCAACCTGCAACCATTCAGTTTCTAAGTCCTCTATTTTGCTATTTTCTTTTCTGCCTACTTTAAATCTTCTGTTTACTTCTTTTTCTTTTCTTTCTTTCTCTTTCTTTTTTTTTTGAGACAGAGTCTTGCTCTGTCACCCAGGCTAGAGTGCAATGGCGCAATCTACTGCAGCCTCTCCCTTCCAGGTTCAAGCAATTCTCCTGCCTCAGCCTCCCAAGTAACTGGGATTACAGATGTGCACCACCACGTCTACCTAATTTTTGTATTTTTAGTGGAGACAGGCTCTCACCATGTTGACCAGGCTGGTCTCGAACTCCTGACCTCAAGTGATCCACCTGCCTGGGCCTCCCAAAGTGGTGGGATTACAGGCGCAAACCACCACTCCTGGCCTTTCTGTTACTTTTCCATTGCTGTTGAGATAGAAGTCACTGTTGGGATCCAACCTTTTTGTTTGTGTAAACTGGTGAGTCTGTGTTGATATCTCTTGGCTAGAGTTCCGAAGCAAAAGCTATAGGATCTTTGTATGAGTGTGTATGCGTGTTTGATTTCTTTATGTACGTGCAAATATGTGTACATACATTTTTTTTTATGTGCTTTAGCCATGAAGTGTCAAACTGGCTTCAAGTTAAAGAGTATTCATAAATTAAATACTAAGCCAAAACGCTTTTCAAGTTCACGTGACTTACATAAATCTTTAATAAATAAGCTGGCTTTAAAATTATTGGTACAATAGTATTAGAAACATTTAAAAAATTGTCAGCATACATGTTTGTTTCCATTTACTGATCAAGCAGTTTCATATTTACCTTCGACAGATATTATAAGGTGTCAAAATTTGGCATATGGCTTATAAAACTATAAACCCAGCAACTCAGCATGAAACAGAATAATCTCTGTTTGTGTACTTTTTGATAAATAAGATGTTTAATGTGATTAGTGTAATAAAAATAGCTAAATCCTAAGTTATCAGTAAAATATCTATATATCTAACTTTAAAATTTTTGCTTAGGTAAACACAAAATTCATAGACTATAAAAATGGTTAACAGGGAAATAAATTTAAACGATGACTATCACAGTTTTCACAGATGATCTAGGTAAAAGATTTTACAAAATTAATTAGGTAAACGTAATGAAACAAATGCTTGTAAATAAACATAATTTAGAATCTAAAGTTAAATAATAGATATTCATTAAATATCTGGGTCATTTTCAATGTTAAAAAATTATAGAAAAACTTTTCTAAAAAATATGTTCTTATTAAAATCTAAGTTATTTTCATCTAATTCCATGTTTATTTATTTATATTTTTTGAGATGGAGCCTCGCTCAGTCTCCCAGGCTGGAGTGCAGTGGTGCAATCTCAGCTCACTGCATCCTCCGCCTCCCAGGTTCAAGCGATTCTCCTGCCTCAGCCTCCCTAGTAGCTGGGATTACAGGTGTCCACCACCACGCCTGGCTAATTTTTGTATTTTTAGTAGAGATAGGAGTCTCGCCATGATGGCCAGGCTGGTTTCAAACTCCTAATCTCAGGTGATCCACTCACCTAAGCCTCCCAAAGTGCTGGGATAACAGGTGTGAGCCACTGCACCTGGCCAGATTCCAGGTTTATTTAAGGGTTATTTATGAAATACAGTAAAAGGAACCAAGAAATAAGAGATATAAAGAAAGTAGGCTGGGTGCAGTGGGTCACATCTGTAATCCCAGCACTTTGGGAGGCTGAGGCAGGCGGATGATGAGGTCAGGAGTTTGAGACCAGCCTGACCAACACAGTGACACCCCATCTTTACTAAAAATACAAAAATTAGTCAAGCATGGTGGCATGTGCCTGTAATCCTAGCTACTCAGGAGGCTGAGGCAGAAGAATTGCTTGAACCCGGGAGGCAGAGGTTGCAGCGAGCCGAGATTGTGCCACTGTACTCCAGGTTGGGTGGCAGAGCGAGACTACTCTGCTCAAAAAAAAAAAAAAAAAAAAAAAAAAAAGTTACAAGGAGGTATTTTTGGTAAGAAATGTTAAAAGAAAAATAATTTTGTATGAGAAAGAATCTTGTATGTTTAATTTTTCTTTTCACATAAAATAACTGGTTGTTTAAGAGAGATGTTTAGGACAGAACAGAAAGTTCAAGCAGGTTGTATATGGTCTGTGCATGTCATAATACAGTCTGTAAAAAAGGAATTCAAAAAAATTTGTATGTAATTAAGTTTTCTATAATTAAAAGGAAATTATAATCATTCTAGGTATTGGACTTCAATAATAAAAATACAGTAATGCAAAAGGAGATAATTGGTTAGAACAAGATTTTCTTAAAATACTGATGTACTCTTAGTGAAACTGCAAGAAGTTTTTAATTTTTGAATTCCATCATCTCTTCTTGAAATTCTTCAGATTGACATCTTAGGGGTTCAACTTCTGCTGCATCCTGCTCACCTCAGAGCGTTCCCTCTTTTGAAAAGGAAAAGGCCTGGGATGGTAATTCTCTCCTTCAACTTTTGCTGGCTCCTGTAATTTTTTAAAAATTAATAGTCTAAAGGAAGAGAGAGAATTTTTGAAAACAGGCAAATGAAAAATTGTATAGGATGTGCCTCTATCTGTGTGTCTGTCTATATGTTTATTTATTGTTTGTTTGTTTGATTGATTTGTTTATTTTTGAGACAAGGTCTCACTCTGTCACCCAGGCTGGAATGCAGTGGTGTGATCTTGGTTCACTGTTGCCTTGAGCACTGGGCTCAAGTGATCCTCCTGCCTCACCTCAGTCCCCCAAGTAGCTGGAACCACAGGTGCATACTATCTCGTCCAGCTAATTTTTTCTTTTTTTTTTTTTTTTGTAGAGATGGGATTTTTCCATGTTGGCAGGCTGGTCTCAGTCCTGAGCTCAAGCGATCCACCTGCCTTGGCCTCCTAAAGTGCTAGGATTACAGGCGTGTGGCACCATACCTGGCATTGTCTGTAAGTTTCTATATGTGGTGAGGAAGTAATATTTCAGTACCAAATTACATGAAAGAGCTGTAATCAAACAGCTTAAAGAAAAGTAAGTGCTTATCAGACAACCAGAAGCTAGCTCAGATGCTTTTAATTCACATTCCTTTAGTAATCTTTAGTAATACTAATTTGATAAATTTAATTTCAAAATCCTGTCCAGTGGTTTAAAATCTTAGAGTCATGTTAGACGGGACTGTTCCCTTGACCTTGACCCCCTTCATGGGCAGGAACTGGAGTGACTCATGTTACTCAGCCTGCAGTTTATGGACAGCTTTGTGTTAACAGCTCAGTGAAGGGTCAAGGTGACAGCCTTCTGCACCTGTCCTTTTTGACACCGAGTTCTTGTTTGGTATTCAAGAATCATCAGGTCACACAAACTGTTTGAAAGATGATGAATGTGGAGGACTTTAATGAGCAGTGGAAGTGGTTCTCGGTGGAAGAGGAGCTGGAAAGGGGGTGGTGTGTGAAGGTGATGTTTCTCTGAAGCCTAGCCTTCTCTGGCTGGGCTGCCCTCCAAAACCACGTCGTCTGAAGTTAGTCGTGTTTATCTGTAGTCTCCAATGCTCAGTTACTTCTCTGCTCACCACTCAGCAGCTTGTATCCCTGCCAGTCAGCTGCTTGTGTTGCTTTTTTCTTTTTCTTTCTTTCTTTTTTTTCCTGCCAGCTGGTCTGGTCTTTATGGGCACCGGATAGGGGCAGGGAAGGCCAGAAAGGCCATCATTTGGGCAGAAAAACGAGGCCAGCTGCTTTCACATAGGGCTGAGCTTCCAGACTTGAGGCTGCAGTTTAGCCGGGAGCCCAGCGGTCCTGTATCAATGTTAGATTAAATTAGGTAATCCCAGGTTTTGCACTGGAAATTAGGGTTACTGGGAGTTGGGATAGTAGGAGAGTAAGATGTATTTTTGGTGAGGTTTATAAAAACATAAAGATGTGGTTTTTGCCAAAGATTATGTAATATTTACAGGCTATTTAAAGGTCACTTTAAAATAAATGGAAAATTATACAGACGAAACTCATTGGAGAAAGAAAAATAGAGGTGGGAAATGAGAAACCTTTGATTTTTGGGTGGCCACGTGGTCACACATGGTACTGAAGCGGCATCATTGTCTGGGGTAAATACCCGAGATTCATTGTCTCATGGCCACAGAAAACGAGGACGTGGACACACAGAATGAGTTGAGAGCAGAAATTTAATTGGCAAAAGAAAGAGAAGAGCGCTCTGCAGCAGAGCGGGGTCCTGGAGAACTGGGTTGCTGCTTCGGTGCTGAAACGCAGCAAGTTTTATAGATGAGCTTGAGGAGGTGGCTATGATTTACATAGGACGCAAAACATTGGTTGAACCAGGTGTACCATTTGCATAGGGCACGTAAAACTGGTTAGGACTAGGTGTGTCATTTGAATAGGGCATGAAAAGCTGGCCTAATCTTTTTTTTTTTTTGAGATAGAATTTTGCTCTTGTTGCCCAGGCTGGAGTGCAGTGGCGCCATCTCGGCTCACCGCCTCCCAGGTTCAAGCGATTCTCCTGCCTCAGCCTCCTGAGTAGCTGGGATTACAGGTGCCTGCCACCACACCTGGCTAATTTTGTATTTTTAGTAGAGATGGGGTTTCTCCACGTTGGTCAGGCTGGTCTCAAACTCCTAACCTCAGGTAATCTGTCCACCTTGGTGCCTAATCTTTTATTATGCAGATGGATTATTTACCTGGCTAGTGCCATGTTGCCTTTTTTGTTTGTTTGTTTTGTTTTTTGTTTCGTTTTGTTTTGTTTTTTTGAGACGCAGTTTCACTCATGTTGCCCAGGCTGGGGTGCAGTGGTGTGATCTCTGCCTAATGCAACCTCTGCCTCCCGGGTTCAAGCGATTCTCCTGCCTCAGCCTCCTGAATAGCTGGAATTACAGGCGTGTGCCACCACGCCTGGTTAATTTTTGTATTTTTTTTAAGTAGAGATGGGGTTTCACCATGTTGGGCAGGCTAGTCTCAAACTTCTAACCTCAGATGATCCTCCCACCTTGGCCTCCCAAAGTGCTGAGATTACAGGTGTGAGCCACTGTGCCTGGCCTCTGGTTTTTAACTGTACACGTGGTGACAAAGAAAAGGGAAGAGGGAGCCTCCATGTTGAACATACCTGGCTTCCAGGTAGCGCTTTTCCATTGGCACAGCTGCCAGCATTTACCTACGCGAGCTTCCAGCTTGCTTATCTATGCCTGCAGCTCGATTTTCCAGGCTGCTCTTTGTTAAAAAGAAATGATTTGAGGGCTCCTTTTTTAAAAGGGAAATTCTGCCAAGGACTATTTTAGCCTCACTATCTGCCTGAATAATTTCTTTCTAGTTCCTCTATCAGTAAGGAGATGCAGCTGGCTTGTCTTCAGTCACTAAAGGTCAAAGCCACCCGACAAATTTAGAGATGGATCCTACTCATACTCCCAGGGAATTTAGTTCACTGGATATATAGGAAATGCAAATTAATAAGGAAAAAGTGAACTATTCAATCGCTTGCTTACTGCCTCTGTAGTTACTAAAATGAAAGTAAAAGAGTGCTGGCTTGGGCGTGAAGGCCACACCAAGCTCAGATGTGGGTCTGTCTCAGATCAAAGCTTCCTACAAAAGGAAAAATTAAGCCAGGCCAACCAAAAGTTACTTCTGAGACCTGTGATTACCAAGAAGATAGACATGTGGAGGAAGGGCAAAACCAAGTAACTATTAAACTCAGGGTATTTACAGGGCTGTTCAATCTTTCGGCTTCCCTGGGCCACATTGGAAGAAAAATTGTCTCGGGCCATGCATAAAATACACAAACAATAATGATAGCTGATGAGAAAAAAAAAGGCAAGAAAATCTCATAATGTTTTCAGAAAGTTTACAAATTTGTGTTGGGCCACATTCAAAGCTGTCCTGAGCCACGTGCCGCGCAGAGGCTGTGGGCAGGACAAGCTTGAAAAGGAATTGGTTTGTCTTCTAGATTGGTATCGTCAGCTTCCTGAGTTCCCTTTTCTAAAAATGGGTTGTAAGAATGACTAAGAACAGTATGTTTAAATTTTTTTTTTTTTTTTGAGAAAGAATCTCATTCTGTCACCCAGGCTGGAGTGCAGTGGCATGATCTCAGCTCATTGCAACCTCCACCTCTGGGGTTCAAGTGATTCTCCCACCTCAGCCTCCTGAGAAGCTGGGATTACAGGCACATGCCACCATGCCCGGCTAATTTTTCTATTTTTTGGTAGAGATGGAGTTTCACCATGTTGGCCAGACTGCTCTTGAACTCCTGACCTTAGGTGATCTGCCCACCTTGGCCTCCCAAAGTGCTGGGATTACAGGCGTGATCCACTCTGCCCAGCCAATATGTTTAATTTTTAAATGCCACAGAAAGAAAGAGCATGTTTGGGTTGGTGCAGGGCCTGCAGCTCCCTCACTATTAAACACTTGCTGATGAGTGTATAGGACCCAGATGCCCAGGAAGTTTTTCCGGAGGAAATGGCCAGCCTGGTGGACTGGGTAAACACCACCACAAGGTCTGTTTATCCTGAGAAGGGGACTGTCCAGCCTTCCCTATAAAATGCCAAGTGGAGCACCCCTGATAAAACAGCTGATGTGCTTCATATGCAAGCCATGTGGGATTGGCTTTATGATGACCGGGATATTCACCAGCTGAATATGCCCATTACCCAATGTATTAGTCCGTTTTCATGCTGCCGATAAAGACATACCTGAGACTGGGCAATTTACAAAAGAAAGAGGGGTAATTGGACTTACAGTTCCACGTGGCTGGGGAAGCCTCACGATCATGGAGGAAGGCAAGGAGGAACAAGTCACATCTTACATGGATGGCAGTAGGCAAAGAAAGAGAGCCAAGCAAAAGGAGTTTCTCCTTATAAAACCATCAGATCTCATGAGACTTATTCACTACCACAAGAACAATATGGAGGAAATCGCCACCATAATTCAATTATCTCCCACCAGGTCCCTCCCACAACAATGGGAATTATGGGAGATACAATTCAAGATGAGCTTTGGGTGGGGACACAGCCAAACTATATCATTCAGGTCATTCTGTGAAAGGAAAATAAATCTCAGGACCCCAAAATCACTAAGCCAAGAGAAAAGTCAAGCTGGGAACTGTGTCAGGCAAGCCTGCCTCCCATTTGATTCTTAAATGAGACAGCTACAAAGATAAGAAGCTACATACTCCCCTCACAATTTGTGCTTAAGGAAATTCCTTGTGGACAAAGGACAGACGCAACTCAAAGTCATCCTTCCAAGGCTCCCCTGAGACAAATGCTTATCTGATAACTTCCTCTGTGCCATTGCTTATGTAAAAGTGCAGATTCATTGAGCCAGCCTAAATTGTGTATTCAGTGGAAAGCTGATCAAGGACTCAAAAGAATGTAACCTTTTGTCTCGTATCTACTTCTAATCTGAAAGCCCCCACTTCAAGTTGTCCTGAATTACTGAACTGAACCCATGTATGTCTTACACATAATGACTGATGTCTCATGTCTCCCTAAAATGTAAAAAAGCAAGCTGTGCCCTGAGCACCTTGGGCACACGTCGTCAGGACTTCCTGAGGCTGTGTCACGGGTGCATGTTCTCAACCTTGGCAAAATAAACTTTCTAAATGGACTGAGACCTGTCTCAGACATTTTGGGTTCACAATAGATTCTCGGTGTATTAACGATGTTAGTTGAAGAACTGTGAGGTTCACACATTTGGAAAGCTTCATTTCTACAAATGTTGTGGTTCAAGTTTCCCTTTCTACAAGAGCACCCCAGGTGACATTACTCTTGCAGAATCAAACAATGGTTTGACAAAACTTATCAAATTTGCTGTTGTAGCTTTCCCTCATGGGTCTTACAGATGCTACTAAAAGACTAGGGTGTTAACAAAAAGAGACAAACTGTAAAATTATTTAAGAGATTTATTCTGAGCCAAATATGAATGGCCATGGCCGCCCATGACACAGACTTCAGGAGATCCTGAGAACATGTGCCCAGTGTGGTCAGAGTACAGCTTGGTTTTCTACATTTTAGGGAGACATGAGACATCGATCAATACATGTAAGATGTACATTGTTTCAGTCCAAAAAGGTGAGATAACTCAAAGTGGGGGATTCCAACTCATGGATGGACAAGACACAAAAAGTTGCATTCTTTTCCGTCTTTGATCAGAATACACAATTTACATGTGACGGGGATTGGGGGGTGGCGGTGGTGGGTAGAGGAATAGTGACTGATGCCTGTTCAGTGAATCTGCATGTTTGCGTAAACAATAGGGCAGGGGAAGCTATCACATATGCATTTGTCTCAGGTGAGCAGAGAGGGCTGACTTTCACTTCTGTCTCTCCTTTGTCGCACATCTCTGAAGATAAGCCAAGGTGAAATTGAACAGAACAGTTTTAGGGTAAAGATCTTGAGGTGCACAAAAATTTTCTTTGTGGGCAAATTGTGAAAGCGGTATGTAGTTTTTTGGTTTTGTTTTGTTTTGTTTGTTTGTTTTTGTCTTCATAGCTGTCTTATTTAGGAAAAAATGGGAGGCAGTTTTTCTGATGCAGTTCCCAGCTTGCCTTTTCCCCTTGGCTTGGGGATTTTGGTTTCCTTTCACCAATTAACAAGTAAAATTAATAAATTAACAAACAAAAACAGGGAAGGGAAAAGTGAGTCAAAGGGCTCATGCCAGAGGGTGGAAATCTTCAGATAATAATTTTATTATTATTATTAATTTTTTTTTGGAGATGGAGTTTCATTCTTGTTGCCCAGGCTGATGTGCAGTGGCAAGATCTCAAGATCTCAGCTGCAACCTCCGCCTCCCTGGTTCGAGCAATTCTTCTGCCCCAACCTCCCGAGTAGCTGGGATTACAGGTGAGTGCCACCATACCCGGCTAATTTTTTTGTATTTTTAGTAGAGACGGGGTTTCACAATGTTGGCCAGGCTGGAATGTTTAGATAATTATTAAGAAATGAAACAAAGAAAAGGAAAATTGATGGAATTAAAGCAAAAAGTCTTTACAACATGATCAAAGGTTGAGTGGGCCACAGGGAGCCCCAACTGGTCCCCCAACATTAAGGGGCCCCATGCCAGTTTTCTTCATTTGCCTCAGACTGGAGAAGTTTAAGAACAATTGAGGCCAGGCACGGTGGCTCACGCCTGTAATCCCAGAACTTTGGGAGGCCAGGGTGGGCGGATCATCTGAGGTCAGGAGTTCGAGACCAGCCTGTCCAATATGGTGAAACCCTGTCTCTACTAAAAATACAAAAAAATTTGCTGGACATGGTGGCGGGTGCCTGTAATCCCAGCTACTGGGGAGGCTGAGGCAGGAGAATCGCTTGAACCCAGGAGGCAGAGGTTGCAGTGAGCCGAGATCACGCCATTGCACTCCAGCCTGGGCAACAAGAGTGAAACTCTGTCTCAAAAAAAAAAAAAAAAAAAAAAAAAGAAGGAAAGAACACTTGGAAGATGGCCAAGTAGCTGACCTAAGAGATCAAGTGCATGGTTTGGCGTTTAGACTTGAGGTTTTATGCACTGACCTTTAGACTGTAGTCTTGTGTCCCTTCTCCCCTGAGTCTTCCCTTGGTGTGGGCTGTCCGCATGCACAGAGGCCTGCCGGCGCTCGGGAGGGGAGCATGCGCAGTGTGTTTACTGGAGTTGTACGCGTGCTCACTTGAGGCGTTCTTCCCTTACCAGCCGCGTGTTCCTAGAAGGTTGTGACTACTCGGGAGGCTGAGGCAGGAGAATGGCGTAAACCCGGGAGGCAGAGCTTGCAGTGAGCTGAGATCCGGCCACTGCACTCCAGCCTGGGCGACAGAGCGAGACTCCGTCTCAAAAAAAAAAAAAAAAAAAAAAAAAAAAGAAGGTTGTAGACCAGTTAAACTCCGCCGTTTTGCCTCTTAGTGCGCATGCTTGAGCCCACTCACTCACCTGCTGAGATCGTATTGGGAAGCTGCTGACCACCAGTTTCAGGTGTTTTCTATTTATTAGGAGACGGCCTTTCCCTGGTGCTGACTGTGACCAATTATTATTTTAGAGAGACGGTTTAATAACCACCTGATGCTCGCCTGACATTCCTGGTGGGGTTGCGGAGAGCCTTTCCTGCCCTGCTTATGCCTGAGTAGCTACCTACTGTAACAATAACTGAACTCTTTCAACCAATTTCCAATGAGAAAATCTATGCATCTATCTATGACCTAGAAGCCCCCACTTTGAAGAGTGTCACCTTTCTTGGCTGAACCAATGTCCATCTTACATGTGTTGAGGGGTGTCTTATGTCTCCCTAAAATGCATAAAGCCAATCTAACTCAGCAACCCTGGGCACATGTTCTCAGGATCTCCTGAGGGCCAGTAGTCACTCATATTTGGCGCAGAATAAATCTCTTAGAATAGTTTATAGAGTTTGACCTTTTTCGTCAGCAGAGGCAATTACACCCTTGCTATGGGATGTTAACTGAAGCTAATGGAAATAATGATGTCCAAAAGAGTTCCATGATGAAACATAAATGGTTCATATAGGACCTGCTACCTGGGGAATGCAAAGATAATATACAAGGAGGGAGCCTCTTTTTCCTCTTCAGACTGACTCTGTAATTATGTGAGGATCTGCTGGTTTTTACAGTGCCCGATAAATAGCTCTTTGCATATGAATTGCAGTTCCAAGGTAAACAAACAACATCTTGTTTGGAAGGCTGTTGCTCTGGTTAAAGAAGCTTTAAGGACTTTTTTTTCTTTCGAGATATTTACAGTTTAGAGTGATTGGATAGCATATCTTATTGTGAGCAAAATTTACCTTTCTCTCTACCCGAGTTCTCCACAGTTTGGAAATTATTTCTGACTATTCCTATTTTATGGCAATTTATAGTGGTTTTCATGACTTTAGCAGGACTGTTTTCTTTTGAAATAGGACACAATTGTAGACACTGGTTATTTGACCAAGGCTTTGACTAAAATAATGTATTTTTAGGTAAAGTTCCAGCAAAGTCAGCCTGAGAAGAGCCCATATGACCAATCAATTCTTGCTGTGCTTCATGCAAATACTCAAGTATAATAAGCCTAAAACTTACTTTGCAGATGTATTGGTCTTCCTATATTTTTCTTCAGTAGAAAAGGAGGGCTAGAGAGACAGAAAAGTTGTTTCAACTATAACACACCTGTTACTAGATTCCAGCCCTGACCTTTGCTTTTATTATTTACTTATTTATTCATTTGAGACAGGGTGTTTCCCTCTTTCCCGGGCTGCAGTGCAGTGGCGCGATCTCATCTCACTGCAACTTCTACCTCCTGGGTTAAAGCGATCTTCCTATTTCAGCCTCCCAAGTAGCTGGGACTACAGGTGCATGCCACCGTGCCCTGTTAATTTTTGTATTTTTAGTGGAGATGGGGTTTTGCTATGTTGCCCAGGCTGGTCTCAAACTCCTGGTCTCAAGCGATTTGCCTGCCTCAGCCTCCCAAAGTGCTGGAATTACAGGTGTGAGCCACAGTGCTTGGCTGTGACCTTCGTTTTTAAATGCAGATGGAATCATGAATTATTTCTTGGCTACAATAATTCTCTAAAGATGAAACAGGTTATAATTTTATTCATGATGCTTTTAGTTGGCACCCTAATAGAAAAGTTCTTTTTTTCTGTTGTGACACACAAATTCTCTTGATTGTCAAAATTATGAATGTTATTTATCCCTTGTTGTTTTGCTTCTGAGAAAACCGGAATCATGGTATTCTGATGATCAGAGATAATTTGACAAAGCCTGTAAATATCCCTCATCTGGCATCCCATTGGGCCAAAACTATTTTTCATTGCCAATGCCCTGCTGCTAAAACTATACAAGCACCCTCACTCTAGACCCAGGGACTATCATGGAAGAGATGGGAGCGTGAGATTGTAGCAGCCGATTTTGAGAGAGAGAATTAGTTCAGACCCTTCAAATCAAGGATGGATACTAAACAGCAGGTAAAACAAGCAGTTTTTGCCTCCTGGGTTATTACCCTTTACATCCATCCAAACCATAACAAATTTCCTGCTCCCCATAGAATTAAAAGAAAATTACTGAGAGGATAAAGGTACTTCATGACAAATCCTCCTTGGTATAATACTCCAAGGTATGATTTATGTGTATACACACACACACACACATATTATATATATACATGTATACACTATATATAATATACATATATTATATGTATATAATTTTTTTTCAGCCAACTTAGGACAAATTACTAAAAAGTCTGTAAAAAGCATTACGACACAACAAAATTCTCTAAATTCCTTAGCTTAAAAGGTTTTAAATGTCTCTAAATTCCTTAGTGTAAAAGGTTTTAGCCATGCTTATATTTTGTGTAGCTAGTAGCTACTAGTCTGTAACTGCAACCAAGAACACAGTAGCTTGATGCATAGAAGGCAAAGAGAAGTTAATTTTGTAACCTCACTTTTGGCTTTGGCTTTTTGGCTTTTGTATTGCTTAAAGAATTTTAAAGGTTGATGAATGTCTGTCCGCCTTCATTCCCATCTGTCCTAGGACATTTAAATTGGCTGTAAGTCTTTGGGCTCTAAGCCCCTTTGTTATTCTCTTGCCAATGCACCACAATGTAGCAGTCTCTCATTGTAAGGTATCACCTGGAGTTTTTTGTCTCACAACCAAGAGAATTAAAGAGCATGGACACAAAGGTTGAGGTTGGAGCCAAAGTTTAATAAGCAAAAGAAGAACGCTGTCCACCACGGAGAGGGGGCCCGGAACAGGGTTTCTGTTTCACAGTTGAATGCAGAGGCTTTTATAAGAAACCTATGAGGGCTGGGCATCTTATTTGCACATGGTGCAAATTCCTGGTAACTTCATAACATCCTCCTAGAGCATACACAGACCCTTAGCTTGAGTTACTCTATATTGTTTTATTCCGCTCACTGCCCATGTCTCAGAGCACAGAATTTTCCATTGTGGTCATGTCTGGGCAAGTCGCCTGTGCACCCTCTCTTATCTGTGCAGCTGTGGGCATGTCTTAGGCAACCCCCCGTGCAAGTTCCCTTATCTGCAGTTCCTGCAGGCTGTTCTTTTGTTTGAAAGGATTCAACTGAGGACCCACCCTAACTGTCTGCCTAGCTGGTTTCTTCTTTCCTATTCTCTCACCTTGGCCATGGGGAATTCCATCAAGGGGCCAGATGGGCCAGGAGCAGGCAGTCATGCCACCCTGGCAATGCTATGGAACAAAATTAAACTTTAGTGGTCATTTATGTTGAATTGTGCACATCAGAGTACAGGAGGCTAATAAGCAATGAGACATGCCCAGGTTTGCATGTAAGTGAGAGGTAGGAACTCTGATAGCACCAAGAGCTCAAACTGACCCCTCGTTGCTAGTGGACAAAATGAGGTAAACATTTGTAAAAGGATTTCTGGACAAACTTTGTTCATCCTACTTTTTAGGGTTTAAATTTGAAAAACGGAAAATGCAAAGATATGGAAAAATAGTGCCAGGTGCAATGGCTCGTGTCTGTGGTCCCAGCACTTTGGGAGGCTGAGGCAGGTGGATTGCTTCAGTCCAGTATTCAAGGCCAGCCTGGGCAACATGGCGAAACCCCATCTCTACAAAAAAAATATAAAAAATTAGTTGAGTGTGGTGGCATGTGCCTGTAGTCCCAACTTTAGAACAAGAGGTCAAAGATGCAGTGAGCCGTGATTATGCCATTGCACTCCAGCTTGGATGACAGAGCAATACCTTGTCTCCAAAAAATAAAATAAAATAAATAAGAATACAGAAAAAATAGTAAGAAGAAAATCACAAGACTCTATAATCCCATCACCCAGAAATAACAGTTAAATTCCTGCCATATATTTTCATTATTCTTTTTATTAAAATAATCATTATTATTATTATTTTACAAATGTGTGTGTGCTCATTGTATTAGTTGTTTATGGTTGCCTAACAAAAATAGTTGTCCATTGCTGCCTATCAGTAATTTGTAGACATACCCCTACAAGTGCCAGACTCTGATATCTGGTCACAAATCTTTATACCCTTGTCACATGCAAAATATTGTTACCTCGTTCCAAAGCCCCCAAAAGTCTTATCCCATTGTAGCATCAGGTTAGTGAGCAGAATCTCATTAGTTGAATCATTGTATTTATGGAAGAAGCCTCTTGAGTAATGTTCCTTAGATAAACCTCTTCAAATACAGTATTATACATATAACTGTGTATTATACATAATATACAGAGAGTATATATTATATATGGAGTGTATATATATATATAATGTGTGTATGTATATGGTGTGTATTATATATGGAGTATATTTATGGTGTATAAATGGTGCATATATATCTATCTGGTGTAATTGGTGTGTGTATATATGTGTGTATACATATGTCATGTACATATATGTTGGATATATGTGTACATGGTGGGTATGTATCTATAGAGGGAATATATATTTATGTGGTATATGTATTATGTATAGACGTATATGGTGGGCCAATATTTTATATGCAGTGTATATTATGTATACACAGAAACACATACACATGCACATCCCATATATACTATATGAGTATATATGGATGGTATGGATGGTTATGGTGTGTGTGTGTATATAAATATAGGGTGTGTATATATGTGGTATGTGTATATATATGGTGTGAGTATATGTATATATGATATGTATATATGGTATAGAGTTATGTATATAGGAGATGCGAAATGTACATATATAGTGTGCAGAGGTGTATAGACATATGGTGCACATGTATTTTGCATATGTCGGCTATATATAGTGTATATATGGTAGGTGCAAACATATATATATTTCTTTTTTCTTTTTTTTTTGAGACAGGGTCTCACTGTGTGGCCCAGGCTGGAGTGCAGTGGCACAATCTCAGCTCACTGCAACTTCCACACCCTTCAACCCTAAAAGTGAGAAAAACGTATGTAGCATTTACAGGGTTTTAACTGTAAGGAAGATGCAGTTCCCAAGGAGATGGAGAGAGAAACTGACCTTTAAAGTGTAGCATCCACTCTGCTCCGCATTCTATTTCTTTTCACACAGGCACCTACACCGGTTAGATGGGGAAAGCATTCCTTGCGTCTTGCATATGTGGCAACAGAGACTAAGAGACAGAAAGGAGCTTGTCCAAAGATAGAGTTACATTTTTGGCAAAGGCAGAAATAGATTATCTAACTTCAAGGCCAATGGAACAGGTGTGGTCTTTTGAAGCCATTTCCTCATGTCACCCTTCCTTGTGACTTTTACTGAGCAGGGAGTTGGGACAGCCTAGGAGATGGTCATGAATGTTTCCCTCTAAGCACTGATCACAAAGAAGAGATTTTTGCCTTCCAAAGTTATTAGTGTGTTCATTTTTATCTCTCAGGAAAAAAGTGGCAAAGTTGGAGATGGTGTACACTTTCCTTTATTGCTTGATTGAGGTTAAAAAATTGGCCAGACGTGGTGGCTCACTCCTGTAATCCTAGCACTTTGAGAGGCCAAGGCCAAGGATAGCTTGAGCCAAGGAGTACAAGACCAGCCTGGGCAGCATAGAGAGATCTCGTCTCTACAAAAAATTAAAAAATTAGCTGGGTGTCGTGGTGCACACCTGTAATCACAGCTACTTGGGAGGCTGAGGTGGGAGGACTGCTTGAGCTCAGGAGCCAGAGGTTGCAGTGAGCCGAGATTATACCACTGCACTCCAGCCTGGGCAATCAAGCAAGATGCTGTCTCAAAACAACAACAACAACGACAACAAAAAAACCCCGAAAATCTTGTATTCTATTGTCACTCATCACATTATTTTTAACTAATTTTATTTTAATCACTTATTGTTGAGTCACCTCTGAGATTCTCTATTCCAGTGGCATCATTGTAAAATGAAACTGCCTTGTCAACTGCACTTGTTATGACACCAAGCTTCTGCTAAGAAAAAACAAATGCATAACTCTGCATAACCTATATCCTATGACAGGGTCTATGCCTCGCTGTATTTAAGCATTCATTTAGTCTTCAGCAGTGTAGTACTTTCACCTATGTTTTGTCAAATTCAAACATTTGCAATACTTCATTTATTTTTTCTGCATGTCCTTCATATTTTGGCTTTGCTAGTCCACTTTGACCAAAAAGCTTTGATTCTTTAAGTGTAGCCCTAAATATCCTATCTTAAGCATGGGTGTAATTTTCTTCTATTACCAACAGAGGTTCTTTTACAGTTTTTGAAATCACTGATGAAAAAGAAACAGCTCAAATTATATTCTACTACAAACATGATACATTCAGCCTGGCACGGTCAGTCATATCTGTAATCACAACATGTTGGGAGGCCGAGGCAGGAGGATCACTTGAGTCCAGGAATTGAGGCTGCAATGAGCTATGATCACACCACTGCACTCTAGCATGGGTGACAGTGAGACCCTGTCTCAAAAAAAAAAAAAAAAAAAAAAAAAAGATACATTCAAAGAGGTCAAAACAAAACAGTGTGAAACCTATCTCCCTGATTGCAGCTACCTCTTTCTATGCACACGCCTGCAATCCTTTTTCACCTATCACACACTAAAAATATTTCAGAATTATTGTTATCGCACGCTGAGGTCATCTAGGAATGTTTTAAAGAACCTGTGTCTCTCTGAAGTTCATCCTGCTTGTCTAACTTGTCTGGCAAGGAAATTATTTTCTTAATTATTATTGCTGAGAAAGACTGGGTGAGGTGGCTACCCCACAATTAGCAGATGTGAAACAAGAAGAAGTGAACAGGCTGCAAATTAGCAAGTTCTGTTAGCAAGTTCTGGCATGGGTGAGGCAGTTGCAGGAAATTGGTTTCCTGGAAACTATGCCCAGAAACTAGCCTGACATCATGAGAAAGCTCCCAGCATTCATAATGAGCTGCATATGAAGTGCCAGGGGAGGACACTGTAGGTGAGATGGACCACATTTTGAAATACACTTTTTCACACATTTTATTTAGGGAGAATTTCTGACATGTCCTCTGATAATTTGAACTTCCTTGATTTGCAGTTGTACATTGAGAGATCATTTCTTGGTCAAAATAAATGTTCAGCAGGTGTGAATGCTCTGTCCACAACCTTTTTTTTTTAAACAGTCTCGCTCTGTTGCCCAGGGTGAAGTGCAGTGGCGTGATCTCAGCTCACTGCAACCTCTGCCTCCCGAATTCAAGCAATTCTTGTGCCTCAGCCTCCCGAGTAGCTGGGATTATAGGCATGTGCCACCACACCTGGCTAATTACAAATTAATTTTTAAATTTGGGCAGATTTGCAAAACTATCAAGCTATTACCCTGTAACATCCTTAGCCCTCAGCTTGTCACTGCTTGCAATTTATTTTTATTTTATTTTATTTTATTTTATTTTATTTATTTATTTTTTTGAGACGGAATTTCACTCTTGTTGCCCAGGCTGGGGTGCAGTGGCGTGATCTCGGCTCACTGCAACCTCCACCTCCCAAGTTCAAGCCATTCTCCTGCCTCAGCCTTCCGGACCACAGGTGCATGCCACCCCACCTGGGTGATTTTTTTTTTTTTTTTTTGAGATGGAGTTTCGTTCTTGTCATATAGGCTGGAGTGCAGTGGCATGATCTTGGCTCACTGCAACCTCCACCTCCCAGGTTCAAGCGATTTTCCTGCCTCAGCCTCCCAAGTAGCTGGGATTACACGTGCCCGCCACCATGCCTGGCTACGTTTTGTATTTTTAGTAGAGACGGGGTTTCACCATGTTGGCCAGGCTGGTCTCGAACTCCTGACCTCAGGTGATCTGCCCGCCTGGGCCTCCCAATCCCAAAGTGCTGGGATTACAGGCATGAGCCACCATGCCCGGCCTAATTTTTTTTTTTTTTAGTAGAGATGGGGTTTCGCCATTTTGGCCAGGCTCGTCTCGAACTCCTCGACTCAAAGTGCTGGGCCTTCCAAAGTGCTGGGATTACAGGCGTGAGCCACTGCACCCAGCCTACCTACTGGACTTTTTTTCAGAGACACACTGTGGTTTCTCAAGAAAGAATGCCTGTTCCTGGTCCCAGCTGCACACTCACTTTACAGTGTGTGCTGTACTTGGTCAAGTGTATTGATATTGGAACACGAGCCAGAGTGGATGGGCCTTGGTCATAAATCATGAGACAGCTCTCCTTCACTGTCAGATAAAACCCAAATTCTCTATGACCACCTCCAAGGTCCCGGCATTGACGATCTGTTCTTTTCTTCCTGAAGGGACATCACCCCCGGTTCTCAGGGCGTCTCCTCACAAGCTTCTTACAAATGCCTTTCCTCAGGAATGTGACTCCACAATGACCTTTTTCTTTATTAAAAAATTTGCAGCTTACAATCAGCTTCCTCTATTATTATTATTGTTATTATCATTACTTGAAATAGGGGGAGAGTCTCACTATGTGGTCCAGACTGGTTTCAAACTCCTGGTTTCAAGCCATCCTCTTACCTTGGCCTCCCACAGTACTGGAATGACAGGTGTGAGCCCCCGCACCCGACTAAGTGTCCTCTTAAAACCCATGAAGTCTTTCAAAGCTGTCTTCTTTTCTCTATGGAATTCAAATCGCTAAAGCATTCCTGACAGTTTAGATAAGTTGGAGATAAACCCAACCTTTAGGATCAATGCATGAAACTGCTCTTTCTCTTTTTTTTTTTTTGGACAGAGTTTTGCCATCGATGCCCAGGCTGGAGTGCAATGACACAATCTCGGGTCACTGCAATCTCTGCCTCCCAGGTTTAAGCGATTCTCCTGCCTCAGCCTCCCGAGTATCTGGGATTACAGGCATGTGCCACTACGCCTGGCTAATTTTTTTTGTATTTAGTAGAGACGGGGTTTCACCATGTTGGTCGGGCTGGTCTTGAACTCTTGACCTCAGGTGATCTGCCCGCTTCAGCCTCCCAAAAGTGTTGGGATTACAGGCGTGAGCCAAACGCACCCAGCCAAAACTGCACTTAAAATCCAATCTTTGGCTGGGTGCAGTGGCTCATGCCTGTAATCTCAGCACTTTGGGAGGCGGAGGTGGATGGATCACCTGAGGTTGAGAGTTCAAGACCAGCCTGACCAACATGGAGAAATCCCGTCTTTACTAAAAATACAAAATTAGCCGAGCATGGTGGCACATGCCTATAATCCCAGCTACTCGGAAGGCTGAGGCAAGAGTATCACTTGAACCTGGGAGGCGGAGGTTGCAGTGAGCCGAGATCACGCCATTGCACTCCAACCTGGGCAACAAGAGCAAAACTCCATCTCTCTCTCTCTCTCTCTCTCTCTATATATATATATAATCTTTGTCCCCAATTCCTACTTTTGGGAGTAAACTATGCCTATTTCAAACTATTGCTGGACAAGATTGCCTAGTTTCTGCTTCCCCTCATCCCTCTTGGTCAAGTCATCCAGAGAGGAAATATAAAGAATGATCAAGAAAACCTCCAAGTTAACACAGAAATACGTATCTATGGCGAATGCTGCCTGCACGCAGCTTATGGCTCCATGGTCCTAGCCATCATAGCACATGGCAAAATTGTCCTATTGACTCTGCTCTCAGCCCCTACATGGAAGACCAAATAAAGGTGCTGGGACAGAAGGATGAAAAGGAATTCTAGGATAAATATCTCATCTTCATCGTCCCTGGGTTGGATAATTCTGAGGGTCTGTCATTGAATCTCCGTGTTTCTGCACAGGACTCAGCTTCAATAGCCCGGTGGCAAGCTGCTTCATAAGTACAACCTCTACTGGCTTCCTGCCTTTCCCTGCCTCTCTTCCTCTTTCCCTGATCAATGCTCCCTCAATTACCTCCCTAATAACCTACTTGGATATATGGTTTGAAAAAAAAAACGCAGCATCATTCTTTTTGTCTTAAATTTTTAATTAAAAAATTTTTTTTTTGAGATGGGATTTGGCTGTTTCCCAGGCTGTAAGACAGTGGCGGAATTACAGCTCATTGCAGCCTCAAACCCCTGAGCTGAAGTGATCATCCCACCTCAGTCTCCTGAGTAACTGGGACCACAGGTGTGTGCCTCCATACCTGGCTAATTTTTGTATAATATTTTTTGTAGAGACAGGGTCTCACTATGTTGCCCAGTCTGGTCTCAAACTCCCAGGCTCAATCAATCTGACTGCCTCAACCTCCCAAGGTGTTGAGATTACAGGCGTGAGCCACTGCGCCGGGTCGCACCATCATTCCTTTTGTTTTTTTTTTGGAAATGAAGTTTCCCTCTGTCGCCCAGGCTGGAGCACAGTGGCGTCATCTCGGCTCACTGCAATCTCTGCCTCCCGGGTTCAAGTGATTCTCCTGTCTCAGCCTCCCGAGTAGTTGGGATTACAGTCATGTGCCACCACACTCAGCTAATTTTTGTATTTTTAGTAGAGACGGGGTTTCACCCTGTTGGCCAGGCTGGTCTCGAACTCCTGGGCTCAAGCCATCTGCTTGCCTCAACTCCCAAAGTGGTGGGATTCCAGGCGTGGCCCACCACTCCCGGAGGAAGCATCATTCTTAATTTCAATGTCGAGTCTAGACATTTAAAAGAATTGAACACACTGGATCATATCAAAACAACATCTTGTTAAAGAGAATGACCCTCTCCACCCAACCTGAAATAGATGGAGGCAGTGCTGACTTTAACCCAAATCTTAAACAAAATCTGCTTCACTCAATTTTCTTGTAGACAGGCTGACTACTTTATTAGAAAACGGGAAAACATTGACCTTTTTCTGTGATTCTCCTCTGATCACCCTAGGTAGAATTCCTTTCACTTTCTAACCTGTGTCTGTTTCAACCCAGGATACATTCAGCTTGTTGCCTGTAACACTTTATTGCACTTTTTAATAGCCACGACTGACACTGATCCTCTTTGCTGAGAGAGGAGCTATTCTGATTCCATTCGTTGTGACTCCAGAGTCTACCCTGGAAGTCAGATGCTCAGCTGGCATTTTATAAATTTTCCATGAACAGATGAACTTTGGTTTTGGGGTAAAAGAGTCGGTTGCCCATCATTTGATAGATCCCTGGATATTTTTTCATTAAAAACACCCTAGCAGATTGCTTATTGCAAAATGACATGTGTCATATCTTCTTTGGAGCTGAATATTGTTAAGCAAAATTTATATGAATGAGAAGCAAAAAAATTTGTTTGTTTTGCTTTGCTTCAGCAAGAATTATCTCCTGCATCAGAAATGCAGGGAGCACTTTTGTTCTTTATTAGGGTTTTTTTTTTTTTTTTCCCCAGAAACTCTGACATTACCAGGACACTTAGTCATCTGTGATCTGCTTAAAAGCTCCCTTCAGCTCCTAGAAGAGTGGGTGGTTCTGATTCTATTTCAGTGAGATGGTTTATGGAGCCCTCTTCATCCCATAATTCTGAAGAGTAACAGTCATAACGTCTTACTAGGGGGCAGCTGAAATTTTCTAGGGAATGTGGCTAGAGAGTGTCGTTATCTTTACATCAAAGGCTATGCACAGATAACTCACCAATCTTGATTTCACCCATGAGAAAAGTGAACTCCAAGAGTTTCAGGGATATAGACATGTCAATGATAAGTATTGCATTCATTACAATTTCACTCTATTTCCTAGAAGAGGGAACATTATATTTCCTGGCCAGATGCTACACTTCGAAAGAAATGCAAACTTTGATAAAATACGCATGCTATCAATTTACTTAGGGGACCTTTATCTTCACTGGGTCACTATACCCAGCATGACAATGAAGTCTTCCATGTATTTCTTGTCCTACTGGAAAAAAAAACATAGAAAAGCTATGTACAAGGACTATATTAAGATTCATCTGTATCTTTCAGAGATGGCAGGCAAGTGCCATTTCTGAACAATTTGGGTAAAATCAGACACATGCACCCTACCCTGACAACCACTCAATGGACACCAGAACATTGCAAATCATGACCTTTAACAGGACTGCCTTTGACTTACATGACTCAAGAAACAACACCTGGTTTGGTCAAAGGTTTGTTCCTTTTCATTGTGTGTTCTAGTGTTTTCTTTTCCTGCTCTTATGACTGTTGTGTGCAATGGCATTATTGCATTAAATAGACACGACTGATTAGGTAGCATGAACCATAGTTTAGAATTTAGCTAAGTGTGGCTATGTTACTGTTTTGTTTTGTTTGTTTTTTTTTGGAGATAGGGTCTTGCTGTGTTGCCCAGGCTGAAGTACAGAGACTATTCAGACGCATGATTCCACCACTGATTAGCACGGGAGTTTTGACCTGCTGCATTTGTGACTTAGGGTGGTTCACCTGGCCTTAGGCAGCCTGATGGTCTTCTGCTCCTGGGAGGTCACCATGTTGGTGCTGAACTTAGTGCAGCCACCTGATCCGCATAGCGCACCATAGCCCAGAACTTCTAGGACCAAGCAATCCCTCACCTCAGTCTCCTGAGTAGCTGGGACCACAGGCATGCTACTTGCTGTTTTTGTCAACATAAAAGGGAGTCAGAAAAGGCAGAACATATCAAGATCAGTACATCTAGGCTGGGCATGATGGCTCCCACCTATAATCACAGTGCTTTGTGAGGCCAAGGCAGGAGGATTCTTTGAGGCCAGGAGTTCAAAACTAGCCCAGGCAATATAGAGACCTCATCTCTACAAAAAAATAGAAAATAAAGAAATTACCCAGGTACAGTGGTGCATGCCTGTAGTTCCAGCCACTCCAGAGGCTGAGACTGGAGGATCTTTTGAGCTTAGGAGGCTGAGGCTACAGCGAGCTCTTATCATACCACTGCACTCCAGCTTGGGTGATAGAATGAGACCCTGTTTCTAAAAGAAAAAGAAAAAGACAAAAAGAGATTAGTAAATTCTTTAGAAACCAAGATTTTACCATGAGCAGTTGCATGAAGGTGGAAAACCTTTCTGTGATTATAAGTAGAGATTCTGAAAGAAGTCCTCAAAGTGAACACTCATTCCACAGAGAAACAGAATGAATCAAGAGAGTCCTGGAAGCTGGAAGGAGAGGAATCTGTAGAAAGCAGAATCACTTGAGTCACTTAACTAATTCACCAATGGGACTGCAAACTGACGGTCATGGAGCTGCCATGGGAATCTGAATTACAGACACTTTTATTCTTTGTATTTTATTGTTTGGGTTGAAAATGCAGCCAGGTGCAGTAGTTCATGCTTGTAATCCCAGCACTCTGGGAGGCTGGGGTGGGTGGATCACCTGAGACCAGGAGTTTGAAACCAGCCTGACCAACATGGTGAAACCCCATCTCTACTAAAAATACAAAAATTGGGATTCCATTCCAAGATGGCCAAATAGAAACAGCTCCAGTCTGCAGCTCCCAGAGTAATCAATGCAGAAAACTAGTGATTTCTGCATTTCCAACTCAGGTACCTGGTTCATCTAATTGGGACTGGTTGGACAGTGGGTGCAGCCCACAGAGGGCAAGCCAAAACAGGGCAGGACATTGCCTCACCTGGGAAGCACAAGGGGTGGGGGTATTTCCCTTTCCTAGGCAAGGGAAGCCGTGACAGACTGTTCCTGGAAAATTGGGACACTCTTGCCTAAATACTGAGCTTTTCCAATGGTCTTAGCAATCGGCACACCAGGAGATTATATCTTGCACCTGGCTTGGCAGGTCCCACGCCCACGGAGCCTTGCTCACTGCTAGCACAGCAGTCTGAGATTGAATTGTAAGGCAGTAGCCTGGCTAGGGGAGGGGCATCCACCATTGCTGAGGCTTGAGTAGGTAAACAAGTGGCCAGGGAAGCTTAAACTGGGCAGAGCCCACTGCAGTTCAGCAAGGCCTATTGCCTCTGTAGATTCCACCTCTGGGGGCAGGGCATAGCTGAACAAAAGGCAGCAGAAACTTCTGCAGACTTAAACGTCCCTGTCTGACAGCTCCGAAGAGAGCAGTGGTTCTCCCAGGATGGTGTTTGAGCTCTGAGAACGGACAGACTGCCTCCTCAAGTGGGTCCCTGACCCCTATGTAGCCTAACTGGGAGACACCTCTCAGTAGGGGCCAACTGACACCTCATACAACTAGGTGCCCCTCTGGGACAAAGCTTCCAGAGGAAAGATCGGATAGCAATATTTTCTGTTCTGCAATATTTGCTGTTCTGCAGTCTCCACTAGTGATACCTAGGCAAACAGAGTCTGGAGTGGAGTGGACCTCCGGCAAACTCCAACAGACCTGCAGCTGAGGGACCTGACTGTCAGAAGGAAAACTAACAAACAGAAAGGAATAGCATCAACATCAATAAAAAGAACATCCACACCAAAACTCCATCTGTAGGTCACCAACATCAAAGACCAAAGGTAGATTAAATCACAAAGATGGGGAGAAACCAGAGCAGAAAAGCTGAAAATTCTAAAAACCAGAGTGCCTCTTCACCTCCAAAGGATTGCAGCTCCTCACCAGCAATGGAACAAAGCTGGATGGAGAATGACTTTGACGAGCTGACAGAAGTAGGCTTCAGAAGGTTGGTAATAACAAACTTCTCTGAGCTAAAGGAGGATGTTCGAACCCATCACAAGGAAGCTAAAAACCTTGAAAAAAGATTGGACGAATGGCTAACTAGAATAAACAGTGTAGAGAAGACCTTAAATGACCAGATGGAGCTGAAAACCATGGCACGAGAACTACGTGATGCATGCACAAGCTTCAGTAGCTGATTCCATCAAGTGGAAGAAAGGGCATCAGTGATTGAAGATCAAATAATGAAATAAAGCGAGAGGAGAAGTTTAGAGAAAAAAGAGTAAAAAGAAACGAACAAAGCCTCCAAGAAATATGGGGCTATGTGAAAAGACCAAATCTACATTTGACTGGTATACCTGAAAGTGACAGGGAGAATGAAACCAAGTTGGAAAACACTTCAGGATATTATCCAGGAGAACTTCCCCAACCTAGCAAGGCAGGCCAACATTCAAATTCAGGAAATACAGAGAACGCCACAAAGATACTCCTCAAGAATAGCAACCCCAAGACACTTAATTGTCAGATTCACCAAGGTTGAAATGAAGGAAAAAATGTTAAGGGCAGCCAGAGAGAAAGGTCGGGTTACCCACAATGGGAAGCCCATCAGACTAACAGCAGATCTCTCTGCAGAAACTCTAAAGTCAGAAGAGAGTGGGGGCCAATATTCAACATTCTTAAAGAAAAGAATTTTCAATCTAGAATTTCATATCCAGCCAAACTAAACTTCATAAATGAAGGAGAAATAAAATCCTTTACAGACAAGCAAATGCTGAGAGATGTTGTCACCACCAGGCCTGCCTTACAAGAGCTCCTGAAGGAAGCACTAAACATGGAAAGGAATAACTGGTATCAGCCACTGCAAAAGCATGCCAAATTGTAAAGACCATCAATGCTAGGAAGACACTGCATCAACTAACAAGCAAAATAACCAGCTAATATCATAATGACAGGATCAAATTCACACATAACAACATTAACCTTAAATGTAAATAGGCTAAATGCCCCAATTAAAAGACACAGATTGGCAAATTCGATAAAGAGTCAAGACCCATCAGTGTGCTGTATTCAGGAGACCCATCTAATGTGCAGAGACACAAATGGCTCAAAATAAAGGGATGGAGGAAGATCTATCAAGCAAACGGAAAGCAAAAAAAGAGCAGGGGTTACAATCCTAGTCTCTGATAAAACAGACTTTAAACCAACAAAGAGCAAAGGAGACAAAGAAGGCCATTACATAATGGTAAAGGGATCAATTCAACAAGAGGAGCTAACTATCCTAAATATATATGCACCCAATACAGGAGCACCCAGATTCATAAAGCAAGTCCTTAGAGACCTACAAAGAGACTTAGACTCCCACACAATAATAATGGGAGACTTTAACACTCCACTGTCAACATTATACAGATCAATGAGACAGAAGGTTAACAAGGATATCCAGGACTTGAACACAGCTCTGAACCAAGTAGACCTAATAGACATCTACAGAACTCTTCACCCCAAATTCTTCTCAGCACCACATCGCACTTATTCCAAAATTGACCACATAGTTGGAAGTAAAGCACTCCTCAGGAAATGTAAAAGAACAGAAATCACAACAAACTGTCTCTCAGAAAACAGTGCAATCAAATTACAACTCAGGATTAAGAAGCTCACTCAAAACTGCACAACTACATGGAAACTGAACAACCTGCTCCTGAATGACTGCTGGGTAAATAACGAAATGAAGGCAGAAATAAAGATGTTCTTTGAAACCAATGAGAACAAAGACACAACATACCAGAATCTCTGGGACACGTTTAAAGCAGTGTGTAGAGGGAAATTTATAGCACTAAATGCCCACAAGAGAAAGCAGGAAAGATCTAAAATTGACACCCTAACATCACAATGAAAAGAACTAGAGAAGCATGAGCAAGCAAATTCAAAAGCTAGCAGAAGGCAAGAAATAACTAAGATCAGGGCAGAACTGAAGGAGATAGAGACACAAAAAAAGTTCAAAAAAATCAATGAATCCAGGAGCTGTTTTTTTGAAAAGATCAACAAAATTGATAGACTGCTACCAACACTAATAAAGAAGAAAAGAGAGAAGAATCAAATAGATGCAATAAAAAATGATAAAGGGAATATCACCACCAAGCCCACAGAAATACAAACTACCATCAGAGAATACTATAAACACCTCTAAGCAAATAAACTAGAAAATCTAGAAGAAGAAATGGATAGATTCCTGGACACATACACCCTCCCAAGACAAAACCAGGAAGAAATTGAATCTCTGAATAGACCAATAACAGGCTCTGAAATTGAGGCAATAATTAATAGCCTACCAACCAGAAAAAGTCCAGGACCAGACGGATTCACAGCCGAATTCTACCAGAGGTACAAAGAGGAGGGGTACCATTCCTTCTGAAACTATTCCAATCAATAGAAAAAGAGGGAATCCTCCCTAACTCATTTTATGAGGCCAGCATCATCCTGATACCAAAGCCTGGCAGAAACACAACAACAAAAGAGAATTTCAGGCCAATATCCCTGATGAACATCAATGCAAAAATCCTCAATAAAATACTGGCAAACCGAATCCAGCAGCACATCAAAAAGCTTATCCACCATGATCAAGTGGGCTTCATACCTGGGATGCAAGACTGGTTCAACATATGCAAATCAATAAACATAATCCAGCATATAAACAGAACCAAAGACAAAAACCAAATGATTATCTCAGTAGATGCAGAAAAGGCCTTCAACAAAATTCAACAGCCCTTCATGCTAAAAACTCTCAATAAACTAGGTATTGATGGGATGTATCTCAAAATAATAAGAGCGATTTATGACAAACCCACAGCCAATATCATACTGAATGGGCAAAAACTGGAAGCATTCCCTTTGAAAACTGGCACAAGACAGGGATGCCCTCTCTCACCACTCCTATTCAACATAATGTTGGAAGTTCTGGCCAGGGCAATCAGGCAAGAGAAAGAAATACAGGGTATTCAATTAGGAAAAGAGGAAGTCAAATTGTCCCTGTTTGCAGATGACATGATTGGATATTTAGAAAACCCATCGTCTTAGCCCCAAATCTCCTTAAGCTGATAAGCAACTTCAGAAAAGTCTCAGGATACAAAATCAATGTGCAAAAATCACAACCATTCTTATACACCAATAACAGACAAACAGAGAGCCAAATCATGAATGAACTCCCATTCACAACTGCTGCAAAGAGAATAAAATACCTAGGAATCCAACTTACAAGGGATGTGAAGGACCTCTCCAAGGAGAACTACAAACCACTGCTCAATGAAATAAAAGAGAGCACAAACAAATGGAAGAACATTCCATGCTCACTGGATATGAAGAATCAATATTGTCAAAATGGCCATACTGCTCAAGGCAATTTATAGATTCTATGTCATCGCCATCCAGCTACCAATGACTTTCTTCACAGAATTGGAAAAAACTACTTTAAAGTTCACATGGAACCAAAAAAGAGCCCAAATTGCAAAGACAATCCTAAGCCAAAAGAACAAAGCTGGAGGCATCATGCTACCTGACTTCAAACTATACTACAAGGCTATGGTAACCAAAACAGCATGGTACTCGTACCCAAACAGAGATATAGACCAATGGAACAGAACAGAGGCCCCAGAAATAACACCACACATCTACAACCATCTGATCTTTGACAAACCTGACAAAAACAAGAAATGGGGAAAGGATTCCCTATTTAATGAACAGTGCTGGGAAAACTGGCTAGTCATGTGTAAAAAGCTGAAACTGGATCCCTTCCTTACACCTTATACAAAAATTAATTCAAGATGGATTAAAGACTTAAATGTTAGACCTAAAACCATAAAAACCGTAGAAGAAAACCTAGGCAATACCATTCAGGACATAGACATGTGCAAGGACTTCATGACTAAAACACCAAAAGCAATGGTAACAAAAGCCAAAATAGACAAATGGGATCTAATTAAACGAAAGAGCTCCTGCACAGCAAAATAAACTACCATCAGAGTGAACAGGCAACCTACAGAATGGGAGGAAATCTTTGCAATCTAACCATCTGACAAAGGGCTAATATCCAGAATCTACAAAGAACTTAAACAAATTTACAAGAAAAAAACAAACAGCCCCATTGAAAAGTGGGCAAAGGATATGCACACACACTTCTCAAAAGAAGACATTTATGCAGCCAATAGACATATGAAAAAATGCTCATCATCACTGGTCATCAGAGAAATGTAAATCAAAACCACAGTGAGATAGCATCTCACGCCAGTTAGAATGGCAATCACTAAAAAGTCAGGAAACAACATGTCCTAGAGGATGTGGAGAAATAGGAACGCTTTTACACTGTTGGTGGGACTGTAAACTAGTTCAACCATTGTGGAAGACAGTGTGGCGATTCCTCAAGGATCTACAGCTATTTGACCCAGCGATCCCATTACTGGGCATATACCCATACCCAAAGCATTATAAATCATGCTACTATAAAGACACATGCACACATATGTTTATTGCAGCACTATTCACAATAGCAAAGACTTGGAACCAACCCAAAAGTCCATCAACGATAGACTGGATTAAGAAAATGTGGCACATATACACCATGGAATACTATGCAGCCATAAAAAAGGATGAGTTCATGTCCTTTGCAGGGACATGGATGAAGTTGGAAACCATCATTCTGAGCAAACTATCACAAGGATAGAAAACAAAATGCCACATGTTCTCACTCATAGGTGGGGATTGAACAATGAGAACACTTGGACACAGGCTGGGGAAAATCACACACTGGGCCTGCCATTGGGTGGGGGGCGGGGAAGGGATAGCACTGGGAGATATACCTAATGTAAATGACGGGCTGATGGATACAGCAGGCCAGCATGGCACATGTATACCTATGTAACGAGCCTGCATGCTGTGCACGTGTACCCTAGAACTTAAAGTATAAAAAAAATAAATTAATAAAATAAAATAAAATCAGGAAGAAAAAAAATAGCCAGACATGGTGGCAGGCACCTGTAATTCCAGCTCCTCAGGAGGCTGAGACAGGAGAATCGTTTAAGACCAGGAGGCAGAGATTTTAGTGAGCTGAGATTGTGCTGCTGCACTCCAGCCTGGGCAAGAGAGTGAGACTATCTCAAAAAAAAAAAAAAAAAAAAAAAAAAGCACAGCCCTTTATATGTAAATTTTCATTCTAGGGAATAAGTTCACATCTTCTTAACATGTGTACTTTTGGTGTTTTCAGACCATTCCAGTTCAAAATTCCTCTCCAGGTACATTTACCTGAAGAAATCGGCATCTCTGGTCTGATGCAAGATCTGGTTTCCAGGCTGGATGCAGTGGCTCACGCCTGTAATCCCAGCACTTTGGGAGGTCAAGATGGGAGGATTGCTTGAGCCCAGGAGTTTGAGACCAGCCTGGGCAACATAGTGAGACTATGTAAAAATATAAAAATTATCCATGGACTGGTGGGTGCCTGTAGTCCCAGCTATTCGGGAGTCTGAGGCAGGAGGATCACTTGAGCCTGGGAAGTTGAGGCGGCAGTGAGCTGTGATCACCATCATTTTACTCCAGCCTGGGTAACAGAGAGAGACCCAGTCTCAAAACAAACAAACAAACACAAAAAACAAAAAAACCCACCCGGTTTCTAGAGTTTATGGAATCATACAATAGCATGTTTAATGGAGTGTTCCATCTCGCAAAATGGTGTTTTGTCGGGAGAGGGTTATGTATGCCCTCTGATATTTTCAACTCTTTATTTAAAATGCTGGGAGAGTTACTCTCTGGCTTTGCATCTGTGTTGTTTAATATAATAGCCATCCATTTGGGGCAGGGTGTGGATGAACAGTACACCTACCATCTTCCAAATTATTTCCCACACTTCACCTTGTTGAATATTATTAAGATATAAAGAGAGGGAAGACCTTCCATTTCCCTCCCACCCACCCACCCACCACTTTTAATTGGGAGCACAGATGTCCCTGAGGCACTGCTATAGACCATGAGGTCACTGCAATGCAAGGGACATCAAACAGGATTGCTCTGGCTCAAAACAACCAGTCTTAATTCTGGTGCGATGAATGGCTTTGGTGGTCATCACATATAAGAACATTCAGCGTTAGCAAGAAAGGCTGTAGGTGTGTCGCTGAATGTGATGTTTTGTTGTCGGTGTGCTGTTGTTTTTCTTTTCTTTTCCTGGATGTGTAGTAGGAGTTGCAAATGTGGGGTGCAGATTGCCTCATTTGCACATAATTAAGATGAACCATCTGGGTGAGCCTAGCATGGACCAGCCCTCCCATGGCAGAGGGAGGTGAGATGGAGCGGCTAACGCTTTGGCAATGATTCAAGGCAGCTGCCAGAAGAGGCCAAGCCTTTGCAGAACAGCCTGTTTGTTCTGTTCCCAGACATTAGAGAGACAAGACGGCTGATAGGTGAGATGGGGGAGGTTTGTTTGGACACATTTTCTCAGCCTTTTTTTGTTTTATAACCTCTCGTTGAAAAGGGCAGAGTCGAAAGATCCTTTGACCTATTGTACTCTGAAACTCAATGGATCAGCTTAGGCATTGAGAAATTGATTCCAAGCCAATTTTAGTGTGGGTAAGTTTCTCTCCTTTCTGTTACTCTCATACCCTTTCTTCTTTCTTCCCTCCCTCCCTTTCCTTCTTTTTCTTTCTTAACCAAGATCGTGTGTGTGAGTGTGCGTGTGTGTGTGTGTGTGTGTATGTAGTGTGTGTAGTATGTGACCAGAGTATCCATGCTTTGGAGCAAAATGAATTTAAGGAGGAATGAGTTTGTATTTTGTCCTTAGTGTTATTTTAAGGTACAAATATGGGTAGTAACTTGCAGACTACAGACGGGCTTTTCTTTCACTGTAATGCATTTGGCTGTCATATCCCTTAGTCCTAAACACCCACCCGCCCGCCCCCGCCACTGCCAATTAAATACAACCATTAGTCATTCAGTGGTTTCTGCATTTGCATTAATGCAGTGAAAAAAGAGGCAGCTCATTTTGATTAATTGCCCCTTTCCTTATTCAGGACACAGAGGCTTTCTGAGTCTAAACTTGTAGGCTTGGCAGGACACTGAGACAATTCTCTTGTGCCAGCGTGTTTCAGGGTAGGTTTTTCCACCGAGACAATTCAGCCAAGAGCCCCGGGACTTGGGGCAGCAGGAGTTGTTTTAAAAATGGGCCAAAAGATGAGCAGAGCACTTGAGGTCAGGAGTTCGAGACCAGCCTGGCCAACACGGTGAAACTCCATCTCTACTAAAAATACAAAAATTAGCTGGGCGTGGTGGTGCACACCTGTAATCCCAGTTACTCAGGAGGCTGAGGCAGGAGAATGGCTTGAACCAGGGAGGCAGAGGTTGCAGTGAGCCAAGATCGTACCACTGCACTCCAGCCTAGGTGACAGGACGAGACGAGACTCCATCTAAAAAAAAAAAAAAAAAAAAAAAGGTCAAAATAATGAACTCATTGAGAGTTCAGGATTCGTGTAGTAGTGACCTCGGAAAATCAATTTTAAAATGTTGGAATTATGGATACGGCTCCCAAGTCTCTAGTGAGAATTTCATGCTGGGAACTAATTTAACTGACACATGAATGATACTTGTTTTTTTTTTTTTTTTTTAGTCTTTTTAATCCTGTCTGTGTCTTCTGCCAAAGACAGCAAGAAGGTTCTCCGAGCTGCACAATGAGGCCCAGGTAGGTAAAGCTGCATAATACATTGTGAGCACATTGAATCTAATGTATAATTCTGTGTATTTGTGAATTCAGCCTTACGGATGGAGGCATTTAATATCATCTGTCTTTTTCTTCTTTTTTCTTTTTCTTTTCTTGTAACCTACTATGAGTCAACATGCTGTCTTTATATGACTGGCCATAAGATGACTAAGTTCATTCTCTCAACTTAGTAAGTGTGTGACTTTTAAAAAAAGGTAGGAGAGAGTTAGGCAATTGATATAAATACAAACTGTAAATTTCCAACAGATATATATGAGTTTATGTTTATTTTTATTTATTTTAGAGACGGGGTTTCACAGGGTTTTGCTGTCACCCAGGGTAGACTACAGTGGTGCAGTCATAGCTCACTGAAACCTTCAACTCCCGGGCTCAAGTGATCCTCCAGACTCAGTCTCCAGAGTAGCTGGGACCTCAGGTGCTTATCGCCATGCCCAGCTAATTTTTTATTTTTATTTTTTGTAGAGACAGGTTATCATTATGTTGCCCAAGTTGGTCTTGAACTCCTGGGCTCAAAGAATCCTCCCGCCTCAGCCTCCCAAAGTGCTGGGATTACAGGTGTGAGTCACCATTGTGCCCAACCGTATATATGATTTTAAAGCATTGTAAAAACAGGGGGTGATAAAACAATTCAACTAACTTTGCACAGATGAAAAGCATTTCTGTAACTTCGGGAATTTGGCCCACAGTCCTGAGCATGTAGCTTTTGCCTGCAAGACATTCTCAATCTTCAAGGAGATGTTCGCATAAAGCAAAAAAAAAAAAAAAAAAAAAAATTGTAAACTTCTGTGGCTATAATTGTTTCAGAGTATTTACAAAGGACTCTGAGAGCCAATAGGGATGAACTCCTGTTTGTATTTTTCCTCTCAGAGGAGATATTTGAAGTGGGTTTTGAAACATTATATAGAGATGAGATAGGGATTGAATCAATAATCCACATGTCCAATGTTCATTACCTGATAACTGAGTAGGGATATGCTGAGAAGAGCGTCATGTGTTTCCTTAAGAAAATATGACCTCAGCTGGGACTGAGCAAAACCATGAAGTGGACTCAAGTGATCCTCAGATTCCACATTTCTTTCTTTTCTTCATTTCAGTTCTTCCCCCAACTTCCACTTTTCCTTTACTTGGTAATTCCTTATTTTATTTACCTATATATTTTTTGCTTGTTTTCTTTTCTCCAACAAAAGCTGCTATCCCCACACTTTTTTTTCTTTTGAGGGTCTCGTTCTGTAGCTCAGGCTAGAGTACAGTGGCACGATCTCACTTCACTGCAGCCTTGAACTCCTGAGCTCAAGCAATCCTCCCACCTCAGCCTCCAGAATAGCTGGGACTATAGGCATGCACCACCACACCCAGCTCATTTTTATATATTTTGTAGGGATGGGGTCTCACTATGTTGCCCAAGCTGGTGACTAACTGATTCTCTTGCCTCAGCCTCCCAAAAAGCTGGGATTACAGGTGTGAGCCACTGCAGCCTGACTTTTTAAAAATTTGGAGTAATGATATTTATGAATATTTTATTTTTATTTTTTGTTTCTTTATTTAAATTCATTTTTCTTTTTTTTCTTTTTTAAATTTCTTTTTCTTTTTTTATTGTCCCTTGAGTCAAAAAAACTGACATATAAACATTGTGTAGATTTACGGTGTACAACTTGATGTTTTGAAATATGCCTGTATTTTGGAATGGCTCAATTATGCTAATACAAGGTACCTCATCCACTTACCTATTTGTGATGAGAATACTTTGAGTAGATTTTATCAGTAATTTTCAACTCTAAAATACATTCTTATTAACTATAGTCAACACAAGTATAATAGATTCTTTGAACTTATTTCTCCTGTTAAATTGAAATTTTTTATCCTTTGACCAACATCTCCCCAAGCCCCCCACTGGTCCCCCAGCTCCTAGGGGGCATCATTCTACCCTTTCCTTCTATGAGATCAACTTTTTGAGATTCCACAGACAAGTGAGATCATGTGGTATTGGTGTTTCTGTGCCAAGCTTATTTTCCTTAGCATAATGACCTCCAGGTTCATCTATGTTGTCATATATGACGGAATTTCATTCTTTTTTTAAGGCTGAATAGTATTCCATGGTGTATGTGCACCGCATTTTCTTTATCCATTCATCCAGTGATGGACACTGAGGTGTTTGGCCATTGTGAAGAGTACTGTAAGGAACACATACACCCACATGCCCTTACATTGGAATAAAAACTAATTTTAGAATTAAGTTAAGGTTAAATCCCTTAACCTTAGAGACTCATTTAAGTCCCTTAAATGAGGTTAAGACCCTGGAAGAGGGAGTTAACCTCAGGAGTCTTATCGTCTCCATCTTCTGCAATGATTTGCCTCTGAGTACATGTTTTCAGACTTCCCTCCTGGAAGGGCATCTACTTTAGCCTTTAAAAAAATTTCAATAGTTTTTGGGGAGCAGGTGATGTTGGATTACATGGATAAGTTATTTAGTGGTGATTTGTGAGATTTTGATGCACCCATCCCCCGAGCAGTGTACACTGTACCCAATGTGTGGTCTTTTATCGCTCACTCCCCTCCCACCCTTTCCCTGAGTCCCCAAAGTCCATTGCATCATTCTTATGTCTTTGTATCCTCATAGCTTAGTTGCCACTTACGAGTGAGAACATACAACATTTAGTTTTCCATTCCTGAGTTACTTTACTTAGAATAATTGTCTCCAACTCCATCTAGGTTGCTGCAAATGATATTATTTTATTCCTTTTTATGGCTGAGTAGTATTCCATGGTGTGTGTGTATGTATATGTATATGAAAATGTGATATGGATAGATATCTATAGATCTATATAGATAAAGAAAATGTGGTATATATAGATATCTATAGATCAAGAGTGTCTCTCTCCAAGCACCAAGTACTGCTGCTGAATGGCAGCAGAAGTGCCCAAAGGAATGCTCTCTTGGCTTCTCACTTTGCATAAAATCTATAGATATGTATCTCTATACATCACATTTTCTTTATCCACTCATTGATTGATGGGTATTTGGGTTGGTTCCACATTTTTGCAACTGCAAATTGTGCTGCTATAAACATGTATGTGCAAGTGTCTTTGTTTTTGTTGTTGTTGTTGTTTTTTGTGGGGTTTTTTTGTTTTTGATTTTTCTTTTTTCTGAGATGGAGCCTCGGTCTGTCACCCAGGCTGGAGTGCAGTGGTGCAACCTTGGCTCACTGAAACCTCCCCCGGCTAATTTTAGTACTTTCAGTAGAGACAGAGTTTCACCATGTTGACCAGGCTGGTCTCAAACTCCTGACCTCAGGTGATCCACCCGCCTCGGCCTCCCAAAGTGCTGAGATTACAGGTGTGAGCCACCACACCCGGCTTCGAGTGTCTTTTATATATAATGCCTTCTTTTCCTCTGGGTAGATACCCAGGAGTGGGATTGCTGGATCAAATGGTAGATCTACTTTTAGTTCTTTAAGGAATCTCCATACTGTTTTCCACAGCGGTAGTACATCCCCATTAGCAGTGTAAAAGGGTTCCCTTTTCACTGCATCCACGTTAACATCTGTTGTTTTAGCCTTAGTTTATGCAAAGTGAGAAGGCAAGAGAGCATTCCTTTGGGCACTTCTGCTACCATTCAGCAGCAGTGCTTGGTGCTTGGAGAGAGACACTCTTGAGCTTAGGTAGACGTCTGGGAGATCCACGTGATCTCCAAAGACCCCTGTTGTGTTGTGTTGGGAGGTGGATCCTGAATCCACCCAGAGAAGCCTGATACCAATAAAATCCCCGCTTGCTTTCCAGGAGCCCCTTGGTCTTCATGTCTTTGGTGTGCACATTCTTGAACACGTGCCAGGCACACAGGGTGCATGACGACAAGCCTAATATTGTCCTGATCATGGTTGATGACCTGGGTATTGGAGATCTGGGCTGCTATGGCAATGACACCATCAGGTAAGGCGGTTTCATGGCGAGTCATACATTCATCAGTCATTCAGGTTCCGCAGGCTGATAAATTATATGACTGCATCTATATGCAAAACCAAATTTGATAGTTTTAAATTATTTAGATTATTTAATAGTTTTACAATTACATTTTTAATACTTTTAATTTGAATCTCATTCAGTTTTTAAACTTAAGAAATAATAATTGTCCATCTTCACGGGGTACACAGTGAGATTGGGATACATACAATGTATAGTGATCAGATCAGGGTAATCAGCTCATCCAGCGCCTCTAGCATTAACCAGGATAGTCATAGTAAAAGCATGGCTGTCCGGACCCGAGTCCTGGCTCTGCATTTACTAGCTCTGAAGTCTTGGAGAAGTCGCTGAACCTCTCTGTGTCTTAGTTTTCTTATTTGTCTAATGCAGAGAAGACTTTATACCCCTGAGTTTATATGTGTGAAGAACTTAGAATAGTACCTAACACACAACTACCCTCTATCATGCAGTCTATTATGAAGCATGATGATTGTATATACATGTACATTGTAGACATAAACACATAAATATAATTATAAATATATGTGATATATTTCATATATGAATATATTCTATAACATAAAATATATATCATACATTTATTATATTATATATCAATCTTTTATGAATATATGAATGTATATTCAATATATAAACATTTATGAATAGATTTATAATATATGAGTATATAATATATTACAAATATATATGAATATGTTATTCATATATACATGAATAGATACATATTTGTATGTTTATGAATATATATTCATTTTCATACAAATGTATTTAAATAAATTTATACACATTTATATATAAATATATTTAAGTAAATATAAACACATATTTGTATATTTTATAGAAGTATATTTAAATAAATATGTGTAAAATATTTATATAAAATAATAAATATTTATATATTTATAAATTTATGTAAATATTTATATAAAACAAATATATATTCATACATATTCATAATATATAAAAGTATATATTATTAATATATAAATAATATATAGTATATATTATTAATATATAAATAATATATAGTATATATTATTAATATATAAATAATATATAGTATATATTATTAATATATATAAATAATATATAGTATATATTAATATATATAAATAATATATAGTATATATTATTAATATATATAAATAATATATAGTATATATTGTAAATATATTAATAATATATAGTATATATTGTAAATATATATTAATATATAAAAATATTATTATAAATATATATTCATATTCATAATATATAAATATATTCATAACCTTATACATATTTATGAATTCATCTGTGTTGTTGAAAATTATGGGATTTCCTTCTTCATAAGTTCATAAATTTATACATTTATGAATATATATTTATATATTCAATTACATATATTCATAAATATATAAATGTGAATATGTCTATTCAGTAGAATTCATTCTGTTTTCCTAATTTGGGGAGCCAACAGATTCTTTAAGGTGATGAGCTTGTATTTTTAACAATGGGCATTCTGAAAGAAGAAAAACAGATATGAAACAAACTCAGAGCTTTGTGGTGGATTATAGAAGCCATCTGTATTAGCCGTTCTTATACTGAGCTTAGGAGTACATCATTATAAGACATACATCATACACTTTTAAGATCATTGCATTGTGTGACTAATAGATGCTGAAGGTAGTCATCACAGTTTTCGACAACAGAGCTAAGAGTCATGAAAAAGTAGTCGCCAAAAATCAACCATTACTTATGAGAAAAGAAGGGAGGACTCACCCAAAAGCACAGAAACATGGTGTCCATAAATAGCAGATATTTACAGAGAGTATGTTAGCGTGGGGTATCGGTGTTTTGCTGAAAATACTAGCAATTTGAGAAGTGAGATTATAATGCGAAATCTAAAACCAGGCACATGTGCTCCAGGAATGCAGTTTACAATTTTTTTCTTTGCAAAATAAATAATGTTTTAAAAGTTGGTAGGTGGGCCGGGCGCGGTGGCTCACGCCTGTAATCCCAGCACTTTGGGAGGCCGAGATGGGTGGATCACGAGGTCAGGAGATCGAGACCATCCTGGCTAACACGGTGAAACCCCGTCTCTACTAAAAAAAACCCAAAAACCTAGCCGGGCGAGGTGGCGGGCACCTGTAGTCCCAGCTACTCGGGAGGCTGAGGCAGGAGAATGGCATGAACTGGGGAGGCGGAGCTTGCAGTGAGCTGAGATCCGGCCACTGCACTCCAGCCCGGGCGACAGAGCGAGACTCCGTCTCAAAAAAAAAAAAAAAAAAAAAAAAAAAAAAAAAAGTCGGTAGGTGACTTCCATATCTGAAAAAAAAGTTAGATACGCACCTTGGTAAAGCTGGAAATTCTTCTTGCACCAGTTACCTGTCATAATTTCTCTCATGAATAAATGCAGAACTCATTATATTTTCTTTTCATCCAAGAGGAGACTGACTCTTTTTTCAGAAGTCTCTCCGGCCTCCAGAAGTCTCTTGTGAAATTATTTTGTAATTGACAAATTACAGTTGTGTGTATTTCTGGTGTACATCATGATGTTTCGATCCATGGATCCATTGTGGAATAGCTAAATCAAGCTAATTAACATGCACAACCACACATACTTATGATTTATATGTGGTGAGAATGGTTAAAATTATGGCATTTCAAGAATAGAATACATTCTTATTAACTATAGTCACCACAATCTGCAAACAGATCTCTTAAATTTATTCCTCTATGTGAGGAATAAATCAAATAGAGGATTCATTCATGTTTGGCTCCGTGAAACACTGTGTCCTTTAACCTACCTGTTCTCGACCCTCACCCCAGCCCGATACCCTCCATTCTACTGTCTACTTCTGAGTTTGCTATTTTAGATTCCACACATAAGTGAGATCATGCGATGTTTGTCTCTCTGTGCTTGGCTTTATTCATTTAATCTAATACCCTTCCAGTTCATCTGTGTTGTCAAAAATGATGGGATTTCCTTCTTTTGGTTATTTAATCATATGACAGTTTTGCAACCTACATAGACTGCAGGGAAATGTATCTATCAAACCGGTGGGTGGGTGGTCTGTAAGTAGTCAGGCATAAGTAAGGTCTGTAAGCAATTAGCCTCGATGATTCAGACCCCATCCCTTAAGCATTTTATTTTGTAAGGCTGTAGTACAGCGAATGGACACCATATAGCGGCACCCAGGTATACGATCCCCGCAGAACAACAGCTGCCTGGAATCTCAGTTATACTTCACCTTGACACGGGCAAAAAAGAAAAATGAACTCCGTGTGCAGTTACCTCTGGGCACCTGGAAATCATAACAAACAGAGATGTTGTTTATCTTCAGATCTCCCCGTCTGTCTCTCTGTCTCTCTCTCTCTCTCTCTCCTCTTTCTGTTTCTCCATCTCTTTCTATGCCTGTCTGTGTCACCCCTCTCTGTCTGCTTGTCTCTCTTTCTCTCTCTCTCTGATTGTCTCTGTCTCCCTCTCTCCTTGTCTCTCTCATTCTATCCATTTCTTCCTATCTCTTTCTGTCTCTCTCCCTCTCTCTGTCCTTCTGTTTCCATCTCTTTCTGTCTCTCCATCTCTTTCTATGTCTGTCTCTGTCTCCCCCCTTTCTCTGTCTGCTTGTATCTCTTTCTATGTCTCCCTCTGATTGTCTGTCTCTGTCTCCATCTCTCTCTATCTCATTCTATCCATTTCTTTCTCTCTGTCTTTCCTTCTCTCTCCCTCTCTCTGTCTCTTTCCATCTCTCTCTGTCTCTCTCTTTCTCTCTATCTTCTTCTCTCTTTCCGTTTCTCTGTCTCCCCCCTTTCTCTGTCTGCTTGTCTGTCTTTCTATGTCTCCCTCTGATTGTCTGTCTCTGTCTCCATCTCTCTGTGTCTATCTCATCCTGTCCATTTCTTTCTCTCTTTCTGTCTTTCCTTCTCTCTCCCTCTCTCTGTCTTTCCATCACTCTCTGTCTCTCTCTTTCTCTCTATCTTCTTCTCTCTTTCCATTTCTCTTTCTGTATCTCTCTGTCTCTTTCTCTCTCTTCATATCTCTCTTTATGTTCGTCTCTCTCTGTCTTTCTATCTCCCTCCGTCTGTCTGTCTCTTTTTCCACCTCTCTTTCTGTTTCTCTCTGTCTCCCTCCCTCTGTTTATCTTTCTTTCCATTTCTTTCTGTCTCTCTCTCTGTCTCTCTCTTAAACTCTGTATGTCTCTTTCCATCTCTCTCTTTCTATTTCTCTCTCTTTCTCTCTCATCTTCTCTCTGTTTGTCCCTCTCTGTCTTTCTCTGTCTCCCTCTTTCTGTCTCTCTCTTTCTCCCTCTTTCTGTCTGTCTCTTTCTCTCTCCCTCTGTCTGTCTCTCTCTTTCCATCTCTTTCTGTTTCTCTCTGTGTGTCTTACCCTTTGTCTCTTTCTCTCTCTCTCTTTTCATCTCTCTCTTTCATCTGCCTCTTTCTGTCCTTCTCTGTTGCTCTCTTTCTCATCTCTCTCTCTCTTATCCTTTCTTTCTGTCTCTCTCTGCCTCGCTTTCTGGGTGTCTCCCTCTCTCCCTGTCTGTTTCTCCTCTCTCTTTCCACCTGTGCCTTTCTGTTTGTCTTTCTCTCACTCTTCTTCTCTGCTTCCCCTGCCCCCCACCTTTTCCTTCTCTCCAATACACCTTGCCTCTCCTGCTTCAGGACGCCTCACATCGACCGCCTTGCCAGGGAAGGCGTGCGACTGACTCAACACATCTCGGCCGCCTCCCTCTGCAGCCCAAGCCGGTCCGCGTTCTTGACGGGAAGATACCCCATCCGATCAGGTGTGCAAACTGGCGGGCTCTGCTGGACTCTGCCCTCATGTTAGGATGAGAGGAAATAAAAATGTGGCTTGGCTACGTTAACAAGTAAAAAAGGGCTGGGCATGATGGCTCATGCCTGTAATCCCAGAACTCGGGAGGCCAAGGTGGGAGGATTGCTTGAGCCCAGGAGTTTCAAACTAGCCTGGGAAACAGAGCAAGACCCCATCTCCACAAAAAAATGTTTTAATAAGTTGAGCATGGTGGTATGCGCCTGTGGTCCCAGCTACTTGGGAGGCTGAAGTGGGAGGATCGCTTGAGCCCAGAAGGTTGAGGCTGCAGTGAGTGTGATCACAGCATTGCACTCTAGCCTTGTTGATAGAGCATGTCTTAGAAAGAAAAAAAAAAAAAAAAAAAGATACAAAGGAAAGAAAAGAAAAAGCACACATGTGCATAGATGCACTGGCATACACAGCTACCACCGCCCACCCCAGAATCACTGCACTTCTAAGAGATGCAAGATCGCCCTGTGTGACTGAGTGTCTTTTGATGCAATGACAGCTTTTTACCTGAATTCCAAGCCATAAGGTGTACGTTTGAGTTTCCCGGGTCAACAAAGACAAACTCTCTTGGAATGAAATAATTAATACCACATGTGTTTACACATTCAGTCTGTCACCAAAAAATATATTTTTTTTCTTTCAAACCACAAAGTCATGGCTGGGCACGGTGGCTCACGCCCGTAATCCCAGCACTTTGGGAGGGTGGATCACTTGAGGTCAGGAGTTTGAGCCCAGCCTGGCCAACATGGTGAAACCTCGTCTCTACTAAAAATACAAAAATTAGCCAGGTGTGGTGGCGGGCACCTGTAGTCCCAGCTACTCAGGAGGCTGAGGCAGGAGAATCGCTTGAACCCGGGAGGCAGAGGTTGCAGTGACCCGAGATTGTGCCACCGCATTCCAGCCTGAGTGACAGAGTGAGACTCCGTCTCAAAACAAACAAACAGCAACAACCAAAAACCCACAAAGTCATAAACCAAGAAATAGCTATCTGATTTTTGGACAACTTTCATCACAACATTTTACCCATGGAGACAGTAGTATTATCCCTTTGCTCAATTTATATCAACTTTATTTTATTTATTATTATTATTATTATTATTATTATTGAAGTGGAGTCTCGTTCTGTTACCCAGGCTGGAGTGCGGTGGTGCAATCTCGGCTCACTGCAACCTCTGCCTCCTGAGTTCAAGCGATTCTCCTGCCTCAGCCTTCTGAGTAGCTGGGATTACAGGCACGTGGCACGAGGCCCGTCTAATTTTTGTATTTTTAGTAGAGATGGGGTTTTGCCATATTGGCCAGGCTGGTCTCGAACTCCTGACCTTAGTTGATCCACCCACCTCGGCCTCCCAGAGTACTGGGATTACAGATGTGAGCCACCACGCCTGGCCATATATCAATTTTAGATAAAACAAAAATGAAACGAGAAGAAGGAAATTATCCTAATCTCTAATTGTCATGTTCTCGTTACTTTTTAATTTATTACTATTATTTTGAGACAGGGTCTTGCTCTGTTGCCCAGGATGGAGTGCAGTGGTATAATCATGGCTCACTGCAACCTCAACCTTCCAGGCTCAGGTGATCCTCCCACCTCAGCTTCCTAAGTAACTGGGACCACAAGTGTGCACCACTATGCCTGGCTAATCTTTAAATTACTTAGGGTCTTGCTGTGTTCCCCAGGCTGGTCTTGAACTCCTGAACTCAAGCCATCCTCCCTCTTTGGCCTTCAAAAGTCCTGGGATTACAGACATGAGCAACTGCACCCAACCTGGTGACTTTTTTTGTTTGTTTTGTTTTTTACTTTTGAGATAGGGTCTCCCTTTGTTGCCCAGGCTGAAGTGCAGTGTCACAATCTCAGTTCATTGCAGCCTCAAACTCCCGGGCTCAAGCGATTCTCCCTCCTCAGCCTCCTGAGTGGCTGAGCTTGCAGACACCCACCAGCATGCCCGGCTAATTTTTGTATTTTTGATAGAGATGCGTCTCACCATGTTAACCAGGCTGGTCTTGAATTCCTGCACTCAAGTGATCCGCCCACCTCAGCCTCCCAAAGTGCTGGGATTTTAGGCACGAGCCACCGCGCCTGGCCAAAATTAGCTGTTTTAAAGTGTGCAATTCGGTAGCTTGTAGCTCTTTTCCAATACTGTACAACCATCACCTCTATCAAATTCTAGAACATTTCCATCACCCACAAAGGAGATCTTGTCACCATGAAGCAATCACTCCCCATTCTCCCTTCTCCCAGCCCCTGGTTACCAAAAATCCACTTTCCATCTCTACGAACATGTCTGTCCTGGACATTTCACATAAAAGGAATCATACAGTATGTGACAGTCTGTGACTGGCTTCTGTCACTGAGCATAATGTCTTATGGTAGCCTGGGCCAGAGCTTTATTTTTATTTTGCATACTATTCCCTCGCATGGGTTCACTACAGTTTCTCCATCCATTCATCAATTGATGGACAACAAGATGTTTCTACCCTTTAGTGATTGTGAGGAATATAGCTATGAACATACATGTGCAAGTTTTTCTTTGAATACCAGTTTTCAATCCTTTTGAGTTCCTCAGGAACCTCAATTCTTTTGATATTCCCCAAGAGTGAAATTGTTGGGTTGCATGGTTCTATTTTTTTTTTTTTTTGAGAGGGAGTTTCACTCTTGTTGCCCAGTCTGGAGAGCAGTGGCACAATCTTGGCTCACTGCAACCTCTGGCCCTGGGTTCAAGAGATTCTCCTGCCTCAGCCTCCCAAGTAGCTGGGATTACAGGCATGTACCACCATGCCCAGCTAATCTTGTATTTTTAGTACAGACTGGGTTTCACCATATGGTCAGGCTGGTCTCAAACTCCTGACCTCAGGTAATCCTCCTGCCTCGGCTTTCCATAGTGCTGGGATTACAGGTGTGAGTCACCACATCCAATCATATGGTTCTATTTTTAAAGGTGAGGGAAGTGGGCTGGGGCACAGTGGCTCACACCTGTAATCTCAGCACCTTGGGAAGCTGAGGAGGGCAGATCAGTTGAGGTCAGGAATTCTGGAGGCTGGCCAAGATCAAGGCATGCCAGCTTCAGTGTCTGCTGGGGACCTGCTTCCTGGTTCATAGACAGTGCCCTCTTGCTGTGTCCTCACATGGTGGAAGGGATGAGGGAGCTCTCTGGGGTCCCTTTTGTAAGGATACTGATTCATTCTTGAGGCTCCATCCTCCTGACTTCATCCCCTCCTAAAAGCCCTACCTCCTAAACATTACCTTGCAGGTGAGGGTTTCAATGTGCAAATTTTGGAGTGACAAAAATATTCCCTCCATAGCAACACCTACTCATTGTACTTTTTTCCACGCTACTTCTAGGTATGGTTTCTAGTGGTAATAGACGTGTCGTCCATAATCTTGCAGTTCCCGCAGGCCTCCCTCTTAATGAGACAACATTTGCAGCCTTGCTAAAGAAGCAAGGATACAGCACGGGGCTTATAGGTAAGACACAAGGATTGGTGTTAGTCATTGATCATAAGGTAATAATGTCCTTTGTTCTACCCTTGATTTATGACTTTCTCGGAAACACTTTATTTTACAATGTCTTATGTAAAGGCTCAGTGGACCATTCTTACAATCCCAGCACTTTGGGAGGCCAAGGTGGGAGGATCACTGAAAGCCAGGAGTTTCAGACCAGCCTGGGCAACATAGAAAGACCTTGTCTCTAAAAATATAAAATTAGCTGGGCATGGCGTCATGTGCCTATGGTCCCAGCTACTCTGGAGGCTGAGGTGGGAGGATTGCTTGTGCCAGGAGTTCTTTTATTATTATTATTATTTTTAAGACAGACTCTTGCTGTGTCGCTCAGGCTGGAGCGCAGTGGCACGATCTCAGCTCACTGCAAGCTCCACCTCCTGGGTTCAAGGGATTCTCATGCCTCAGCCTCCCGAGTAGCTGGGACTACAGGCGCGTGCCACCACGACTGGCTAATTTTTGTATTTTTTGTAGAGATGAGGTTTCATCATGCTGGCCAGGCTGGTCTTGAACTCCTGGCCTCCAGTGATCTGCCTGCCTTGGCCTCCCAAAGTGCTGGGATTATAGGTGTGAGCCACCACACCCAGTCTGATTCTTCACACAGCTCAGTGATAGGAGATGTTTTAAAATGAACATATTACAAGAACATAAAATTTTTCTGGCTCTGCCTGCCCGCATAGTCTCTCACCGTGTATCCTGTCACCTGCCTCTTCATTTCACTAAGACTGGACCACACAGGTTTTCTTCCCACTGCTAGGGATGATAGAAGTCTTCAGCCACCCAGTAGTTGTAACTCCAGCTACCATTCCTGTTTGGGAAGCCTGGGTTTCAGCTGGCGTGAGAATCACGTGCTATTTTAAATCCCTTCAATTTTTGTAACACATCTGCTGTTGATAAGAGAAGGCAATCTCTGTGGGGTTGCAGGACAGGAAGCCTAAGCCAGTAGCATTGCCTCTTCTCTACCTACTCCCATAGACACTCAGAGGTTGATGGAAGCACAGGCATTCTTGATTGGGCCCTCACCACATACAGGAAACTGTTAATATTCCTAGTAGATACACATTATCACAGCCTCTGGGGGTTTGCTGGGCATCCACATGCTAGCAGGACTCACATGCACCCTTTGGTGATCATTCAAGGTGTGGTACATTTTACTGAATAAGTCCCTTACTTCAATCAGTTTTAATGAGAGCTCCTAGGATTTCCAGCCAGCCAGCTATTCATCCATCCATGCTGGGTCCATCCTCCATGATTTATCTATAGCTACCATTGGTCATCTCTCTCTGTTTCTCCATCCATCTATCAATCCATATATCTCTATGCATCTATCTGTCCATCCATCTACCTGTCTATCTACCTCTTTGTCTGTCTATTGATCAATCCATCATCTATCATTTATCTATCATCTATATATCTATCTACCCATCATCTATCTATTTATCATCTATAATCTATTCATCCACCCATTCATCTATCATGTATCTGTCTATCCATCTATCATCTGTATCTATCTATTTATCTAGCCATCCATTCACCTATCTATTTAGACATCTCTCTATCCATCTACCCATCCACCCTTATATCTCTATCCCTGTCTGTTTATCTATCTATCTATCTATCTATCTATCTATCTATCTATCTATCTATCTATCTATCTATCTACCTATCATCTATTCATTCATCTATCCATCCTATCTATCTATCTATCTATCTATCTATCTATCTATCTATCTATCTGTCTGTCTCTGTCTGTCTATCTATCTATCTATCTATCTATCTATCTATCTATCTATCTATCTGTCTGTCTATCTATCTATCCATCTGTCTATCCGCCCATATATATCCATCCACCTATCTATCTACTCACCTACTCAGCCACCCACCTATCTATCCATCCATCCACCTACACATACATACATGCCCCATCTATCCATCCATCATTTATTTGTATCTATCATATTTATCACATCTATCTCTCTATTGATATATACATACACATGTGTATACATAGATGTACACTCCATAATTTATTTTCATCTATCATATCCCATCTGTCTATTCATCCACCCACAACACAGATCTATTTATGCATCTATCTAATTACCCAGTCATCTATCGATCCATCCATCCACCTACACACACATCTATACATGCTCCATCTATCCTCCATCACTTATTTGAATCTGTCCTCTCCTCTCCTCTCTTCTATCTATCTATCTATCTATCTATCTATCTATCTATCTAACCACTCACTCTATCTCTATCATCTATCTGCCTATCTTTCTGTCTACATATTAGCTATCATCTATCTTTCTATCTATCATCCCTATTTATTTAGCTAGCTATATCTACATATACATCTATTCATCTATCTATCTTCCTATCTTTCTGTCTATGTATTATCTATTTATCTATCTACCTACCTATCATCTGTATCCATCTAGCTATATCTATGTATACATCTATTCTTCCATCATCTGCAACCTGCCTTGTCTCTGTGATGTATCTATTCTTCCATCGTCTGTAACCTGCCTTGTCTCTGTGATGTATCTATTCTTCCATCATCTGCAACCTGCCTTGTCTCTGTGATGTATCTATTCTTCCATCGTCTGTAACCTGCCTTGTCTCTGTGATGTATCTATTCTTCCATCATCTGTAACCTGCCTTGTCTCTGTGATGTATCTATTCTTCCATCGTCTGTAACCTGCCTTGTCTCTGTGATGTATCTATTCTTCCATCATCTGCAACCTGCCTTGTCTCTGTGATGTATCTATTCTTCCATCATCTGCAACCTGCCTTGTCTCTGTGATGTATCTATTCTTCCATCATCTGCAACCTGCCTTGTCTCTGTGATGTATCTATTCTTCCATCGTCTGCAACCTGCCTTGCCTCTGTGATGTATCTATTCTTCCATCGTCTGTAACCTGCCTTGTCTCTGTGATGTATCTATTCTTCCATCATCTGTAACCTGCCTTGTCTCTGTGATGTATCTATTCTTCCATCATCTGCAACCTGCCTTGCCTCTGTGATGTATCTATCTTTGTGGCTATGACTTTGTCGTCTCAGTGAATGAGAAAATTTGTAGTTCCCATCCTTGAAAGAAACTCACAATTCTACTTTTCTCCCTTATTTTTTATCCTGTCCTGTTGCTCACAACCAGATCTGAATACAAACTTTCTCTGTAAACTAAAGAACAACAACAACAACAACAATGTGGCTAAGTGGAACTCGGATTTTTTAAACCAAGGAAAATATCTCTGCTACTTTATTTTTGTGCATTAGCTGATTGTTTGATGTGAAGAATGCTCACATGTTCTTTGTAATGTGCTGGCATATGTTGACATATTGATGTGTAGATGTGTTTGTGTGTTTGGTTTTAGGCAAATGGCACCAAGGCTTGAACTGCGACTCCCGAAGTGACCACTGCCACCATCCATATAATTATGGGTTTGACTACTACTATGGCATGCCGTTCACTCTCGTTGACAGCTGCTGGCCGGACCCCTCTCGTAACACGGAGTTAACCTTTGAGAGTCAACTCTGGCTCTGCGTGCAGCTGGTTGCCATTGCTGTCCTCACCCTAACCTTTGGAAAGCTGAGTGGCTGGGTCTCCGTTCCCTTGCTCTTAATCTTCTCCATGATTCTGTTTATTTTCCTCTTGGGTTATGCTTGGTTCTCCAGCTACACGTCCCCTTTATACTGGGACTGCCTCCTCATGCGGGGGCACGAGATTACGGAGCAGCCCATGAAGGCCGAACGAGCTGGATCCATTATGGTAAAGGAGGCGATTTCCTTTTTAGAAAGGTAAGCGTACTAATTAAAAATTCATGTAATAATCATAATTATCTCTTTTTTAAAAGGACCTAGATAGATTTGCAGGGTGATTGTAGTTTTTAATAATCTATTGTACACATCTAAATAGCTAAAAGAGAATAAGCCAAATGACTCTAGAATAAAGAAAAGACAAATATTTAAGGTGATGGACACCCCAATTAACACTGATTTAAAACAATAAATCATTTGTAATAATTCTTTACAAATTATATGAATGTATTAAATTGTAATGTGTACCCTTAAACTATGCACATCTACAATGCATTAATAAAAATAATAGGGGATGATGGTATTAAAAATATTGAGTTAGGAAATGGAATATTGCTAAATGGTGTAATAGGGTTAGATAAAAATATGAAGTGTATTGAAGACCAGTTGGACTCATCAGTTTGTACCTAAAGAGGTGGTACCTTGTTTGGGCTCCTGTTATTAAAATCATGGTCTCTCTATTGGCTCTGAAATTTATATGTGGTCAGACCATGGAGGCAGACTCTAGTAACTCAAACTCACAAATTGTTTACGTTAATTTACAATGCATCTTGTCATCATGTTAATTTACAACAGGAAATATATACATACACTATATATGTATACATGCACTTACAATATGTATGTATATATGTATACATGCACTTACAATATGTATGTATATATGTATACATGCACTTACAATATGTATGTATATATGTATACATGCACTTACAATATGTATGTATATATGTATACATGCACATACAATATGTATGTATATATGTATACATGCACATACAATATGTATGTATATATGTATACATATGCTATCATGTATATATATAATATATTTTATAATATTTTTTGTCTGGTTCCCTGATACATATAGATATAGATGGATATAGATATAGATAAATATATATATACATATCAGGGAATCAGATGAAAAAAGTAAGTTGTCCATTGCATTATGTCCCTATTGTTAAAAAACAAAAAAACCTACTTGGGAAAAATAAAATTGGAAGGCTTCTCTTTGAGCATGTGATATGGAAGGGCTATTTCATGAATTGGATGAGGTAAATGGTCAAAGGTGATTGTTATAAAAACTTTATGCATCCCAGAACACAATGGCTGGAAATTTTCAAGGGTATCTATCTTCTTGTTGTTGGACCTTCTTTCTTTAAAAAAAAGTCTGTGAGCACATTTTTCATTTGCTTTTTCCATATTGATTGAGGTTTAATCTTTACCAATAGCCATTCTAGGATCTAGATTCTCAGGATGTAAGGTGTCTTGTGTACTCTGGTACATAGCTTTGTCCTTACTCTGTAGCCCAAGTGAAGGTGATAAATATGTAGTCTGGGGCTGGGCATGATGGCTCATGCCTGTAATCCCAGCACTCTGGGAGGCCAAGGCAGGTGGATCATCTGAGACCAGCCTGACCAACATGGTGAAACACCATCTCTACTAAAAATACAAAAATTAGCTGGGAGGCTGAGGCAGGAGAATCACTTGAACCCAGGAGGCGGAGGTTGCAGTGAGCTGAGATCATGCCATTGCACCCCAGCCTGGGCAACAGAGGGAGAGTCTGTCTTAAAAAAAATGTTATCTGGGAGTAATGAAGCCGTATTTGCTCTGTAGATGGAACTGAATGCTTGGTGTCACTTAGAGCAAATCCTTCTGTTCCCTGGTACCTTTCCAAATGTGCAGAGTTCTATGAATTTTTACAGAAAGAGCATCAATATGAGCAAATTAGCACCAACCACTCTGAGAGTATAAGATAAGCAATCCCATTCTCTTCTGTCTGCCAGTTCGAGTCTTCAAACATTCCCACACAGTTCTCCTTAGGACTTTACATTAGTACTTGAAGAACAGATCCTATTGTTGAGATGTACATTGTTCACCAAAACCTCTGTCGAGTTTCAAAAGTTACATATGATCCACAATAACACAATATTGAATGGAAAAAACAATGGTGAAGAGGAAATATAAAGATTTGGACGTTGTGACAATAAGCTAATGGCTTAGGTTCATGAATGCTAGAAACTATTTTTATCTGGATTCTCAGTGTATGAATCTCCTACAGTTGCTATAACAAATGGCTATAGGGCTGAGTACAGTGGCTAGTGCCTGTAATTCCAGCACTTCGGGAGGCTAAGGTAAGTGGATCACTTAAGTTCTGGAGCTTGAGACCAGCCAAGGCAACATATGGAGACCATATCTCTACAAAAAACACAAAAAATTAGCTGGATATGATGGCATGCATCTGTAGTCACAGATACTCAGGAGACTGAGGTGGGAGGATTAGTTGAGCCTGGGAGGTTGAGGCTGCAGTGAGCCATGATTGCACCACTGCACTCCAGTCTGGGCAACGGAGTGAGGGCCCTGTCTCGAAAAATAAAAAAAATTACCACAAATATAGTGGCCTAATGCAACACAAATTTATTATCCTGCTGTTCTTGAGGTCAGAAATCCAAAATTAACCTTGTGGGCTAAAATCAGATGTTGGTGGGGCTAGTTACTTCTAGGGGGTCTAGGGGAGAATCTGTTTTCTCTTTTTTCTAGTTTCTTGAAGCTGCCTGCATTCCTTAGCTTGTAGGGTTTTGTTTTCTGACTCAGACACTCTGTGTCTCTTTTACAAAAGGACATTTCTGATTCCACTGGACCCACCCAGATAACCCAGGATAATCACTTCATCTTACGATCCTTAATTCATTCCATCTGCAAAGACCTTTTACCATGTAAAATCACATATTCACAGGTTTTGAGAATTAGGATGTGGATATCTTTGGAATGGGGCATTATTCAGCTGATCACTTTGACCATGACTCTTTATTTTGGCAGCTTAGTTTGGGGTGAAAACTATTTAATTTTAAATCTTTAATGTTCAGAGCTGTACTTCCTCTGTAGGCTTTAGGGGAGGATTCTTCCTGCCCTTCCCCACTCCTGGTGGCTTCAGGCATCCCTGGGCTTGTGGCCGCATCACCCCAGTCTCTGCTTCATCTGCATATGGTCTTCCCCTCTGTATTTGTGTCTCATCTTCTGTCTCTTATAATGACAATGGTCATTGGATTTAGTGCCCATCCTAATTCCGGGATGAGCTCATCTTCAGATCCTTAACTAATTACCTCTGCAAAGGTCTTGATATCCAAATAAAGTCTCATTCCAGGTTCTGGGCTTTAAAATATATGGATGTATATATTTCTGGGGGCTGCTATTCAATCTACTACAATTGTATTCGGTTTCTTCTGGAGGCTCTAGGGGAGGATCCCTTCTGCCTCCTCTAGCTCCTGGTGGCTCCAGATGCCCCTTGGCTGGTGGTCACATTACTCCATTTCCACATGGACTTTTCTTCTGTGCTTGTGTCTCCTCTTCTCCTATAGGGACAGCGTTATTGGACTTGGGACTCATCCTAATCCAGAATGATCACATCTTAACTAATTAAATATCTAGAGGCCCCATTTCCAAATAAGGTCCCATTCTGAGGTTTGAAGTGAACATGAATTTTGAGGGGTCACTGTTCAAGACACCATGACATAAGTCTTGTTTTTAAAATTCATTTATTTTTATTTATTTATATTTTGATATCTCATCAGAGCAGAAATTTCCCAATGAATGGCATTTGTGCTTTGTGCTTCCCTGGGTAGCTGAGGACTTATCATTCAGGCAGGTGGATTATCAAAGTTAAAAGTGGGTCAGCCTAATTCCGTGTATCCTCATGTGAGAAACTACAGGGTGCAAATGGCTTGCCAAGGCATTCCTGTTTGTACTGGCTTATGGCTTGTGAAACTCTTGATCTTGGTAAGAAATGACTTCCATACCACCATCTCTTGATGTGTCTCAGGGTGTGACTCTAGTTTGAGGCTTCATGAGCAGTGAGAACATCCCCCAAACAGAGCTGGATTTGACTTTTCACACTCTCATGATATGGGAGATCTGTGTTGGCTTGCAGTATGTTCTACAGTTGTCCTGGCATCTGAGAATCAAAGGAACTGTGATGGTGTCACAGGACTACCAGGTTCATATGCCTGCCACACAGTAACATACCAATACACTGAGGCAGCAGGGTTTACGGTAGAGAAAGGTTTAATAATTGCAGGGCAATTAGTGCAAACATGAGAGGAGACCTCAAATCCATCTCTCTCTCTCTCTCTCTCTCTCTCTCTCTCTCTCCTTCCTTCCTTCCTTCCTTCCTTCCTTCCTTCCTTCCTTCCTTCCTTCCTTCCTTCCTTCTTTCTTTCTTTCTTTCTTTCTTTCTTTCTTTCTTTCTTTCTTTCTTTCTTTCTTTCTTTCTTTCTTTCTTTCTTTCTTTCTTTCTTTCTTTCTTTCTTTCTTTCACAGATTCTCACTCTGTTGCCCAGGCTGGAGTGCAGTGGTGCAATCTCAGCTCACTGCAACTTCTGCCTCCTTGCTTTAGCAATTCTCCCACCTCAGCCTCCCCAGTGCTGGGATTATAAGAGCCCACCATCATGCCTGGCTAATTTTTGTATTTTTAATAGAGACAGGATTTCACCCTGTTGGACAGGCTGGTCTCGAACTCCTAACCTTAGGTGATCTGCCTCCTTCAGCCTCCCAAAGTGGTGTGTTTACAGGCGTGAGCCATTGTGCCTGTCCTCAAATCCATCTTTCCAAGGAGTTCTGGGCTGGATTTTTTAGGGGAATCATGGAGGTTGTTGGGGTCATTGATGGGTTGGGGTAAGAGGGAATGAAATCACCAGAATGTGGAAATGGCATGCTTTAGTAAGTCAGCTTCTCACAGGGTCCTTCAGAGAAGCAGACATCAGTAGTTTCCCTGGTATGCACAGCCTGAAAGATTACCGCAAATGGAAAACTTAACATTTCATAATGTTATGTTACCATCCTGTGGGTCTTTGTGATTCTAGGACAAATAGGTACCAAACAAGTAGGAAGACATAGATCAGAGAGCAAGCTGACCTCAGGATCAAAGCTGAGTATGCTGCAAGCTTAGTTCATTTTTGTTTCTCCCCCTCCCTTCCTCTCTGATTGATTTTATGAAGTTTATAGAGATGATTTCAGTAGCATCACCAAAGGGGTTAGGGAGCAGTTGAGGTGCTGCAGGATCATGGAATCCATTCCATGCAGGATAGGGCCCTTGGGTGGACACACTCTATCTTCTGCAGCATGGAGAAGAAGGAAGCAGGTCATGTCTATGAGAAGCCAAAACAGTATTTTTCACATTCATGGATGTTGAAAACTCACAAGTAGTTTCATTGATGTCTTCTCAGGCACCGCAAGGAACCTTTCCTTCTTTTTTTCTCCTTTCTTCATGTGCACATACCTCTCCCCACCACGGACGATTTCATTGGCACCAGCAAGCATGGCTTGTATGGGGATAATGTGGAAGAGATGGACTCCATGATGGGTAAGACACAGGACCTAAGTGGACAGAAACTAATAGGACAGGACACCTGAAAACTGCTCTTGGTCAACCTGTAGAGTGAAGAGAATTATGCCTATGGGACAGGGTGGTCTGAGACATAAATGAGGTAATAGTTGCAAGCAATTGAGAAAGTCAGCAAAAAAACTATATGCATTTCCTCTCCTTTCTTTGTATGCCGTTCACTTATCAACTGGGGTCTTTGTCTACTTGACTGCATCTCCAGTGCTGGCCAGATAACACATCAAATCTTCTTTTCAAAAATTTCAACTCTTGTTTTAGATTCAGGGAGTACATGTGCAGGTTTGTTACCTGGGTGTATTACGTGATGCTGAGGTTTAGGATCTCATCAAACCCTTCACCCAGACACTAAGCGTAGCACCCAATAGTTAGTTTTCAATCCTTCCCCCACTCTTTCCTTCACCCCTCTAGTGGTCCCCAGTATCTATTGCTCTGATCTGTGTGTCCACGTATACTTGATGTTATGCTCCTGCTTATTTTGTTTTGTTTTTAAAAATAAATTTTATTGTGTATATTTAAGATTCACAACATAATGTTAAAAGATACATATAGATAGTAAAATGATTACTATAGTGAAGCAAATAGTAATCGTTAAGTAACATAATATAGTAATATTAAGTAATAGTAATACAGTAAGCAAGTATATCTATCATCTCACACTGCTACTTTTTTGTGACAAGATCAGCTAAAATCTATTTAACAAAAATCCAGCTGAGCACAGTGGCTCATATCTGTAATCCCGGCACTTTGGGAGGCTGAGATGGGAGGATCATTTGAGCCTAGGAGTTTGAGACCAGCCTGGACAACATAGTGAGACCCTGTCTCTACAAAAATACAAAAATTAGCTGGGTGTGGTGGCATGCACCTGTAGTCCCAGCTACTCAGGAGACTAAAGCAGAAAGATTGCTTGAGCCCATAAATTGAGGCTGTAGTGAGCCATGATCACACCACTGCACTCCATGCACTCCAGTCTGGGTGACAGTAGCTCCCACTTATAAGTGAGAACATGCAGTGTTTGGTTTTATATTTCTGCATTAATTTGCATAGGATAATGTCCGCCACCTGCATCTATGTTGCTGCAAAGGACATGGTCTTGTTCTTTTTTATGGCTGTGTAGTATTCCATGGTGTATATGTACCACATTTTCTTTATCCAGTCCACCACTGATGGGTACCTAGGTTGATTTATGTCTTTGCTCTTGTGAATAGTGCTGTGATGAACATAGAGTGCACATGTCTTTTTTTTTTTTTTTTTGAGACAAGATCTCACTCTGTCCCTCAGACTTAAGTGCAATGATGTGATCTCAGCTCACTGAAATCTCTGCCTTCTGGGGTAAAGCGATTCTCCTGCCTCAGCCTCCTGAGTAGCTAAGGCTATAGACACATGCTACTGTGCCCGAGTAATTTTTGTATGTTTTGTAGATGCAAGGTTTTTCCATGTTGCCCAGGCTGCTCTTGAACTCCCAAGCTCAGGTAATATGCCTGCCTCAGCCTCTCAAAGTGTTGGGATGACAGGCATGAGTCACTACACCCAGCCCACGTATCTTTTTGACAGAAGGAGAAATCGTATTTTTAGACTCTTTAGTGACATAGCCAACCTTTATTTCAGGTCTGTTGAGCACCAAGATCTTAGTTGGGGGTTGGGAATTAACTGGTAAGTCAGAATCCAGTACCCTCATGAACTCATCCTGTAGAGAGAACAATGTAAATGGGATTTCCTAAGACTTACATGGTAAATATATTGATTAGCAAAATGGCTTCAATTTTCCAACATTAATGAAAGAAAACCACGAGTGAAACTCACATATGGGCAGGACACAAATTTAAAGTATAATATTTTCCAGATACAGATATTGTGAAATATATGTCACTAAATAAAAAGACACTTTGGAAAATTAAACCTGGAAAAAGCAAAGCCAATTTGCATAGTCTTAAACACATAAAAAATATAAAGTATTTAAAAATATAAATAATATTCAAACCAAATACATACACATGAATGGATGTTTATGTAGGTATAAGTGTGTTTGTGTCTGTAGTGTTTGTGTACATATGTTTAGAAACAGATGATTGACAGAGATAGATGATAGGTAAATAGATGATAGATGGATAGATAGATGATGGATTGATAGATAGTTGATAGATGATAGGTAGATAGATGATGGATGGATGATAGATAGATGATAGATGATCAACAGATGATTGATAGATACGTAGATAAACAGATGATAGATGATAGAGAGACAGATATAGATTGATAGATTATAGATGAATACATGAATAGGTAGATGAATAAACAGATACATAGATGATAGATGGATAGATATATAGATAAATACATGATACATACGACAGATGATAGATGACAGATAAGATAGCTGATTGATAGATAAGATAGATAGATGATAGGATAGATTGACAGATATGTAGATGATAGGTAGATAAATAGATACATGATAGATAGATAGATACATAGATAGATGCATAGATAGATAGATAGCTATGCATACCCCTCTTACTTTCTGCCTCCACCAGCACTAGGCAACGCAGCAAGTCCTTACAGTTTACATTCTTAATATTGCACTCAATCTCAAAAAGTGTGAGCGATCCTATTTTTGATTTGATCTTTGAAAATCAATGAAATAGGTCATTCAAACTCAGGCTGTGATAACCAAAAGAAATTACTATTTGCTTTAAAAATGTAAATTAACAAAGTTCCCAAAGTATCTAATTTAATAAAACTGATGATGTGTCATAGTGTTCGAACAAGGCACTTTGGGTGTGACTTTAATTTCAACGGGATTTTTCTAGTGACATTCAGATAGTATTACACAAATGGATGGGTATGTTGAATCTGGGTGGACAAGCTGTGATATCTGAAAATTATATTTTGAAAAAGCGCAACTGAGATGTACATGATGCTGGTGCCCAGAGTTTTTGAATGTTTTGTCCACACAGCCAGGATCAAGCCTTTAGGAAGAATAAACATTTGCTTTAATATATGATTTTAGCAATTCTCAAACAAACATGTATTTACCCTGAAATTATTTATCCCAGAAGCTGTAACAATACCCCAAGTTCTAGGAATTATTGCTTTTTTTTTTTTTTTTTTTTTTGAGACGGAGTCTCGCTCTGTCGCCCAGGCTGGAGTGCGGTGGCGCGATCTCGACTCACTGCAAGCTCCGCCTCCCGGGTTCACGCCATTCTCCTGCCTCAGCCTCCCGAGTAGCTGGGACTACAGGCGCCCACAACCGCGCCCGGCTAATTTTTTTTTGGTATTTTTAGTAGAGATGGGGTTTCACCGTGTTAGCCAGGATGGTCTCGATCTCCTGACCTCGTGATCCACCCTCCTCGGCCTCCCAAAGTACTGGGATTACAGGCATGAGCCACCGCGCCCAGCCGGAATTGTTGCTTTTCTTATTAGAAAAGTTTATTTGTGGCCATTCCTGGTAGAGATATCACATTCCTGCCTTTTATAATTATCATGGGTGGCCGGGCGCGGTGGCTCACGCCTGTAATCCCAGCACTTTGGGAAGCCAAGGCAGGCAGATAACGAGGTCAGGCAATCAAAACCATCCTGGCTAACTGTGAAACCCCGTCTCAACTAAAAATACAAACACATCCATGGTGACAGGCGCCTGCAGTCCCAGCTACTCAGGAGGCTGAGGCAGGAGAATGGCGTGAACCCCGGAGGCAGAGCTTGCAGTGGCTGAGACCGCGCCACTGCACTCCAGCCTGGGCAACGGAGTGAGACTCCGTCTCAAAAAAAAAAAAAAAAAAAAAAATTATCATGGGTTTTCCACAGCAGTGCCCTGGAATAATGGAGTCTGCTGATAGAATAAACACTTATTTTCATTTTTTAATAATTTCCACTTTTAGTTTAGATTCAGGGAGCACACATGCAGGTTTGTTACCTGGGTATATTGCGTGATGCTGAGGTTTGAGGTACAATAGATCCTGTCACCCAGGGAGTGAGCATGGCACCCAATAGATAGATTTTCAGCCCTTGTCCCCCACCTTCCTTCTCCCCTTTTGGAGTCCCCAGTGTTTATTGTTCCCATCTTTATGTCCATGAGTACCCAATGTTTAACTCTCACTTATAAGTGAGAACATGTGGTATTTGGTTTTCTTTTTCTGTGTTAATTTGCTTAGGACAATGGCCTCCAGCTGTATCCATGTTGCTGCAAACGATGTGATTTTGTTCTTTTTCATGGCTGCATAGTATTCCATGGTGCATCTGTACCACATTTTCTTTATCCATGTGGATTGATTCCATGTCTTTGTTATTGTGAATAGTGTGATAAACATGCAAGTGCCTGTGTCTATTTGGTAGAATGATTTATTTTCCTTTGGGTAGATACCCAGTAATGGGATTACTGGGTCAGAGGGTAGTTCTATTTTAAGTTATTTGAGAAATCTCCAAACTGCTTTCCACAGTGGCTGAGCCAATTTATATTCCCAACAATAGTATATAAGTGTTGCATCTTCTCTGCAGCCTCACCAGCATCTGTTCCTTTTTTTACATTTCTTTGACTTATTAGGTTGGTGCAAAAGTAATCGAGGTCTTTGTCATTACTTTCAATGACAAAGACCTCGATTACTTTTGCATCAACCTAATAGTAGCCTTTCCAGCTGGTGTAATAAACACTTTTAAAAGTGATACTTCCCATGGGCCATGCACTGTTACCAGTGTATTCTGGATGAATCCCTGCAACATCCTCACAGACGAGTACCATCTTCATCATCAAATTTATCCCCATTCACAGAGAAGGAGACAAAAGTACATGGCCTTTGGTGGCTGCTCTTGGAGATAAGCCAGGGTTGGGCTCCAGAACTCTTACTCCCTAGCTCAGCTGCCTCTTATGCAGGGCAAAGAAGTCAGGTTGAAAGATGAAGAAGGAGAGCTACATTCTTCTCTGAAGCCTCCTGTAGCCCCGTTAGATTCCTACAGACTGTCATTTCACAGGAGTCAGAAAAACTCCAAAAACTTCCCCCAACCTGGCTTCCTGCTTCCTTCGAGCCCAGTGAGAGGCTTTCAATGGAGATACCACCCTTGCCCCACACAGGGGGAAAATCTCTGATGCCAGATGAGTCATGCATTTCTGCATGGGAGAAAGTCCATCAACTTGGATCTGAAGAGCAGGTTTCTCAAGAATGCAGATAAGAAAGTAAAATGTGGAACAATGAGTAGGAGAAATGGCCTTATCAGCAGGAGATGAGACAAGGATGAGGGTTCTGGCTGAGCCTGTTGTACAGACAATTGTGAGTGGTGGAATCCCAGGGCAGGCATGTCTGTGGACAGCAACACAGCTTGGGCAGCTCCCCCAGACAGGGCAGAACTGCAAAGGAGGCTGTAAACATGTATTTCTATGCCATATATATACATAATTTATATGCAATATATGAGATACATATATAAAATATAACTTAACTCTTTATATTATATATTTATATTATTTGTTATACATATTAATATTAATAATTTGAAAGTTTTATCATACATAATGCATATATATTATGTATTTCTGTAGCATATAATTTCTATATTTATTTATTTATTTCAGTTGATGTTAGAAAGGTATGAATCATTTCCATGGTTGTATTCCCTGCTACTTGGGAGACTGAGGTGGGAGGATCACTTGAGCCCAGGAGTTTGAGGCTGCAGTGAGCCACGATTGCACCACTGCACTCTAGCCTGGGTGATAGAGCAAAATCCTGTCTCAGAAATAATCATTTCCATGGCCACTATGTAATCTCTCTAAATTTTAAGATATAAATAGAATAATTGAATATAATTGAATAATATTAAGAATACAAACAACTCAAAGTAATTTAGTATTATTTGCAAAGAACAGAATTGCCTATGTTAAAAACCCTAGAGTTTAATAGAACACATATTAGCACATAGATGACATATGGTATTATAATAAAATTATATTACATACAATTTATATTATAGTTATATTACTTATATACATTGTTATAATATATTGTATTCATATAATATAAACATATCATTAATATACAATTATTAGATTTTAATATAGTATATGGTTCTATCTTATATATATCGCAATTATGCTATGCATATTATATATTATGTACATATATATATCAGTACTATAGAGGTTTCATTAAACTTTCTGGGGTTTCCAACATAGTTATGTTCACTACATTTAATGTTAAGTTTGTATTTTATGTGTTAAAGTATGTATTTAACTTTAATGTTAATTGCATCAGTCAGGTTATGTAGAAAAATAGGTTACATAATGACAAAAATATTCTTATTTTTCTGGTATTAATGAAATAGTTCCAATTTTTACTTTTAAGCATAATGTTGGCTGACACTTTGAATCTTTCTATTCTTAATATTTTGAGAGACTTATAACATATGCATTAATTAGATAGTAGCCAGGAAAATTCTTGCATGCTTTCTAGTATTGCCTAACTATATACATGTTATTTATCATGCTGTTAATATTATCTATATTTTATATATATTTTAACAATGTAACTTATGAAACATTTTTATTATATACATAAATACATATATACTACGTTATGTAGTATATATCTTCTAAAGATTGACATACAATATAATAAATACATTTGTTTCTGTATAGTATATGTTAGTATAGTATTAGTCCAATAGTATAATCAGTTACATATATATATTAGCTATACATAAATATATTAGCTATATATAAAAATACATTAGTTATACATGAAGTCTACAATGTTTCTCTGTTGGGTATATGCACCAAAATTAAGACCTTTTCTTTTTGTTAAAAATAATGCATTTCAAGATACGATGGATCACCAGCTACCATTCATTATAGCTCCAATGTCAATAGCTGAAATATTTAGAAATAATTTTTCAAGCAGTAAATGAGTATCTTGAAACTGACTCATGAAAGAAAACTTGAATACATGGAAGGGAAGAGTGGATTGTATAAATGTATTAGTTATTTTGAAGTTAATATTGAAGGCTAAGGTAGCTCTGATTAGAGCATTAATTACTATCCTCTGGGGACTGGTCATTATATAGGTGATGATGAAATACACACCGAATAAACTGATAGGAAATAAACTTTCCAGAAACATCTGATGAGAAAGTCTTTGGTAGAAAACATCAAGAAACACTTCTGTGATCATAAGAAATGCTATCAAAAAGCAAACTACAAAAATTAAAACACAGAAATACAAGATTTGACTTTTAGATCAATGAAGCAGAAAATAATAGCCTTGGAGCAGGTCTGGGAAAGAGAAGGACATTACATTCGGTACAATAAAGTTTTTAAATCAAGGTGGCAGGGCTGAAAGGTGTTGGGGAAAGTTTGTATTATGAGTTGAGTTACATCCCCCCAAAAAGATACGTTCAAGTCATAACCCAAGGTATGTGAGAATGGGATCTTATTTGGAAATAGGGTCGTTGCAGGTGGAATCAAGTTAAGATGAGGTCATTGGGGGTGGGTCCTAATCCGATATGGTGAATTAGGATGAGGCTGCTGCAAGCCAAGGAAGGCTAAGGACTGATGCCAGCTGTCCAAAGCGAGGAAGAAGTAAGGAAAGATCCTCCCCTAGAAACTTCAGAGAGAGAGAGAGAGTGACCCTGCCAATAACTTAATTTTGAACATCTGGCCCCCAGAGCTGTGAAAGAATAAATGTTCGTTGTTTTAAGCCACCTCATTTGTACTAATTTGCTTCAGCAGCCTAAGGAAATTCACAGAGTTAGTTTAGGAAAAACCATTACCAATTCGATTTAGCATGCTTTTCCATACACACTGAGGACATTGAGTGAAACAAAACAAAAATTGGAAGAAGCTATAGTTAAACAGTAAATTTACATCTGGATGAGGTATAGTGTTAGTAATAACAAAAGGTTATCTGATAAGTAGCATGACTAAAGGCCCTATGCAAACTGAGGAAATATTAGCAACAACATGACATTGTTTTAACTGCTTAACAAATAAAGAGTTCTTATAAATCAATAATGGAAACACATAATTCCTTCCAAAAATATCAGCAAAATTTAAACATTTTTTACAGATTAAGAGTACAAATATTAGAGTGGACACAGAAGGAAACCCATGATCATTCATAATGTACCATAATCACCTATCAAACATTAGATACTGATGAGGAATTGAAAAAATGAACTATTATTAATGCTGAAAGTTGTTCATTATGGCATTTGAAATTATGGCAAAGTATGAAAATTAACCAGAATAGTGAACAACAGTACAATGGTTAAATAATTTATGGTACTTAAAAATAAAGCATCATAAATTGTTTAGGCCGGGTGCAGTGGCTCACACCTGTAATCCCAGCACTTTCGGAGGCTGAGACAGGCAGATCAACTGAGATCGGGAGTTCTAGACCAGCCTGACCAACATGGAGAAATCTTGTCTCTACTAAAAATACAAAATTAGCTGGGTGTGGTGGCGCATGCCTGTAATCCCAGCTACTCAGGAGGCTGAGGCAGGAGAAAGGCTTGAACCTGGGAGGCGGAGGTTGCAGTGAGCTGAGATCATGCCATTGCACTCCAGCCTGGGTAACAAATGCAAAACTCCATCTCAAAAAAAACTATACACACACACACACATATGTATATATACATATATATATACACACACACACACAATGGACACTTTTCCAACCATTAAATTGTACAAATAAGTTTTTTAGTTTTTTTTTTTTAATTGAGACAGGGTCTCACTGTGTTGACAAGGGAGGTCTCAAACACCTGAGCTCAAGGGATCCTCCTTCCTTGCCCTCCCAAATTGCTGGGATTACAGATGTGAGCCACGATGCCCAGCCTTGAGTAATTTTTTAACACGTAGATTTTCCAAGAAATAATATTGGATGAAAAAAGCAAGTTGAAAACTGTGCATGCAATATCAACCCAAATATATATAGAGATGCATCTACAAGAGTATGTGATATGGTTTGGCTGTGTCCCCACCCAAATCTCATCTTGAATTGTAGCTCCCATAATTCCCACATGTTGCAGAGGGATCTGGTGGGAGATAATTGAATCATGGGGGCGGTTTCCCCCATATTGTTCTCATGGTAGTGAATAAGCCTCATGAGATCTGATGGTTTTATAAGGGGAAACTCCTTTTGCTTGGCTCTCATTCTCTCTTGTCTGCCACCATGTAAGATATGCCTTTCACCTTCCATCATGATGGTAAGGCCTCCCTAGCCACGTAGAACTGTGATTCCATTAAACCTCTTTTTCTTTATAAGTTACGCAGTCTCAGGTATGTCTTTATTAGCATCGTGAAAACAGACTAATACAGTATGTAACAATTTTTTTTAAATAGTCAAATGGCAATGGGGGCAGGAAATTGGTGGTCTTTATTTTCCTCCTTATAATTTTCTTTATTTTTTGTATTTCCCAAGCTATGCTGTATTTTTATAATCAGAAAAATGTTAGCCTTGTTGTTTTTTCTTGCTACTTTTCACTATTTACTGAAAAATAGCAAGAAGAGTAAAAACAACTGCCATGTCCCCTTCACCCATCTTTCCCAACTGTTAGCAATTTATCAAATATATCTTCTCTCTCCCTCTTCCTTTCTCCTGATCATCCTCTTTCTTCCTCTCTCTCTCTTTCTCTCTTCCACCTCCACATGTTTCTTATGCTTCTGAATATTTGGGAGTAAGATGCAGATATGATGTTCATTAAATTTAGAAACTTTAGTGTGTATTTTATAAAACAAAGACATTCTCCTACATCATCACTGCAAATCATCAAAATCGGGAAATTAACATGGATGGATTCCTACGATTTAATTCACAAATCCCAGCCAAACTTCTCCAGCTGTGCTCACAAGAAACTTTATACACAGCAAGCAAGACCAATGGACAAACAAAAACCAACCAACAAAACCCCTACTTTCTCCACCCTCTTTCTGTTCTGGTCCACGGATTTTCTTGTCGTATCTGTTTAAACTCCTCTGATCTGGACAAAGACTGAGCAATCTCTATTCTTTCTTGAGTTCAAAGACCTTGACATTTTTTGAGAATAAAGACCAGGTATCATGTAGAATGTCCCTTGAATTGGGTTGGTTTGACATTTCCTTCAATGGAAATAGAAGTGATGGTGTGTTCTCAATCCAGTAGATAAGGAAGTCAATTAGCCCCAACAATGGTTATAAAATTCTTCATCAATGGATTAAATGGTGTCTTCCAGTTTTCCCCACTATAAAGTTACTTATTTTGTCATTAATAATTTGAAATTATTAACGATTTTATGGGAGATACTTTGAGATGAAGCCAATATCTTGGTTCTTATCAAACATTCAATGTCAGGTTTAGCATCCATTGATCATTTTCTCTTGAATCAATTTTCAGTGCGATTTTTTGCTAAAAGTGCTGTGGTAAAATTTTAAAAGTATTTTAAAGTATAAATTACTTCTTAACTTGCCCTTACCTGTGTGCCTTGGCTCTAGAAGAAAATTTCTAAGGTATAGTACCTTAGGAATGTTAATGTAATGTTTTCTGAGATAACCAACAGCAGAACACACAGAATTAGACACATTTGAGACTAATAGGTTTTTTCATAATTATGCATAATACAGACTGGGTTTGGGAACTCTAGGAATTTGGCTATTTTCCTATAAAAATGATTGAAATTGTGGTTTATTTTGAATACATTCTTCCTCTTTTCACTTGCCCATTGAGTCTAATTCTCCCCACCTAGTCATCCTATTCTCTATTTAAAATATCAAATAAGAAGGGAAGGGAAAATGGTTAGATAAAGAATTACCTACCTAAATCATCTGCAAGAATATGTCAAATAAATTATGTGAACCCAACAGTGGGAGTGTCTTATTCTTGCCTCTGTCTCCTCAAATTCTGTAACAATGTCTGCCTTCCGTGAGCAGAGAGGGTGCATAAACCATGGCTGCCATTCTGTGCAACATCAGAATACCACCACAGTCCTTCTTTTCATATCCAATGGGAAAAACTGTATTTCTCTGTTTAATGTTTTCATTCTACATGAAGGAAATTATCAAGGAGAATTTGCCCTTTTAAATGTTATTAGTAGCAACTGATGTTGATTTGTATTGCCATAGTAATTTCTTCTTGAAGCAGGTCATCTTTTATTTCTTAAAAATTTTGGGCTCTCAGTTTTTTTGTTTTTTTTTTTGAGATGGAGTCTCACTCTGTTGCCCAGGCTGGAGTGCAGTGGCACGATCTCAGCTCACTGCAACCTCCGCCTCCCAGGTGTAAGCAATTCTCTGCCTCAGCCACCCGAGTAGCTGGGATTACAGGCCTCTGCCACCATGCCCAGCTAATTTTTGTATTTTTAGTAGAGACAGGGTTTCATCATCTTGGCCAGGCTGGTCTTGGACTCCTGACCTTGTGATCCACCCGCTTCAGCCTCCCAAAGTGCTGGGATTATAGGCGTGAGCCACCACACCCGGCCTCTCAGTTTTTTTTCTTTCAGTTGTTTGTCAATTTAAACTGTTAATGCACATTTCTTTTCTTTTGTGGCTTTTGACATAGTAAGGGTCACACCATCCTTGTTTTCCTTTAGATAGCTCATGCCCATTAGACTTAGGGGTGAAATACCTCATAATGTCATTATTTTTACTTGTCTCTTGTATATTATTTTAGGCAAGATTCTTGATGCTATCGATGATTTTGGCCTAAGGAACAACACCATTGTCTACTTTACATCAGACCATGGAGGGCATTTGGAAGCTAGGCGAGGGCATGCCCAACTTGGTGGATGGAATGGAATATATAAAGGTGAGGAGAGGAACTCACGCAAGTGATCTGGTGGTGAATAAGCTTTTTTTATGGTTCTTATAATTAAAGCGCATGACGCCAAAGAATGAGGCCTGAAAACCTGAGCAAGTTTGTTTAATTTGACTCTTAGTAAAATGAAGTATCGGACCAAGGTCAAGAAAATTGGTCTTATATTTGTTAACATTTCTGTGGAGGGAAGCCATGTATGTAGAGGGAGCATCTAGAAATATGCCTTTCTGACAACCCTATCAAATTATGAGGAGTTAGCACAAGCAGATGCTTTTATGGGGTCTTTAAAGAAATATCCACACATTCATTTAGTTTGTGAGACTATTGAGAGATTAAATGAGGGGGAATGTGGTTCCTAGAGAATAGAGGTCAGAAACCAGGGATCCTTCATCATTAAGAAGTCTGGGCTGGGCGCGGTGGCTCACACCTGTAATCCCAGCACTCTGGGAGGCCGAGGCGGGTGGATCATGAGGTCAGGAGATCGAGACCATTCTGGCTAACACGGTGAAACCCCGTCTCTACTAAAAAATACAAAAAACTAGCTGGGCGAGGTGGCGGGCATCTGTAGTCCCAGCTACTCGGGAGGCTGAGGCAGGAGAATGGTGTAAACCTGGGAGGCGGAGCTTGCAGTGAGCTGAGATCCGGCCACTGCACTCCAGCCTGGCCGACAGAGCGAGACTCCGTCTCAAAAAAAAAAAAAAAAAAAAAAGCAAGTCTGACGCTATCTTCCAAGGATATAGTATAGCATAGAAAGTAGCGAAGCCTGTCTTGATGTTCATGATTAAATTCACATGTACTGACTTTATGTCCTGCTGTAACATTTAGTCCACAAAATAGGTCCATAAGGTACTACATTGGCCAGGTCTATAATGTGTAACCTGATGTTAGAAGAATGTTATCTTCATCTGTGAAATGAGGATTAAAAAAAGAAAAAGAAAAACAAAGATAATTATCTGGAAAATGTCAAGTATATTTTATCATATGTCTTGAGAGAGATTTTAAAGTATTTTCTATAGGAAAATACGTGGTTATTCATGCAACTACAGATTCCACAGTCTTGGGTTCGGTAGGAAATTATAATTTCTGTATGAACGAGGTAAAGGCTCTGCCTCCATCTTGCAGAGGGTGATGAATGTGTACTCTTTAGAGCGTGTAGCACTGAAGTGTGTATTTAGGACCCAAAACAAATCCTTGGTGGAAATTGTTATTATAGACATTCTATTTTTAAAACATTCGGTAGTTTTGGGGATACAGGTGGTTTTTGGTTACATAGATAAGTTCCTTAGTGGTGATTTCTGAGATTTTAGTGCACCTATCACCTGAGCATCTACTCTGTACCCAACGTGTAGTTTTTTTTCCTCAGCCCCCTCCCAATCATTCCCCAAAGTCCCAGAGCCCATTATATGATTCTTATGTCTTTGCATTCTTGTAGCTTAGCTCCCACTTATAAGTGAAAACATAGGCTGTTTGGTTTTCCATTCCTGAGTTACTTCACTTAGAAGAATGGCCTCCAGCTCCATCCAAGTTACTGCAAAAGACATTATTTCATTTCTTTTTATAGCTGAGTAGAATTCCATGGTGCATGTACACCACATTTTCTTTATCCACCTGTTGGTTGATGGGTACTTAGTCTGGTTCCATATCTTTGCAATTGAGAATTGCATTGCTGTAAACATGCATGTGCATGTTAGATATTCTCTGTTTGCTTATGATAACTGTTTTTAAAAATTTTTGGCTCATGCCTGTAATCCCAGCACTTTGGGAGGCCGAGGCAGGCAGATCACGAGATCAAGAGATCGAGACCATCTGGCCAACATGGTGAAACCCCGCCTCTACTAAAAATACAAAAATTAGCTGGGCATGGTGGCGGGCATCTGTAGTCCCAGCTATTTAAGAGGCTGAGGCAGGAGAATCGCTTGAACCCAGGAGGCGAAGGTTGCAGTGAGCCGAGATCACGCCACTGCACTCCAGCCTGGCAACAGAGCAAGACTCCATCTCAAAACAAAAAACAACCACGACAAAAAATTTTAATTAAAAAAATTAAAACTAAATTAAAAACTTTAATTAAAAAATTTAATTTAATGATGTATTAGAAGGCGGCAGTAAATATGAAAAAACACGAGAATAAAGAATTCTGGGGTGGGACTGCCATTTCAAATAAAATGTTCAGGCACGCCTCATTGAGGTTACTGTGAGTTCCATAATCTTGGGGGCTGGATACAAGAAAAATACTAATTAAAAAAAATATAGGAAATTACTTTGAGCAAAGATATGAGGGAGGTTGGAGATGAAGTAGGTGTGTATTTGAGATAAGAACACTTTAAGTAGAGAAAATAGCCATGCAAATAGAATGTAAGTGTCCAATATTACATATGTTTAGTTATTTAATCAAAAACCTACCAGCAGCACAGGAAAATATAATTCTGTAGACGTGCACTACTTACTCCACTAGGACTCTACATAGAATAGACACTATACAAATGTGATCTCTTTTGATACTAGTTTACCTTTTAAATATATTCAACACTGTGACTATTTTAACTAGGCACAATAATTGAATGTAATTGCATTGTCTTATAGGTGGAAAAGGCATGGGGGGCTGGGAAGGTGGAATCCGCGTCCCAGGAATTGTTCGATGGCCTGGAAAGGTACCAGCTGGACGGTTGATTAAGGAGCCTACAAGTTTAATGGATATTTTACCAACTGTCGCCTCAGTGTCAGGAGGAAGTCTCCCTCAGGACAGGTGATGTCATATAAACTGTTAACAACAGCTTATTTTCACCCTTCTTCCCTCTCAGAAGATGAGAGTGACTCTATCCTGGCAGACCCACTTTTTCCCTAATACCTACACAGTTTTACCTTCCTATATGACTGTGTCTATTCAGCATTCTTCATACGCCAGAGACCAGTCTTTTCTTTTTTTCTATTGAGGTAAAATATACATATATAATTTACCATCTTTACCATTTCTCAGTATACAGTTCAGTGGTAATAAATGTATTTATTTTCTTGTTTTCCCCTTCATCTTCCTCTCGTCTCTCCCCTTCCTGACCTCTGGTCATCACTATTCTACTTTCTATCTTCCTAAGTTTCACCATTTTTTTTTCAGCTCCCACATTGAGTGAGAAGATGTGATGTCTGCCTTTCTCTGGGCTTGGCTTATTTCACTTAAAACAATGGCCACCAGTTCCATTCATGTTGCTGCAAATGACAGGCATTCCTTCTTTTTTTAGGGGTGAATAGTATTCCCTTGTGCGTATATAACATTTTTTTAAAAAGGAATTTGTCTGCTGATAGGCAGTTAGGTTGAACCATAGCTTGGCTATCGTGAAGAGCGCTGTGATAAACATGGAAGTGCAGGCATTCCTCTGATCTGTTGATTTCTTTTCTTTTGGGTATATACCAAGTAGTTGGATTTCTGGATCACATGGTAGCTCTAGTTTTGGTTTTCTGAGGAACCCCCATATTGTCAGAGACCAGTCTTAGATACTAATCTAATGTGGCCCATCTTAGATATTTTAACATTTTCAATTGAGAGAAAGATGGAGACAGGAAGCTTTGGAGATGAAGACATGGTAGGTAAAACTCACTCATCTCTATAAGAAAGGGAAAAATAATCCTAGTCTCTGGTGTGAAAGATCTGGAAGACTGTGAAGAAGGTAGGATGTTTGAGGGTGCTTTGAACTCTATCATGAATACTTTGAATTTCATCAAGAGGAAATCGTTCATACTACATTGCTGCATTCCCCGGCAGCAACCAACCTAGGCAGGTTTGCTGCTGATTGATTGACAGTTCATTGATCACAGCTCTGCAAGGGAATCCAGATAGGTTAGAACCACAACTATGTCTCTCCTCCAAGCCCACAGAGTTCTTGTAATATTTCTTTCTTCATGTAACAAAGCTAATCTATTTCTGAAGAAAAATAGGATAAATCTCAATGTTAATTGTAAACAAAAAGATCCCTCATTTATGTACATAGTTTTTAAAAAGTGAGTTCTTGCTCTGTTGCCCAGACTGGAATGCAGTGGTACAGTCCTATTTCACTGCACTCTCTACCTCCTGGGCTCAAGCGATCCTCCCACCTCAGACTTCTGAGCAGCTGGGACCACAGGCATGCACCACCACACCTAACCAGTTTTGTCATTTTGTAGGAATGGGATCTTGCTATGTTGCCCAGGTTGGTCTCCAGCTCCTGGTCTCTAGCGATCCTCCTGCCGCAGTCTCCTGAAGTGCTGGGGGTTGACAGGCATGAACCACCACAACTGGCACCCACTCCCCCTTTTCTTACTTGCTTTAGCCAGTAAGGGAATTTGTTGAGAATTTATGTAAAATAATAACAGAATAAAGATTCCTTCTACTTTGAAAAAAAAGTATTTATCAATTTGAGCTAAATAATACATTTCCAAAAAATTATGTAATAGTATTAGTACTAATGCCAATATTTTAAGTTACTGAGCCAATCATAATCAATAATCTTCCAAGATATGAGTGAAATGCGCTGAGTTTGGGATATTGGTATAGGCTATATTTTGGACTTATAAAGTGCTGAGGAGAATCTCAGTCTCATGGAATATTGGTCTGTGGATGCTGATGAGGATTTGCCTTTACAGAAATTATTTTATTTTTAGGCCAGGCACAGTGGCTTACACCTGTAATGCCAGCACTTTGGGAGGCTGAGGCAGGTGGATTGCTTGAGCCCGGGAGTTTGAGACCAGCCTGGGCAACATGGTGAAATTCCTACAAAAAATACAAAAATTAGCCAGGCATAGTGGTGCACACCTGTAGTCCCAGCTACTCAGGAGGCTGAAGTGGGAGGATTGCTTGAGTCTGGGAAGGTTGAGGCTGCAGTGAGCTATGATCCTGCCACTGCACTGCAGCCTGGGCAACAGAATGAGACCCTGTCTCACAAAAAAAAGGGAAAGAATTTGATTTTTATTTTGATTTTGTCAGAATAAGCTCTAAAAATATTACATCTTCATTCCCATTCCTTCTGCATTTGACTTCACACTTCAATAGAAAACAAAGGTGAATTACTGCAATGATTCTAGAAGATGTGAATACTTTGGTGAAACTACAAGTCACTCCATTTTGCTAAAAGTCTCTAGTAGTTTTTATTATATCAAGAAAAAAGCAGATCCATCAGATGTGTCAAAGCTCGTAAGAAAAAGAAAGTTGCCCCCATCCAATGAAGGAAGCTTACACTTGGTTTTAGCCAGTGAAGGCAATTATTTTGGATTGATAGATAAAACCTGTGTATTTGATGATAGATAAAAACCTGTGTGTTTTGCTGTTACTTAGTTATTCATATAAAGTCAAACAGATATTGACCAGGATGAAAAGCAGCTTAAAAAAATAAGACAAAGAAATTAAGACTATATTTCATGGTTTTCAAAATTTTTGTTATAAATTTTTATATTTTCTCCCCTCCCTCTCCAAAAAAATGTTAGGTTCTGTTGGCACTAATACAGAAAAGAAAAATATTTTAGAAGTCATGGTTAACTTACTGAAAAACAAACTATCAAGAACTAATTAAGACAAGACACACCCCCAAGTTTGCCTTTCTAATATTTAAAAATATATGTTTGATGTTAGTAGATAGTGTCAACACACTAAGGCTGGAATTTATTTTATAATTTTCAGGACTGAACTTTAGATAAAGATGTTTTTATTTTCTGTCTGAAAAGAAGTTAGGCATTGATGATGCTAACACGGAAAGAAAGTATACTTTATATTTTATTTTTATTGATTTTATTTTTGAGACAGTTTTGCTCTGTTGCCCAGGCTGGAGTGCAGTGGCACGATCTCAGCTCACTGTAACCTCTGCCTCCCGGGTTCAAGTAATTCTCATGCCTCAGCCTCTCAAGTAGTTGGGACTACAGGCACACATCACCACACCTGGATAATTTTTGTATTTCTTATAGAGATGGGTTTTCACCATGTTGGCCAGACTGGTCTTGAACTACTGACCCCAGTGATCCTCCCTCCTCAGCCTCCTAAAGTGTTGGGAGTTACAGGTGTGAGCCATCGTTTCCAGCCCAGAAAAAATATTTAAAAAACCACTGTGAAGTTGTTGCAAAAAGAACCTATCCGAAAAACTATGGAGAAGCCCAGTTTCCATGTTCTACCATTTAGAAATAGTTGTTTTAAGAAGTCTGTCACTCCACATAGCCCAACAGCCTGTTAGGGAGAAGGGAAATGTCCTGGCACAATATTGCTACGTTGCATGAGGGTGGAAGGCAACTGCTGCCAAGTTCCAGCCGTTGTCCTCATGTTAAAAAGAAGAACGAGTTGATTGGAGTCACTCATCACTCCAGTGCATTCTGCGCCATGAGATTAGACGCTTATTTGATCAGAGGTTTAGGGTTATGAGTTTGGTGTCCTTGATAAGATGTATAGTACAGCTGTCCTTTCCTGCCTGCAACCATGACTCCACTAGCCACAGGCTAAGTCCTCAGAGGATGCACCATCTTTGTAGTTAAATGTGAAGTGGAAGAAAATCGCGAAGATGTCTAAGGCACTGTGGTGGGAGACCTAACCTCAGTTTCACGTACAGGTTGGCGTGCGGGGTACTACTCATCAGGTTGATTTTTTGGTTATTCCTATGCTTGGTTCTCCCAAGCCTCTTTATTTGAATTCATGACTTCTTTGGCATGTGCGTTGACCAGTTAAATACATCCTTGCTAATAGAGAATAGCTCTACTATGTAGAAGGGAACAAAAAGCAAATTCACAGTATCAGGCTCACTGTCTATGACACCAGCAGCATGAGGGCCTATGGATACCTGTCTCCCATCTCCTTCAATCCCCAACACAATGAAATCAACAAGAAGAACTCAAAAGCGGCTCTCACCTGTACAGAAATGAAGGATGCTAATACTCTAAAAGCCAAATAGTAATTTATTTTTAGAATTAACACAATTTGTTTCACCACCTCACCACAGAAAACAGATAAAGCAAATTACAACCAAAAATAGAGATGGACAGATTTATAACCAGAGATCCTGAACAAGAGAGTAGAATAAACAAAAAAGAAAAGTAAAGATAAAACAGAGGAAACCACTAATGTGTAGAAACATGGGAATCTGAGGATGCAATGGTTTATCAAAGTGTTGGGGAAAAATGACTTATCAGGTATGTGGTTTACCAATACAGCTGTCCCTTGGTATCCGTGGGGGGTTGGTCTTAAGACCCCACATGGATGCCAAAATACCCAGATGCTCGTGTCCCTGATATAAAATACTGTAATATTTGCATATCACCTACACACATCCTCTTGTATATATTAAATCATCTCTAGATTACTCATAATACCTAATACAATGTACGTAAATGCCACATAAAATAGTTGTTATATTGAATCCTTTAGGGAATAATGACAAGAAAAAGCCTGTACATATTCAGTACAGACAAGACCGTCCCTAAAAGGACCATAAGCCTAAATGTAAATCCAAAATTATAACACTTCTAGATAAAAACATGGGAGAAAATTGCTGTAATATTCAGATAAGAAAATAATTGTTTTTAGATTTATCAAAAAAGTCACAAGCTATAAAAGAAAAAAATGATAGATTAGTCATTATCAAAATTTAAAATTTCTGCTTTTCAAATGTCAATATCCAGTAAATAAACATGTGACCTCAGTCCATTAGTGGAGAAAAAAGGAAAAGAAAGAAAAAATTAAAATATTAAATACGAACTTAAAAGAAAGTTGAAAAGAAAAGAAAAAGACAAGCCGTGAAGTAGAACCAAATAGTCATCTGTCTGAACTCAGAGGTTCTGCATCTGCAAATTCAATCCGCTGCAGATCAAAAGTATTTCATAGGATTTTCTAGAATAAAGAATCTAGAATAGACTAAAATGTTTTGAAGAAGAAAATCGTTTGAAGACTCACTACATAATTCCAAAATTTACTGTAAAGCTAGAGTAATCAAGATGGTGCTGTGTTGATATGAGGGTTTCAGTGGATCAACAGAAGAGGGAAGTCCAGAAATTGATCAATATATATATTGCATTTCAACAAATGCCCAAAATAATTCGGTAGAGGTAGGACTGTCTTTCAATACATGACACTAGAACAATTGGACATCAAAATGCAAGAAAAATAAATCTCAACCTATATCTGACACCACATTAGAAAATTAACTCAATACGGACCATAAGCTTAAATGTAAACCTGAAGCTATAAAACTTCTAGGTGAAAAAATAGGAGAAAATCGTATGAAATATTTTTGATCTGCAGTTGGTTGAATTCGCAGATGCAGAACCTCTGGGCCGGGCGCGGTGGCTGACGCCTATAATCTCAGCACCTTGGGAGGCCGATGCAGGTGGATCACTTGAGCTCAGGAGTTCCAGACCAGCCTGGCCAACATGGTGAAACCCCATCTCTACTGAAAATACAAAAGTTAGCCGGGCGTGGTGGCGGGCATATGTAATTCCAGCTACTTGGGAGGCCGAGGCAGGAGAATCGCTTGAACTCAGGACCGGGAGGTTGCCATGAGTCGAGATCGCGCCACTGCACTTCAGCCTGGGCAATAGAGTGAGACTCTGTCTCAAAAAAAAAAAAAAAACCTGTGGATACAAAGGATGATTATTTTCTTCCACTCCATGGCTTGTCTTTTTCTTTTCTTTTAAACATTATTTTTTAAAATTTTACTTTAAGTTCTGGGATACACGTGCTGAACGTGCAGATTTGTTACATAGGTATACATGTTCCATGGTGATTTGCTACACCCATCATCAACCTGTCACCTAGGTTTTAAGCCCTGCATGCATTAAGTATTTGTTCTATTGCTCTAAACTTTTTAAAATTAATATTTAATATTTTAATTGTTTTCTTTTCTTCTTTTTCCCCACTAATGGACTGAGGTCACATGTTTATTTTCTTGACATTGCCATTTGAAAAGCAGAAGTTTTATATTTTGATAATGGCTAATTTATCTTTGTTTCTTTTATAACTTGTGATTTTTGTGATAAAACTTAAACTTTTTTCTTATCAAAAGATCACAGTGATTTTCTCCTATGTTTTCACTTAGAAGTTTTATAGTTTCAGGTTTACATTTAGGCTTATGATCCACATTGAGTGAATTTTTTAATGTGGTTTGAGGTATAGGCTGAGATTTATTTTCCTTGCATTAGGATATCCAACTTTTCTACTGTCATTTATTGAAAGACAGTCCTATCTCTACTGAACTATTTTGAGCATTTGTTGAAAAGCAGTATACGTATCGGTCAATTCCTGGACTATCCTATTTCATTGATCCATTGAAACCCTTATTTCGGCCGGGCGCGGTGGCTAAAGCCTGTAATCCCAGCACTTTGGGAGGCCGAGACGGGTGGATCACGAGGTCAGGAGATCGAGACCATCGTGGCTAACACGTGAAACCCCGTCTCTACTAAAAAAATACAAAAATTAGCCGGGAGCGGTGGCGGGCGCCTGTAGTCCCAGCTACTCGGGAGGCTGAGGCAGGAGAATGGCGTGAACCCGGGAGGCGGAGCTTGCAGTGAGCTGAGATCCGGCCACTGCACTCCAGCCTGGGGGACAGAGCGAGACTCCGTCTCAAAAAAAAAAAAAAAAAAAAAGAAACGCTTATTTCAACACTACACTGTCTCAATTACTCTAGCTTTATAGTAAATCTGGGAGTTATGTAGTGAGTCTTCAAACTATTTTCTTCTTCAAAAAATTTTAAACCACTCTAGGATCTTTATGTTCCCATGTAAATTTTAGAATAAGTTTCCTCATTTCATCATAAACCTTTCTGAAATTGATTGCTTTAAATCTATAGATCAATTTGCAGAAAATTGATGTCTTAAAACACTGAATTTTGCAATCAATAAATATAGTTCATTTCTCCATTTATTTCTCTTATTAGGTGCTTTGTGGCTTTTCTCATACAAATTTTTCACATAAAAATGCTATCCCTAAATACTTCGTGCTTTCTCATGTTATAGTACATGATACTTTTAACATAATGTCATTCCCAGCCATTCATTGCAAATATATAGTCATTTTTAAAGGTTGATGTTGTACTGTGTGATCTTGCTAATCTTACTCATTATTTCTGGCAGGTTTTTCGGTGATAATTAACATAGGAAATCATTGTATCTGATAGTAAATATAGTTTTATTTCTTCTCAGATCCTTTTTAGGTGGGGCGCGGTGGCTCACACCTGTATTCCCAGCACTTTGGGAGGCCAAGGCAGATGGGTCACCTGAGGTCAGGAGTTTGAGACCGGCCTGACCAACATGGTGAAACCGCTTCTCTACTGAAAACACAAAATTAGCCAGACGTGGTGGCACAAGCCTGTAATCGCAGCTACTCAGGAGGCTGAGGCAGGAGAATTGCTTGAACCTGGGAGGTGGAGGTTGTATTGAGCCGAGATCGTGCCATTGCACTCCAGCCTGGGCAACAAGAGCAAAACTCCGTCTCCAAGACAAAAAAAAAAAAAAAAAAATTCCTAACTGGGAACAGTGGCTCATGCTTGTAATCCCAGCACTTTGGGAGGCTGAGGCGGGTGGATCCCCCGAGGTCAGGAGTTCAAGACCAGACTGACCGACATGGAGAAACCCCATCTCTACTAAAAATACAAAATTAGCTGGGTGTGGTGGTACATGCCTGTAATCCCAGCTACTCGGAAGGCTGAGACAGGAGAATCCCTTGAACCCGGGAAGCAGAGGTTGTGGTGAGCAGAGATCACGCCACTGCCCCCAGCCTGGGCAACAAGAGTGAAACTCCATCTCAAAAAAGAAAAAGAGAAAAATCCTTATCTGGGATGTATTATTATGTGTCCCATTACAAAGCAGCTTTTATTATTATTGCTTTCTAATATAAGGCATGAGATCTATTCTCTAATATAAATTTTTAAAATTCATTTTAGTTTAGATTCAGGGGCCCATGTGCAGGTTTGTTATTTGGATACATTGTGTGATGCTGAGGTTTCTATCAAATTCGTCACCCAAGTAGTGAACATAGTACCCAGCAGGTAGTTTTTCAACCCTTCCCTCCTCCCTGCCTCCTGCGTTTTGGAGCCCTCCAGTGTCTCATGTTCCCGTCTTTATGTTCATGTGTACCCAGTGTTTAGCTCCCACTTATAAGTGAGAACATGGTGCTTGGTTTTCTGTTTGTGCGTTCATTTACTCCATTTCTCATATAAAATTAGAAGTATGTGACTTTTAATGATTCCATAAAATTTTTTCAAAGGGTAGCAATATGATTGCAAATGAAGTTCAGATTTATGAAATTGCCACCAATTGCTGAGCTGCGGAGAGCCTCTGTGTCACAGCCAAGGCGATCCGATCTTTTCGCCTTTGGGGCATGCATTGTCACATTCCTCGGCCTCATCATTTCAGGATCAAAGCTTAGCTTTCTTCCCTTACCCACTGGAGTGTAATCTCCCAGAGAGCATGCGTGAGTTTTCCTAAAGACTTAGTACCTGTCGTCTGGCCCTCAGGCATGACGCAGTCTTCACCAAGTACTCTTCAGGTAGCTTGGGACCAAACGTCCCTTCTCTCCCTTCTCCTTGTCTGCACTGTCTGTGTCTCTGCAGGGTCATTGACGGTCGAGACCTCATGCCCTTGCTGCAGGGCAACGCCAGGCACTCGGAACATGAGTTTCTGTTCCACTACTGTGGCTCCCAGCTGCACGCCGTGCGGTGGATCCCCAAGGATGACAGTGAGTGCTCAACCCGTTGCTTCCTGTTCCCTGCCAGGAGCAGGGTCCCTCAGGTGTATCCTGAACACATTCTTCCTTTCCTCCCTGGACCGGTCCTTTCATTCCAGGGCTGTCACTGAACACATGTTTTTGGAGAAGTTTCTCAGAATTGCTCTTTTGCAGAAAGGCAGGTGGGGGTAATGGAGATGCTAACTGGTTTCACTTAATTATCTCAGCAGATGCACATACATTAAAACATCACATTGTGCCTGGAAAATCTATGCAATTTTTACTTATCAATTACACCTTAATAAAGAAAACAGATGTATGAACATAAGATTTGCCTATAAAGTCAGGGAGCCACTTTTAAGAAACATACATTTTTAGCTGGGCATGGTGGCTCACGCCTGTAATCCCAGAACTTTGGGAGGCTGAGGCGGGCAGATCAGTTGAAGTCAGGAATTTGAGACCAGCCTGGCAAACATGGCGAAACCCTGTCTCTACTAAAAAATGCAAAAATTAGCCGGATGCGGTGGTACACGCCTGTAGTCCCAGCTACTCGGGAGGCTGAGGCAGGAGACTCGCTTGAACCCAGGAGGCAGAGGTTTCAGTGAGCTGAGATCACGCCACTGCACTCCAGCCTGGAAGACAGAGTGAGACTCCATCTCAAACAAAAACAAAGCCAAAATATATATATACATTTTTAGAAACAGGACTGATGTCTGCTGGGAAATGTGTATATCATTTTACCAGGGGATTCTAATGTTCTCATTTTGTTGTAAGGATTGCATAATATTTAGCATTGACCTGTGGGCAAAAAGAAACCCAAGGACCAGCCTTGAGAAGATGGAAGAAGACAAGAGAAGCCAGCACCGTGGGCGCATGCCTCTGATGTGCTTACTTTCTTTCTTTCTTTTTTTTTTTTTTTTTTTTTGGAGATAAAAAAATACTTATTGCGTATCTTCTATGGGCAGGTTATTTTGTAGGCATAAGTTGTCATGGCTAAACTTTCTTTCTTTCTTTTTTTTTTTTTGAGACGGAGTCTCACTCTGTCGCCCAGGCTGGAGTGCAGTGGCGCGATCTCGGCTCACTGCAAGCTCTGCCTCCCGGGTTCACGCCATTCTCCTGCCTCAGCCTCTCGAGTAGCTGGGACTACTGGCGCCGCCATCACACCCGCGCTAATTTTTTGTATTTTTAGTAGAGACAGGGTTTCACCATGTTAGCCAGGATGGTCTCGATCTCCTGACCTTGTGATCTGCCTGCCTCGGCCTCCCAGAGTGCTGAGATTACAGGTGTGAGCCACCACGCCTGGCCGGTCATGGCTAAACTTTCATTTATAAAAATCAATTCTAGACAGACTAAAGATAAAATGTAAGATTAAAAGTGTTAGAAGAAAATGAGTTTATGACCCAGAAATTGGAAGTTTTAAAATTTTTTTAAAAGTGACACACACGTAATAATATGCACACATTGCACATGAAAATTGGGGGTATCTAGTGATATTTTGAGATGGGCAATGCATAGTGATCAGATTAGAATAATTGGCACATCCATCATCTCAAACATGCATAATTTCTTTGTGTTGGGAACATTGAATATCCTCCTTCTAGCTGTTTGTAACTATGTAACATGTTATTATTAACTATAGTCATTCTACAGTGTTTAGAACAGGGGTCCCCAACTTTTTTGGCATCAGGGACCAGTTTTGTAGAAGACAATTTTTCTGCAGACTGGGGTGTGGGGATGGTTTTGGGATGATTCGAGCACATTACATTTATTGTGCACTTTATTTCTATTATTATTACATTGTATCATATAATAAAATAATTCTACAACTCATCATCATATAGAATCAGTGGGAGCCTGAGCTTGCCTTCCTGCAACTTAATGGCCCCATTTGGGGTGATGGGAGACAGTGACAGATCATCAGGCATTAGATTCTCATAAGGAGCACACAACCTAGATCCCTTGCACGGGCAGTTCACGATAGGGTTCGTGCTCTTATGGGAATCTAATGCAGCCACTGATCTGACAGGAGGCGGAGCTCAGGCAGTAATGCCAACAACAGGGAGTGGCTATAAATACAGAGATGAAGCTTCACTCTCTCGCCCCACCACTCACCTCCTGTGTGTGTGACCAGGTTCTTAACAGGACACGAACAGGTACCAGTTCGTGGCCTGGGGATTGGGGGCCCCTGCTATAGAACGCTAGGACTTCCTTTGATGTGGCTGAAATGCGCATCATTTGACGAGTCTCTCTTTTCTCCTCCAGGTGGGGCGGTTTGGAAGGCTCACTATGTGACCCCGGTGTTCCAGCCACCAGAAGCTGGTGGCTGCTATGTCACCTCGTTATGCAGATGTTTCGGAGAACAGGTTACCTACCACAACCCCCCTCTGCTCTTCGATCTCTCCAGGGACCCCTCGGAGTCCACACCCCTGACACCTGCCACAGAGCCCCTCCATGATTTTGTGATTAAAAAGGTGGCCGACGCCCTGAAGGAACACCGGGAAACCATCATGCCTGTGACTTACCAACTCTCAGAACTGAATCAGGGCAGGATGTGGCTGAAGCCTTGCTGTGGGGTGTTCCCATTTTGTCTGTGTGACAAGGAAGAGGAACTCTCTCAGTCCCAGGCTCCTAATGAGAAGAGATAATTACAATCAGGCTACCAGAGACCACTATCTTTGGTGCTTTCAAGTTTGCAAGGAGTGCATTTAAGAGCCAATAAATTAATCTACCGTTCCAGATTATTAAAGGCCCACTGGTGATTCCACTTGCTGCTTTTTTTTGGATTCCTGTGGATAAATGTTGATTGAAATTTGTTTTATTTCCCGAAAGTCTATAATTTATTAATTCTCTCGTAAAATATCCACACAATGACTGCTGATAATGTCACTGCAGAATTGCTACTTCTTCTGTTTTTCGCCCAGTCTCCACCTTGCCTATTGCCAGCACCATCATTGGCCTTTGCAGTCTTCGTGACTTTCTTTGCTCTGTTCTTACATTCCACTTGCTGTTTCCTTGAGGTCTTTTTCTTCTCACATGGACTGTGTCTTGCAAGTCTATGTTTGGGTTCATTTTTCTTTGCATAAACTGAAGATTTGTAAATCATGCCAAAACCAGTCATCTTGCTACCACCAAAATGAGTTCTGAATATGAATACAAGGAGGACATCCTGGCTGGGCACAGGGGCTCACTCCTGTAATCCCAGCACTTTGGGAGGTCGGGATGGGTGAATCACTTGAGGCCAGGAGTTCGAGACCAGCCTGGCCAACATCATGAAACCCCGCCTCTACTAAAAATACAAAAATTAGCCAGACGTGGTGACACATGCCTGTAATCCCAGCTACTTGGGAGGCTGAGGCAGGATAATTGTTTGAACCTGGGAAGTGGATGTTGTAGTGAGCAAAGATTGCGCCACTGCACTTCAGCCTGGGTGACAGAGCAAGACTCCATTTAAAACAAAAACAAAAACAGGACATCCTCTGTGTGGTCTTGTCCATTTTGGCTAGCTTTTCCTGAATTTCTGTCTTAGATACTGTTGCCTTCCTGGGGTGAAGGACATCGATGACCATTTGTTGCCTCTGAAGAAGTTGGTAGCTCATGACCTTCCTGTGTAGATAGTTACCGTGTCATTCATGTTGACAGCTGAGTGCACTGGTGCAATCATAGCTCACTGCAGCCTTGAACTCCTGGGCTCCACAGCAATCCTCCCAGTTCAGCCTCTGGAGTAGGTGGCACTGCAGACACATACCACCACACCCAGCTCTTTTTATTCTTTTGTAGAGAATGGGTCTTGCTATGTTGCCCAGGCCAATCTCAAACTTCTGTCCCCAAGTGATCCTCCTGCCTCAGCCTCCCAAAGTGCTGGAATTATAGGCATGAGCCACTGCACCAAGCCTCGTTTCCATTTTCTAAACATGTCTTTCCGTGCCAGAAAACAGGCACCTACAGACACCTGTGCCATCTGCCCAGCTGCTTTGCTCTAAATATAAGGCCCTGTGTCAACAGGAGGCAACATAGCAGGCATTGAAACAGTGCATTAAGAGAAACAAGTCTGAACGTGGCCACTAACCAACCAAAAGGGTTTATGTTTGTCAACAGTACATAGAAACTGAATCAAGAGTGGTGCAATAATTCAGCAAAACGCGTGTGAACCCAGAAAGTCTGAGACAGTTTTTTCAGTTAACTTAGAAAGTTTCTTTTGCCAAGGTCAAGGACGTGCCCGTGACACAGCCTCAGGAAGTCCTGACAACAAGTGCCCAAGGTGGTCGGGGCACAGCTTGGTTTTATACATTTTAGGGAGACATGAGACATCAATCAACATATGTAAGAAGTACCTTGGTTTGCTTTGGAAAGTCGGGAACCACCTGAAGCAAGGGCTGGAAGACTTGAAGTGGGAGGGGACTTTCAGGTCACAGATGGTGAGACACAAACGGTTGCATTCTTTTGAGTTTCTGATGAGTCTTTCCAAAAGAGGCAATCAGATGTACGTCTATCTCAGTGAGCAGAGGGGTGACTTTGATTAGAATGGGAGTCAGGTTTGCCCTGAGCAGTTTCCAGCTTGAGTTTTCCTGAGTCATTTTGGGGGCCCAGGATATTTTCCTTTCACACGTGCTAGCACTGAGTGACATAGCAATTGGTCTCCTGGCAGTCTGGAAATTTCAGCAACAGCTGATAAGCCATTGCCTCTCCTGAGCAGCCAAGTTCTAGAAAGCAAAGGGAAGTAGGCATTAGCAACCTGGGAGGAGCACTGCTTTGATTCCCCCAGAATGTGCCAGAGCGTTGATGAAGTCTCTTATTTCCTTCTTAATTCAGCCTCTTGATTTAGGTATAAACACTTGTGTGAGATTGCCCAGAGCTGCCATAAAAATCACCATAAACTTGGTGGTTTAAGAAAACGGACGTTCATTCTTCCACCACTCTGGAGGCTAGAAGTTCAGAAATCAAGGTGCTTCCTCGGAGGCCCTGGGTAGAATCTATCCTTGCCAATCCTTGACATTCCTTGGCTTGTGGACACATCGCTCCAATCTCTGCCTTTGTCATGACATGAATGTCTACGCCCTGGGTCTTTAAATCTTTCTCTCCTTATATAGAGAGAGTATAGTCATACAGAATTTAGAACCCACCTTCATCTAGTATGACCTTGTTTTCTCTTGATGGCATCTTTAAAGATCCTATTTCCAAATAAAGTCTCATGCACAGGTACCAAGGTTTAGGACTTTAATGTAACCTTTGAGGAGGTCATAATTTAATCTGTTGCACCCCTATATACCAAGAAGAGCACCTGGGACTTGGAAATGCTCTGTAACTTGCTCAGGAGAACACAGCTTAGGTGTTACTGGGCTGGGACTGGGACCCTAGCCATGCCAACCCCAAATTTCCATGTACATCAACCCTATGATGTTGAAGTAGGAGGCAGGACTTGACTCCAGAGGTGGGGGTTGGACACCAGACCAGATTGAGGGCTAGCTAAAACAGGGCAGACTGAAGCAGCTTTCAGTCAAACACGCCCATCAGTGTGCCATGTCAATTTACCATTGCCATGGCAATACCCAGGAGTTACCACCCCTTTCCATGGCAATGACGCAATAACTCAACGATTACTACCCTTCCCCTAGAAATTTCTGCATAACCCACCCCTTAATCTGCATGCAATTAAAAATGGGTATATATTTTGGGAGGCTGAGGTGGGCAGATCATTTGAGGTCAGGAGTTTGAGACCAGCCTGACCAACATGGTGAAACCTTGTCTCTACTAAAATTACAAAAAAATTAGCTGGGTGTGGTGGAGCATGCTTGTAGTCTCAGGCACTCAGGAGGCTGAGGCAGGAGAATCGCTTGAACCCGGGAGGCAGAGGTTGCAGTGAGCCAAGATTGTGCCACTGTGCTCCAGCCTGGGTGACAGAGTGAGGCACAGTCTCCAACAAGGAAAGAAATAAAAATAAAAATAAATGGGTATAAAAATATGACTTCAAAACTGCCGTAAGCTGCTCCTCTCTGCCTGCAGGGTAGCCCTGTTCTGCAGGAGCAGTCACGGAGCTGTAACACTGTCACTTCCTTAAAGCAGTTTTCTTCTACCTCTGGTTTGCCCCTGAATTCTTTCCTAAGCTAAGCCAAGAACCCTTGTGGGCTATTCTGAAAATACCTTAACCTGAACCATTTTGAGACTCACCTGTCCTCCAGGAGTGTCTTTCAAAGGTGCAACCCCAGGAGTGACATAATCATGTGTGTTCGTCAATTTGCAATTGCAAAAATGTGGAACCAGCCCAAATGCCCATCAATCAACAGGTGGATAAAGAAATTGTGGTATGTACATGTACAAATAAATACTAATCGGCCATGAAAAGAAATGAATTAATGGCATTCGCAGCAACCTGGATGGGTTTGGAGACTAAGTGAAGTCACTTAGGAACGGAAAACCAAACATCGTATGTTCTCACTCATAAGTGGGAGCCAAGCCATGAGGATGCAAAGGCCTAAGTATACACAATGGACTCTGGGGACTCTGGGGGAAAGGGTGGGAAGGGGGTGACGGATAAAAGACTACAAATTGAGTGCAGTGTATACTGCTCAGTGATGGGTGCACCAAAATCTCACAAATCACAACTGAAGAACTTACTCATGTAATCAAACACCACCTGTTCCCCCAAAACCTATGGAAATAAAAAAAAATTAGAAAACTATGTGTGTTCGTCTTAATTTAATGGACATATACTGTTGCCTTGTCTTTACTAAGGAGTAATATGAACGTGTCAAGTGAAAGACAAATAACTGTCTTAATATTAACTATTAAACTAGGATATCTTTTTCCTAAGTGATTTGGGGCAACCATATTAGATCTTATTTGTCCACAAAAGAATTCCTTACAAAGGCTGAGCAATTTCTCTGCCACTCTTTGTTATAAGATCTCTAAAACATCGTCATTTTCTCATCACTGTTAGGAGGAGGTTCACCTTGAATTTAGAATACCCTAGAACAGAATCTTAGGATTTTAGCCTGAGAAATAACTTCTGAAATCTTCTTCTCAAATGCTCTTATTTTTGCAGATGAAGAACACAGAGTGTGGAGACATGAGGAGGCTTTGGTGAGTCTACACTGTAAAGGGAGCAGGACCATGAGGTCTGGACCCAAGGTTGTCAACCCCACATGCAAGGTCCTTCTCCCTCCCTGGCTCCTGTCCTTCCATTTTCTTTAACCACATGCCAAGGAGACGGTAGTAGATAAAAGCAAGCTATGTACCACCAAGGGAACACGTTCTTTTCCACACAGTGGTGTTCAGAGGTGGAAAGAATGTTCTCTAGGGTTTGACACAATGGGGTGAATGGGAATTGTTCTTCTTACCAACTAAATATCTTTGGACATATTCCCTAATCTATGTATACTTCAATTGTTCCATCTGTGAAATGCAACTAAAAAGTTTATTACGGGACTTACAAAGATTAATGGAGATACTATCTCTAAAAGACTTTGCACACAGCCCATAGGCCCATAGGTAGCTCTTAATAAGTATTATATTTCCTTTTCCAGTGGTTACTTTGAAAGTACCTTAAGATTAAAATTGAAAGAACGTCATCTATCAAAATGATACAAACCTTTGCCATTGGTCTAAACACTCCAAACTCAATGCTTGATTAACCTATCATGACCCATTGCATCAAGAAAATTACCTTCACCTGCCTTGTCTATCTGAGGTGGTCAATATTTTCCATATGCCCCTTAAGCCCTTAATTAGCCTTTTTCCCTAAATAGAAAGATAAATTATACAATTCAGTTTACAAATATAGTTACTTAAGGAATGTCTATTATTTCCTCATTCTGAATTATCCTTTAAATAATTTATATTCTTTCCTTCGCATCGAGGAACACAAGCCTGATTGAGCAGTGCGTGTTTTTAACCATTAGATGAATGTAAACACTAGGTGGCATGCTAACACAGCTGCCTGCACAGCTTGCTCCAGATTCCTAATACGATAAATGTGTACATTGATTGCATTTTTGTAAAGATAGCGTACATTTTAACTTTATTCTTGGAAGAGGAATTTGTAAAGGAAAGACACCTTTTTCAACCCATGCTGTTTGATTGAATCCAGAAATTCACCTCCACCTACTTTATCCATCTGAGATGGTCAGTATTTTACATAAGCTCCTCAAACCCTTAATAGCTTTGAAGGAATGGAATGCATTGCCTAAAGTTTCAGACAGGAATAACAGAAAGCAAAAATTAGAGAAAGACAGACAGAAGGGTAGCGGTGGAGAGAGAGAGAGACAGAAGTATCAAAGTGCATCATTTATCATCTGGATTTTTCTAAGCACATACATTTTAATTACAACTAGTATGTGTGATCTGTGCTACTCATTCACCCCTCAGAGGGTGAACATAAATGGAGAACCTAGAATAATCCAGACACTGGTCTAAATTTGGAGAAAAGATACATAGTTTCTTCTGTCTCAAGGCCGTGTTCCGAGGATGAGTAAAGCAATGTGAATTAGAGTTGAGATGGGCCAACAATAAATAATCTCAAAAGGCTTGGCTGAAAGCAGCACCCGCACCTCAGATCTTGGCTATAATTTAGCTAAGGAAGCAGTGTATTTAGGAGCCTACTTGCAATGATTTTTTCCAATCCAAATCTTTTATGAAATTTGACTTGGGTGGTACAGGGATTCAAGAGCAAATCCCAAATCGGATGGACCCACAAATAGTAAAGACTCCTAGGGTTAGGGTTATAGGGTTTTCCTTACTCAGATCTGCCAGTGGTCTCAGAAGCCCTGCCTCTGGCTGGAGCGGGTTTCCTTAGCACTGTTGTAAAAAACAGCGGGGGACACAGGAAGTACACATTGCATGGAAGCACAGTTTGTATGGGTGGATACCTTGGGGTGATTTGTGGTTAGTTGCCCGGCCACCTCTTGGTGATGGTAATTGAGCAATGGACATTTTCCAGCTGCAGATGGCAGGATGGCAGTCAGATTCCACAGAATAGAAAGCTTGGATTCTGATTTAGAAAAATCCTGCCTCTTCAAGTGTGCCTGATTTGATTTTCCATTGCATTTAGATGACATGCAAGTGAAACACCCACTTGGAAAATGCCAAATATCCACCCACATCTCCAGTCTGTATTCATTCTTTAAACAGTAAAGACTTCCTTCCTTCCTTCCTTCCTTCCTTCCTTCCTTCCTTCCTTCCTTCCTTCCTTCCTTCCTTCCTTCCGTTTTTTCTGAGACAGGGTCTTGCTCTGTCACCCAGGCTGCAGTGTAGCGCTGCAGTCATGACTCACTGCAGCCTCGACCTCTCAGGCTCAAGTGCCCTCCTGCGTCAGCTTCCCAGATAGTTGGGACCACAGGTACGAGCCCCCACTCCCGCCTAATTTTTGTATAATTCATAGAGATGGAGTCTCACTATGTTGCCCAGGCTGGTCTCAAATTCCTGGGCTCAAGCCATCCGCCCACCTTGGCCTCCCAAAGTGCTGGAATTACAGGCATGAGCCACCATGCCCAGCCTAGTTTTGTTTCTTCTAAGCAGAATTTTGATCAGCAATCCAGATTCCCTAACTTTAACCCCAAGAGCCAAATGTAAGTCCTTGCCAGAGAAATGCTATTGATGGTATAGACTTAGGAAATATGCACATTTAAGAGCAAACTTTTGCAGAAACCCACTCTTGCTATCAATATGAGTAATAATGACTTAAGCAACCTCAGTTCTTGGCATCTTTCCTTTGTGGATAGAACCAGGTATATAGTTTGCAAGGCCGAGTGCAAAATGAAAATGCTTAGCTCTTGGGGAAACAGGTAAAAGTAAAAATAAAATGCTTACGTCTGCTAAAGCAAACTAAATATGGCCCGAGAAGGACTCTGTACTTATATATTTGAGTCCTTGTAGATGAAGGGTACCCCAGGCAAACAAAATTGAAAACCTAACTTAAAAATATGCATCTGTACCAATAGCTGAGTGTTGGCCAATCCCAGTGGCCATACTTCAACCACTCATAGACTGCTGAGTGTTCAAACTGCGTTCAAATCAGGCAAACGCCAAGCTGTAATCCATTTCACTGTTTCTGTACCGCACTTCGGATTCCTGTACCTCACTTTACTGTTTTTTTTTTTTTTTTTTTTTTTGAGACGGAGTCTCGCTCTGTCGCCCAGGCTGAAGTGCAGTGACGCGATCTCGGCTCACTGCAAGCTCCGCCTCCCGGGTTCCCGCCATTCTCCTGCCTCGGCCTCTCGAGTCCACAGGCGCCGCCATGCCTGGCTAATTTTTTTTTTTTTTTTTTTTTTTTTTAAGTAGAAACGGGTTTCACTGTGTTCGCCAGGATGGTCTCGATCTCCTGATCTCGTGATCCGCCCTCCTCGGCCTCCCAAAGTGCTGGGATTACAGGCGTGAGCCACCGCGCCCGGCCCACTTTACTTTTTTTGTCTATAAATTTGTTCTGACTACGAGGCACCCCTGCAGTCTGTCTGAATCTGATGTGTTTCTGGAGGCTGCCTGATTCAATCAAATATTTTCTTTGCTCAATTAAACTCCATCAAATTTCACTTGTCTGAAGTTTTCTTTTAACAGCTCCCTGTTCCAAAATGTTTAAGAATTTCAACAGGGTGCCAGCAGAGCACAAGGAAAAACAACAACAGTAACAACTTTTGCCTCTGTCCTCCTCAGTTCTCCAGCTACCGCCCTGGAAATTAAACTGTCGAAAGAAGAAAAGAAAAGGAGAATTTATTAAGACATGCAGTGCACATCCACATGGGGTGAAACTCAGTGATGAGTAACTCAAAAACATGGTTAGAACTTGGGGCGCATAGAAGAAATCAGCCAAGAACAATACATTTGTCTGGAAGGAAAAAGGCAAAGGAAAAAGGCCTTTTAAGCTCCTAGGAGCTGCAGACTTTGGGAAGACAAATACAGGAGGGAAATGGAAGATAAAGGCGAATTGAGTAAAGGTTTGTTATGTAGATTGCTCTAGGCCTGTGTCTCTGATAATTAACAGTCTAAGCCTACTTTCCGGCAAATAGGAGAGTGCAGAGAGGTTTTGGTTTTTGCTTTTTTTTTTTTTCCCCCAGTCCCTTAGCTGACTTGCTTTTATTGTTTGAATAAAAAAAGAACGAGATCATGTCCTTTGCGGGAACACAGATGGAGCTGGAGGCCATTATCCTTAGCAAACTAGCCCAAGAACAGAAAACCAAATACCGCATGTTCTCACTTATACGTGGGAGCTGAATGATGAGAACACGTGGACACAAAGAGGGGAACAACACACACTGGGGCCTTTCGGACGGTGGAGCATGGGAGGCGGGAGAGGATCAGGAAAAATAACGAATGGGTATGTGAACCCAGAAAGTCTGAGACAGGTCTCAGTTAACTTAGAAAGTTTCTTTTGCCAAGATTGAGAACGTGCCCCTGTGACACAGCCTCAGGAAGTCCTGACGACATGTGCCCAAGGTGCTCGGGGCACAGCTTCGTTTTATACATTCAGGGAGACATGAGGCATCAATCAGTATACGTAAGAAGCACATTGGTTCGGTCTAGAAAGGCGGGACAGCTTGAAGCAAAGGCAGGAAGACTGGAAGCCGGGAGGGAGTTTCCAGGTCACAGATAGGTGAGACACAAACAGTTGCATTGATGTGAGTTTCTGATGAGCCTTTCCAAAGGAGGCGATCAGATACTCGACTCTCAGCGAGCAGGAGGGGGGACTTTGACTCGAATGGGAGTCAGAGACCCTAAGCAGTTCCCAGCTTGACTTTTCCCTTTAGCTTAGTGACTTGGGGGCCCCAAGATATTTTATCCTTTCACAGGTTCTAAGCTTAATGCCTGGGTGATGAACTAATCTGTATAACAAACCCCCATGAGAGTTTTATTCTGTTTTCTTTTAGCAGCTCTTGCTTCCCATTTGTCTTCAGCTCAAAATAACCCTTATGCCAAAGTGATATCTTCTGGGGTGACCTATCCTGCTCTCCTACAAGAGCCTTAAGCAAAGTTTAGAGCTGTCGTGCAAAAGACCACCGGGGTGGCCAAATAGTGTAATAGAAAGGAGAGTTTTATTGGTGATGTCAGTTTGCAAACTGGGGAGTGAGTGTCCCTGGCGTAAACAGAAGGTGCTCTCTCTCTGAAGAGGGAAAAGAGAGATTGGGTCTCATGCCTCATAGGGATCATATTACACAATAGAGTCATGCATATTCAGCAGGTTTGGAGGAGAAGCTATGCATATTTATGAGGGGAGCTGAGTGCATGCCCAATGGGTAAACATATACGTAATATATGTCCCATGTTCATTTAGGGGCTATGTTTTAGCATTAAAATGAGGTGGGGCATGGTGGCTTACGCCCGTAATCCTAGCACTTTGGGAGGCCAAGGCGGGTGGATCACTTGAGCTCAGGAGTTCGAGACCAGCCTGGGCAACAGGGTGAAACATCATCTCTACAAAAAATAAAAATAAAAGAATTAGCCGGGCATGGTGACACACACTTGTGGTCCCAACTATTTGGGAGGCTGAGGTGGGAGAACTGGTTGAGCCCAGGAGATTGAGGCTGCAGTAAGCCAGGACTGCACCACTGCACTCCAGCCTGGGTGACAAGGTGGGACCCTGTATCCAAAAAGAAAAAAAAAAAAAAAGGTGGGATTTGGCTCTTCATATGAAGAGGTGAACTACAGGACACAAAGACAGTTTGTGTGAAGCCTCTATGAGCTGGTGAAACGAGTAAGGTCTGCAATTGCTTATCAGAAAAGAGTGTGTGTAAAGCTGCTCCTCTGTCTGAATAGTAGTCTGGGTTGTCAAGAGTTAGAAGGGGCTGGGCACAGTGGATCACGCCTGTAATCCCAGCACTTTGGGAAGCTGATGCAGGCATTTTGCTTGAACTCAGGAGTTTGAGAACAGCCTGGGCAACATGGTGAAACTCCATCTCTACAAAAAATACACACACACAAATTAGCTGAGCATGGTGGCATGAACCTGTGGACCCAGCTACTTAGGAGGCTGAAGTGGGAGGAGCGCTTGAGCCCAGGAGGTTGAGCCTGCAGTGAGCCATAATCAAACCACTGCACTCCAGCTTGGGCTATAGAGTGAGACCTTGTTTTAAAAAAAGGGTTAGAAGGTCTGATAATTTGCCTGGTAGCTCCTCTTCTTCGGGAGTTTAGCAAGAGTGTGGTTTTTCTTACAACTTTAGGGGTTTAGGAAGTTGCCATGCTAGCCTCTCTGTGAACTCAGCCTGTAGCTAACTTTTCTTTCCTTAACCTTAGGGTCTGTTTTAGTTGCTAAAGGGGCATTTATTCTGGTCTCTCTGATGACAGGGCCTTGTGCAACAGTGGAGGTCCTTCATCATGAAGTTCACCCTGAACATGGGTAATATCACCCAGACCAAGCCTGGAGCCTTCACGGTAACTTAGGGCAAGTGTCACCAGTTTTCCAAAACCCCGCTGAAATTTCAGGTCTGACTAGACAGGCGCAGCCCTCTTCTCAGACTGTTCATGTTTAAGGCAAGAGCTCTATTTGCGCTGAGCGCCAAAGGATGTGCTGAATGAAAGTTAGCCTAAAGCTGCCCCGTGACATGTTTTAAGGTTTGCCTAAAGGTTTCCCCGTACGCAGTGCACTGAAACCTAACTGGATGTGTAAACAGACTGGAACCTGGCACTTTTGTGCCAATCACAAAGTTTTGTCCGAAGGAAGTCAACTGTCCAAACCATGCCCAAGTAAGGCCAATGGTGAGCTGTAACGAATTTGGCTGTTTCTGTACCTCACTTCTGTTTTCTGCATATCACTTTTCTTTTTCTGTCCATAAATCCTCTCTCACCATGAGACAGTGCCGGGGTCTCTCTGAACCTACTCTGGTTCAGTGGGCTGTCCAATTTGTGAATCATTCTTTGCTCAGTTAAACTCTGTTAAATTTATTTTACTTATATATTGTTATTATTATTTTTATTTTTTAGAGACAGGTTCTCACTCTGTCACCCAAACTGGAGTGCAGTGGCACCATCATAGCTCATTGCAGCCTTAACTTCCTGGGCTCAAGCAATCCTCCCACCTCAGCCTCCCAAATAGCTAAGACTACAGGTGCCCCCCACCTGCCTCAGTCACCCGAGTAGCTGGGACCATAGGTATAAACCAATTTTTTTTTTTTTTTGGCTTTAGTTGCTAGAGGAATCCTGGTGCCACTGGCAGGTCTGATGGAAGAACCTATGCATTGCAAACCCTGGGTTGGAGATGCCACTGAGATACCTCAGGGGAAATGCGGAGGAAGGAGTGGAAGTCTGGATGACAGGAGACTGTTGTTCTGCAGGTGAGACAGAAGCACTAGGGGATCCCGGCTTCAGCCGCACTGGGAGATTTTCTTTAACATGTAAATTTATGTCTCATACTAGTTCAGGTCATATCTGGCCTTCTGGGGACACAGTCCCAATATGTTTCTTTTGTTGTTGCTGCTTTTTGTTTACTCCTCTGATGCTACAAAAGCTCCAATGCATACTTCTTTTAAGGTGCCCTGGCTCATGCCTGTGGGCCCAGCTACTCGGGAGGCTGAGGCAGGAAGATGGCTTGAGCCCGGGAGTTCGAGGCTGCAGTGAGCTAAGAATGCACCACTGTTCTCCAGCCTGGGCGACAGAGTGAGACCCTATCTCAAAAGAAAAGAAAAAAATAAACAAGACAGTGCATTTCAGTGAAAGAACACTTTCAATGGCTGGGCATGGTGGCTCATGCCTGTAATCCTAGCACTTTGGGAGGCCGCGGTGGGAGGATCGCTTGAGCCCAGGAGTTGGAGACCAGCCTGGGCATCACGGCAAAATCCTGTCTCGAGCTCCTGGCCTCAAGTGCTCTGCCCGCCTCGGCCTCCCAAAGTGTTGGGATTACCTGTGTGAGGTACTGCGCCCGTCCGGAAACCTTGTCTCTACAAAAAACACAAAAACCAGCTGGGCATGGTGGTACTGCGTGCTGTCCCAGCTACTCAAGAGGCTGAGGTGGGAGAATAGCTTGAGCCTGGGAGGTAGAGATTGCAGTGAGTCGAGATCATGCCACAGCACTCCAAGCTGGTTAACAGACTGAGACCCTGTCTAAAAACAAAACAAAACAAAACAAAACAAAAAACAGGCCGGGCACAGTGGCTCATGCCTGTAATCCCAGCACTTTGGGAGACCAAGGCAGGTGGATCACAAGGTCAGGAGTTCGAGGCCAGCTTGGCCAACATGGTGAAACTCCGTCTCTACTAAAAATACAAAAAATTAGCCGGGCCTGGTGGCACATGCCTGTAATCCCAGCTACTTGGGAGGCTGAGGCAGGAGAATCACTTGAACCTGGGAGGTGGAGGTTGCAGTGAGCCGAGATTGTGCCACTGCATTCCAGCCTGGGCAACAGAGAAAGACTCCGTCTTGAGAAAACAAACAAAACAACAACAACAACAAACAAACAAAAACAGAATAAGCTGGGCTTGGTGGCTCATGCCTGTAATCCCAGCATGTTGGGTGGCAAAGGTGGGAGAATCACTTGAGCCTAGGAATTCGAGACCTGCCTGGACACCATAGTGAGACTCCATTTCTATTTATACAAAAAAATAAAAATAAAAAAACCAGAGTACTTCAGAGTCACATGTCATCAGTGTAGATACAATTATTACCTACAGGGGGATGAAGTGTGTCCCCAGCAAAGTGAGAACTGATGAAATCTCTTCAGATGTAGTTGTTTAATCTCATGAATCAACATCAGTTTTGTTGATTCAATGGTACAAATATAAAGTTCCATGAAAGAAAACAGTCCTAATGTTAGATAGGTCAGTAGGGTGACTATAGTTTACAGTAATCTATTACATATTCAAAATTGCTAGAAGAAAAGAATTCAAGTGGTTCTAGTATAAGGAAAAGACAAATGTTTATGGAGATGAAGATCCCAAGTACTCATTTGATTTTTACAAATTATATGAATCTATTCAATTATTACATGTATCCCCAAACTAAGTAGATCCATTACACATCAGTGAAAAAAACAAAGAAAATTTCAAAAAATCCGTGAGCTTTGAAGTAGATTTCAATATGTTTCATATTGAATATTTACATATTGAATATTCACACATTGGCCTATTTACATATTGAATATTTATACATTGACAAATTTACACATTACATATTCAAAAAGCATGTAATGAGTACAGAATACCCCTGAGGGAGCATGCCAGCAATGTGGATACCATATTTATCTTTCTCTTATGTTTTAGTGGAGAAAGAAATAACAAAGTACTACTTCCTACTTCATTAGTACCTGGAGGAGTGTTTGGCAGTAGATATAGAGGAACGGTAGAGGAAATTCCCCAAGTTTGGAAAGGAAGGAAGGATTCCCCAAGAAAGTGATGTTTGAAGGAAAATCTGATGGGTGAGTAGGGTAAGGGGTGGTCATATGAAGCACTGGGTCCTTCCTGGTAGAGTTTAGCGAGGAATGGAGTACAGAAACTGTAATCATGAGATCAGGTTGAACCAGTTCAACTAATTGTTTAACCATTGTTTAAGCTGTTCCACAGTTGTAACAGAACCAACATTGCACGTTGTGTAGCCTGGGCACAGGCAAAGGGAGAAAGCTTTGACCTCCAATCACACCCAGAACTGTTGATGCCAAAAACAGTAGGACATGACTGGAAGCAGGATGCAGAAACCCACTCAGAAGCGAAAGGTCTGCCGTCCTGAAGACCTCGCGCTGAAATCCACTGTTCCATTCAAACTTGCCACACCAGCACTTCCATTCACTTCTTTTTCTTTGCTTTTCTTTTTCTTTTTTCTTTTTTCTTTTTTTGACAGGGTCTTGCTCTTTCACCCAGGCTGGAGTACAGTGGCATGATCATGGTGCACTGCAGCCTCGACCTCCTGGGCTTAATTGATCCTCCCACATCAACCTCCTGGGTGGGTAGCTGGGACCACGGGCATGCGCCATCGCACCAGGCTAGTTTTTGTATTTTTTGTAGAAATCAGGTTTTGCTATGTTGCCCAGGCTGGTCTTGAACTCCTGGCCTCAAGAAATCCTCCTGCCTCGGCCTCCCAAAGTGCCATCATTACAGGCATGAGCCACTGTGCCCAGCCACATACTTCTTAACCCATAAACATTTGAGCTAACTCCCCAGATCAGGAAGACAGATTTGAACCCTGCCCCCTATCTCCTTGCCAGTTGACCTCACAGTAAAGCCTTAAAAAGAAAAAAACAAACAAACAAAAACCGAAATGGTACCCTACAGCAGGGTGTGGTGGCTCACACCTGTAATCCAAGCACTTTGGAGGCTGAGGCAGGTGGATTGCTTCCGCTCAGGAGTTGGAGACCAGCGTGGGAAACGTAGCAAAACCCTGTCTCTACTCCAAAATACAAAAATTAACTAGGCATGGTGGTGTGTGCCTGTGGTCGCAGCTACTCGGGAGGCTGAGAGGGGAGGATTACTTGAGCCTGGGAGGTAGAAGCTGTGGTGAGCCAAGATCGTGCCACTGCACTCCAGCCCAGGCAACAGAGTGAGACCCTGTCTTAAACAATAACAGCAAAACCCCCCAAAGCAGTGCCCTGGTATTGGCTTATAGACATGTCAAGCAGTAAGCCCATTGCTCAGTAACAAAATGGGTGGTGCAACCCTGAGGAGTAGTAAGAACCCCAGTGTGGCTGGGAGACACAGAATGAGGTAAACGATGGCAGACGTTGAGGGTGGAGAGGTAGCAGGAAAGAAGCAACAAGTACAGATGATTCAGACCTCGTGGTCCAAGATGAGGAGCTTCTTCTTTATTCCAGGAACAGAGGAAAACCATGAAATGGGTCTACACAGAACACAGCACAATCAGGTCTATAATCTCATCTCCTACTGTGTCAAGAGGGTTTTGGACTAGAGAAGAATAAGGCTGGGAATTGAGGCGGTACCAGTTAGTGGGATGTTGTAATCAAGACAGGGAAGAGATAATGAAATCTTCCACCTGGCTCCTGGCATTATGAGAGCTGGAACGATGTGGACTGGTCCAGGAGCTATTTAGGGTCAAGCCACAAGACAAGTAGATTAAATGATTCATGATTAAATGATATCCACAGCCTCCAATAAACTGATTTCACTATTATTCATCCTTGTTTTCTTGTTCCAGACCACCATCTCTGAGAAAAAAGTAGGATTATTGTGAGAGGTCTTCTTTGATCTTTTTTTCTTTCCTTTTTTGGGGGGTGGTGGGTGGGGACAGTCTCTCTGTCACCCAGGCTGGAGTGCGGTGACATGATGTTGACTCACTGCAACTTCCACCTCCCAGGTTCAAGCAATTCTCCTGCCTCAGCCTCCCAAGTAGCTGGTATTACACGTGTGCACCACCAAGCCCAGGTAATTTTTGTATTTTTCGTAGAGATGTGGTTTTGCCATGTTGGCCAGGCTAGTCTCAAACTTCTGGCTTCAAGTGATCCACCCACCTCGGCCTCCCAAAACGCTGAGATTACAGGTGTGGGCCATCACTCCCATTTGCTCTATCCTTGAAGGGCTATAATGGAACCAACCAAGGAAAGAACATAGCAGCAAATGGCCACTCCTCACCTTGGTATCTCTGGGAATGTTATGAGGCTACTGTAGAAAAACGGTTTGATGAAACGAAGCCTGTGATCACCTAGTAAATTGTAGAGAAATGGCTTCCACGTGTGAGGCTGTCCTTTCCCAAACCATGACCTTAAGGTGAGATGGATAAGACTTCTGGCATGCAAAGGGAGTTAGTATAATTAGGACCATATTATTTTTCAAATACAGAGTTGAGGACCACTGTCGTTTTCTGTAATGCGTGTCTAAATGGGCTCGGAGGGACTGTGAACTCTGGTCCTGGAACTGATTTCATAACCTGGGGCACGTTCATGGAAATATACGGTTGGAAGGGAGCTTGGACAGGTCTCTACAGATCCCACTGCTGATTGCTTTTGATAGAAGAAATCACTCCATTGTAATAAGACAGTGCAGCTTCCTCTCTCCTCAGCTGTGAACATCTGTGGAGACAGAGAGTAAGGATTCTGATGCCATCTTTTAATGATGCTCTTAGAAAACTGTTGACTAGATCGCAGGGCTTGCTTCTACTTTTCTCAAACTGCATTAAGCATTCTTTCTTCCCATTTGCATTCACCAACCCCTTTACCTTCTCTGTGTCCTCTCCAACCAAATATTTTTTTAAAATAGACATCTACACTTGACCAGAAGTTGAATACATGCCTACCTGAGGATGCTAAAAGAGTTCTATCTTGGTTTTCGTACCTCTGACCTATATATTATTTTGTCTTGTTAATAATTGTAACTTCCAGGCTAGGCACAGTGGCTCATGCCTGTAATCCCAGCACTTTGGAAGACCAAGGCAGGAGGATCACTTGAGATAAGGAGTTCGAGACCAGCCTGGCCAACATGGGGAAACCCTGTCTCTACTAAAAATTCAAAAATTAGCCGGGCGTGGTGGCACACGCCTGTAATTCCAGCTACTTGGGAGGCTGAGGCATGAGAATGGCTTGAACCTGGGAGGCAGAGGTTGCAGTGAGCCGAGATCGTACCATTGTACTCCAGCTTGGGCAACAGAGTGAGACTCCATCTCAAAAACCAAAAAACAAAACAAAACAAAAAACTACATAGTAAAGATATTCCATGAATGGGGTTATACTATTAGTAAATGTTTGGATCAACATCTGTAGTCCTTTTAGGAAGTAATAAGAAGGTATAAGAAGAGAGGAAAGAGATCTTTCATTGCAATCTATGTGAGGCTTTGGGTGTGAGCTAGGTTTCTGGGGTTTTCTCAGACAGAAACAGCGAGCGCGAGAGAGAGGCATGCTTATATCCCATGCTGCCGAGAGTGGCAAAGAGATGACAGCATTGCTTCAGCAGTAGTGGTGACATTGAGAGGGAGATGGTGATAGGAAGTGAAAAAGGAGAATTTTCCCAGTGGAGCACTTTTTTTTTTTTTTTTTTAATAGAAATGGGGTCTTGCTATGCTGTTCAGTCTGGTCTTGAACTTCTGGCCTCAAGTGATCCTCCCACATTGGCCTCTCAAAGTGGTGGGATTACAGGTATGAGCCACCATGCCTGACCCACAGTGGGGCACTTTGGTGCTTCGCTATAAAAGTTATATTCCCAAGAAGCCCAAAGATGGAGAAAAAAACGTGTGTTGTGTTTACCAAAAATAAGGTGTCTGCTTTGCATATAACCCCAAGAGGGATCATCTGGGAGCCCCTCCCAAATATTTGGAGAAGAATTTGCAGAAAGTTCCAAGTCCCTCAAGAGTAGAGACCCAAGAGTAAAAGAGAGAACACACCAGCATTCATGATTTCAAAGTTCGATTTGCTCCCGAGTCAAAAGCCAGTGTTTTCATTATGATTCAGATTTATACATTCACGACAACTATGCTCATTTTGCAAAACTCTTATGCTAAAAAAAAGTGACGTTTCCTCCTTCTAAACAGAAACCCCTTTCTCTACAAGTGTTTACTTTTCCTACTTTCCGATAAAGGGAAGACAATCTACCCGGTCTGTTTATTTTTTTACATGCAGCCTCTCTGACATGTGGAATTAGGAGACTGGGGTGCCAAGTCTGTTCTTTTCAGTGTGTAATTTTATAGCTTTCCCCAGAACAGAAGAGGACAAGGGAGGCAAGCTGTAAAGCAGAGGGGAGGAATTGCATGGGACAATTTTATTATGCCATGAAATCAAGACAGAGTTTGATGCCAGTGACCATCTTGGACAGGCAGGATCCAGACAGAGATGAAGCCCGTGACCTGCAGAAGTGCACTTGGAAGAAGGCAGGCTGCACCCCAGCTGTTCTCTTTGCCCTGAATGGTTCCTGCCTTATGGGACCAAGGAAACGGGTATTGCTAAAACGATAAAATTGGCAGCTTCCAGGAAAGCTTCTGGAGGAATTCCTGAGGCCCCTAACAAATTAACATATGTTGGGTGGCTAAAAAGAACAAGACTTTATTCTCCCCCCGTTCGGAAGACCCGAGCCTGAGATCAAAACATCTCAGGGCCACGATTCTCCAGAGGCTCTAGGGGAGGCTCTGTCCTGCCTCTCCTAGGTCCTGGGGGCTCCGGGCGTCCCTGGGCTTGTGGCTGCACCACTCCAGTCTCTGCCTCCGTCTCCACATGGCCTGCTCCTCTGTGTCTGTGTCTGTGTTTCCTTTTCTGTCTCTTATTTTATTTATTTTTTTCTGCATTGAATCGGTCATTGCTCTTCTGTCTCTTATAGGGACACCTGTCATTGTATTTAGGAATCACTGTAATCCAGTATGATTTCATGTCAAGATCCTTAACTAATTACATCTGCAAAGGCCCTGTTTCCAAATAAGGTCTCATTCCAGGTTCTAGGCTTTAGGATATGGACAGATTTTTCTGGGGGCCACTGTTTAGTCCACTACATTTGTATTCAGTTCCTTCCGGAGGCTCTAGGGGAGGATCCTTCCTGCCTCTTCCAGCTCCTGGGGATTCCTGGCATCTCTGGGCTTGTGGCCGCATCATTCCAGTCTCCGCCCCCATCTCCACATGGCCCTTCTCCTCTGTGTCTGTCTCTGAGAACGGCAAAGGTCTGACAGCATTGCTTCGGCAGTAGTGGTGACATTGAGAGGGAGACGGTGGTAGCAAGTGAAAGAGGAGAATTTTCCCAGTGGAGCACTTTTTTAAAAAAATAGAGATGGAGTCTTGCTATGTTGTCCAGTCTGGTCTTGAATTTCTGGCCTCAAGTGATCCTCCCACATTGGAATCTCAAAGTGGTAGGATTACAGTTATGAACCACCATGCCTGACCCCCAGTGGGACACTTTGATGCTTGGTTATAAAAGTTATACTCCCAAGAAGAAGCCCAAAGATGGAGAAAAAAAAGTGTGTTGTGTTCACCAAGAACAAGGTGTCTGCTTTGCATATGACCCCAAGAGGACACCTCTTAGAAAGACACTGGTCATTGGATTTAGGGCCCACCCAGATAATCCAAGATGATCCCATTTTGAGATCCTTAACTTGATTCCATCTGCAAAGATCCTATTTCCAGATAAGGTCCTATTCCCAGGTTCTGTGGTTAAGATGTGAACTCATATTTTAAATGTCTCCATTCAACCTATTACAGCTTCCATGGGACATATTTGCCCAGCATCCAGTGATGTAAACTGGATTTCTGTGTGTTTTTAAGAGCTGAAAAGGAAGGAATAATTATCATTCCTGAAATACCCTTGTATTTTAGCAAAATAAAAGTTCCCCAGATTTGCTTAATGAATCTTTACAATAAGTAGCAGGGAATTAAGTATCATGGGTGTGATCTGAGACTTGGATGAATTAAGGGAAAAACTTAAAAGTTTTTAAAACCTTACTACCTCCTGCCAGCTCACCAGACACCTTTAATGCTTCAGGAGCAGCACACGAAATATAATTTTTGAAGGAGGAGAGTTCCATGTCCACATCTACGTCAATGGAAAAAATAGCTGGGTGGAAAAGACTAGGAAAATGAACAGAGAGTAATTTTCAAGATTTCCTTTCATTAAAAAACAAAACTTGCTGGTTCCGAGATAAAAGAAAGTGAAGCACTTTTTTTGTAAAGGAACAAATTCTAAGATTTGGAGTGAAACATTGATATGAGCAGTAAGTGAATAGCTGAAAATATAACGTAACCTTAGTGGAAAGGGATTTTGAAATTGTTCTTTGAAACTCTCTGTTTCATGTGCTCTGTTAATCTGATTTATTTACATGCATTTAATGTGAGCATAGGGACTCATGCTTTTACTCATGTTATGCAGGATTTGGTGTACAAAGAAATATGTCTACCTATACTGATTCTGGTTATTGGTAAACTTAAATGAAGACTATTGGTTATCATGTCTTCCTGGATTTGCAAGTACTTGGTATACACCCAGTTTCAATTGTGGGGAAGCATATTATGGGGAAACTCGTGAATCACCGCTTATTTTTTCAAAGCATGTGGAAATTCCACTCACATGAAAAAACATACTTCTACTTAAAATAGCGTAAGTCCAATGGGTGCTTTTGAAACAATGGAATCAAATCAGAATCAAAATTCTCTAGCTCTCTGATCTTCAGTTGTAGAGTTAAAATATTAAGGGAAATTGCTTAAATGTTGAAAAAATTTTGAACAGATGGCTATTACATAACCATATGGAATCAATGACCTTCCCCAAATGCATGAGAAAGTCATTTGAAAAATTGATGATGCAACTATAGTTGGAATACACACACATAAACACACACAAAATGACCTATGGCAAGTTTTATTTATGCCATGCAAATGTTAAGTTAATCATCGCCTCTAGTTAATGCATATCCCAGATTTTCTGACACTGTGGATGAAATGTAGACCCACTTGTTGTTTTTGCAGAGTTACATGGAAATGTTGATTAAGTCCAAATGGAATCACAGTTTAGCTGAATTAAATGCCAAATGGCTCCGATCACTTCCTGGAGTGAGAGAGAGGGGAATTCATTACAAATGCAACCTACACAATGCCTTCTGGTGAAAATGTAGCGGATACTTGGTTTCACATGGTCAACTCCACGTGGTAGCTTAGAAAAGTGGTGAAACTTTACAGACAGACAGGGAGAGAGAGAGAAAAAAGAGAAAGAGAAAGAGAGAGAGGAGAGAAACAGAGAGAGAGAAGATAAATTAGATATAGATAGATAGATGATAGATAGATAGATAGATAGATAGGATAGATAAGATAGATAGAGATGACAAATAGGTGAGATACCTAATTAGATAGACAAGTAGAGATAGATAGACAGGTGATAGATGTAGATAGATAGAGGAATAAGTGACAGACTAGATAGATAAGATAGATAATTAGACAGAGATAGGTGATAAATGAAATGGATAATTAATAGATGAGATAAATATAATAGATTAGATAGATAAACTAGGTAGGTAGCTAGGTAGAAAGAAAAAGGAAAGAAAGAAGAAAGAAAGAAAGGAAGAAAGAAAGAAAGAAGAGAGAAAGAAGAGAAAGAAAGGAAAGAAAGAATACATGGATGGATGGATAGGTGGTAGCTAGGTACATAGATAAATGATAGATAAAAAGACAGAATATATGGGTGAATGTTTAGAGAGATGAATGGATAGATGAAATACATAGATGAAATTGATGGATGGATGGGTGGATAGGTAGGTAGCTAAGTAGTTAGGTAGCTAGCTGGATAGTGATATAGTTTAGCTGTGTCCCCACCCAAATCTCATCTTGAATTGTAACTCTCACAATTGCCATGTGTTGTGGGAGGAACCTAGTGGGAGGTGACTGAATTATGAGGGCAGGTCTTTCCTGCACTGTTCTCATGATAGTGAATGTTCTGATGGTTTTAAAAAGAGGAGTTTTCCTGCAAAAACTCCCTCTCTTTGCCTGCTGCCATTCATGTAAGAAGTGACTTGCTCCTCCTCCCCTTCTGCCGTGATTGTGAGGTTTCCTCAGCCACGTGGAACTGTAAGTCCAATAAGCCCCTTTTTCCATACAAATTACCCAGTCTCGGGTATGTCTTTATCAGCAGCCTGAAAACAGACTAATACAGATAGATGCATAGATAGATATATAGATACATTAATTCATACATACATACATAGATGATAGATGATAGATAAATAGATACATAGATATATAGATAGAAATAAACAGAAAGAATAAATGGTCTGGACAGCAGGATAAAGAACATAATTTATTGAACCTAAATTCTCCATATGCCTCTGAAACAGTGCTAGCCAAAGCCCTTCTCAGATACAAGAGAGGGTCCCTTGATTTTCATTCCCTTGTTCTTCACACTGAGACCTCCTTGTTTTCAGCAGCAAGGTGCTCTGTTTAGCACTAGGAGTCACTGCCCCAGCTCCTAATGCAAGAGACACCTGCAGGTTAGCACTCAACCGTAAAGAAAGAACGTGAAAGCTGTCAACGCTGTGGAATGGGATGAGGCGGGAGAGCAGGTGACAGCCACCGTTGCAAGTCCGCTGGTTGCATCAATGCTCTGTGTGACTTCAGTCCTATTCAAGGCAGCCCTTGCCTGTGGACTCTGCACAGTTCTTTTTGACTCACAAGAGCATGCAGGGATGGGGAGAGAGGATTAAAGCTCCTGCTTGCCTCTGTCCAACCTTGACCCAACCTTGAGAAAAGAACAGTTTAATGATGTCTGACACAGCACAAAGAACAGGACTTGCAAGCCAGTTAGACCTGCATTTTAACCTCAGCTTTTTTTTTTTTTTTTTTTTTTTTTTGTACTTTAAGTTCTAGGGTACATGTGCACAATGTGTAGGTTTGTTACATATGTATACATGTGCCATGTTGGTGTGCTGCACCCATTAACTCGTCATTTACATTAGGTATATCTCCTAATGCTATCCCTCCCTTCCCCCCAACTCCCTACAATAGGACCCGGTGTGTGATGTTCCCCTTCCTGTGTCCAAGTGATCTCATTGTTCAATTTCCACCTATGAGTGAGAACATGTGGTATTTGGTTTTCTGCTCTTGTGATAGTTTGCTGAGAATGATGGTTTTCAACTGCATCCATGTCCCTACAAAGGACACAAATCATCCTTTTTTATGGCTGCATAGTATTCCATGGTGTATATGTGCCACATTTTCTTAATCCAGTCTGTCACTGATGGACATTTGGGTTGATTTCAAGTCTTTGCTATTGTGAATATTGCCGCAATAAACATACATGTGCATGTGTCTTTATAGCAGCATGACTTACAATCCTTTGGGTATATCCCCAGTAATGGGATGGCTGGGTCAAATGGTATTCCTAGTTCTAGATCCTTGAGGAATCGCCACACTGTTTTCCACAATGGTTGAACTAGTTTACAGTCCCACCAACAGTGTAAAAGTGTTCCTATTTCTCCACATCCTCTCCAGCACCTATTGTTTCCTGATTTTTTAATGATTGCAAATCTAACTGGTGTGAGATGGTATCTCATTGTTGTTTTGATTTGCATTTCTCTGATGGTGAGTGATGATGAGCATTTTTTCATGTGTCTGTTGGCTGTATGAATGTCTTTTTTTGAGAAGTGTCTGTTCACAACCTTTGCCCACTTTTTGATGGGGTTGTTTGTTTTTTTCTTGTCAATTTAATTGAGTTCTTTATCTGGATATTAGCCGTTTGTCAGATGAGTAGATTGCAAAAATTTTCTCCCATTCTGTAGGTTGCCTGTTCACTCTGATGGTAGTTTCTTTTGCTGTGCAGAAGCTCTTTCATTTAATTAGATCCCATTTGTCAATTTTGGCTTTTGTTGCCATTGCTTTTGGTGTTTTAGACATGAAGTCCTTGCCCATGCCTATGTCCTGAATGGTATTGCCTAGGTTTTCTTTTAGGGTTTTTATGGTTTTAGGTCTAACATTTAAGTCTTTAATCCATCTTGAATTAATTTTTGTATAAGGAGTAAGGAAAGGATCCAGTTTCAGCTTTCTTTCCCAGCACCATTTATTAAATAGGGAATCCTTTCCTCATTTCTTGTTTTTGTCAGGTTTGTCAAAGATCAGATGGCTGTAGACGTGTGGTGTTATTTCTGAGGGCTCTGTTCTGTTCCATTGGTCTATATCTCTGTTTTGGTACCAGTATCATGCTGTTTTGGTTACTGTAGCCTTGTAGTATAGTTGGAAGTCAGGTAGCGTGATGCCTCCCGCTTTGTTCTTTTGGCTTAGGATTGTCTTGGCAATGCGGGGTCTTTTTTGGTTCCATATGAGCTTTAAAGTACTTTTTTCCAATTCTGTGAAGAAAGTCATTGGTAGCTTAATGGGGATGGCATTGCATCTATAAATTACCTTGGGCAGTATGGCCATTTTCACGATATTGATTCTTCCTATCCATGAGCATGGTATGTTCTTCCATTTGTTTGTGTCCTCTTTTATTTCACTGAGCAGTGGTTTGTAGTTCTCCTTGAAGAGGTCCTTTATATCCCTTGTAAGTTGGATTCCTAGATATTTTATTCTCTTTGAAACAATTGTGAATGGGAGTTCGTTCATGATTTGGCTGTTTGTCTGTTACTGGTGTATAAGAATGCTTGTGATTTTTGCACATTGATTTTATATCCTGATACTTTTCTGAAGTTGCTTATCAGCTTAAGGAGATTTTGGGCTGAGACAATGGGGTTTTCTAAATATACAATCATGTCATCTGCAAACAGGGACAATTTGACTTCTTCTTTTCCTAACTGAATACCCTTTATTTCTTTCTCTTGCCTGATTGCCCTGGCCAGAGCTTCCAACACTATGTTGAATAGGAGTGATGAGAGAGGGCATCCCTGTCTTGTGCCAGTTTTCAAAGGGAATGCTTCCAGTTTTTGCCCATTCAGTATGATATTGGCTGTGGGTTTGTCATAAATCACTTATTATTTTGAGATACGTTCCATCAATACCGAATTTATTGAGAATTTTTAGCATGAAGGTCTGTTGAATTTTGTCAAAGGCCTTTTCTACATCTATTGAGATAATCATGTGGTTTTTGTCTTTGATTCTGTTTATATGCTGGATTATGTTTATTGATTTGCATATGTTGAACCAGCCTTGCATCCCAGGGATGAAGCCCACTTGATCATGGTGGATAAGCTTTTTGATGTGCTGCTGGATTTGGTTTGCCAGTATTTTATTGAGGATTTTTGCATCGATGTTCATCAGGGATATTGGTCTAAAATTCTCTTTTTTTGTTGTATCTCTGTCAGGCTTTGGTATCAGGATGATGCTGGCCTCGTAAAATGAGTTAGGGAGGATTCCCTCTTTTTCTATTGATTGGAATAATTTCAGAAGGAATGGTACCAACTCCTCCTTGTTACTCTGGTAGAATTCAGCTGTGAATCCATCTGGTCCTGGACTTTTTTTGGTTGGTAGGCTATTAATTATTGCTTCAATTTCAGAGCCTCCTATTGGTCTATTCAGGGATTCAACTTCCTCCTGGTTTAGTCTTGGGAGAGTGTAAGTGTCCAGGAAATTATCCATTTCTTCTAGGTTTTCTAGTTTATTTGCATAGAAGGACCCACTTGAGCAGGCAGTCTGTCCGTTCTCAGATCTCAGCCTCCATGCTGGGAGATCCACTGCTCTCTTCAAAGCTGTCAGACAGGGACATTTACATCTGCAGAGGTTTCTGCTGCTTTTTGTTTAGCTATGCCCTGTCCCCAGAGGAGGAGTCTACAGAGGCAGGCAGGCCTCCTTGAGCTGCGGTGGGCTCCACCCAATTGGAGCTTCCCCATGGCTTTGTTTATCTACTTAAGCCTCAGCAATGGCAGCCGCCCCTCCCTCAGCCTCACTGCTGCCTTGCAGTTAGATCTCAGACTGCTGTGCTAGCAATGAGGGAGGCTCTGTGGGTGTGGGATCCTCTGGGACATGTGTGGGATATAATCTCCTGGTGTACCGTTTGCTAAGACCCTTGGTAAAGCGCAGTATTAGGGTGGGAGTTACCCGATTTTCCAGGTGTTGTGTGTCTCAATTTCCTCTGGCTAGGAAAAGGAATTCCCTTCCCCCTTGCACTTCCCAGGTGAGGCATTGCCTCACCCTGCTTCAGCTCTCGCTGGTCGGGCTGCTCCCGTGGACCAGCACCAACTGTCTGACACTCCCCAGTGAGATGAACCTGGCACCTCAGTTGAAAATGCAGAAATCACCCATCTTCTGTGTCACTCATGCTGGGCGCTGGAGGCTGCAGCTGGTCCTATTTGGCCATCTTGGGCGCACCCCCAACCTGATTTTAATCTCAGCTTTAAAGCTCAGTCAAGATGTGATCTTCCCACCTCCCTGCACCTCTGAGATATCCTGTTACACGATGGGCATCGTTCTTCGCAACATCATTTGCATTCAGTGCACCCATTCATAAACAGAAAGGCTTTGTTTCACACAGACATCACTTTGAGTGAGCCAGGATTGAGCCTCCGACACAGCTCACTTTACACAAATAGCAATTTACTCCAAAAATTAAGTGATTTTTTAAAATAAAGTGTTGACTTAATTTACAGTTTTGTTTTTCAGATGAAAATGTTGACAGGTTTTTTTTGTTCTTGTATTCTTTACACTTAGAGTTGGCTTATCACACAGTAGACATCAAGAATTTGTTGAGTGAGTCAACAAAGAATCTAAAATTAATGATGTTAATCCCTAGTGTTTGCCATATGACATATGACACAGATTTTTTTTTTTTTCTTGAGATAGGGTCTGGCTCTGTCACCCAGGCTGAAGGGCAGTGATGTAATCTTGGATCACTGCAACCTCCACCTCCCAGGTTCAAGTGATCCTCCCACCTCAGCCTCCCAAGTAGATGGGACTCCAGACACATGCCATCATCACAACCCACTAATATTTTTCGTAGTTTTTTTGGGTAGAGATGGGGTTTTGCCATGTTGCCAAGGCTGGTCTTGAACTTCTGGGCTCAAGCAATCTGTCTGCCTCAGCCTCCTAAAGTGCTAGGATTATAGGCCTGAGCCACCATACCTGGTCAAGAATTTTTAATATACATCAAAGTTTCCATAGATCATACAGTTGTTTATTATTAGTAGTAGTAGCAGTAATTTATTTTTCAAGGTGAGATCTTGCTTTGTTGCCCAGAATGGAGTGTAGTGTTGTGATCATGGCTCACTGAAATCTCAACCTCCTGGGCTCAATCAGTCCATCCACCTCAGCCTCCTGAGTAGCTGGGAATACAGATGCACATCACCTTGCCTAGGAAATTTTTCTATTTTATATAGAGATAGGGTCTCATCATCTTGCCAAGGCTGGTCTTGAACTATGAGCCTCAAGCAATCCTTCCGCCATATTATTATTAGTAGTATTATTTTGAGATGGAGTCCCACTCTGTCACCCAGGCTAGAGTGGAATGGTGCGATCTCGGTTCACTGCAACCTCTGCCTCCTGGGTTCAGGCGATTCTAGTGCCTCAGCTTCCCTAGTAGCTGGAACTACAGGTATGCACCAACACACCTGGCTAATTTTTTGTATTTTTAGTAGAGACAGGGTTTTGCCATGTTGGCCAGGCCAGTCTTGAACTCCTGACCTCAGGTGATCTGCCCACCTCGGCCTCCTAAAGTGCTGGGATTACAGGCATGAGCCACCACACCCAGCTGCCACATTATTATTTTTAATAGACCTTTATTTTTAGAGCAGTTTTAGGTTTACAGCAAAATCGAGTGGAAAATACAGAGACTATCCACATACTCTGTGCCCCCAGACATGCACAGCCTCCTCCACTGTCAACATCCCCCACTAGAGTGGTGCATTTGCTACAATCCATGGGCCTACATTGACACATCTTCATGACCCAAAGTCCACAGTTTAAGTTCACGGTTGGTGTTGTGTGTTCTGAGGGTTCTGACAAATCCATAATGTCATGCATCCCGCACGATACTATCACACAGCATAGTTTCACTTTTCCTAAAATCCTCTGTGCTTCACCTATTTATATCCATCCTCCCCCAGCCTGTATCAACAACTGATCTTTTTAATGTCTCCATAGTTTTTTTTTCCAGAATGTCATATAATTGAAAGCATGCAGCAGAGTTAACTTTAAAAAATAACATTCTGAATTACTTCTTTTGGAAAAAAACCATTATTTTTTAGTCAAAATGATGTTTAAGTAATTACTATGTGTCAGACATGGTATATACCTTACCTAATTTAGTTGTTAACATCTTTGCGAATAAAGTGTTCACATCCTCATTTTACAATACAGCTCAGAGAATCCAAATTCAGGCAGGGTATGCATGTGAGCTTCATTGCTTTTGAGCCCTTTGCTGTTGACTCTACATTTGTTTTTGGAAACTCCAGGTCTGCCATTGACCATCAGAATACCTTGATCTTGACTTTGACCTTAGGCTTCATTTATTTGTATCCAGGTACCATTAGACAGGTTGAAGCCACCACGAAGTTGAGATTTCCTACACACAAAATGTTCTTATGAGCAGGCTTAGCACGGTGGCTCACGCCTGTAATCCCAGCACTTTGGGAGGGTCGAGGCGGGCAGATAACTTGAGGTCAGGAGTTCAAGACCTAGCCAACATAGCAAAACCCTGTCTCTACTAAAAGTACAAAAATTAGCCGGGCATGGTGGCATGCACCTGCAATCCCAGCTACTCGAGAGGCTGAGGCAAGAGAATCTCTTGAACTCTGGAAGCGGAAGTTGCAGTGAGCTGAGATTGCACCACTGCACTCCAGCCTGGGTGACAGAGTGAGCCCCTGTCTAAACAAACAAACAAACAAACAAACAAATAAGTAAATGTTCTTATGAGCGATCATCTCTTTGAGGAATAAGGGAAAGGCCATTCCTATAAACAATTCATGTTTTATTATCACTGGTCTTCTGTTTTATTGCATATTTGATGGGCAAGTGAAGAAGAAGACCAAAAGAATGTTGGAGAAATGCCTCATGTAGACAGTTAGTAGTTAGAGAAATCAAAGGAGAGAGGAACTCATTTAGAAATGGAATAGTCTACCTGGGTTACCTGGATACATTAGAGAAGTTTTGGTTTTTCACTTGGTAGAATACTGGTAAATAATTCTTTCCTTTCCCTTTGACATCTTAATGTGAATTTTATTGCAATTTTCTTACTGGGAAAATCAAAGTAAAACCATAAAATATTGTGGGTCTTGTGAAACTCTACTTAACATAAAGCAGAAAGTATTGAGATACCACCGAGAAGCTCTGAGGGACTCACTGGGCCTCTCTTTCCTTGGATTGTGTTACATGCATGAATTCACACTGGAATTCCAGATACAGCATCCTTTTTGTTGAAATGCTTTTCAGGCAGGCTCTGTAGGGACCTTTCTCAGAATCGATGACTGGTGACACCTCTTCCTAGCCTGCACTTATATTTGGAATCCATATAACCTCCTTGCATGCAAATACACAAAGATGGAAATGCAACATCTAACTATAATTAAAGAGAGTGAAAGTTGGATAATTGCTGCTGTAATCAATTGTGTTTCTATGAAAATGCTTAGGCATAATTTTACCAAATTAATATTACAGTAACCATGTACTTGAGTCAACTTCTACCGAGTTCATTTGGGTTTAAAAGAAACACGGAGATGAGACAGTTTTTACCCAGAAAGGCAGGGGGAGCTATAGTAATATTTTTAGGTCTTATGGCTGGTCATGAAGAAAAGAGGTTCTGGATTCTATGATCCACCTTGAAAAAAAGAAATTCTAGTTTCTATGGGGAAAAATCTAACTTCTATGGAGAAATTCTAGTTTCTTGGGGGAGAATGAGGTACCAAAGACAGGAAGGGAGGAGGAATTCAGAGAGACATTTATGCAGGAAGTACAACACACACACACACACACACACACACACACACACACACACACATTCATAAAAACACACCAGGAGTAGGGTGGACACTTCAATAAAAGCAAGGGCTAGAATGAAAAAATGCAGGCCTGGCACAGTGGCTCGTGCCTGTAATCCCAGCACTTTGGGAGGCCAAGGCGAGAAGATCGCTTGAGCCCAGGAGTTTGAGACCAGCCTGGGCAACATGGTGAAACACTGTCTCTACAAAAAATGCAAAAAAATTAGCTAGTCATGGTGGCACACACCTGTGGTCCCGGATAGTCATGAGGCTGAGGTGGGAGGATCTTCTGAGCTTGAGAAGTTGATGCTGCAGTGAGCCAAGATTGCACCACTGCACTCCAGCCTGGGTGACAGAGGGAGACTCTCAAGAAAACAAAAAAACAAAAAGAAAAAATGCAGAAGAAAAATATTTGTATAGGATAGAAAAAAGGAGCATCCACTTAATTGAAATAGCCATAGTATGCCAAAAACAATTACAGATGGTGAAGACAGATTAAAATCAAGCAGAGAAAGTTGTTAGCTTGGAGGTGGTCCTTATAATATGCAGACAATCAAGGTGAGTTGCTGTGTGATGATAATGGAAATGTGGATGTGAAGGTCAACAAAAAACAACTACATCACCTGTTTTGCAATGCCCCACTTCTGGTGTCTAGTGTTGAACAAGACCATGGTCACCAAATGCTTCCATAGGCAATAGGAGATGAAGGGTGGGTGGGAAAAATAAAAATGGCAATAAGAAACTATCTAAAGACATGAGGGTAACCTCCAGGCATCACTGAGAGTGAGGGTAGAAAACGACAGTGCTAAAATGCACACATGATTACCATTTTGGATTCTCAACACAGACTGGGCTTTTCATTAGTAAAGACTGTTAACTAATGTGCTCTTGGATTCCGTCATCCCTGCTGTCCAGATCCCCTGCACTGCCAAAAATTTAGCCAGGAAATCCGTGCAAGTCATCCTGCTAGTCTCCATAGACTAGAAATAAAAGTTAACTTGTTCCAAAACTTTTCTAATTAGATTGATTGAATTGTACTGTGGCCTCAAAGTCATTTCTTTTCCAGCTCATTAAGCTCATCCTATAAAAACATATGACATTGTTCATATTCATTGCGAGTGGATTAATTATCCAGTATGAATCGTAACTTCCAAATGCATTGAATCATATCATCATGGTGGATGTGGTTTTTTAAAATCACTTCCAACCAAGAGACATTGTCAGTTTCTTTGAGCCTCTCCTCATCTAAATGCTGTAAAGACAGAAAAAAATCCCAGCACAATTTTTATAACGAGTAAGTATGTTGATAAATCCCACTATAATTCCCTCCACTTTTATTAGTTAAGAATTAAACTTTGTTATGCAATTGAATCAATATTGAGACACACATGTCAAATAGGGAACAAAAATGTCTTAAAACTTATTTTTTCTGCAGACTTCTCTTTTTCCAAAGTGTACAAAAGTCTATCATTCTTGGATATTTTCTTAGCTTTATTAATAACTTTGAACACCACCTTTATCAATGTTTAGAGTTGTCAACCAGGATTTCCTGACAAACAGGTTATGCTGATTTGAATCAGGCCATCAATTGAAAAAATGTCTAAAGTTTTAATATTTAAGTGTGCTGAAATAAACTGATGTCACCCTAAATAACAGAGAAAGCCTCTGTAAAAGAAAAGATATTTATTTGAGAATGTAGCATTGCAATGGAAATGTGCATACCACAGGAAACTATCTGCATATTTGGTGGGGGAAGGAAGACAAAGATTTTTTGTAAGAGAAGTATTACGTAATTGTTTTGAAATAATTATCTGTGGCTACAAAGATCGATAACAAGGATGGACCAGGCACGGTGGCTCACACCTATAGTCCCAGGACTTTGAGAGGCCAAGGCAGGAGGATTGCTTGAGTCCAGGAGTTCAAGATCAGCCAGGGCAATATAGTGAGACCCTGTCTCTACAGAAAAAAAAAAAAAAAAAGGAAGAAAGAAAGGAAAGAAACAAAGAAAGGAAATAAAGACACAAGCAAAACAAACAAAGAAAGGAGAGACAAGAAAGAAAGAAAGAAGAAAGAAGAAGAAAGAAGAAAGAAAAGAAGAAGAAGGAGGAGGAGGAAGAAGGAAGGAGGGAAAAAGACAAAGAAAGGAGAGAAAGAAAGAAAGGAAGAAAGAAAGGAAAAAAGAAAAATTAGAAGGAAAGAAAGAAAGGACAAAGAAAAAAAAGAAAGAAAAAGAAAAGCAAGGGTGGAAAAGGAAGTGTGTCTGTCTCAGGAGAGTCACAGGAAGTGTGTCCTGCACAGGACTAGAATAGAAAGTGTGTGCTGCACAGGGTAGGAACAGGAAGTGTGTCCTGCAAAGAAGAGACACAGGAAGTGTGTCTCACAAAGAGGAGGAACAGGAAGTGTGTCCTGTACAGGGAGAAACAAGAAGTGTATCCTGCACAAGAGAGGAACAGAAAGTGCATGCTACACAGAGGAGAAATAGGAAGTGTGTCCTGCACAAGGGCGACACAGGAAATATGTCCAAAGCAGGGGAGGCACAGGAAGTGTTTCCTAAATATGAGAGGTACAGGAAGTGTGTCCTGCACAAAGGATAAACAGAAAGTGTGTCCTGTACAGGAGAGGAACAGAAAGTGTGTGCTTCACTGGTAGGAATAAGAAGTGTGTCCTACAAAAAGAAAATGCAGGGGATGTATCCTGCACAGGGGAGGAACAGGAAGTTTGTCATGCACAGGAGAGACACAAAAAGTGCATACTACACAGGGGAGAAACAGGAAGAGTGAGTCTCATGAGAGTAACAGGAAGTGTGTCCTGCACAGGGGTGACAAGGAAGTGTGTCCTTCACATGGGAGACACAGGAAGTGTGTCCTGCACAGGGGAGGAACAGAAAGTGTATCCTTCACAGGGGAGATACAGGAAGTGTGTCCTGCACAGGGCAGGACCAAGAAGTGTGTCTCTCTCAGGAGAGCAACAGGAAGTGAGTCCTTCACGGGAAAGACACAGGAAGTGTGTCTTGCACAGGGGAGGTACAGGAAGTGTGTCTGTCTCAGGAGAGTAACAAGAAGTCTGTCCTGCAGAGGGAAGGAACAGAAAGCGTATGTTCCACAGAGGAGGAACAGGAAGTGTGCCTTGCGTGGAGGATAAACAGGAAGTTTCTCCTGCACACGGGAGTCACAAGAAGTGTGTCCTGTACAGAAAAGAAACAGGAAGTGTGTGCCACACAGGGGAGAAAGAGGAAATCTGTTTTTTACAGAAGAGAAACAGAATGTGTATTCTGCACAGGGGAGGAACAGAAAATGTGTCCTTCACAGGGGGACACAGGAGGTGTGTCCTGCACAGGGGAGGAATAGGAAGTGTGTCTCTCTTAGGAGAATGACAGGAAGTGTGTCCTTCACAGGGGAGACACAGGAAGTGTGTCTTGCACTGGGGAGGAACGGAAAGTTTGTCCCTTACAGGGGAGAAAAAGATAGTGGCCCATGTTGGTCTCGAACTTCTGGACTCAAGGGATCCTCCTGCCTTGGCCTCCCAAAGTGCAGGAATTACAGGCATAAGTCACTGTTCCTGGCCCTCAGATCATTTCTTTATGGCCAGTTTTTACATGGAAAGGCAGGTGGAGGGAATTAGAGTTATATTTTTAGGTTTTATGCTTGGCTTTGGGGAAAAGGGGGTCTTGTTTCTAGGACTCGCCTTGGGGAGGAGAGTTTCTAATTTCTACAGTGCCTTGGGTGAGAATGGGACTGAGATACTCAAGATGGCGAGTAGAGTGATGTCTGATCGTCCTCACTGCCACACTCCCACCAGCACCATGACATTTTACAAATGCCACGGCAACGTCAGGTAGTTACCCCATATGGTCGAAAAAGAAGAGGCAGGAATAATCCACCCCTTGTTTAGCATATCATCAAGAAATAACCATAAAAATGGGCATCCAGCAGCCCTCAGGGCTGCTCTGTCTATGGAATAGCCATTCTTTTGTTCCTTTACTTTCCTGATAAACTTGCTTTCACTTTACTCTATAGACTTGCCCTGAATTCTTTCTTGTGCCAGATTCAAGAACTCTCTCTGTTGGGGTCTGTTTCCTGGACCCCTTTCCTGTACCAATGTTTGTTCAAAATAAATCTCTTCAAATATTTTACAGAGTTTGACTCTTTTCATTGACATTCCTTTGAGTCAGGGGTGAGAAAAATAATGACGTTTTTGGGAAGAGAGAAAAAACCTGTATCTGATAGAACACAGGGATTTGTTTTCTCTCTCGTCCTGGGCCTGTTGGCTTTTTTAGTATAGCTGCCCCAGGTGTTTTTGCGTGCTCTCTCTCTCTCTCCTTTTCTTTCTCTCTCTCTCTCTTTCCCTCTCTCTCATACACTTTCCCCCATTTTCCTTCCCCCCCCTTCCTTTTTCTCTCTCTTTTCTCTACCTGTCTTCCTCCATTGTCTCTCCTTACTTTCTTTCTTCTTTCTCTCTGCTTCTCTTTTCTCCCTGGTCTCTCTCTCTCTCTCTCCTTCCTGTCCTCTCTCTTCTTTCTCTGTCTCCATGTTTCTCATATTCTCTTGTCTTTCTGTCCACTTTCTCTCTCCTTTCTGACTTTCTTACTCTTTCTTTGCCCTATCTTTCTCCTTCTCCTTTTCTTCCCCATCTCTTCCTCTTCCTCCTTTCTTCTCCTTTTATCTTCTTCTCTTTCTCCTCTTTTTCTTCTCTCTTCTCTTCCTCTCTCTTTCTCTTTCTCCTCTTTTCCCTCTCTCTTCTCTCTGTCTCTCATTTTTCTTATTCTCTCTCTGTCTCTCCCTCTCTTCCTCTCTCCCGCCCACCTCTCCTTTTCCATTAAAGTTTGCAAAGCGTTCTCATTTCTTCTAGCCGTTGAGATTTCTAGACATCACCGGGGTGGCTCATATATACCCTAGGATGTGATTACCTATTTGGGCTGTTGAAGGAGTGAAGGATGTGTCTTCCCAAAATAAGCCGGTTTGGTATCTTGCATATTTTGAGTTGAAAACACTAGAGAAATTGTAGTTTCAGAAAGTGCTAGCCGACCTATTTCTTCCTGCAGGCAGCAAGCCATAAAGATTCCACTGGGAGGGGACTCCTCCCCATACCAGGGTGAGAAAATAGTTCTCATCACCAGAGACTGGGCTTTGGGACCTGCAGTGGACCTCAACAAATGCAATTCCCACTGGCTTAACCCCTCCTATATATCTCCTTGTGACTTTCCCAGAAGTTCACTGCCCCTAGCCAGATCCCCTTTGTTTTTCATTTCTTCTCAAATTTGTCTTTGTTTGTTTAAAAAGTATAAAAGCATCTTGGTTTGGTCACCTCTTTGGACATCAGGCTCAGGAAGATCCCCATGGTCCATGAAAAATTAACAAAATCTATATGTTTTCCTTTGTTAACCTGCCTAGCATCAACTTGGTTTCTAGTTGCGTGTACAAAGCTCACCAAGAGCTAAAAGGGATTGAAGGGGACCTCTGGTTCCCCCTCCTCCATGCCACACACACAAAGGAGCTGACCCACTGACTCCCTGGACGCCTCATGGACAGCTCAGTGGGACAGGAGCTTCGGAGGTCATAGGGGTGTTTATGCAGACCCCAGTGTGGCTTCCTAGGAGGAATAGGATTCAGCAGATCAAAGTTTCCCAGCATCTGTGATAGTCTGAGGCCAGCAGGAGGGAAGGAAAACAAAGACTCTCAACCCCAGCCCCAGGTGTCATGAGCATTCATGGGGGAGGAAGGGAGCAGAGGGTGTTGAGTCTCTGAAGAGGGGACAGTGGAAAGCAGCTCTAAGCAGAAATTGCCCGCATCTTCACTTCACTTCTGTGCCTTTTCCCTCTGCTGTCTCCTGAATTACATTTGGTTTTCCACAAAAGAAAAAAAAAAGAAAAACAACAACAACAAGGATTCTTCTGCTTTTGGTCACCACGCATGGGAATGTTCACATTTCTTCTTCTCTTCTCCTCCCTCTCCTTTTCCTCCCTCTCCTCCTCCTCCTCCTCTCTCCTCCTCCTCCTCCTTCTCCTTCTTCATCTCCCTTCTCCTCCTCCTCCCCTTCCTCCTCCTCCTCCTTGTCCTCCTCGTCCTCCTCTTCTCTCTCCTCCGCCTCCTCTCCCTCCTCCTCCTCTTCATCCTTCTTCTTCTTAAGACAGGGTCTCACTCTGTCACCCAGGCTGGATAATCACAGCTCACTGGAGCTTCAACCTCCTGGGCTCAAGCGATCCTCCCACCTCAGCCTCCCAGGTAGCTGGGACTACAGGCATATGCCACTATGCCCAGCTAATTTTTGTATTTTTATATAGATAAGACCTTGCTATGTTGCCCAGGCTGTTCTTGAACTCCTGGCCTTAAGTGATCCTCCTGCCTCAGCCTTCCGAAGTGCTGGGACTACAGGCATGAGCCACCACACCTTGCAAGGATATCTAGAATTCTAAGAGCCTGTGGACAAGCTCTAAGAAGAAATCTCTTTTCTTCTCTGGCACAAATTGTCACAGGTCCCTTTTCCCAGGACTTATGTTTCTGTCCTTAGCACTAGTGGTTTCCACCTTGTGAGGGGTGAGGCTGTTTTCTCCCAACCATATGGGAATATGCATGTTAGGACTTTTCATGGTGTAAGCTCTAATGGGATTTCCAAGTAAGAAAAAACTTGCTATCTCAGGATTTTAGTTTTGTTGCTATGCCTTTTCAGGTTTCTGTGGGGTGGTGAGGTAGGAGGAATGTCTCTTTTTCCCTTTTAATTTTTGAAACTGTCTTTTCTTCTTTTTAAGGATGAGCGTTCACAAATTGTAAAAACTTTCATGAAGCATGAACAAGGGGAGTCACGACCTCGTGAGTCTCTATAGTTGCCAGCGTTGACTGAAGTGACTGTAGGTAGAGTAAGAGCACCTGTCTTCATCCCTTACTGCTCCATTCTGAAAGCTCCATTTTATTTTCCAAAAATGTACTCCATAATTCACCGCTCCCTTCTCCGTTGGAGCCTTACCGTATTGAAACATAATTCAACATTTTTGTCACTGTGGTATAAAAAAAGAACAGATAAGTCTGTGAGTTTGCAAGAACACAGTGGACTTTTTACTCTTTCCAATGCAACTTGGGAGACTGTCATCTGGATTAGGATGTGGGTGAAATTTTGTTTTCATCTCTCACGGGGGTTACAGACCTTGGGATCCTGGTAAACACACACACATAGACTCACACACACACACAGTCACACAGGCACAAACATATACACACACAGTCACACACATACCACAAACAATGTTTTATTCTGCAAGAGACACTTTTCTGCTTTATTATGCTTTTTATTGCTTGTTTTTTACTTCTATTTTCCCACCAAAAATAGTGGCTTCAAAGCCATAAGGTTAACACTTGAAAAAACAGAAACAAAGCATGGAGAACGGTGCAAATTTGATTCATTTCTTTTTCTTCAATCTTCCAAAGTGGATGTAGAAGGGTATAAAATAAAAGTTGAAGAACTAAAGTTTTGATGAAAACCTGTGGTATTAGGGTGTAGGTTTTTATTTTATTTTGTTATTTTCCTGAAAAGAGTTAAAAGAAATAGTTTTTTTCTGGGAAGGGTGAAGTTTGTGTGAGTGTTTCGTGGAGTTAGAGACTGAATAAATCAGGAAGGGAACAGACGTTTGGTGTGATTAGCAGGTTTGATTGAATGGAACCAGCTTTGAAGTCTAATTGAAGACATTTGACATTAAAACGCTAAGATTATGTTGGTGCTTCACAAAATAAAATTAAAAATGAGACCCAGTAAAGGAAAATATATAATATGAAACATTTGTTGGCCAGGTGAGAGACTATGCTGATGAAATTCTTATTGGTATCCAAAGACTCCACTTTGATTGAAATTTATTTAAATTTTCCATTCTTCTCAGTGGTGTTCTGCTGAAAACAGTATAAAACTTGTGGAACATGAAAAAAAGCTTAAGTACCTTTTTCAAAATCAGTAGATGTGACTAGAAGAATTTAAAACAAGATACACATTTAACAGCTATTTGGAGAAGAAAGATGAAGAGAGAGATGAATGGGAAATGAATTTCATATATTTCAGATCTGGAAGTCAAAACATCCTGCTTAAAATAGATTGGCAAATAAATACAGCTATCTTGTGTAAAATTTCAGAGAGTATCATTCAAGAATTAAAAACTGCCTGGATGTGGTGGCTCACACCCGTAATCCCAGCACTTTGGGAGTCTGAGGTGGGCGGATCACCTGAGGTCAGGAGTTTGAGACCAGCTTGGCCAACATGGTGAAACCCCGTCTCTATTAAAAATGCAAAAAAATTAACCGGGCGTGGTGGTGAGTGCCTGTATGTAATCTCAACTACTCAGGAGGCTGAGGCAGGAGAATCACTTGAACCCGGGAGACGGAGGTCGCAGTGAGCCAAGATTGCACCATTGCACTCCAGTCTGGGTAACGAGAGCGAAACCCGTTCTCAAAAACAAAACAAAACAAAATTAAAAACTGAAAAGGCAAAAGGGATTTCTGTGACCTCCCATTTGGCCATATCTAGAAGGGGAGAGGGAAATACTTTCCACATATTTTTACCTTTGTGAACTATTGTGTTTTCATGGCTGTCTTACAGGTATCAATGTTTCACCTTGGAACAGGGAACCAAAATCGTACATAAAGCTCTATTATCACATGATCCAGCAACCTCACTACTGGGTGTTTGCCCAAAGGAAAAGATATCATTATATCAAAAAGATCCCTGCACACGTGTGTTTATCACAGCACCATTCACAATAGCAAAGATATGAAATCAACCTCAGTGTCCATCGATGGATGACTGGAAAAATAAAATGTGGTATATATACACAATGGAATACTATACAATCATACAAATAAAATCATGTATTTTGCAGCAACATGGCTAGAACTGGAGGCCATTATCTCAAGTGAAACAACTCAGAAACAGAAAATCAAATACTGCATGCTCTCACTAATAAGTGGGAGATAAATAATGTGTCCCCATGGACATCCAGTGTGGAAAAATAGACATTGGAGACTCAGAAGGGCAGGAGGCTGAGGGGGTGAGGGATGAGAAATTATTTAATGGCAACAATGTATACTATTCAGGTGATAGATACAGTAAAAGCCTAGACTTTACCACTATGCAATGTATCCATGTAACTGCACTTATATCCCAAAATTTATACAAATAGAAAAAATAAGCTTCTACATCTACTTTGCACTAGCCCATTGTGTTTTACTTCTCATCAGTAGAAATTCTCTCTTTTACTTGAGGTAGAAAAAAAAAGTTTGTTGTTGTTATTGTTTGTTTTGTTTTATTTCTATGATGACAAACACCAGTTTGTGGCGTTGCTGAGGGAAGGCTACATGAATAGTAAGCGGTTAAAGCTGCAAGAAATAGAATAATTAGTAAGACATGGTCTACCCAAAGAGACAGCAGGACCCAGGATGGAGAAGGTGCATGTGAATGACATCACCCCAGCAAGGCGTGTGCATTGGTTTTCTGGAGGGCTGCCATCACAATTACCACACACTGCGTGGCTTAAACTAATGGAGATTTATTCTCTCAGACTTCTGGAGGCCAGAAGCATCTGAAATCAAGAGATCAGTAGGAAGGGTTCCTTCTGGATGCTCTAGGAAACACTGTTTATGACACTCCTGCTTCTGGTGGTTGCCAGCCATTCTTGACGTTCTTTGACTTGTAGATGCATCACTCCAATCTCCATCTCTATCTTCACATGGTCTTTTTCTTTATATCTCTCTGTGTCATCTCCTCTTCTGTTTATTTATTTTTTCGAGACCAGATTATGAGACTGGCTAATTTTTGTATTCTGTGTTTTTTTGTACAGACAATGCTTCACCATGTTGCCCAAGCTGGTCTTAAACTCCTGGGCTCAAGCTATCCAGCTACGTCATCTCCCAAAGTGCTTGGATTACAGGCATGAGCCACCACACTCAATCCTCCTCTCCTCTTCTTATAAGAGTGCCAGTCATTAAATTTAGGGCCTACTTAACTTGCAAAGATTCTACTTCCAGATAAGGACACATTGTGAAGTTCCAGATGGGCACAGATTATGAATTATCAGTGGAGAATACTACTTAGCTCACTATAACATGCAAAAGTGCAAGGACACACCTTCTGTAATCTTCTGTGACCACAGGAGGGAAAGATACTCAAAAAGTTTGGTAGGGCTGAGGTTGAGAAATGGAGTGAATTCCCTATGGATGGCTTTTCCATTTCCAGGAAGTATGTGGTAAGATTATGAAGGGGATCAGCATATGCCACCCCAAAATATGACATTTTGGTGCAAGCATTACTTTGAACTAAAGACTACTGAATAAAAGCAGGCACAGAACAAGCTCTCTACCCTCCCACTTTCTGCTTAAAAGCAGGGCATATGTTTTCCATTTGAAAAGAAAATTCATTTGTAAAGAAAAATTTCATTTATAAAGGTGTCCTCTCGTGGATGATTCCAGAGATAGAGATTACCTGAGATGACTTGAGTCTATATAATAATCTATACTTACCAGGCATTTTCTAGTCACCTTCTACAAACTTACCCCCATCCTAGAAGCTTAAATTCCATTTGCCTTTCTCTAGTTCCTTCTCTAAACTTTATCACCCTGTGTTAAGATGGTATGTAATCCCCTAGGCCCAAGCACCTCTTTGGGGTTCTCACTTCTTTTCCATGGGTCTCTCCACGTGCATACAAAATAAACCATTTCTTCTGTAAACTTGTCTTTTGTCAGTTTAATTTGCTGTTCACAGTAACGAAATAAAAAAAACAAAGGTTTTATTTTTTCCCCTCCTACAGTTACCTATTAAGAGTGTGTTTGTGTGTTGGGGAGATGGGAGGTTGGTGGGATTGGCAGTGGAAGGGTCTAATGTTAGAAGATAGCAGAGAGTTAAACACTGATTTTGTCAATGGCAACGAGTAGGATGACAAGGCACTTTGGAGACCTGGTTGCAATTAGGGACCCAACTGTGCCATGGCACCAGCACTGTTAGCGGACATGAGCTCCCTGGGTAGAAAGGGGATCTCTGGCATTTGGGCACACTCCTTTGAGTGAGCTACCATCTTTATGGTAGTTTTCCAGGTAAATGTTTGCATAGACAATGGGGCAAATAATTAAACATTGTGGAGAATTCTTCAGGTGTTGGACCATGGAATTTAAGTTGGGTGTGTTGCAAAATGGAGGAAGTGGCACTAGTGAAGAGGGATTAAGCAAAAGAGTCAATGAATTTGAGAGTCTACCTTTGCAAATATGGTTGTGTTTTTCTCTCTTCTTTCAAAGGATTATCAACATCCTCATTTAGTGCTATTGGTATGAGCAACAATATTTCTTAGCACAATCTGTGAAGTATTCAGTCTGAGGATGACTTCAGCAAGTCAAGAAACCTTAGAAGAACAAACATTTTCTCTTTTGAGACAAGATCTCACTCTGTCATCCAGGCTGGAATGCAATGGTGTGATCCTGGCTCACTGCAGCCTCAACCTCTTGGGCTCAAGCAATGCTACCACCTCAGCCTCCCGAGTAGCTGGGACCACAGGCTTGCGTCATCATACCTGGCTAACGTTTGAATTTTTTGTAGAGACAGGGTTTCACCATGTTGGCCAGGCTGGTCTCAAACTCCTGGGCTCAAGCAATCCTCCCACCTAGGCCTCTCAAAGTGCTGGGATTACAAGTATGAGCCACTATGCCTCGCCAAAATTTGTCTTTAAAACCATGTTAAACCATATGACCCAATCACTCCATTTCCTAGGTATATATTAAGGAGAACTGAAAACAAGCACTGAAGCAAAAACTTGGTGTGTGCATGTTGAAAGCAGTTCTGTGCCCAAGACATGAAAGGTGGAAACCACCCCAAATTCCATCAATGGTTCCATGGATAAACAGAACGTGGGCCATCCAGCCCACGTTCTGTTTGGCTGAATACCATTCAGTCATAAAAATGAATGAAGCTCTGCTACACACTACTATAACATGGACACATCTTGAAGTCATGAGGCCTAGTGAAAGATGCCAGACACAAAAGGTCACATATTGTATGGCTCTATTTATATTAAATGTATAGAACAGGGAAATCCATAGAGATAAAACTCAGCTTAGTAGTTGTCAGGGGCTGGGGGAGGAGAGAATGGAAATGTCTCCTTAATGGGTATGGGATTTCTTTTGTGGTGATGAAAATGCTCTGGAACTAGGTAGAGGTAATGGTTGCATATCACTGTGAATGTGCGAAACGTCACTGAATTGTTCTCCTTAACATGTTCAGTTTTTCTTTTGTGAATTTCACCTCTATAAGAAAAATGAAAAAATAATTCCTCTCTGCTCTTTCTTCTTATGAGTATATACCCAAAGGAATAGAAATCATTCTATTATAAAGACACATGCTCTCTTTTGTTCATTGCAGCACTGTTCACAATAACAAAGACATAAAATCAACCTAAATGCCCATCGATGACAGATTGGATAAAGAAAATGTGGTCCATATACACCATGGAATACTATGCAGTCATTAAGAGGAATGCAATCATGTCCTTTGCAGGGACATGGATGTAGCTAGAGTCCATTATCCTTAGCAAACTAATACAGGAACAGAAAACCAAATACTGCATGTTCTCACCTATAAGTGGGAGGTAAATGATGAGAACACACTGACACATGGAGGGGGGAACAGTACATACTGGGGCCTGTCAGAGGGTGGGAGATGGGAGGAGGGAGAGGATCCGGAAGAACAGCTAATAGATGCTGGGCCTAATACCTGGGTGATGGGATGATCTGTGCAGCAAACCACCATGGCACATGTTTACTTGTGTAACAAACCTGCACATCCTGCACAGGTACCCCTGAACTTAAAATGAAAGTGGGAAATTAAAAAAATATAAAGAAATATTCCATATTCTTAAAAAAGGAAAAATTAAAGAAGACATTTTGGTACATATTAAATGGTCCATAGGATCACAAATATGCTAATCTATTACATGATTTCCCTACTAGTGTTTCTGTGGAAAAACAGCTTTCTGAATGAAACAACCCAAAAAGCACTATCTTCAGGCAAGACACATTTGACAGGGGCATTTTCTGTCACTTTGTCCAGAAGGTAGTTTTGTCCTTGAATATTACAGGGAGGACAATTGAAACATAAAAGGAATGATTGTTAAAGTGCAGCATAATCAAATCTTTCATTTTGTACATTGCTGTCTAAACTCTTGAATCAATACTTTAGATTGGAAGGTTCTACCTTGGAAAATTAATTTATTCTAACTGCACTGTAAAATAAAAAGACTGGGGACCCAACTAAGAAAAACAAAATGAACCAGCCAGTTTATACTGTCCTGAAAGGGAAGACAACCAAGTATTTCTGCTTTAGCCCTGGAGATTTTATCCAAGGGGAATGTATTAGTCTGTTCTCACACTGTTATAAAGAAATATCAGAGACTGAGTAACTTATAGAAAAAAGAGGTGTAACTTTCTTATGGTTCTGCAGGGTGTACAGGATGCATGGCAGCTTTTGCTTCTGGGGAGGCCTCAGAAAACTTACAATCATGGCAGAAGGGGAAGCAGGTGTCTTACATGACTGGAGTAAGAGGAAGAGAGAGGCAGGGAGATGCCACACACTTTTAAACAATCAGATTTCATGAGTACTCTATCATGAGAACAGCACTAGAAGGACGATGCTAAACCGTTGGAAACCATCCCCATGATTCAATTACCTCCCACCAGGCCCCACTTCCAAAATTGAGGGTTACAATTCAACATGAGATTTGGGTGGGGACACAGAATCAAACCATGTCATTCCACCCCTGGTCTCTCCAAATATCATGTTCTTCTCACACTGCAAAATACAATCACGTATTCCCAATAGTTCCCCAAAGTCTTAACTCATTCCAGCATTAACTCAAAAGTCTACAGTCCATAGTTTCATACGAAAGAAGGCAAGTTCCTTCTGCCTATGAGTTTGTAAAATCAAAAACAAGTTAGTGACCTGCAAGATACAGTGGGAGTATAGGCGTTGGGTAAATACTCCCATTTCAAGAGGGAGAAATCTGCCAAAAGAAAGGAGCTACAGGCCCCATGCAAGTCTGAAACTCAGCAAGGCAGTATTCAAATCTTAAAGCTCCAAAATAATCTCTTTTGATTCCATATCTCCCATCCAGGGCACCCCAGTGCAAGGGGTGAGCTCCCAAGGCCTGGGCAGGGGAGGTCTCAGAGAAAAAGTCATGCTGCAGTTACCCTCTCTGTGAATCAAAGAAATTTATTTTGCTTTTTTTTTTTTTTTCCCTAATTTTCTCATTATAGACCTTATTTTAAAGCTGTGAGTTGAACACTGGTTCACTGTGTGGGAAAAAGCTGAAGAATCTTATCAATTTACACTCTTTATAGGGACTGCGTATGGAGCCCCTTGCTATTCTAACCACCAAGAAGGTAGGATCTCAGTGGATGAGACACTTGGAAAAACAAATCATTATTCTTTCTTATTCATGCTTATGTTTTGTTTAAATAATAATTTTGTTTTACTTACATTTTTTTTTAACATGGCTTTACCTATGGAGCCATTTACAATGTGTTAGACATCCTCGTTCGATGGGAAGTCTGCTATATAGGACTCAACAGTAATTGCTCAAGAAGGGGAAGTTAATAGTGTGTCAGAAGTCAGTGAGAAGCCAGACGTCTTCCTCCCCTATGGAGAGGCACAATTATATGCAATTACATCTTCTTTTTCATGCCTCGGGAAGTCACTGATATATCCACTCATAAAATACTAGACTTTGGGTGTCTATTTAGAAGTTTTTACAGCTCAAAAAAAATTTTAAAGGCAGTCTCAAACTCAACATCTTAGGAAGGTCAACCTTTAAAATGAGTAGAAGACCTTAAGTTGTAAAATGTAGGGCTCATTTAATTTATAGCCACGTATCTGTGTATTTGAGACACACATGGGGAGGAGGGAAAGTACAATGTCAAGCAGGGCTAAGAATCACCAGTCCAAGAATCCTACAAAGCCTCTCAATCCTGTTTCCCCAATGACCAATGTTGATGTGAACATGAAAATTAAGGCGGTTTCAGGCACTCACTATAGTATAAATTGGGTTCTCTTGCAGGCAACACTAAGTCCAGCATTATGAATGTGCAACTTTGGACTAAGCACATTGCACATTTAGGAATGTAATCTAAACAAATACTTTCAGCTGTGGATGCAATTATATTTCTTGTAATGTTGATAACGTTATAGTAAAGAAAAACAATGTGAATATATGTCAGTGAGAGATTGACAAATCACCTAGAATAAATATACACAACAGCATATTATATAGCTGTGAAAAAGACAAGGTATTTATTTACATTATCAAACGAAAAGATGATAGAGAGTTGAGTAGCAAAGTAGTTCCAAAGAGTATCTGTAATATAATGTCTTTTATGTTAAAATTACATGTTAATAGATGCACTAAACCTTTTCCCAGTGAAATGGTATATGTTGCTATAACCGAAGTTACAGGAATATAAAGAGGTGGAAAGGCTTATGTTTGTTCTTACCCTTTCATGTAGTCTGTATTTTTATTTATTTATTTATCTTTCCATTTATCTATCTATCTATCTATCTATCTATCAATCAATCTATCTATCTATACAGAGACCGGGTCTTGCTATGTTGCCCAAGCTGGATTCAAACACCTGGGCTCAAGCAATCCTCCAGCCTCAGCTTCTGGAGTAGCTGGAATTACAGAGGTGCACCACTGCACATAGCTATTCTTTAAATAGTAAACATTTTTAACACATTTATCTAAAACATAGTGAGAAAAGAAAACAGAGAAACATAGTATTTGGAATACTGGGGAATAGCGTCTGTCATTTCTGTCCTGTCTGTTGCTATTTTATAAAAAGCCTGAAGAACCAGCAATGTACACATAGTTTTCAGGCAATCAGACATATGTGCTATGATACCATTTTTTAAATGATGAAATAACTGTGTGTGTGTGTTTGTATGCTTTGTATATCAGTTTACAGTAGATAGCTATTCAATTCCTCTTTGAGATGTAAAAGGATAAAAACTTCCACGAGGTGTGTGTTACAGACTGAATGTCTGTGTCTTCACAAAATGCATGTGTTGAAATCCTCCCTTCAAGGTGATGGTGTTACGAGCTGGGGCCTTTGGGAGGTGATGAGGTCGTGAGGATGGAGCCTAATGAATGGGATGAGTGCCCTTGTAAAAGAGACCCCAGAGGGCTCCCTCGGCCCTTCCACCATGGGAGGACACAGTGAGAAGGTACGGTCTATGAACTAGGTAATGAGTCCTTACCAGACATAGAATCTGCTACGCCTTGCTCTTGGATCTCCAGCCTCCAGAGCTGTGCGTGATCAATATGTTACTTATAAGCCATCCAATCTTAGGTATTTTGTTATAGCAGACTCAATGGACTAAGACAAGAAAAAAAGACTTTGGCTTCAAGCAAAGTGAGCTTACTCCTCTGTCCTTAATAGACACAAACAAATGGACAAAGATGACTACATCATCCCAACCCATAAATCAAGGATTTTTAGCCCAGAAGTAAAGATCCAACTGACATAAGCAAAGCTCCTCTCTGCACAGGGATAAACAGAAAGTGTGCAGATCACAGGTAGCCTCTCCTATTTGTGCAAACCCTTTTGTGAAACTCCACGTTAGACAGATTCATGGCAGAACCATCACTTTGGTAACAAAAAGAAACCTTGAACATTTGTACAGTAATTCATCTATAGGTGCATTCTGACAAGCCAAGATATTCTTGGCACTGCACTTGTCATTGTCAGTCCAGTGAAGAGCAGGATGGATTCATCAACTTTCATTACTAGAAGAAAGGACTGACAAGTTAGTGGGCATTGGCTACCCCGGTACAGGTTGCATGGGGATAGACGACTTAGATGTAATCTTAAGGTGGGAATGGAGTGATCACAGGAGGCTTCCTGATGCCTGTGCACCTTCTGAGCCCTTGCCGATGAGTGACAAGTGGAAAGGCTACCTTGAGCAAAAGAAGAAGGGAGTAGGGGTTCCTAGCAGGAAGGTGGGGTTTCTGCTTGAGATTTCTAGCAGGAAGATGCCCCAGTGCCTTGGCTCATAGGCAAAAAATAGCAGATATTGGGGAACTAAAATTGGTTAGCATTGGCTGGTGTGCAGCAGGTACTGAAGAGGCAGGCAACAGTGGTCAGGTAACGATGAATTTAGAGATGAAGGTGTGGAAATAAATGAAGGTCACCCACATGAAAACAAGCAAGGTGTTTATTCAGAGCTTGCTGTAGCAAAGGAATCAGCCATCATCATTCACATCTGGCCGACATTCAAAGGCCGGCAGAGCCATGGGGGAATCTTTATAGTGGGGAAAAAGGGAAAACTAAGGTGTGTTCTGATTGGAGGCAGTTGGTGGCTCACTAGAAGTGAGGCATCCTTTGTGACTGGTTAGGGGGCACATTTGGGCTTCTCTGCTTGGTCCTGAGTTGGAAGTAGGGGAAAAATTAGGGAAGCCCATAGTTATTGATCAAGTTCTGGACATTTTGGGCTGGTTGCTACAGGCCTTGCTGTTGGCTTCCTGGATGAGTTACTGCAGCTTATAGGTTAGACCTCTGTCTTTATACATGGTCTAGTCACCGTCTATTTGTGTATTATTTCTCTCAATGATAAGGATTTGAGAACATATGCTAGGAACAATAGTTATTTAAGTGTTTTGACCTCAGGGAATTTTTATTCTATTACTTGTTTTGTCATTCTTTCTCCTGCATCTGTGCCATGTTTTTGCACACTGATGTGTGCAAAAGACACACATCAGCGCATCACTGCTCTCCAAATGTATCATTCAAGTTTTTTTGTCTTTTCCTCCATGGTTTTTATTTCTGTATTGTTACTCTGAGTTTCAGATATTTCTTCCATTTAATCTTCTAGTTCAGGGATTGGGAAATGCTTTCAGCAAAGGGCCAAATGGTAAATGTTTTTGGCTTTATGAGCCATTCAGTCTCTGTTGCAACTACACAACTCTATCGTTGTACTGCAAAAGCGGTCATGCACAATACAAAAATGTATAGGTGGGGCTGTGTTTAAATAAAACTTTATTTACACAAACAGGCTGTGGACCAGATTTGGCTCTTGGGACAAAATTTTATGACTTCTTTTCTAGGTTACTTATTTAAGTCTCAACAGCTATGTTCCTGCATCAGTGAATATAATGACAAGTACGAATGCATAATTTTTTAAATAAAATTTTATAAAGTATGTGTGTGTGTGTGTTATATCTCCCTAAATACTCTGAAAGGCATCAGAGTATGTCATCTCCAAATATGCCACTTTGGTGTGAGAATTATTTTTAGCTGAGGTGGAAGGATGGCTTGAACCCAGAAGTTCAAGGTTGCAGTGAGCCGAGATCGCACCATCTCAATCCAGCCTAGGTGACAGAGTGAGATTCTGACTCAAAAAAAATAAATAAATAATAAAGCAAAATAAATAATAGAGGTGCAGAGGAGATGCCAATTCCACATATGGTCAGATAGCCTTGTTGAACAGGAAACACAATTTTCCAACTTAGAAAATAATGAAATCGAAAGTTGAAGAGGGTGTATTCACAGAGAGGAAGTGGGAGAGTCAAGGACTGGCGCTTCCATGAGTTCAGATGGCAGGTGCCGTGGGGATCACTGAGAGCTGGAATTGCAGAAAGAGCCACTTGTGTTGTGCGTCTCGAGTAATGACAGGCAGATAGTGGTTCTGGAAGTGCCTTATGGAATCAGGATGGCTGGGGAAGTTAATCATGGAACTAGGAGGCCAGTGTGTCCAACATGTTAGGCATGCAGAAGGGGAAACTCTGATGGGGTTCAGCACACACTACCCCAAAATACAGCATTTAGGCATTTGAAAAAAACAAAAACAAAAACAAAAAACAAAAGCAGAAGGAGAAAACCTACTTTCCCTCAGCCTTTTCTCCTGAAACATGTTGCCCAGGCTGGTCTCAAACCCCACCTTCCTGCTCGGAACCCCTACTCCCTTCTTCTTTTGCTCACGGTAGCCTTTCCACGTGCCACTCATCGGCAAGAGTTCAGCAGATGTACAGGCATCAGGACGCCTCCTCTAATCACTTTGCTCCCTGAAGCAAGTCAAGAAACCTGGGAAGAGTTCTCTAACCTTTCCCTGAAGCAGGTCCTAGGACCTTCATTCAAGAAGTGGCCTCTCTATCTCCAGAGAGAAAGAACATCTTTATTTCTGAAGACGCAGACACAGAGAAGAATCTTAACCTGCAGCCCTTGCTAAGTTCCCCCACCCCAGTTTATTCCCCTTAGATCACACCCTGTTGTCCCTCAATCACACCTCTGTATGATCTCCCACAAAAATATAGTTTTCTGACTGGTCATGGTGGCTCACGCCTGTAATCCCAACACTTTGGGAGGCTGAGGCAGGGTGGATTGCCTGAGTTCAGGAGTTCGAGACCAGCCTGGGCAACATGGCGAAACTCTGTCTCTACTATATATATATATATATATATATATATATATTAGCTGGGTGAGGTGGTGCATTCCTGTAGTCTCCACTACTTGGGAGGCTGACGTGGGGGGATGATTTGATCCCAGGAGGCAGAGATTGCAGTGAGCCAAGATTGCACCACTGCACTCCAGCCTGACACTATTTCTCTATATATAGTTTTCCCTGGGTCTTTAGGTTTTTATCCTAAAAGCTCCTGTATCATATACAATTTATACTAAATAAATATGTATGCTTTCTTTTATCTGGCTAATCTGTCTTTTCTTATCAGGCTCTCAGCCATTAACCTTGTGACGGGTGAGGAAAAGATCTTACTTTTTCTCTCCTACAATGTGCAGGAGTTAGGGAGTTTATAAACCATGCAACAAGACTGCGGAGGAGACCCGAGGAATGTTATGCCCTCTAAAGAATTGCCTCAGAGGCAGAGACAGCACAGAGCAGAACGGACTTGGGGATTGTGGGTGGGACTAGGGGCATAGACTATCAGAGGCAAGTGATGAGGTAACTGGGTGCGTGGCCTATCTAGAGAACTGCTCCCAGAGAGTATGCATTTTTGGGGAAGCACAGGGCTGACCAAGATTTGCACTCTTGGTAGCTCAGAAGGCTTTCTGGGCTCTGGAAATGGAGGGAATCAGCTGAATCCGTGATGGCCATTCTGGCTCCAGAAAGAGACTGCATGTCCAAGTTCCCTAATAAGTTCCTGGGGAGTTACCAGGATCTGGCTAGAGACAGAAGCTGCCCCTCTTGGTGACCTTGAGACTCGTTGCCTTCTAGTATTTTGCAGGACAGAAATGTGAGCTGCCTTTGTGTCTTGCTGTGTAGGGTTATTTTCTGCAAATTGGCTGAGATTGGAGTGGCACCTCCTGAAACTTCATTTTGAGGACTCTCCCCAAAGTCTGGAATTCCCTTAGCAAAGATCATTTTTTAATGCAAGCCGTCTGCTTCAATGAAAAAAAAAAAAGAAAAAGAAAAAGAAAGAAGTAAAAAGAAATCATGACCTCAGTTTTCTGCAAAACAGACGAATCCTTGGTTTTCACCAAAAGGCAAAGCGCTAATTAATTTTTAAAATGCTGACCTCCTTTGAATTATTTTAGTCCTTTAGATGAAGAACATGTGTCACGATTGCATGTGTTTTTATTCTTCCACAGGCTTGGGACTCTGGGTGTGGGGGGAGGCTTTCTATACGCCTCAAAGCCCTTAATACCTCATTGTGAACTGGCATCTCAGGTTACTTTTCTCATGAGTGACAGAACAAAGACCTGCATTGTGAGAAGGGGAGAGGCAAGGGTGAATTTTAAAGCATAAAGTGGTTGAATTTAGAGGCAACAGAGGTTGGAGAGGGGGAGAGAAATTTACTTAGTTTATAAATTTGTCTGGAGCTGGCCAACATATGCCAATTATATGACCAATTCAGGTAGAAGTCAGACCTAGAAAAAGGAGAAAAACAGTATACAAATGAACACATGTGAGGTGATATTAGAGCATTGGCAATGGGGATTTAGGGGCTATGGTTGATTTTAAGAGTGTGTGTGTGTAATTGGTGATCAAGAATTATTGGTACTCCAAAATAATATTAATTCAAAATATAGTTAGATTTGAATAAAGAGTGGCTTGTGTTAGGGAGGATTTATAACTTACTTCTCCTTAAGCTTGGCGGTTATATTGTTTTCTGGGGAAAAAAACAGTAGAGGTATTTTACAACAGGGTAGAAAATAAAAGTAGATTCCTGAAAGTAGATCTATGCCCTCACCACACACGAGCATGCTCCTTTGTAACACATCTCCACAGTGACTATATCTTCTTCACAAGGAATTAAATGAGAAGAAAACCATGGACTACTATGCACACACAAATTACTCATATCTTCTTACTGCAATTTTTACAGATTTTCTCAACACCATTGATTTATAGGATCATGAGCAAGAAATATTGATGGCCATGAAGATGAATAAGGAAGGAAAAGTGGTCTTGATTAGTGAAATTGATGATGATTTCATGTCTTCTTTACCATAGGGGATGCCTAAGTTCTACAATTCATATTATCAGATCCGATGAATTAGAAACTCATCCACCTCTTGCCTGCCCTGGAAAAAATGCCAGACACTGTGAGACCAAGCAAATCTTGACTAATTAAACTTTTTGAAGAACAGGAAACTCCAACACATAATGAGATCATGTTTGGTTTTCCCAGAATTGTTTTTTGACTAAATGGAAAGCAAAAAGAAAAAGGAATTTATGAAAGAAGCTACAATGTGAGGTTTCAAGATGGTCAAACAGGAACAGCTCCAGTCTCCAGCTCCCAGCACGAGCGACGCAGAAGACAGGTGACTTCTGCATTTCCAACTGAGGTACCAGGTTCATCTCACTGGGGCTTGTCAGACAGTGGGAGTAGGACAGTGGGTACAGCCCATGGAGCGTGAGCTGAAGCAGGGTGAGGCATCACCTCACCCGGGAAGCACAGGGGTCAGGGAATTCCCTTTCCTAGCCAAGGGAAGCTGTGACAGTCGGCACCTAGAAAACCGGGTCACTCCCACCCTAATACTGTGCTTTTCCAATGGTCTTAGCAAACGGCACGCCAGGAGATTACATTCTGTGCCTGGCTCAGAGGGTCCCACGCCCACAGAGCCTCGCTCCCTGCTAGCACAAACTGCAAGGCAGCAGCGAGGCTGGGGGAGGGGCGCCTGCCATTGCTGAGGCTTGCAGAGGTAAACAAAGCACCCAGGAAGCTCGAACTGGGTGGAGCCCACTGCAGCTCAAGGACGCCTGCCTGCCTCTGTAGACTCCACCTCTGGGGGCAGGGCATAGCTGAACAAAAGGCAGCAGAAACTTCTGCAGACTTAAACGTCCCTGTCTGACAGCTTTAAAGAGAGTAGTGGTTCTCCCAGCATGGAGTTTGAGATCTGAGAATGGACAGACTGCCTCCTCAAGTGGGTCCCTGACGCCCAAGTAGCCTAACTGGGGGGCACCTCCCAGTAGGGGCCAACTGACACCTCATATGGCCAAGTGCCCCTCTGAGACAAAGCTTCCAGAGGAACGATCAGGCAGCAACAATTGCCATTCTGCAATATTTGCTGTTCTGCAGCCTCTGCTGGTGATACCCAGGTGAAGAGGGTCTGGAGTGGATCTCCAGCAAACTCCAACAGACCTGCAGCTGGGGGTCCTGACTGTTAGAAGGAAAACTAACAAACAGAAAGGACATCCACAGCAAAACCTCATCTGTATGTCACCATCATCAAAGACCAAAAGCAGATAAAACCAAAAAGGTGGGGAGAAACGAGAGCAGAAAAGCTGAAAATTCTAAAAATCACAGCACCTCTTCTCCTCCAAAGGAACGCAGCTCCTCGCCAGCAATGGGACAAAGCTGGATGGAGAATGACTGACGAGTTGAGAGAAGAAGGCTTCAGACTGTTGGTAATAACAAACTTCTGTGAGCTAAAGGAGGATGTTCAAACCCATCGCAAAGAAGCTAAAAACCTTGAAAAAAGATTAGATGAATGGCTAACTAGAATAAACAGCATAGAGAAGACCTTAAATGACCCGATGGAGCTGAAAACCATGGCACGAGAACTATGTGACACATGCACAAACTTCAGTGCAGTGGAAGAAAGGGTATCAGTGATTGAAGATCAAGTGATTGAAATGAAGTGAGAAGAGAAGTCTAGAGAAAAAAGAATAAAAAGAAATGAACAGGCCGGGTGTGGTGGCTCACGCCTGTAATCCCAGCACTTTGGGAGGCCGAGGTGGGCGGATCACGAGGTCAGGAGATCGAGACCATCCTGGCAAGCACGGTGAAACCCCGTCTCCACTAAAAATACAAAAAAATTAGCCAGGCATGGTGGCAGGTGCCTGTAGTCCCAGCTTCTTGGGAGGCTGAGGCAGGAGAATGGCGTGAACCTGGGAGGCAATGGAGCTTGCAGTGAGCCGAGATCATGCCACTGCACTCCAGCTTGAGAGACAGAGCAAGACTCCGTCTCAAAAAAAAAAAAAAAAAAAAAAGAGAGAGAGATGAACAAACTCTCCAAGAAATATGGGACTACGTGAAAAGACCAAATCTACGTCTGATTGGTGTAAATGAAAGTGATGGGGAGAATGGAACCAAATTGGAAAACACTCTTCAGGATATTATCCAGAACTTCCCCAACCTAGCAAGGTGTGGCCAACATTCAAATTCAGGAAATACAGAGAATGCCACAAAGATACTCCTTGAGAAGAGCAACTCCAAGACACATGATTGTCAGATTCACCAAAGTTGAAATGAAGGAAAAAATGTTAAGAGCAGCCAGAGAGAAAGGTCAGGTTACCCACAAAGGGAAGCCCATCAGACTAACAGTGGATCTCTTGGCAGAAACTCTACAAGCCAGAAGAGAGTGGGGCCCAATACTCAGCATTCTTAAAGAAAAGAATTTTCAATCCAGAATTTCATATCCAGCCAAACTAAGCTTCATAAGTGGAGAAATAAAATCCTTTACAGACAAGCAAATACCGAGAGATTTTATCACCACCAGGCCTGCCCTACAAGAGATCCTGAAGGGAGCACTAAACATGGAAAGGAACAACCAGTACCAGCTACTGCAAAAACATGCCAAATTGTAAAGTCTATCGATGCTAGGAAGAAACTGCATCAACTAACGAGCAAAATAACCAGCTAACGTCATAATGACAGGATCAAATTCACACATAACAATATTAACCTTAAATGTAAATGGGCTAAATGCTCCAATTAAAAGACACAGATTGGCAAATTGGATAAAGAGTCAAGACCCATCAGTGTGCTGTATTCAGGAGACCCATCTCACATGCAGAGACACACATAGGCTCAAAATAAAGGGATAGAGGAAGATCTACCAAGCAAATGGAAAACAAACAAAAAAAAAGCAGGGGTTGCAATCCTAGTCTCTGATAAAACAGACTTTAAACCAACAAAGATCAGAAGAGACAAAGAAGGCCATTACATAATAGTAAAGGGATCAACTCAACAAGAAAAACTAACTATCCTAAATATATATGCACCCAATACAGGAGCACCCAGATTCATAAAGCAAGTCCTTAGAGACTTACAAAGAGACTAAGACTCCCGCACAATAGTAATGGGAGACTTTAACACCCCACTGTCAACATTACACAGATCAATGAGACAAAAAGTTAACGAGGATATCCAGGACTTGAACTCAGATCTGCACCAAGTGGACCTAATAGATATCTAGAGAACTCTCCACCCCAAATCAACGGAATATACATTCTTCTCAGCACCACATCGCACTTACTCCAAAACTGACCACATAGTTGGAAGTAAAGCACTCCTCAGCAGATGTAAAAGAACAGAAATTATAACAAACTGTCTCTCAGACCGTGGTGCAATCAAACTAGAACTCAGGATTAAGAAACTGACTCAAAACCGCTCAACTATATGGAAACTGAACAACCTGCTCCTGATTGACTACTGGGTACATAACAAAATGAAGGCAGAAATAAAGATGTTCTTTGAAACAAATGAGAAAAAAGACACAACATACCAGAATCTCTGGGACACATTTAAAGCAGTGTGTAGAGGGAAATTTATAGCACTAAATGCCCACAAGAGAAAGGAAGAAAGATCTAAAATCAACACCCTAACATCACAATTAAAAGAACTAGAGAAGCAAGAGCAAACACATTCAAAAGCTAGCAGAAGGCAAGAAATAACTAAGATCAGAGCAGAACTGAAGGAGATAGAGACACAAAAAAACCCTTCAAAAATCAATGAATGCAGGAGCTGGTTTTTTGAGAAGATCAACAAAATTGATAGACCACTAGCAAAACTAATAAAGAAGAAAATAAATAAGAATCAAATAGATGCAATAAAAAATAATAAAGGGGATATCACCACCAATCCCACAGAAATACAAACTACCATCAGAGAATACTATAAACACCTCTATGCAAATGAACTAGAAAATCTAGAAGAAATGGATAAATTCCTGGACACATACACCCTCCCAAGATGAAACCAGGAAGAAGTTGAATCCCTGAATAGACCAATAACAGGCTCTGAAATTGAGGCAATAATTAATAGCCTACCAACCAGAAAAAGTCCAGGACCAGACGGATTCACAGCCAAATTCTACCAAAGGTACAAAGAGGAGCTGGTACCATTCCTTCTGAAACTATTCCAATCAATAGAAAAAGAGGGAATCCTCCCTAACTCATTTTATGAGGCCAGCATCATCCTGATACCAAAGCCTGGCAGAGACACAACATAAAAAGAGCATTTTAGGCCAATACCCCTGATGAACATCGATGCAAAAATCCTCAATAAAATACTGGCAAACCGAATCCAGTAGCACATCAAAAAGCTTATCCACCATGATCAAGTGGGCTTCAGAACTGGGACGCAAGACTGGTTCAACATATGCAAATCAATAAACATAATCCAGCATATAAACAGAACCAAAGACAAAAACCAAATGATTATCTCAATAGATGCAGAAGAGGCCTTCGACAAAATTCAACAGCCCTTCATGCTAAAAACTCTCAATAAACTAGGTATTGATGGGACGTATCTCAAAATAATAAGAGCGATTTATGACAAACCCACAGCCAGTGTCATACTGAATGGGCAAAAACTGGAAGCATTCCCTTTGAAAACTGGCACAAGACAGGGATGCCCTCTCTCACCACTCCTATTCAACATAGTGTTGGAAATTCTGGCCAGGGTAATCAGGCATGAGAAAGAAATAAAGGGTACTCAGTTAGGAAAAGAGGAAGTCAAATTGTCCGTTTGCAGATGACATGATTGTATATTTAGAAAACCCCATTGTCTCAGCCCAAAATCTCCTTAAGCTGATACGCAACTTCAGAAAAGTCTCAAGATACAAAATCAATGTGCAAAAATCACAAGCATTCCTATACACCAATAACAGACAAACAGAGAGCCAAATCATGAGTGAGCTCCCATTCACAATTGCTTCAAAGAGAATAAAATACCTAGGAATCCAACTTACAAGGGATGTGAAGGACCTCTTCAAGGAGAACTACAAAAAACTGCTCAAGGAAATAAAAGAGGACACAACCAAATGGAAGAACATTCCATGCTCATGGATAGGAAGAATCAATATTGTGAAAATGGCCATACTGCCCAAGGTAATTTATAGATTCAATGCCATCCCCATCAAGCTACCAATGACTTTCTTCACAGAATTGGAAAAAGGTACTTTAAAGTTCATATGGAACCAAAAAAGACCCTGCATTGCCAAGACAGTAAGACAATCCTAAGCCAAAAGAACAAAGCTGGAGGCATCACACTACCTCACTTCAAACTATACAATAAGGCTACAGTAACCAAAACAGCATGGTACTGGTACCAAAACAGAGATACAGACCAATGGAACAGAACAGAACCCTCAGAAATAATACCACACATCTACAGCCATCTGATCTTTGACAAACCTGACCTAAACAAGAAATGGGGAAAGGATTCCCTATTTAATAAATGGCTCTGGGAAAACTGGCCAGCCATATGTAGAAAGCTGAAACCGGATACCTTCCTTACACCTTATACAAAAATTAATTCAAGATGGATTAAAGACTTAAATGTTAGACCTAAAACCATAAAAACCCTAAAAGAAAACCTAGGCAATACCATTCAGGATATAGGCATGGGCAAGGACTTCATGTCTAAAACACCAAAAGCAATGGCAACAAAAGCCAAAATTGACAAATGGGATCTAATTAAACGAAAGAGCTTCTGCACAGCAAAAGAAACTACCATCAGAGTGAACAGGCAACCTACAGAATAGGAGGAATTTTTGCAATCTACCCATCTGACAAACGGCTAATATCCAGAATCTACAAAGAACTTAAACAAATGTACAAGAAAAACTCAAACAACCCCATAAAAAAGTGAGCAAAGGATATGAACAGACCCTTCTCAAAAGAAGACATTTATGCAGCCAACAGACACATGAAAAAACGCTCATCATCACTGGCCATCAGAAAAATGCAAATTAAAACCACAATGAGATACCATTTCACCCCAGTTAGAATGGCAATCATTAAAAAGTCAGGAAACAACAGGTGCTGGAGAGGATGTGGAGAAATAGGAACACTTTTACACTGTTGGTGGGACTGTAAACTAGTTCAACTATTGTGGAAGACAGTGTGGTGATTCCTCAAGGATCTAGAACAAGAAATACCATTTGACCCAGCCATCCCATTACTGGGTATATACCCAAAGGATTATAAATTCTACTGCTATAAAGACACATGCACAAATATGTTTACTGCGGCACTATTCACAGTAGCAAAGACTTGGAACCAACCCAAATGTCCATCAGTGATAGACTGGATTAAGAAAATGTGGCACATATACACCATAGAATACTATGCAGCCATGAAGAAGGATGAGTTCATGTCCTTTGTAGGGACATGGATGAAGTTGGAAAGCATCATTCTGAGCAAACAATTGCAAGGACAGAAAACCACACACTGCATGTTCTGACTCATAGGTGGGAATTGAACAATGAGAACACTTGGACACAGGATGGGGAGCATCACACACTGGGGCCTGTCGTGTGGTGGGGGGAGGGGGGAGGCATAGCATTAGGAGATATACCTAATGTAAATGATGAGTTAATGGGTGCAGCACACCAACAAGGCACATGTATACATATGTAACAAACCTGCACGTTGTGCACATGTACCCTAGAACTTAAAGTATAATAATAAATAATAATAATAATAAAGCTACAATGTCTACATCAAAGCCAAAAATACCTGGAGCTCTAAAAATGCGCTTAACATTTTAACCCAGGGGGAAATGTTTGTCTTTCAAAAGTGAATTAGCGCTGGGCGCCATGTCTTACACCTGTAACCCCAGCACTTTGGGAGGCGAAATGCTCACTTGAGCCCAGGAGCTCGAGATGGCAACATGGCAAAACCCCATCTCTAAAAAAAAAAAAAGAAAAAAAAAAGTGTGTGTGTGTGTATATATATATATATATATACACACACACATATACACATATATATAGCTGACCATGAAGGCATGTGCCTGTAATCTCAGCTACTTGGGAAGCTGAGATGTGAGATTCACTTGAGCCCTGGAGGTCGAGGTTGAAGTGAGCATGGTCATACCACTGCACTCCAGCCTGGTCAACAGAGTAAGGCTCTGTCTCAAAAAAAAAAAAAAAAAAAAAAAAGTGAATTAGGATGATTAGTGATTTAAGAAAATAAAATTTGACTGAGATTTGGGGAATGTGCATTATTCAGAAAAAATTGCAAAATGTTATTCCGTTGTAAAGATGTGCTGGCGTTATTTAACTATTAACATTCTCAAAGGTGATATATCTTAAAAAAATAACAGGAAGAACGCTTTCAGGGCTGAATAATGGCTTTGGCAATGTGAACTGATCAAATTGACCAGATAATTACCAAACCTCCCCTCATTTTGCATGTATACATGATGATCATGTCCAGGAAAACTGGAATGATGGCATAAAGTATTATATATATGGTAGACTCCATGTCCACCTGGACCACTGGCCCCAGGACATATACTATCATACATATGGTAGGCTGCACTTCCACTTGGAGGCCTGGAAAGGGGACAGGTATTATCCTAAATATGGTAGATTTCATGTCCACCTGGAGGAGTGTAGCCAGGCCATATACTATTATATGTAAAATAAAATCCACTTTCGGCCGGGTGTGGTAGCTCACGCCTGTAATCCCAGCACTTTGGGAGGCCGAGGTGAGCGGATCATGAGGTAAAGAGATCAAGACCATCCTGGCCAACGTGGTGAAACCCCATCTCTACTAAAAATACAAAAATTAGCCAGACGTGGTGGCGCACCCTTGTAGTCCCAGCTACTCGGAGGCTGAGGCAGGAGAATCGTTTGAACCTTGGAGGCGGAGGTTGCAGTGAGCTGAGATGGCACCACTGCACTCCAGCCTGGCGACAGAGTGAGGCTCGGTCTCAAAAAAAAAAAATTCAATTTCACCTGAAGGACTGGAGCTAGGGCATATGCTAGCATATACACAGTAGGCCTCATTTTCACCCGAAGTATTGGACCCAGTACATATACTCCTATATATATGGTAAATTCCAATTCCAGCTGGAGGATGGCAGGGGGCTTATATTATCATCTATGTGGTAGATTTCACATCTACCTGGAGACTAGCAGGGAGTACATATTATCATATATGGTAATCCTTACTTCCACCTGGAGATTGGAAGAAGGTCATATATTATCATATATACGGTAGGCCTGACTTCCGCCTGGAAGACTAGACCCAGGACATATAGTATTATAGACATATATATGGTAGACTTCCTCTTCCACCTAGAAGAATAGACCCACGACATATTTTACCTTGTATATGGTAGACTCCCCTTCCTCTGTGAGGAATAGACCCAGGGTATATATTATCATATATATGGTAAACTCCTTTCACCTAGAAGACTGGACCCAGGGCATATATTATTATATATATGGTAACCTCCCCTTCAACCTGGGGGACTGGAACCAGGTAATATATTATATATGGTAGACTCCACTTTCACCTGGAAAACCGGATCCAGGGCATATATTATTATATATGTGGTAGACTTCCCTTCCATCTGGAAGAATAGACTAGGGCATATTTTACCTTATATAGAGTAGCCTCTTCTTCCACCTAGAGGAATACACCCAGGGCATATATTATCATATATATGGTAGACTTCTCTTCCATCTGGAGGACTGGACCCACGTTGTGTGTATATATATATATATATATATATATATATATTTTTTTTTTTTTAACTTTTTAAATTTTTTTTTTTTTCTTTTGAGGCGTAGTCTCCCTCTGTCGCCCTGGCTAGAATGCAGTGGCGCGATCTCGGCTCACTACACGAGCTCCGCCTCCCGGATTCACGCCATTCTCCTGCCTCCGCCTCCTGAGTAGCTGGGACTACGGGCCCCCGCCACCACGCCCAGCTAATTTTTTGTATTTTTAGTAGAGACGGGGTTTCACCCTGTTACCCAGGATGGTTCCATCTCCTGACCTCATGATCCGCCCGCCTCCGCCTCCCAAAGTGCTGGTATTACAGGCGTGAGCCACAGTGCCCGGCCACGGTATATATCATCTATATATGTTAGACTCCCCTTCCACCTGGAGAACTGAAGTCAGGGTATATATTATCATATATGTGGTAGACTCCCCTTCCACAGGGAGGACCCAGTGTTATGGGTAATACTGAATGTCAACTCGATTGGATTGAAGGATGCAAAGTATTGATCCTGCGTGTGTCTGTTAGGATGCTGCCAAAGGAGATTAACATTTGAGTCAGTGGGCTGGGAAAGGCAGACCCACCCTTAATCTGGGTGGGCACAATCGAATCAGCTGCCAGCTCGGCTAGAATATAAGCAGGGAGAAAAATATGAAAAGAGAGACTGGCCTAGCCTGCCAACCTACATCTTTTCCCCATGCTGGATGCCTCCTGCCCTTGAACATAGAACTCCAAGTTCTTCAGTTTTGAGACTGGGACTGGCTCTCCTTGCTCCTCAGCCTGCAGATGGCCTATCGTGGGACTTTGTGATCGTGTGAGTTACTACTGAATGAACTTCCATATATATATATATACACACACAAATATGTATGTGTGTGTGTATATATATATTCCATGAGTTCTGTCCCTCTAGAGAACCCTAATATACCCAGGGCATATATGAAAGTCCTCCTTTCACCTGGAGGAATAGACTCAGGGCATATTTTACCTGATATATGGTAGACTCCTCTTCCATCTGGAAGAACAGACTCAGGGCATATTTTATCATATATATGGTAGACTCCCCTTCCACCTGGAGGACTGGAGCCAGGGCATATACTATCTTATATATGGTAGACTCTTCTTCCACCAGAAGGACTGGACCTATTGAGTGTCCCTGGGATGTACTGGTTAATTTTATATGTCATCTTCAGTGGGCTATGGTATCCAATTGTTTACTCAAACCAGTCTTCGTGTTGCTGTGAAGTTATTTTGTAGATGTGATTAACCTCTACAACCAGTTGATTTTAAATAAAGGACATGACCCTCCATCATGTAGGGTCTCATCCAACCAGTTAAAAGCCTTAAGAATAAAGACTGGGGTCCAGCCTGGGCAACATGGCAAAACCTCGTCTCTACTTAAAATACAAAAATTAGCCAGGCTTGATGGCCCACGCCTTTAATCCCAGGTACCAGGGAGGCTGAGGCATGAGAATTGCTTGAACCCGGGAGGCAGAGGTTGCAGTGAGCTGATATTGCACCACTGCACTCCAGCCTGGGCAACAGAGTGAGACTGTGTCTCAACAACAGAAAAAAAGAATAAAGACTGGGGTTTTCCAAAGAAGAACAAATTCTGCCTCAAGACCACAGTATAGAAATTATGCCTGAGTTTCTGGCCCAATGCCCTGCAGAATTAGAAGTTGAGGTTACAACATCAATCTTACCTGAATCTCCAGCCTACCACCATGTCTTCAAGATTTTAGACTTTCCAGCTCCCACAATCATGTGCCAATTCCATAAAATAAATATCTACGTATTTCTGTATCCTATTGGCTCTGTTTCTCTGGAGAACCCTGACTACCACTGCAAAACAAAAACCACCGACCCGTCATCTCAAATGCTGTAGCACTGGCAGTGTCCAAGGAAGAGGTAAGCTGTGCAGGCAAGTCACTCAAAACATGGTCCAAGGAAGTGCCTGAAAAGGAGGACACATTCAGAATTATGGAATTCCAGATGAGGAGCTGAGGGTCCATTTTTATATGAATCTATTTCACAACTTGGGAGTTTTCCGTCAGTGGGCTTTAGCATGGGAGGACATCCAGTGGATTTGGAGGTTATGGGGGCTTTGCTGACCAAATCCCCATGCAGTCAACACTACAATAGAATACCTCGCCGGTGGATTTAATGGTGTCACTGTGGACATGAGTCTACTGCTGCATGTAAGGTAATATATGTCCTGGCTGCAAGAGGAAGGGAGTCTACCATATATATGATAACATATATGCCCTGGGTCTATCATCTATGTAGCTTATCTATCATCTATCTATGTACCTGTCTATCAATCATCTATTTATGTATCTATCTACTAAACAAAAAAAATCAGGACTAGGCATGGAGGTTCATACCTGTAATCCCAGGACTTTGGGGAAGTCAAGGCGGGGCGATTGCTTGAGCCCAAGAGTTCAAGATCAGCCTGGGCAAGATGGTGAGACCCTGTCTCTATTTAAAAAATAAAAAATAACCTTGAAAAAAGGGAAAATAGGGTTTTAAATAATTAGTTTTATTCCGTATCTTTCTGAAGATTGCAATCCAGGAATCAGAGAGTTTCTGTTAGACTGCTCCAAAGCAGTGTTTCAGCCCACAGCTTATACACAGGTGGTGGAGCTTCTGCAGGTGCTCAGAAGTGACAACAAATGTGCTCAGAAGTCATAGAAGTCACAACACATGTTCTCAGAAGTCACCTCAGATGTGCTCTGATGTTACATTAGAGCCAGTTCTCATCAAGGTTTGGGTGCCAGGGAGCAACTGGTTATAGATTACAGAGGCATAGTCATTAATCTTGTCGGACATTATGTGTGGGAAGGGGCAGGGACTAGGAGCATCGAAACCATCTTTTCTAAAAATGCAGCGATTCAGGCAAGAGATGTGGGAACCTGTGCTCCATTTATCCCATTTATCACCCTCAGGGCTTCTTCCACAGGATTGGGCTATGTCACTCAGTCAGGGATTTTGTGACATTCCCCTGGCAAACAGAAGGCACTAACATAGCTTGTTACACTTGCACATATCTCTCTATCTCCTCCTGGTTCCTATTGGGAGTTTCTCTGGAGAACTCTGGCTAACACAGGAAGCATTTCCTCCTGAGGATAGCATTCAATGATAACATTTTGCAACTTATGTATCTTACAACTGGAGGAAGAAGTGGCTGTGTAAAGGAGAAACAGGGATAGAATGCCCTTCAATTTTTGGCTTCCTGATCCCTAGAAAGGTTGGACAGGTGAGAGCAAGCATACACAAGGAAGGATTTGGATGGAGACAGAGAAGCTTTGTCTGGTGAACATCATTTTGATAAAGTAATTACTATCAATAATGAAAGTTTACCAGCCGTTAATCAGGACGCCATCCCTTTTACAAAAAATACTGCTACAAATATGACCCGATGCTCGTTAAGGTCTTCATCATCATTCTTAGTGATTACTAGTATCCTCATTTGCACATTTATTTTGCCAGTAAAAAGGTGAAGGATTAGAGAGGGGAGCAAGTGACCCCAGCGTGGCCAAATGTTTTGTCTGCAAGCTGGAAATGGATTACATTTTCATGTAGCCTCCTAATTAGTCACAGTCTCTTAGGAGAAAGAGGGCTCTGTTCATACATTGAAGCTCTCTGTTTTCTTTTTTAATGAATAGTTTCCTTTTGTTATACAGACCAAGAAAGAAAGGTGACTGGACTGGAATCAAATTTTAGTCCGTCTGCTTTTATGAATAAGGAATATTCATAAGGCAAAGAGGAGACAAATCACATCACTTTGTAGGAAGCAAAAAATTGTTTGCAAGCGTCTCTCTGAGTCAACAAGCTTCAGTTAGAAAGCAGTGTTCCTAACTGAAGTAGATTATCACCTAACGATGAAAATGAAGCCACATAAAGGTATTGAATCCTTGGGTTCGGTTACTTCAGAATTCTGGTCTTCTTTTTGTGTGCTGACCTTCCGTGGACTTTTCAGGCAGCCCCCACGGTGAGCAGGAAGAGAAACATGGGGCTTAATCACGCATGAAAGCCTTCAGCAGTGCAAAGGCTGGGGAAGGAGGGCTATTATTTGCACATGGGGAGGCATGAGCACCATTAAACTGTTTCACTGCAGAGAATCTACATGTACCAGAGATGAAGAGTGAGAGGAACTCAGTATCTTCATTTGTAAGCTAAGTTTTCTAGTAGAAATACAAGTACACAAATAAAGGGCATTCATTTTTCCTGTTTTGGTTTGCTTTAAGATAATATACTTTATTTTTAGGGCATTTTTAGGCTTACAGAGAAATAACCAGAAAATACAGAGAGGTCTTATATACCCTTGTTGATGAAAAAAACTCAAACTCTGTAAAATACTTGAAGAAATTTATGCTGAGTCAAATATGAGTGCTTAATGGTCCATGACACTGTTACAGAAAAGGGGTCCTGATCCAGACCCCAAGAGGGGGTTCTTAGACCTCATACAAGAAAGAATTCAGGGTGAGTTCATAGAGTAAAGTGAAAGCAAGTTTATTAAGAAACTAAAGGAATAAAAGAATGGCTACTCCATAGGCAGAGCAGCAGTGTGGGCTGCTTAACTGCTTCTACTTATTGTTACTAAGACTTCTTGGTTATGTGGTAAACAAGGAGTGAGTTATTCATGAGTTTTCTGGGAAAGGCGCGGGCATTTCCCAGACCTGAGTTCCTCCCCTTTGGGACCATATAGGGTAACTTCCCGATGTGGCCATGGCATGTATAAGCTGTCATGGCGCTGGTGAGAGTGTCTTTTAGCCACTAATGCATTATAATTAGTGTATAATGAACACTGAAGACAATCAGATGTCACTGTCATTGCCTTCTTGGTTTTGGTGGGTTTTGATTGGCCTGTTTACAGTATGCTGTTTTATCAGCAAGGTCTTTGTGACCTATATCTTGTGCCGACCTCCTGTCTCTTCCTGTGACTTAGAATGCCTTAACTTCCAGGGAATGCAGCCCAGTAGGTCTCAAGCTTATTTTACCCAACCCCTATTCAAGATGGAGTTGCTCCGGTACAAATACTTCTGATAACACCACCCTCAGGAGATCCTGAGGACATGCATCCAAGGCGGCTGGGGCACAGCCTAACTTATATTTTAGGGAGATATGAGACATTAATAAAATACACGTTATCTTGACTATTCTTAATGAAATTCTCTGAGTCCTATATAAGAAAAAAACTACATAATTTTCCCCTATTTTGTTTTGTAACATAGAGAGATTTTCCTCCTTTCTATTCTTTGTTTAGAATACGGCTTTATGTTTTGTTTTGAATAAATCTTTGAGAATGAGGTATTGACTTCTACGGGTTATTCAAGGTGAATTTTCATTCAGGCATTTAAAAAAAAAAAGGAATGATTCACTCTTGGGAAATGTCAGCTGCCTCAGTTGCCACGCCACTCCTTTTTAAGTCAAGAATAAGTAGTAAAGTGCCTTTTTATATAGAATACTACCTATTCCATGCAAATCTTTAATAAGGCATGATAGAAGGTTTTAAAAGAAATCCAGACTTCATGAAATGAGAATATCCAGAGAGAAAAAGGGTTGAATTTAAAAAGAGAGAGAGAGAGTGAAACGGAACCTTCAGTGGTAACTGTATTCAGCCAAGGGGATCTGCTAATGGAATTATGAAATCCAGTTTGGGAAGTGAAGTGAACTTTCCCAGCCACCGACTCAAAGCACAAGATCCTAAAGTGCTTAATGAACAGTGAAGGCTGACCTGTGTAGGATTAGGAATTTCAGACATTTGTTACTCAAGCCTCTCATTCCCAGAACCAAACTTCCTCGCAATAAAAGAAAGGAAGAAGTCAGCATGATGGCTCCGTTCACTGGTCTGATCTCAGATCGTGCTGGTCTCAGTGATGAACGGAAGGAATGAGAAATCTTCTGACAGATTCCACATTTCTCGTATTGTTTTTGACTTCTCTGACTTTGTCTTTGCCCCAATTACCCTGTAGCCTGATCTCAGTAATTCCCCTGGAATACAACAAATTTTCTCTGAAATACAACGATCTGTGTTACCTTTATCAGCAGATCATTGTTCCATGGCAAAGTAATTATTGAGGGAAGATGTGAAAGAAAAAAAAGACTACTGTATATGCCTGCCAATTACTCTGTTATTGTTCTGATTTTCTTTTCTTTCTTTATTTTAACCAATCTACCCCTTGTTTTAGGGAACAGTTTTTCATGGAGCTGAAATCAAAATTTGTTTTTAACCAAACTGTCGTTCTTCACAGAATGTCAATGCAGTAATACCTTCAGGCTCTTGGAGAAGATGTAGTTTCCAAAGGTCCATTTTTGTATGTAGGATCTTCTCCTATACATCTTCAACAGCTTGAGTTGAGCCACTGCATGCAAACCGGTGACCTTGCTAATGATGGTGGTTGGTGCTACTACTTCACCCATCCCGTTTGTCTTGGTGAATGAATGAAGGGTTAAGATAAGATCACTGGCCAATACTGTAGCTGACTTACAAACACTTGGAAAAGTGGTGAGATGGGATCAGTTATCACTGGATAAGCTTCCTACAGAGCCTTAGAGAACATGTACTACATTTTTTTAATCCAGAAAATTATGTTTTACTGTTAGATTATGTTTTCGTTTAATCCAGATAATTATATTTTAGGTTAACTGTATGTATTATATTTATCTGTACTGAATAGGGTCAAAATTATGTTTTTAGTTTGTTGAATTCCATGATACTTCCTCATGCTGAATGCATTGGATTGCATGCAAAGGATTCTGAATGACAACCACAATGTCAGCTATATGTTTATTCAAATTCATTTATAATGCTAATTCAGTAAACCTTTTAACTGCTAGGCATCAACCTAAGGCAATCATCTTTTCCAATTAAGAAGTATATATGCAAAGCTACATTATAATTAGGGAGAGAATTTTTGAGTTTACAGAGTCATAAAATGGATTGGGAGATAATTTTTGAATTTACAGAGTCGTAAAACATAAGTGATTGAATGTTTCCTGACTCAAGTGGATTAAGGAGTTCATTTCTATAAAAAGAGGTGCAAGTTCTTGGAAATGTGGGCTTCTCTCAGCTGGGGAGGGTGTTTTCTCCTCTAACCATGGTTATGTGTCTCCAACAGATATTGCAGCTTGGACTTAGGTCTTTTTTTTGCTTTGTTTCATTTCATTAGATGCTTGTGTGACACACTGCACGTATCTGGATATGTTCACACCTCCATTCAAGTCACCATTTGTTGTATGAGTCACTCTCTTTATTTAAGGCAAGGTTTGCTATCTCTTTCTGTACTGAATATATTATATTTTGGTTTACATTTTCCCTTTTGCAATTCCTCATTTTCAAGTTATACATGTAGGCTGCCCATGGTCTCAAAAAAGCAAATAGCTACATAAATGCTCTGTCTTATTCTAAGTAATGACAACTGCATATATGAAGATTTTTGGAAGATTTTCCTACATGGAAATATGTCAATGTTGTGGGGCCACTGGGTTATTTATTCATAACTGTATATCTAAAATGAAGGGGAGAGGGCAGCGATGTTCTTATGATAAATAATAATAAGAGTACAATCTCTGACTCTGATGGTGGTGATGTTATGATTTTAGGGAAAAGTAATCTATGACCGAATGGTGGGTCATGAGCATCTCCATCCAGGAAAAGCAATCTATGACTGAGATGGTAAGACATGGGCATCTCAGCCCAGGAGACACAGTCTATGAACAAGACAATGCGTGCTGATGATCTTATTCCTGGTGTTATTAGAACAGGTCTTTGCAATGTTCCACTTTAGTCTCTAGTTCAAGAATGACTTGCTGATTAACAGGCTCAAGCTTTCTTGACACAGTGGGGTCTTGGCAAAAATGCTGAGTAGAGAGTAGTAGAAGCTTGTTTGGGAGGCTCTGGTAGCTGTTTCTTTCAGTAATCAGGCTTCCTCAGAAACACAGCCCTCCGGCCTGACTCTGCCCACTTCTGACGTCCCGCGGTGCCTGTGCTGTGTGAGCAGGTCTTTCCTTCTGGTCGTGCCCAGTAGCTCATGTCTGTAATTCTAACACTTTGGGAGGCTAAGGAGGGAGGATGGCTTGAGTTCAGGAATTCCAGACCACCCGCCTGGGCAACATAGGGAGACACCATCTCTGCCAAAAAAATAAAATAAAATAAAATAGTTAACTGAGCGTGGTGGTACACATGCCTGTGGTCCCAGCTACTTGGGAAGGTAAGACAGAGGATTACTCGAGCCCAGGAGTTCAAAACCAGCCTGGACAACATAGCAAGACTCCATCTCTGCAAGAAATAAAATAATTAGCCAGGCATGGTAGTGAGTATTTGTGAGGCTGAGGCAGGAGGATCCTTGAGCCCAGGAGATCGAGGCTGCAGTGAGCTGTGATTGTACCACTGCACTCTAGCCTGGGTGACAGACAGACACCTTGCCTCAAAGAAAAAAAAAAAAAAAAAGAAAGAAATGTTTCTTTTCCTTGCTGAGGTCAAATCATACATGTTCCATTGTTGCTTTTTTGGGCATCCCCCAAATCGGTGTAACACATTCTCATGAGTGGTTCTGGTGGTTCCTCTATCAATGTCTAGGCCTTCCTGCCTCTAATACTGGAAATGCATTGTCTAGGCTAGCCATGACGTGTGGGCGGTAAAAAAACAAAACAAAACAAAACAAAACAGGAACACATCTGAACTGTTCCTGGAGTCTCACCATGCAAATGCTCCTACCCCTCTAACAATTCCACAATCCCCTACTGTGTGTAGTCCATTTTCATGAGCTGAATTGAAGTGGATAGTTCTGCTTTAAACTGGTGGACAGGATTGAATTTGGAGGAAGACGCTGAGTTTTTTTTCTCTCTCTCTGAATATAATGTCTTTTTTTTTTTTTCCAGATGGAGTCTCAGTCTATTGCCTAGCCTGGGGTGCAGTGGTATGATCTCGGCTCACTGAAACCTCCACCTACCAGGTTCAAGCAATCCTCCTGCCTCAGCCTCCCAAGTACCTGGGATTACAGGTGTGCACCACCATACCCAGCTATTTTGTGTTTTTAGTAGATATGGGATTTCACCATGTTGGCCAGGCTGGTCTCAAATTCCTGACCTCAAGTGATCCACCTGCCTCAGTTTTAAAAAGTGCTGGGATTACATGCCTGAGCCACTGCACCTGGCCAGGATATATGTTTTCTTCAAAGCAAAAAAGAATCACGTGAACTTCAAGTTTTGAAGATAACGTCAAAGAACAGACACAGTCCAGGACTAAGCCTGGAGAAGAGCTATTTTTCTCAGCTCTGCAGGAAGCAGTGCACAACTACCTAGCAAGAATGGGGGTCTCAGGAAACAGTAAAGGGCCCAGGTGGGATGGTAGAAGTTTGGCACACCAAGGAAGGCTCTTGGAGGATGGGCATGAGAGATGGTCATGAATCTCTTTCACCCGTCAGTACTTGCCACATAGTCTTTGGTGTTTGTTTCTTTTGTTTTTTTAAGACAGGGTCTCACTCTGTGGCCCAGGATACAGTGCAGTGGTGTAATCATAGTTCATTGCAGCCTCAAACTCCTGGGTTCAAGCAATTGTCCTGCCTCAGCCCCCTGAGTAGCTAGGACCACCGCCATGTGCCACCACGTCTGACTAATTTTTGTATTTTTTAGTAGAGACAGAGTTTTGCCATGTTGGCCAAGCTGGTCTCGAACTCCTGGCCTCAAGTGATCTGCCTGCCTTGGCCTCCCAAAGTGATGGGATTACAGGCATGAGCCATCATGCCCAGCCGGCCAACATAATCTTTGGAGTTCAGAAGAATCCTGGAGATTTGACTTATGAGACAAAGCAAAACATCATTCCATATTCCTAAGCTGACTTTCCATTTGGACATGCACCCTGGGACAAAGTTGACATTTAAGGAAATACCCGTAAACACAATTATCTATTTATTACTTACTTAGTTTTGAGGAGGATTCTTAGCAGAGCGATGTTAAGATGTCTATGCCGACATTTGTTTCTCTACAGAGATGTATAAAAGAATGGAGAGTGCCCAAAAAAGAAAAGGTAATGAAAGATATCAAAACAGTGTTTATAAGAGAGGCTGGGTGCAGTGACTCACGCCTGTGGCTAGTATTCTGGGAGGCCAGGGCCAGGGGATTGCTTGAGGCCAGAAGTTTGTGACTAGCCTGGGCAACATACTGAGACCTCATCTCTACAAAAAATTAAATATTAAAAAATTGACTACGCATGGTGACACTCACCTGTAGTCTCAGCTACTCAGGAGGCTGAGGCAGGAGGATCGCTCCCAAGCCTGGGAGATCAAGGCTGCATTGAGCCGTGATCACACCACTGCACTCCTGCTTGGGGGACAGAGTGAGACTCTTTCTCTAAAAACAAGAAAAAAAAAAGAAAATTGGCTTAGCGGGGGTCTTTTTCAACTATTATTTCATTTAGAAAAAAACCTTCATTTTAATATTGGTAAATAACACGCATACACGTAGACAAAGTTTAAATTCCCAGGGCCAGATGCAGTGACTCACCTCTGTAATCTCAGCACTTTGGGAGGCCGAGGCGAGCAGATCATCTGAGGTCAGGAGTTCGAGACCAGCCTGGCCAACATAGTGAAACTCCGTCTCTACTAAAAATACAGAAAAATTATCTGGGCGTGGTGGCAGGAGTCCCAGCTACTAGGGAGGCTGAGGCAGGAGAATGTTGTGAACCCGGGAGGCGGAGCTTGCAGTGAGCCGAGATCACACCACATGCCACTGTACTCCAGCCTGGGTGACAGAGCAAGACTCCGTCTACAAAAAAAAAAAAAAAAAAATTACTCAGGTGTGGTGGCTCACACTTGTAATCCCAGTTACTCAGGAGGCTGAGGCAGAAGAATTGCTTGAACCCCGGAGGCGAAGGTTGCAGTGAGCCGAGATCATGCCACTGCACTCTAGCCTGGGGGCCAGAATGAGACTCTGTCTCAAAGAAAAAAAAAGAGTTCAAATTCCCAATCATTGCTTTTCAACAGGTAATCTAATAAATCTTTACTCTTCAAGCTGTGGTCCTTCTCTTAGGGATGCTCTTTGTACAGAGAGGATTGAATGCATAGAGTCTCATGTCCATCCTGAGAGTAACATGGCCTGAGCTACCAGCTTCTCCACGCCCCTGGCTGCTGAAAGCCACGCTGTGAAACCTCAAATCTGGTTTGGAATTCCTTCCCCAGCCACAGATGGAAATACCAGACTACATGTGTTCACTGTAGATAATTCAGATATAAATAAGTTTTCTACCAGACACAAAATATTGCGATATATGCAATTCTATCACTTGGCATAATTACCAATGTTCTTCTTTAAGGACAACACATGGTTATGGTTTGACTAGTGCCCTCCTGTCCCCGAGATTCATATGATAAAGTGCTAATCCCCAGTACCTGTGAAAGTGACCTTCTTTGGAAGTGAGGTTTCTGTAGATGTCATCAAGTTAAAATGAGGTCATTTGGGTGGGTTCTAAATCCAAGGACTAGTGTCCTAATAAAAAATGGAATTTGGGCTGGGTGCAGTGGCCCATGCCTGTAATCTCAGCACTTTGGGAGGCCCAGCTGGGTGGACCACTTGAGGCCAGGAGTTTGAGACCAGCCTGGTCAACATGGTGGGAACTCATCTCTATATTTAAGGAAAAAAAGGAGGCGGGGGCAATTAGGACATAGACACACACCCAGGGAATATGCCATGGGGAGATGAAGGCTGAGATAGGATTGCTGTTTCTAAAACCAAAGAGTGCTCAAGATCTCAGCAAACCACCAGAAGAGAGGGAGGAAGCATGAGACAGTCTCTCCTTCAGAGACTCGGAGGAACTGACATGGTTTGGCTCTGTGTCCCCACCCAAGTCTTACCTCGAATTGTAATCCCCATAATCCCCACATGTCAAGGGCAGGACCAGGTTGGGGCAATTGTATCATGGAGGTGGTTTCCCTCATATGCTGTTCTTGTGATAGTGAGTGAGTTCTCACGAGATCTGATGGTATTATAAGAGTCTGACATTTCCCCTGTTTGCACTAACTCCATCCGGCCGCCCTGTGAAGAAGGTGCCTGCTTCTCTTTCACCTTCTGCCATGATTGTAAGTTTCCTGAGGCCTTCCCAGCCATGCAGAATTAACTGTAAGTCAGTTAAACCTCTTTCCTCTATATATTACCCAGTCTTGGGTATTTCTTTACAGCAGTGTGAGAACAGACTAACAGAGGATCCAACTCTGCCAACCTTTTTTCCATATATATATATAATATGTGTATATATATATACACACACACATTTATGTATGTGTATGTGTATATATGTGTATATATACATAAAATATATGTATGCATAAAATTTGTGCATATATACATAAAATATGAGTGTGCATATATATATACACACATACATTTTTCCCATAAAATCTAGATCCTGCACAACCTGCCAAACCTTTGATCTCAAACTTCCCTGCTGACCTATGTATGTGACATTACAGTCAAACATTTTCTGTCCTCTCTGCTTTTATAGTTGAGCATCTTTCTAGGACAAAACTGTAGGATTATTTTGCCTACTATGAACTTCTGCAAGAGGTTATCTGGATGAAATAGAAGGAAAAAAATAGGAGATAGATCAAGGGGTGTGATCTTTCAACTTGCATCCCAACCCAGGTGATACGGTTTGGCTGTGTCCCCACCCAAATCTCATCTTGAATTGTAGCTCCCATGATTCCTATGTGTTGTGGGAGGGACGTGGTGGGAGATAATTGAATCATGGGAGTGGTTTCCTCCATACTGTTCTCATGATAGTGAAAAAGTCTCACAAGATCTGGTGGTTTTATAAGGGGTTTCCTCTTCCACTTGACTCTCATTGTCTCTTGCCTGCTGCCATTTAAGACGTGCCTTTTGCCTTCCACCATGATTGTGAGGCCTCCCCAGCCATGTGGAACTGTGAATCCATTAAACCTCTTTTTCTTTATAAATTACCCAGTCTCAGGTATGTTTTGTCAACAGAGTGAAAACGGACTAGTACACCAGGTCAGTGGAAATTGTGCAAGGGAGGTTGAACTCATCTTCGTTGCTTTGTGTAGAAGAAGAAATCTCAGTATAGAAGCAGAATCTGCTGCCCTCAATATTAAGACAGCAGGGAAGAGAGGCAGCCCCCCTTCCCTGAAGGCAGGTCAGAATGAAGACATGCTCAGTTTGGGACCCAACTTTCCCAAGAGAAAAAGTCATTCCTTCTCCCCTGGGATGAGGAAAAGATGAGCGTGGGAGTTGGAGAGGTTTCTTAGGAGAAGTGGAGGGGTTTATCCTATACTTTTCCCCCTAGAGAGTAAAATAACCACACTCCCCCTAGGAAAAAAATCATTTTTTTCCTACAGCATGTCAGATCTGTTAACGAATGTTTTATTTTGAACTCGGGCCATTGCAAAATCATCAGTCCGAAAGAGTGGATACTCTTGCATTGGAATTCACTAATGTTCAGTTTGTTTACAATGTGGCTTTCCTGTCGAGTGTTTTAAAATTCCACATTTATAACTGACCCTCGGAGAACAGTTCCATTGCTTAAAGAACTTAGCAGGATAACCCCATCGGGCAGCAGGATGACAGTAGCTTTGCACACTGAAAAAGAAACAAAACAGATTAATAAATAGGGAAAGGCTTTGATGATGAGCTCACCAATAGAGGTGGAGAGAAGGGAAGGAGAGTTTAAAAAGTGCTGGAGGCTTCTATCCAGGGGCTGGGGAGACTTTGATGAGGACACAGGCTCAGTTGGGTTCTGTTTGGCAGAACCCAAGGAATTAGGAAAGGAGGAATTAGGAAAAAACCAAAAAGGCCCTGGAGGCTTCCAAGGAGCTGTCTCTGTTGCAATACTTTGGCTGCAAGATATTTTCTTCTGTCCCCAGCCAGAAGGAGCAATCCTGGTGCTTAAATAAAAGGCAGGAAGGCCCAAAGTGGCTCTTGACTTGCCAAGGCAGTATTACAGAGAATTAAGTCCTACCTTAGGGCATGCTAGGAGCCTGCTGGGAGGTGTTAGTGTTACTGGAAAAGAGGCCCAACCCAGACCCCAAGAGAGGGTTCTTGGAGCTTGTACAAGAAAGAATTCTGGGTGAGTCCACAAAGTAAAGTGAAAGCAAGTTTATTAAGAAAGTAAAGGAATAAATGAATGGCTACTCCATAGACAGAGTAGCCCCGAGGGCTGCTGATTGCTCATTTTTATGGTTATTTCTTGATATGCTAAACAAGGGGTGGATTATTCATGCCTCCCCCTTTTAGACCACATAGGGTAACTTCCTGACCTTGCCATGGCATTGGTAAACTATCATGGTGCTGGTGGAAGTATAGCAGTGAGGAGGCCCAGAGGTCCCTGTCGTCAGCATTTTGGTTTTGGTAGGCTTTGGCCAGCTTCTTTACTACAACCTGTATTATCAGCCAGGTCTTTATGCCCTGTATCTCATGCTGACCTCCAATCTCATCCTGTGACTTAGAATGTCTTAACTTCCTGGGAATGCAGTCCAGTAGGTCTTAGCCTAATTTTACCCAGCCCCTATTCAAGATGGAGTTGCTCTGGTTCAAACACCTCTGACAGGTGCAGCAGAGAATGTTTACAGCAGGGAAACTGTTTTGTATGAGGCCATAATGGTGGATACATGTGATTATGTACTTGTCGAAACCCATAGAATGTGCAACACAGTAGACCTTAATGTAAATTCTGGGCTTTTGAGATTATGTTATGAACCCAGTGTGGGTTCATCGGTTGTAACAAATGTACTACTCTAGTCGGGGATGTTCATAGTGGGGTAGGCTGTTTGGGAAGAGGGCAGAGAGTATCTGAGAACTCTTTGTATCTTCTGCTCACTTTTGCCATGAACCTAAAACTGCTCTAAAAAAATAGTCTTTTAAAACAGAAAGAAAAAAAAGAAAACGAGTACAGACATGTTTTAGCATGGGTGATCCCCAAAACAGATTGCTAAGTGAAAGAAGCCAGTCACAAAATGTGTACAGAATTGGCTCCTTCCGGTGGGTTCATGGTCTCACTGACTTTAAGAATGAAGCTGCGGACCTTCGCAGTGAGTGTTACAGCTCTTAAAGATGGCATAGACCAAAAGAGTGAGCAGTAGCAAGGTTTATTGTGAAGAGCGAAAGAGCAAAGCTTCCACAGCGTGGAAGGGGACCCGAGCAAGTTGCCGCTGCTGGCTGGGGTGGCTACCTTTTATTCCTTTATTTGTCCCCTCCCATGTTCCATTTCTGTCCTATAAGAATGCCCTTTTTTCAATCCTCCCTGTGATTGCCTATTTTTAGGATCCTGCTGATTTCTGCATTTTACAGAGCACTGATTGGTGTGTTTTACAGAGTGCTGATTGGTGCATTTTACAGTGTGCTGATTGGTGCGTTTTACAATCCTCTTGCTAGCTACAGAGCGCTGATTGCTGCATTTTTACAGAGCACTGATTGGTGCTTTTTACAATCCTCTTGCTAGCTACAGAGCGCTGATTGGTGCATTTTTACAGAGCGCTGATTGGTGCATTTTACAATCCTCTTGCTAGCCACAGAGTACTGATTGGTGCATTTTGCAATCCTAGCTACAGAGTGCTGATTGGTGCTTTTTACAATCCTCTTGTAAGACAGAAAAGTTCTCCAAGTCCCCACTTGACCCAGGAGGTCCAGCTGGCTTCACCTCTCAATAAGACCACACATTGTAGGTTCCATTTACATGAAATGTGCCGAAAAGGCAAATCTATAGAAATAGAAAACAGATTTTTGGCTGGGTGTGGTGGCTCATGCGTGTAATCCCAGCACTTTGGGAGGCTGAGTGGGGGCAGATCACAAGATCAGGAGTTTGAGACCAGCCTGGCTAACATGGTGAAACCCCGTCTCTACTAAAAATACAGAAATTAGCTGGGTGTGGTAGTGCACACCTGGAATCCCAGCTACTTGGGAGCCTGAGGCAGGAGAATTGCTTGAATCTGGAAGGCAGAGGTTGCAGTGAGCTGAGATCATGCCACCACACTCCAGCCTGAGTGACAATAGTGAGACTCCGTCTCAAGAAAAAAAAAAAAAAAAAAAAAGGCTGGGTGCAGTTGGGAGGCCAAGACAGGCAGATCATCAGGTCAGGAGATCGAGACTGTCCTTGCTAACATGGTGCAAACCTGCCGCTACTAAAAATATAAAAACAAAATTAGCCAGGAGTGGTGGCAGTCGCCTATCGTCCCAGCTACTTGGGAGGCTGAGGCGGGAGAATGGTGTGAACCTGGGAGGTGGAGCTTGCAGTGATCAGAGATCGCACCATTGCACTCCAGCCTGGGTAACAGAGCGAGACTCCATCTTAAAAACAGCAACAACAACAACAAACAAACAAACAAACAAAAACCTAAAAGAGGGTCCGTTTGATTGTGAAACAATTGTCTAAGAAAACTCACTGCCAAGTGCTGCGCTGCCTCTGACTGTGGAGGGAACATGCTCTGTTCTTGTTACCTGTCCACCTGTTTGTCCTCAAGGTAGACTGCAGTGCTTGTCCCCCTGCTAACCACCTCTTCCTAAGCAGTTTCTTATCAGCCAATAGATGCTCTGTGTTGTCATTATGAGTGTAGTTCATATTTTCCATATCTAAGAGAAGGATGCAGTCAGTAACCCAACATCTCTGGCAAAATTGCATAAGACCCAAAGACAAACTATTATACATTTAAAAAAAAATTATCCAAGAATTGGGAGCTAAGGCTGTTGAAAAAGCTCAAAGTAATGTATTAAATTTCCAGTAGTGTTGGCTCTTAGTTGATTTCTTTAAAAAAAGAGAAGGGTTAAGCAAATATTTTCACAAATGATATATATAGTTAACTGTGATTGTTTAGAGCGTAAACAATAGGTTTAGTTGGGAGAATTTAAAAGGATCAGTTTCTCAGCCGGGTGAGGTGGCTCATGCCTATAATCTTAGCACTTTGGGAAACTGAGGCAGGAGGATCCTTTGAGCCCAGGAGTTCAGGATCAGCCTGGGCAACATAGTGAGATCTCATCTTCACAAAAAATTAACAACATTAGCTAGGAGTGGTTGTGCGTGTGTGTAGCCCCAGCTACTCAGGAGGCTGAAGCAGGAGGATTGATTGAGTCCAGGAGGTCGAGGCTGCAGTGAGCCATGTTCACATCCAGCCTGGGCAACAGAGCAAGACCCTGTCTCAAAATAATGATAATAATAATAATAAGGTTAGCTTTTCATAGTTTATCAGACAAGAAAACCACAAATGAGTAACTACAGCACATATTATCAGAGAGAGAGTTCTTTTGCGGGGAGAGGTCTTTCAAGGTTGTTGTTATTTGCCAACTGGAAAGCCCAGTGGGCTGGAAGAATTTACTGTAAAGGGGTTCAGAGGACAAGTATACTGCTACGTTCTTTTTAGGAGGCTTTTGGAGAATTAATTATTCAAAGTTAGAGTTATTTCTAGTTTGTTTTTCTGTTTCGTTTTGTTTTTGAGACAAGGTCTCTCTCCCTCTCCAGGCTGGAGTGCAGTGGCATGATCTTGGCTCACTGCAGCCTCAAACTCCCGGGCTCCTGTGATTCTCCCACCTCAGCCTCCCAAGTAGCTGGTAACACATGCATGCACCACCATGCTAAAAAAATTTTTTTTGTATTTTTTGTAGAGACGGGGTCTCACTGTGTTGCCCAGACTGGTCTCAAACTCCTAGCCTCAAGTGATCCTCCCAACTCAGCCTCCCAAATTGCTGGAAGTATAGGCATGAGCCACTGTGTACAGCCGTTTTTAATTATTTCATAGTAACCAAAAAGTTGATTCTGAAAATACATGAGAGTTTGCTTTGGAAGGTGTTGGCTTTGAAGTACAGTTATGCTTGCTGCATTGAGCACACATGCACTTGTATTGTCACCTGAGGAGCAGCAATACTAATGTGGCCATGGAAAACGTAGAGGTGGTCTGCCCAACCTAGGCCACCTGCCAACAGGACCCTTCTTCCACTCCCTGGGGTGGGTTCCCTCTGTCCTTCCTTCCCTGGTTCCTGTGAAAATGGTCAGAGTAGAGAAAGGGGTTACTGTATGGGTGCAGGATCTTCTTTATCGTGTGTTTTAGGGGGCGCTGCAGCCATCTCAGTGTGGTCCATGTTCTCCTGCACATTTAGGGCCTCAGAGGGGTCATTGCCACAGCTCAGGCTAGAGTGCATCACACAGAAGTAAATCTTAGCCTATAAACTGCACTTTTACAAGCAGGTCATAGACCCGTAGCATTGGCAAGTTTGATACGTCTGAACACAGAACTCTGAAAGTAAAATCTCAACATGATTCTTGCTGGGACAGGCCAGTTTTCTCTGCGTATATTCTAGGTTTCGAGAAGCCACAGCCGGAGCCCCCTTGTCTTCATGTCCACCACGGTTTTGCCCTTGAGTGGTGCTCCCAGAAACTTTCTGGGCTACACACTAGTGGTGTTTCTGGATTCAGTCGTGAAGTTCCTGGAAAAAAATTCCTTTCCCCAAGGCTCCTGGTGTGAGTTCAATTCTACTAGGCGCTTCTCTGGGCTCTTGCACTTCTTTATTTAACTTTTTAAAAATTATGTTAATTTTTTGTAACTTTCATGTTTTTTAAATGTTGTTTTAGATTCATGGGTACACATGCAGGTTTGTTACATGGATATACTGTCTGACAGTGAGGTTTGGGATTCTAGTGGACCCATGGTCTGAATAGTGTACATTGTACCCATGAAGTAACATTTCATCCTTCACCTCCCTCCCACCCTTCTGAGTCTGCAGTGTCTATTATTCCACTCTCTGTGTCTACGTGCAGGCCTATTTACCCCCCACTTAGAAGCAGAAACAGGCAATGGCTCTTATGTCCATCTTTATGTCCATGTGTACCCAGTGTTTAGCTTCTACTTACACATGAAAACATGTGGAATTTCATTTACTCTTTCTGAGTCATTTCACTTAGAATAATGGCCTCCAGCTCCATCCATGTTGCTGCAAAAGACATGGTTTTATTCTTTTTTATGGCTGCATAGTATTCCATGGTGCTTGAATGTACATATGTATGTACATGGGTGCACAGATGTATGTACCTACATGCACCATGGACTACTATGCAGCCATAAGAAAGAATAAATTTTAAAAATATCTATCTCTGTATCTCTATATATCCATACATCTATATATCTAAACCTCTATAGAGCTGTTACTAGGTAGGTGCAAAAGTAATTGCGGCTTTTTCTGTTACTTTTAATGTCAAAAACTGCAGTTACTTTTGCATCAACCTAATATGGGTAGATGCATATCTATGTCTGTCTATATACATACACGCCACATTTTCTTTATTCAGTCATCTGCTAATGGACACTTAGGTTGATTCCATGACTTTGCTATTACGAATTGTGCTGTGATAAACTTAACAGTGCAGGTGTCTTTTTGAAATAATGATTACTCTCCTTTTGGATAGATAAAAGTCCTAGAAAAAAACTCTTCCGTGTTCTAATATCCAATCCTATCTCACCAATCTGGGCTCAGAAAGCACTATTGCTTTCTGGGTTAGAAAAGCTCATCCAGATCTTTTGGATTCCACACCAGGAACCAGTTTTCTGCAAAAAGCCAACTACTCCAGAGAACAGCCCTCTTGGTCTCGTTCCAGTTCATGAACAGCCATTGAAAATGACGACGGAGGTGGTCATTTCAGCGCCATCTTGCTGTGGTTTCCAAACAACAGAGCACAAATGAAGCCCAACTAAGCCCTCAGTGTGTTAATCCAGTGATGATGTCTTCACCCCACATCACCTTCTTTATCCCAACAATATTCCCGAGGCAATACAGGCAAAAAGGTGTGTCCGTTTCCTGGCCATTCGTGGGTATATTTTAGCCTCAAAAGGGGCATGTGGACATGAAAATAGGCTTTTTGAGAGTAGGGGAATTTATCTTCACTAAAAATTTGGATTTTTTGTTAATAACAATTTTTTCTTGCATTCACTTTGATTTTTTACGATATGGAATTAAAGTATTTCATATTTGGACCCCTGAGGTTTTGGTGCCCACTGAAATTTTGTGCTCAAAGCAGTTGGCTCAATTTCACCACCCTAGCCCTGTCCTGGGCACAACTGCTGGCTAAAAATTCTATTTATGCATACACATATGTTTTTAGACATACAATGTTTGTACATATAAAAAATTACGAATATGTGTATGCATGTATGTACATATATAGATGGTCCCTCATTTAAGATGGGTTCAACTTACAGTTCTTTTTTTTTTTATTATTATACTTTAAGTTCTAGGGTACATGTGCACAATGTGCGGGTTTGTTACATATGTATACATGTGCCATGTTGGTGTGCTGCACCCATTAACTCATCATTTACATTAGATATATCTCCTAATACTATCCCTCCCCGCTCCCCCAACCCCACAACAGGCCCCGGTGTGTGATGTTCCCCTTCCTGTGTCCAAGTGCTCTCATTGTTCAATTCCTACCTATGAGTGAGAACATGCAGTGTTTGGTTTTCTGTTCTTGCGATAGTTTGCTGAGAATGATGGTTTCCAGCTGCATCCATGTCCCTACAAAGGACACGAACTCATCCTTTTTTATGGCTGCATAGTATTCCATGGTGTATATGTGCCACATTTTCTTAATCCAGTGTGTCATTGATGGACATTTGGGTTGGTTCCAAGACTTTGCTATTGTGAATAGTGCCACAATAAACATATGTGTGCATGTGTCTTTATATCAGCATGATTTATAATCCTTTGGGTATATGCCCAGTAATGGGATCACTGGGTCAAATGGTATTTCTAGTTCTACATCCTTGAGGAATCGCCACACTGTCTTCCACAATGGTTGAACTAGTTTACAGTCCCACCAACAGTGTAAAAGTGTTCCTATTTCTCCACATCCTCTCCAGCACCCGTTGTTTCCTGACTTTTTAATGATCGCCATTCTAACTGGTGTGAGATGGTATCTCATTGTGGTTTTGATTTCCATTTCTTTGATGGCGAGTGATGATGAGCATTTTTCATGTGTCTGTTGGCTGCATAAATGTCTTCCTTTGAGAAGTGTCTGTTCATATCCTTTGCCCACTTTTTGATGGGGTTGTTTGTTTTTTTCTTGTAAGTTTGTTTGAGTTCTTTGTAGGTTCTGGATATTAGCCCTTTGTCAGATGGGTAGATCGCAAACATTTTCTCCCATTCTGTAGGTTGCCTGTTCACTCTGATGGTAGTTTCTTTTGCTGTGCAAAGGCTCTTTCATTTAATTAGATCCCATTTGTCAATCTTGGCTTTTGCTGTCGTTGCTTTTGGTGTTTTAGACATGAAGTACTTGCCCATGCCTATGTCCTGAATGGTATTGCCTAGGTTTTCTTTTAGGGTTTTTATGGTTTTAGGTCTAACATTTAAGTCTCTAATCCGTCTTGAATTAATTTTCTTATAAGGTGTAAGGAAGGGATCCAGTTTCAGCTTTCTACTTATGGCTAGCCAGTTTTCCTAGCACTGTTTATTAAATAGGGAATCCTTTCCCCATTTCTTGTTTTTGTCAGGTTTGTCAAAGATCAGATGGTTGTAGATGTGTGGTGTTATTTCTGAGGGCTCTGTTCTGTTCCATTGGTCTATATCTCTGTTTTGGTACCAGCACCATGCTGTTTTGGTTACTGTAGACTTGTAGTATAGTTTGAAGTCAGGTAGCGTGATGCCTCCAGCTTTGTTCTTTTGACTTAGGATTGTCTTGGCAATGCAGGTTCTTTTTTGGTTCCATATGAACTTTAAAGTACTTTTTTTCCAATTCCGTGAAGAAAGTCATTGGTAGCTTAATGGGGATGGCATTGAATCTATAAATTACCTTGGGCAGTATGGCCATTTTCACGATATTGATTCTTCCTATCCATGAGCATGGAATGTTCTTCCATTTGTTTGTGTCCTCTTTGATTTCCTTAAGCAGTGGTTTGTCGTTCTCCTTGAACTACAAAGACAAGAAAGGAAGACAGGATCTTCCTTTGTGGCCCAGGCTAGAGTGCAGTGGTGCAATGATGGTTCACTGCAGCCTCAACTTGCTGAGCTCAGGGATCCTTCTGCCTCAGCCTCTCAAGTAGCTGGGGCTACAGGTGTGAGCCACCATGCCTGGCTAAATTTTTATTTTTTGTAGAGACAGGATATCACTCTATGGCCCAGACTGGTCTTAAACTCTTGGTCTCAAGCAGTCCTCCTGACTCAGCCTCTCAAAGCAATAGGATTACAGGTGTGAGTTACCACACTTGGCCCAGATATTCTTAACAGTTTTGCTTTTTAAATAGAGATGAGGTTTTCCTATGTTATCCAGACTGGTCTTGAACTCCTGGCCTCAAGCAATCTTCCTGCCTTGGCCTCTCAAAGCACTGGGATTACAGGCATGAGCCACCACACCCAGCCAGTTTAGGACTTTTTTGCCTTTATGATAGGTTTATCAGGATGTAGTCCTATTGTTAAACATGTAACCCTATTGTTAAACAGACAGTATCTGGACTTAACGAAGGTTCAAATTATGATATTTCAACTTTATGATGGTTTTATCAACGTGTTACCTATTGTAAATCTAGGAGCTTCTGTATACCTCTATATATATATACACACAGATTAAAAATTACATCTACATCTGCATACTATATTTTATGCGTATGCATATGTCTATATTATATAGTTGCTTAAAATGTTATACATATATAAATATATATATAAATTATTTATCATGTATAGAGTTGGTTAAAATGCTATATGTGCATGTAAACTACATAATACATATATATATACACACACACTATATATATTTTAATACAATTGTCAGCTATGGTGCCTAGGGCAGGGCTAGAATGTCTAATGACACAATCTCATCAGTCACAAATTTCAGGAGGTACCATAAAACTAAAACTAAACTCCGTAGTCACGATACTGATAAATATTCAAGACGTATATAATGTTTTAATTATACACACACATACAGACAGTGCTAAGAGATCATTAGCTTTTTTCTCATAATGTAGACAAAACAATGTTTGCAGTGGGCCCTGCCGTGAAAGTAAAGGGTTAATGTTGCTCAAAGAGGGGTGGGGCATTTGCCCTGGGCTCCTGAAAGGTGAACACTAGCCTTTGAAATGTCCTGCCTAGTAGGAATGTGTTTCTGTACCAGGGGACCTGGGGTAAGTGGACAATCTAGCAATGTGATTTAGGGTAGAGGGGGCCATACATAGCAGAGATTTTTAGGGTATGAGATGGACATACTAGGTGTTAACAATATGGTTAAGGGTGGGAGCTTTGGGTCTTGAAGTATCAGCTCAGACCTCTGGAGGGGCTACAGATTGAGGTCAGCTCTGTGAGCCATTGACTGTGGAGCCCCAGATGAAGACTCTGAACACTGGGGTTTGGGCCAGCTTCCCTGCTTGGCGATGCTTCAGGCATTCTGCATAAGCTAAGACTGTGAGGCTCAGTGCTGTCCACAACTCCACAGGGAAAGGACAGCAGAAGCTCTGTGTTTGCAACTTTTCCTGGACTCTATCTGTCCCACATCCCTCTTCTCTTGGCTGCTAAACCATAACCATGAGCGTAATGGTGAGGTCTGTCATCCTTCTATCCAATGAGCCAAACTGAGGGCTGTCTTGGGGACCCCGAAATTTGCAGTTGATGTCAGAAGTGTGGGTGGTCATATGGGGATTGTCCCCTCTAACAATGAACCTGACCAACCCTTGCACCTACCCTGTCTTAGTTGGAGTGCATGAAATGGAGACTTTAGACGTTCCTTTCAATCTTGGATTTTATGATTTTATCAAAACAAACTCTATTATTTTTATGTGCAGGTATGTCTGTGTGTGTGTGTGAGAGAGAGAGACAGAGAGAGAGAGAGAGAGAGGGAGAGAGAGAGAGAGAGAGGAACAGAGAGAAAGAAAAAGAGAAAAAAAGAAAAAGCAAGTAAGAAAACATGAGATTAGGCAAGACAGAGAGCCCATCTCATTTCCCTGTGATTTGGAGGTATCAAATAAGGTTCTAATAAGAACTGTGTGGTATGATTGGAATTCAAACTATCAACCTTGAAGTCGATGACAGTGCGTAACGGGCTTTTGGTTTGCACATCTTTCTGGTAATTTATCCTCTTTAGTTCCTTGTCTCCACACATCTGCTTGTGCTTAGATCCGAAGGAAGACACATTAAACAGCTATAATTTATTTTTCAGGGAGGAATTAGGAAGTGAACCAATGTCCCGTTACATTTGCATCAGTTTTTGATTAAAACACACACACACACACCACACATTTCTCACACTCTGAGCACCCCACACTCTTGTGTGGGTATTTTTGTTGTTAATTAAATTTGTTTCTAAATAGACTTCCATCCTAACCTGGCTTTCATGCTTAGAAAGACAAGTGATAAACTGCAATAACCTTTTCACGTACTTTGATACAAATGGTTTTAAACAGTTGGAAGATTAAGAACAATGAAAGCTTTTTTCTTAAAAAAAAACAAACAAAACAAATTTCTGAACCTCCAAAAGTTTTGACCATTTCCTCATTATTATTTTGTCTGCTTTGTACTTGATGAAATCAGAAATGGGTTATAAGGTAGAACTGTAGTTCTGACTTCCCAAGAAAAATAGTGGACAAAACCTGAAGACCATTTTCAGATGCAGGATTTTTGTGGGTGATGCAGTGTGCGAGGGTTATGGCACCATTAATCCTTGTACTGTGGGCTGATGGGGGCCAGCATGGTCTGGCGACTGCCAGGTGGATTGAAACCACAGTCTTAGATTTCAGGGAACAGCTTCTTTCAGTAACGCCTACACCCACATGCCATGTGGCTGGAAAAGCTGCGGATGGGCAGAAGAAGCCATTTTTTAATTTGCTGCCTTGAGAAAGATGGACACATCCACTTCAATACCATCGTTCTTATAAACCCAGGCAAATATTTCAGAAGTGTGTGGTGAGTAGGTGACAAGTTGCGTTCATGGCTGAGTTCCCGATGTTTTAAAAGAGCCAACGTTGACTTGGCATAATTTTTATGCTCCATAAACACAATTTATTTTACCGACAAAATGGAGTCCTGCAGCAGTTTTGCTCTGGAGGAATCTGTTGGGTGAAGCAATATAAATTCTGAGCCTCTTGCATTGAATAAATCTTGGAGATTTAAAAATTCTTATGATTTGACCATTTTTATTCATTCAAAAAAATGGTGGCTCACGCCTGTAATCCCAGCGCTTCGGGAGGCCAAAGTAGGTGTATCACTTGAGGTCAGGTGTTCGAGACCAGCCTGGCCAGCATGGTGAAACCCCCTTCTCTACTAAAAACACAAAAATTAGCAGGGCGTGGTGGCGCATGTCAGTAATCTCAGCTATTTGGGAGGCTGAGGCAGGAGAATCGCTTGAACCCAGGAAGTGGAGATTGCAGTTAGCTGAGATTGCACCACTGCACTCCAGCCTGGGCAACAGAACGAGATTCTGTCTAAAATAATAATAATAATAATAATGCCACATAAACATAATGATCGAGTATTTGTTTTTTTTCACAATGGCGAGGGAGACATTTCCAACACAGCATGTATCTTTTATATTTTTACTGGCTTCTGAATTTTTCCCACAACAAAGACATCTTGTTAGAACCCACTCTCATGAAAGTATATTATGCGTGAAAAGGTGCCATTGAAGACCTTTGCAGCTGTATCATTAAATGATAAGTTTATTACAATTCCTGAAGTCTCTGCAACCTCAGGTACAATAACCCAGCGCATTGGTTGCTCAAAAGTAAATTGACGTCCAAATGCTGAACTCGCACTTTTAGAAGACTACTTATTCTTTAATCTTAGAGGGCAGGACTTAGCTATTGGCATTCGTAAGTGTCCTTTCAAGTAATCGATGCAACATTTTGACATGAAAAACAGATTATGGAATTTTCCATGAGAAAATGTGAAGAAGGATTTGATTTTTTTTAAGTACATCTAAAGAAGCTAACATTGGTTTGGAATCGATCCTCTTAACCACAAATATGATTGTTTTATTACAACTTAAGGAAATTAAAAGAAAAATAAAATACGTCTCCTAAAACAATAGCATGGCTTGAGAGAAAATCTGAGGGCAACAAATTTCATTAATCTTCTCAGGTTTTGAATGACTTCTTAAATGTTTGAATTTTCATTAGTTTATTACTGCGGTTGGCAAACAATGCCTTTATAATGTTAATGGAGCACACTGTTTTTGGAATTCTGTTAGCTAAGAAGCCAAGTTGGTGGAGGATGACATCTTGCAAATGACTCAAGGAGACTGGACACAAAAACATTCGTGCATTAGAAATTAGGGGTTCAACATGCATGCATATGTTCATTGCAGCACTATTCTTAATAGCAAAGACATGGAATCAACCTAAATGCCCATCAATGCTAGGCTGGATAAAGAAAATGTGGTACATACATACCATGTGATGCATATACAGCCATAAAAGAGAATGAGATCACGTGCTTTGCTGGCAGATGGAAGGAACTGGAGGCCATTATCCTTCCAAACTAACACAGGAACAGAAAAACAAATACCGCATGCTCTCACTTATAAGTGGGAGCTAAATGACGAAAACACATGGACACATAGAGGGGAACAACACACACTGGGGACTTTTGGAGGGAGGAGGGAGAGGATCAAGAAAAACAACTGATGGGTACTGGGCTTAATATCTGGGTGACAAAATAATCTGCACAACAAACCCCTATGATATTAGTTTATCTATGTAACAAACCTGCACTTGTACCCCTGAACCCTTAAGTAGGCCTTCGTGTCTGTCGTTTCCTTCTTTGTGCCCATATCTTCTCAATGTTTAGCTCCGCTTCTAAGTGAGAACACGTGGTATTTGGTTTTCTGTTCCTCTGTTAATTTGCTAAGGATAATGGCCTCCAGCTCTACCCATGTTGCTGCAAAGGACATGATTTTGTTCTTTTTTGTGGCTGCATAGTATTCCATGCTGTATATGTACCACATTTTCCTTATCCAGTCTACCATTGATGGGCGTTTAGATTGATTCCATGTCTTTGCTATTGTGAATAGTGCTGCAATGAACATACATGTGCACTTGTCTTTAGGGTAGAACAATTTATATTCCTTTGGGTATATAACCCGATAATGGGATTGCTGGATGCAATGGTAGTTCTGTTTTAAGTTCTTTGAGAAATTACCAGACTGCTATCCACCAGTGGATGAACCAATTTATATTCCCAACAACAGTGTATAAGCGTCCTTTTTTCCCTACCACCTCACCAGCATCTGCTGTTTTTTTTTTTTTTTTTTTTTTTTAACTTTGTGGTAATGGCCATTCTGACTGGTATGAGATGGTATCTCATTGTGGTTTCAATTTGCATTTTCTCTGATAATTAGTGATGTTGAGCTTTTAAAAATATATTTGTTGGCTGTTTGTATGTCTTCTTTTGAGAATCTTTTAAAAATAGATTCGTTGGCTGTTTGTATGTCCTGTTCATATCTTTTCCCTACTTTTTAATGGGTGATGTGGTTGGGCTCTGTGTCCCCACCCAAATTTCACCTTGAACTGTAATCCAAATTGGGTTGAGGGAGGGACCTGGTAGGAGGTGACTGAATCATGGGAATGGCTTCCCCCATGCTGTTCTTGAGATAGTGAGTGAATTCTCACGAGATCTGATGGTTTTATAAATAGCAGTTTCCCCTGCTCTTGCTCTTTCTCCTGCCACCTTGTGAAGAAGGTGCCCACTTCCCCTTTCCCTTCCACCATAATTGTAAGTTTCCTGAGGCTTCCCCAGCCTTGTGGTGCTGTGAGTCAATTTAACCTCTTTTCCTTATAAATTACCCAGTCTGGGATAGTATCCTTATAGCAGTATGAAAACAGAGTAATACAATGGAGTTGTTTGTTTTTTGCCTGCCAATTTAAGTTCCTTATGGATTCTGGATATTAGATCTTTGTCAGATGCATAGTTTGCTAATATTTCCTTCTTCTCTGTAACAGCCTGTTCTGTTCTATAGATGAGTCCATGATTCTATACCTGTTGGGTAATAATGAAAAGAGAAACAAGGGGCATGTTATTTTTCACTCTATATGGAAAGTGTGGTGTACTTCTTGCTCTTTCACCTTCAAGCAAAATCTGATAAAATGTATCAGAGGTCATTTAGTTGCCTAGAAAATTATCTTGCTCCTCCACCTGTCTGAGGTATACAATGAGATACCAACTCACACCAGTTAGAATGGCTATTACTGCAAAGTTAAAAAATACAGCAGTAGCTCATAATTAACTTTTATGCAAAACATAATACAAACTCCATTGAGATTGAGGTGAAATTTTTAAAATTGTCATTTTTATGAAACCTCAGTTCTTGCACAGTTTGTATTTCTTTTGAGTACATTTTTTTCTTCTGTGGTTTGGAAATGTCTTGTTTGAAAGATTATATTTGTTCTCTAAGATGTAGAATGATTCCACAAAAGAGGTTGTGTGCAGTTAAGGTACTGGTCAGGAATTTATACTTACTGATCATGAGTCTTCACTTTGGAATATGTTTCAGTGTTTTAAAAAATCTATTATTTGCTGTTAACACGTATTATATCATCTAAAGACAATATACTGAAATTATTATTGGGCAAAGGACTTTACAACTGGAAGAAAGGGGGGAAGGAAGGGGGGGAAGGGGGAAGAAAAGAGAGTAAGAAAGGAAGGAAGGAGGGAGGGCAGAAAGGAGGGGTGGAGGAAGGAAAAAAGAAAGAAGGGAAGGAAGGGAGGGAAGAAGGAAAGAGGAAGAAAGGGAGGGAGAGAGTGAGGAAGAAAAGAAAGGAAGGAGGAAGAAAAAAGAAAGAAAGGAACAAAGGAAGGAAGAAAGGAGGGAGAGAGAGAGGAAAGGAAGAAGGGAGGGAAAGAGGAAGGGAAGGAAGGATGAAAGGAAGCAAGGAAGGAAGGAGGGAGGGAGGGAGGAAGACCATAATGTTAAAGAGAAGAGTTCTGCAGATGGATGTTGGTGATGGTTGCACAGCAATGTGCCAATACCTAATACCACGGAACTGTGCACTTAAAAATGGCAAAAATAGTAAATTTCATTTTACACATATTTTCCCACAATTTTAAAAAATGCTTATGATGTGAAGTCAACAGTCATTTTTGGGATAATTTTCAAGATCAAAATGAAAAAGAAGAAATCCAGTCATCAGGATTGTGTTCTGAACTGACCAACTGGGTAATGAGATGAAGAACTTATTTATTTTTGTCTCAACAGCTGGGCCACTTGGCTTCTTCCTGACATTTGCAGAGAGCATCTCACTGTTTCACTTGCTCCTGGTAAAAACCCCTAGAACTCTTTCTAGACAAAGCAGGAGCCACCCTGGGGTGGTGAGGTGGGGACTTCTATCATGGGAGTTAGGACAACAAGAAGACAGAAGTCCTGGATGAATTCAGATCCCCCCGTGGACTTAGAGGGCAAAGGAAAGTTGGCTTTGATCTGTGGAGTAATGCACTCTAAAGCCTGTGACTCCAGAAGAACACCCTATTATTTTGGCGGTTGTGGTGGTTCTGAGCTGGACAGCCTGCCTCAGCCCTTACCTAGAGGGACACGTAGAGTTAGGTAGGCTCTGGCTTGCAGAGTCTTGTGCTGGGCTGTCTCCCCATTAGCAAGACAAAGAGCTCTCCAAAATTGCCAGGGAAGCCTGAGCCTGCTAGGTGTTTTAATCTGCCTAGAAAAATAATTCCATAATGTAAGTAAACCAGCAGACAGTTGAGGGAAATTAACACTATGAACCAGTTCTAAAATGAACAAACAGAAGGTCTGACTCTCATGAAAGCTGCAAGGTTGGAGATAACCAGTTCCATGCATAATTGTGTCTTTCCACAATGTCAGGCTTTTATTGATGCTATTGCAATTGCAAAGGCCACGAGCTGCATGGAGTTCCCAAGGAGGCAATTCTCCTTAGTGCTTCCTGTTCACTTGGTAGTCAGAGCCGTGGGCACGCAGGTTCAAGCCACTCCACAAGTCAGTTGATATTGCAAACCATACATAATGATTATATATTCAATATATAAATGTTACAGATTAACTATTCCAAGGCAAACAAAGTAACATTGAACATCAAGAGGAAAAAGAGAATGGAGAAATGGCTAACAAAGCTGGGCATGGTGCCTCACACCTGTAATCCCAGCACTTTGAGAGGCCAAGGTGGGAGGATCCCTTGAGTTCAGGAGTTTGAGACCAGCCTGGCCAACATGGCAAAACACTGTCTCTACAAAAAAAAAAAAAAGAAAAAATATTAGCCAGGAGTGGTGGTGTGTGCCTGTTGTCCCAACTACTTGGGAGGCTGAGGCAGGAGGATGGCTTGAGTCTGGGAGGAGGAGGTTGCAGTAAGCAAAGATGTTGCCACTGTTCTTCAGCGTAGACAACACGGTGAGACCTCTGTGAAAAAAAAAAAAAAGAAAAGAAATGGCTAAGAAACCAGTCTAAATGGAGTGACGCGGACAAGAAGAATGTCGTGGTCTGGGCCTGGCCATGCATCAGTCTTGCAAGGCAAAGGCTTTGATGTAGCACAGCCTTTGGTGGCTGATGCCAAGTTCTTATCAGGAGTGACAGCAAGACAATTTTCAGTTAAGACAGCTGTTTTGAGCTGCTGAAGTCCTGCTCTTTTTATGGCCACAGAATCCTCTGTTGAGGGTTGATGGTAGAAGAATGTGCTTGGTTATGTCCTTATCTGGTTGGATGCAATCTTCATTTTTTTCCATTTGTTTATTAAGCAAAATCTCTTATCCTTCTTTGCATAGGGCCCTGTGAAACATCTTTTTTCTAAGATGCAGTTAGTTATGCAAGGGTATTTGATACGGTTTGGCTGTGTCCCCACCCAAATCTCATCTTGAATTGTAACTCCCATAATTCCCTCGAATCATGGGAGTGACCTGGTAGGAGGTAATGGGATCATGAAGGTGGGTTTTTCCTGTGCTGGTGTCATGATACTCAATAAGTCTCAAGAGATCTGATGGTTTTCTAAAGGGCAGTTCCCCTGCACACACCCTCTTGCCTGCCACCATGTAAGACATGCCTTTGCTCCTCCTTCACCTTCTGCCATGATTCTGAGTCCTTCCTGGCCATGTGAGAGTGAGTCCACTAAACCTCTTTTTCTTTATAAATTACTCAGTCTCAGGTATTTCTTCATAGCAATATGAAAATGGCATAGCAATATGAAAATGAATACAGTGCTGTATACAAGAACCCTCCTGGAAGAAATGTAGGTCATGTGGAAGAAACAAAAAGAATTCAGAAAACTGAAATAGTACCCTGAAGCCTCTGCACTACAGCCTGGGAGACAGAGTGAGACCCTGTCTCGAAAAAAAAAATTGCCCCAAATGTCAGTAGTATTGAGGTTGAAAAACCCTGGGTGAGATTCATAAAAGCCAATGTCTCCTTAGTAAGTATTTCAAAACACAGAGGAAAAAGACAGTGATTAGAAGAATATAATCCAAGAAATTATGTGTGTAAATATGTATGTAAAAATAAATGTATATTTTCTACATAAGTATAAATATTAAACATAAATATTTATAAATATGTATAATTTCTTCGATCACATATACATATATGTATGTGTCTATTTTATAATAAAATCTATTAATTTTATGAATATAAAACATTTAAACATGATTAGATATATAACTTTATAAATATTAACATTTAAATACATATATTTCTACAATTAATTTACAGTTGACTCTTGGATTTTCCTCCCCCTCGGCCACCCATGAGACAGCAAGATCAACCCTTCCTCTTCCTCCTCTTCCTCCGCCTCCTCAATGTGAAGACAATGAGAATGAAGACCTTGATGATGATCCACTTCCACTTAATGAATAGTGAATCTATTTCCTCCTCCTTATGATTTTCCTAAAACATTTTCTTTTCTCTAGCTTGCTTTATTATAAGAATACCATATATAATACATATAAACATACATGATATGTATTCATTTGCTGTTTATAGTATTCGTGAGGTTTCTGGCCAAGATTTCTTCCCAGTTCTGACATTAAAAAATGCTTCCTGAACACATGTTGTTCAAGGATCCACTGTTTATTAATTATATAATGTATATATTTATAATGTATAAATTAATATAACAGTATATCATGAATTATAAATTTATAATATAATATAGTAATGATTTATAACAAATCAATAAATTAATAATTTATACCAAAATAAATATTATGATATTATATATCAATAGATAATATATTATATTAATAATTATATTAATATATTATAGTATAATATTGATATAGTATAGTATTTGAATATTATAAATTATAAAGTAATATAACTATATTAATTATAAAATGATTTATATGTATATACATGTTAATACTCATATAGTTATATATCTAATGTTTAAATGTTTTATTTTTATTTATAAAATTAAAATATTTTGTTATAAAATAGACATATACATATATGTATATGTGGTCAAAGAGATTTTATATATATATATATGTGAATAGGTTGTTTGTATTTAAGTTTTGGGGGAGTCCAAAGTTGCAGGTGGATTTTCAACTGTGCAGGGGTCAGTGCTTCTAACCCCCACATTGTTCAAGAGTAAACTATAATAATTAATATATTAATTATATATCATATATTTAGTATATATTAATAGATGCATAATTGACAGAAAACATTCACTTACATCTCTGAATTGAAAAGTGTTACTAAATGATACTAAGAAAAAGCGTGCTAGAAGGCTGACTACCACAGATTGCAGAAAAGTCCACCATTCTTATGACACAGTGCATCAAGAGGTAGAGTCACTTCCCTCTCCACTGAGTGTGGGCTTGCCCTGGGATGTGCTTTGACCTTGAAATCCGGGGAAAGCAAGGTCATGCTGATTCCAAGCCTTGCTGCAACAGGTTTGCAGCTTCCTTTCTCACTGAATTTGGAATCCAGCCACCATGTGAAGGAGTGCAACCCCACCTGCTGTGTGATGAGACAAGGGACCCATTTCCCCTATTTCCCCAGCCAACTGCCATCCTTCCCCCATAAGCAGAGCCACCTAACTGACCAGCCTGCTGACCACAGAGAAGTGAGTACCCCACTGAGCCCTGCCCAAATTATCCACCCAGAGAACTGTGAGCTAAGCAAATCAGTGTTGTTTGAAGCCCCTCAAATTCAGGGTGGTTTGTTACTCAGCAGGAACTAACTATTGCAATGGTACCGGTGAAGATCTTTATTCTCCAAGATAAAAATAAAATTAAGTTACCCAAGTTGCAACCACAATCAGAAATCATGAAACTTCTCAATAGCAATAGTGGATGCTGTGAGACAATGTTGCAAGGCATCCGGCTTCCTGTGAGAACAATATTTTTTTCTTCTAGAATTCCAAATCTGGCCAGACTTGTGAATCTGTATGAGGGAAGAAAAAAGGAAGTTTTTCATATGCAAAAAGTTAGAACGTTTTCATTCCAAAGCTCTTTTCTGAAAACAAGACAAAACAAAAAGTAAATACTTGATATATTCCAGATTAAGAGGAAATAAGTGGTAAAATTCAAAAAGCAACTGGATTAATCCACTTGGATTAAGGTAAAACAGGAAATCACAGGGCTCCCAGAAGAATTTTGTCAGGAAGGAATTGCATAACTCTAGGCTAGAGGGGGATTCAAAAGTTTTTTTACGTAGAGATGAAAGCCTGTGCTTCTTCAACAGAAGAAAGATAATCTTTGGGGAAAAAAATTACTTGCTGTTCAAGAAGCAAACCAAAATGTGGTAGGTCTTTTTTGTTTTTTTATTTTTTCAATAATTAATCAAATGTAAGAAACAATAATTCTAGAAAAAAATACACAAAACAGAATTCTTCCTTGGCCAGGCAATTCCCAAATAAAGAAAAACTCATTTGAATATATTAAATTCTCACTGGATTAATAGCAAAGTTTCAATTTAAAAAATTTCCTCATGTTGAGTGCAGTGACTTCCCACTTTATTAGACATATTAAATTTTCTTAGAGGATCCTCTTCTGCCTTTAAATTTTTTCTTCTTTAAAAAAAGTTTAAAGGATTTTTTTTCTTCAACTTTAAAATTTAAAGCTTTTAATTTTTTCTTCTTTTTAAAAAAATTTTAACCCAGTGCTTGTTGGATTGTTTATTTAGATATCAATTCAGCCTTATGGTTTTAAAATCAAAGATAAAAACTATATTTTGCTTTTTGAAAATGCTAAGCTCATGAAACATTGTATAGTTTTAAAAACTCACTATTTTCAGAGTTTTAAACTTTTTTCTTAGTATCATTGTAGGCATTGTTGTTTTCTTTAGCAACATTGAATACTACATATCCCATTTTGTGATATTCAGTTTAGGTATTTATCTTTCCATTCAATAAAATATATTTCCCTTTAAAATAAAAAAATAGCATTAACAGTTATAATTTCTGAGTGAAGCAATGAAGGACAATTTTAATTTTCTTCGTATACTTTTTGATTTCGTGAATTTTATCTATCATTTTTTAACTAGAAAAAAGCAATAATTAAAATTGCATCATGGAAGGTTTCCATGGTCTTAGAGAGGGAGAATTGAGTTTACCTCTGGGGCAGACTTTCATCTGGCCTCTAACTTCCCATTGGTGAAATATAGGCTCCACACTAAACATGAGCCTATCTCCCTTATGTAACAGGGATGCAATGTGAGGGGTTTGGGGTGCAGGCTGGACTCTCATGACTTTGCAGGGACCCCAACCCTAATGATGTTGCCGACACCATAATCATTGCTGTTGCTCTTGGAGCTTCCAAGTTTATTTGCTAGATTTTCATGTACTTATTTCTGTGTCAAATTGTCTCCTGGCTTCCTGTTTCCTCTGCTAGACCATCAATGTTGTCTACAGCTGAATTTCTGGTTTCATCTTTTAGTGAGAAGACCATTGTTAAAGCAATGACCCATGCTGTATGATTTCCAAGTCTAGAGGCCTCTCCCAAACTCACTTTTCTTGAGGTCTCTCTCATGCAATGATCGATCATCACTGTCCCGTTTGTTCTTCTTGATAAATTATCACTCTTTGGCTGGGCATGGTGGCTCCTTCCCGTAACCTCAGTGTTTTGGGAGGCCAAGGTGGGAGTATTGCTTGAGGTCAGGAGTTTGAGACTAGCCTGGACAACATATTAAGACCCCATCTCTACCAAAAAAATCCCACCCTTTGACATTCAGTCCAAGGGATGCTTTCTCTGTACTTATCTTTCAACAGCCACATCTCTGTCCTTGAATGAATTTAGACCTTCTGTTTTTATCTGACAGCATGGTGTGGAGAGGCTAAACATCTTATCTAAATGCTGCAGACAATAAAAAGTCTAGAAATGAATTCAATACTGCAGTCGGAAGGATCAATGTGGTTGTCGCAGAGCTCACTATTGGATGTGCCTATATCTGGTTCCAGACTACAGGATCTGCACAAACAAAAATTATGTTTGGGATGATTTGGATTTCTTCCACCAGTTCTAGCTGAAACTGGCATAAAATATCAACCTAACAAATTCACGCAATAAGGATGCACGTGATGAGAAGGTACTAGGCATGGACCGATGAGACTCTGGCTCTTAATCTTAACTCTGCCTACACGCTAGCTCCTCTGATGCTCTTTAGATAGAAACCAGATGTCCCAAGCAAGTCTGACAGTGTCTGCAGGTGGCAACAAAGAGAGAGGGAACATTTTTTTTTTTCTTTTGAGGCAGAGTCTCGTTCTTTCACCCCAGCTGGAGTGCAATGGCCCCATCTTGGCTCACTGCAACTTCTGCCTCTTGGGATCAAATGATCCTCCAGCCTCAGCCTCCCGAGTAGCTTGGACTGCAGTCACATGCCACCGTGCTTGGCTAATTTTTGTAGCTTTTCTAGAAATGGGGTTTTGCCATGTTGCCCAGGCTGTTCTCAAACTCCTGAACTCAAGCAATCCTCCTGCTTCAGTCTCCCAAAGTGCTGGGATTACAGGTGTGAGCCACCATGCCCAGGTAGGAGAGGAAACATTTGCTAATAGCACCTGATACGGTTTAGCTGTATCCCCAGCCAAATCTCATCTTGAATTGTAATTATCTCCATGTGTTGTGAGAGGGACCTGGTGGGAGACGATTGAATCGTGGGGCGGGTTTTTCCCCTGCTGTTCTCTTTATAGTGAACAAGTCTCACGAGATCAGATGGTTTTATAAAAAAGCAGTTCCCCTGCACATGCCCTCTTGCCTGCCACCATGTGAGATATGTCTTGCTTCCCCTTCACCTTCTGCCATGATTGTGAGGCCTCCCCAGCCATGTAGAGCTGTGAGTCCATTAAATCTCTTTCCTTTTTAAATTACCCAGTCTCGGGTATGTATTTTTTAGCAGCATGAGAACAGACTAATACAGCACCCCAGAAAATCTAACCTTATGTGTCTTTAGACAAAGTGGTGTTGTATGCCTACGCTCAACCCACACGTGGCACAAGAAATGGAACCACTCGTGGTTAGCTTTGATAGACCAGCATTTGATCAAAAGCCTCTCTTGGAATATATGACCTCAGAGAAGTAGAATGTTACCTCTACAAATAAACTTGGACCCTGCCAGTAACAATTATGTAGAGACAGGATGTAGGTTGGTATCAGGGGCTCAGTAAGAGTTTGCCAAATGTAGGTAGTATCGTATCCTCAAAATTATACTCACGTACAATTATTTTGCCGAGGAGCTAAAGGGACCAGAACACCCAAGCTTTTTCTAGGACACATACACTTTACTGGGAAGAATCAACAGAACTTTTTATTCTTCTCTCTTTAGAAATTCTTTGACCTATTTCCATTTTCTTTCTTGCGTAACCTGTTAAAATTAGCCAGAACTTCTGTCAGGATGCTTGCCTTGGGTAATTTCAAAATACTGTGCATCCAACATCATGAAAATTCCAGTTCGTATTAGCTTGAATAAGTGTAGTTCACACAGAGAGGGAACATTAGTGCTGGAATTCCTTCGAGTCCCATTTCCACAGTTCTTGGAACTTTAAATCCATTTGGTTTCAATGATAGGCGCTATCTTTTGTCAGAACCGAAGTGTAGGCAGCTAGCCCAGCTCTGAGGTCAGGCTTTGGTGCAAAGATAATGGGAGATGAAGATTCAAATTTCCTTTGTGTGAAGCATGAACTTTTAAACAATGTCCTATGACTTTCTGTAGTGATTTCTATTTGGTCACATTTTGCATAGGCAAGAAGAATTCTATACTTCATACCAATATTATCTTTGGATAAGAATGGGGGCAGAGTTCATCTTTTCAAGGTTTGAAAGAAAATAATTTTCTACTTCTAAGTGAAAATTCCTGCTGAGGTATAGGAATAGCCTTATCACACATAATAATACAAAAACAGTACTTCACATGATCAGAACCCCCCCCGCCAAGTCATTCCATCTCTCAATGCTTGAGATTAAATTATGCAATTATTTGGGTATTTTGGGCTTAAAAATTGAAGGAAAAATCGGACTCTATTGTCAGTACATCTTGTTGGTCTACAATGTTAATTGATATATATTGAAATCTCAATTTTATGTTATATATGTGGTCATATGTGGTACATGTTAGAGACCACAAAAATACAACCCGAATGTTTAAAAAAAGTAAGCTGCAATATGTTAATTCTTGGAGGCTGTGGGTTATGTTTTATAGCTCTCGCAAATTAATCAGGGTCCACATGGACTAAATACTTGTGGGTTAATTGATTTCCTTATGTCCTTATTATTGTTTTTACAGATATATTTTCTGCTTTCATGTGATTTCTTTATATCTCCAGATAAAATTAAGCACAAGATAAATCCTAGATGTAATGACTAGGAGTTCAATGGAGTATAATAATTAATACCTGTGTCCTTATACCTTATAGAGTGTCCTATTTCATTTTTTTGAGACAGGGTCTCACTCTGTCACACAGGCTGAAGTGCAGTGGTGCAATCGCAGCTCACTGCAACCTCTGCCTTCTGGGCACAAGTTATCCTCCAGTCTCAGGCTCCCAAGTAGCTGAGAATACAGCCACACACTACTGCGCCCAGCTAATTTTTGTAGTTTTAGTAGAAATGGGATTTCACTACATTGCCCACGCTGGTGTTGAACTCCTGGATTCAATTGATCCGCCCACCTTGGCCTCTCAAAGCGCTGGGATTACAGGTGTGAGTCACCGCACCCAGCCGTGTCTTATTTTAAATATCCATTATCTTTAAACTTAGTTCTCTTTTCATCTCGGGTGAGAATATTATATGACATTTATCCTCATTAGTTCTTAAGTTTGAATTCCCTTTTATCAACTTTGAATAAATTAAATACATACAAGTCTATACTACCTAGTTTAGTGAGTTGAACATTGACAGCCTCTTTTCTTGACTGTACATCCTGATTATTGGAGGAGGAGAGCTATAATATCATATATAAATCTATATCTCAGGCTCTGCGATTTCCCCTCTCTTATTTGCAGTAGAAATAAGTATAGGAAAATCAGAGATCGTGACATACTGACATTTCTGTTGGTTTCACTGTGGGTAAGCATTGATTTTTAAATTACACATGCATCATTTTCAACAATTAATATTGCTGGGAATGTGTTGGAATAAGCGGCTTGACTTTTCCATCATCCACCCAGGCTGATGAGAAACATGTGCATCTGGAGGGTACATGTGGCGTGACCAAGGCTCAGAACCGCCACAGGGATGGTGATGATTGGTTGGTTGTCATCTTTTGTTTTGTGCTCTTCCCCTGAGGAAAACACAGGGCAATTGAGGCTCTCCACTTCTAAGTACTCATTTAATGATACTTCTCTTTGAATTACTCTTCTAAAATGTTGGGTTTATGGAGCCAAGGCAACAATATTTTAGGATCCTTCTCTCTCTGGAAAAAAAATTAATTTTTGATCTGAAATGAAAGCACTGAGTATTTAAAGTCAAGAGGAAAGAAAATGTGGAGTGACTCATGTCCCTTGGGCGTTGGTAACAGTCCACCCTTGGTTTCTTTCCTAGCAATATGGTGGCCATATTTTCCCAACCAAGCTCAACCCACACACCAAGGGCCTGGGAGGGTATGGGAGAAAGACAGACGTTAAAGCCAGGAAAACTCACATTGGAGGTCTTATCCTGGAACTCATCTTTTATTTCTATGCCATCTGCTTTCCAGTTGCCCTTTAAACTTGTGTCTCCTCATCTATAGAGTAAGATTTGTTATATGTGCTTGCTACTTTTTGTTGTATGTCTGATGTGACTTAGGATTCAATACATGCACGTCTTCATCCATTCCTTTCTCTTCCTATTCCATCTTTCTCTTCTTTGAGCAATTCCCATCTTTCCTTTTTTTCTTTTTTTCCTCCAAGTGGGTAAAGTGAGAGGTTTGTTTTTTCTTTTTTATTTTTGAGACAGGGTCTTGCTGCATCACCCAGGCTGAAGTGCAGTGGTGTAATCACAGCTCACTGCAGCCTGGACCTCCTAGGCTCAAGTGATCCTCCTACCTCAGCCTCCCAAGGAGCTGGGACTGTAGGCATGCACCACCATGCCCACCTAATTATTTTTATTTTTTATTTTTTTAGAGATGAGAGCTCACTGTGTTGCCCAGCCTGGTCTTGAGCTCCTGGACTCAAGCTCCTACTCTTAAGCAATCCTCCCACCTTGGCATCCCAAAGTGCTGGGACTACAGGTGTGAGCCACCATGCGCTGCCTGAGAGAATATTTTAAATAGGAGTTGATCTAAAACGTTCTGCTCATGTGCCCTCAAATTTGCAGCTCCTTCTTGGCAGGAATGAGTTTGGGAGAAGCCTTTTGGGTTCCTCACCGTCACCATATAGACCCCTGCCCTTGGGCTAGGAGACATTTATATGAACTGATTTTTTATAAACCTGGGTAGGTTGCATATTATATTTGAGGATAGAGCCATGCTCATAACTGGACTCAGAGAGTTTAGCAATAAGCAAATGTGCTTCTATAGAGTGAAAATCTCAACTCAGGCAGGAAATGTTCTCCACATCATAGTCATGAAGAGCAATAAGAAATTGGCCCTCCACCTGCTGTACAGGTAGGGGGAGCATTGTTAAAAGTTACCAGCTATGCTTATCACATAGTCCTCACCTAACAGAAACAGAGAGATTTGCTCGTGAAATACAGTTTTCCCGTGGTATCCATGGGGGATTGATTCAGCCACCTCCTAGAGATACTGAAATCCATGGATGCTCAAGTTCCTGACATACAATTGTGTAATATTTGCATATAACCTATGCAACACTCTTGTATACTTTAAATCATTTCTAGATTACCTATAATACCGAATGCACTGTAAATGCTATGCAAATAGTGGCTATACTGTATTATTTATGGAATGATCACAGGAAAAAGGAAGTCTGTACTTGTTTAGTACAGATGAATTTTTTTAGTATTTCCAATTCGTGAGTGTTTGAATCCACAGAATGGAGGGCTGATTGTGTAATTAATTCTTGCTATTCTCTTTTTTTTTTTTTATTTTGAATTTTATGTGGGAGGATTGCTTGAGCCAGGAGTTCAGGACCTACCTGGACAACATGGTGAAACTCCATGTCTAAAAAAAAAATAAAAAATAAAAATTCCGGCAGAGTGGTACACACCTTTGGTCCCAGCTACTTGGGAGGCTGAGGTGGGAGGATTGCTTGAGCCCGGGAGGTTGAGGCTGCGGTGAGCCATGATTGCACCACTGCACTCCAGCCTGGGCGGCAGAGAGAGACCGTGTCTTAAAAACAATTATATGTAGTCTGACAATAACTACAAAATCCCTCTGTCAGATCCATAAGCTTTTTTTCTACATTATTCAGAGGGAATTATTTTGTTAGTTGCCTTCTATTAATTTCTTAAAGGGCACACACGCACACAAAAGATTGAAGAAGTCTAATGCTAGATCCATTATTTTAAGTGATTTATTCTATTCCTTTTTTTCTTTCCAGACCATCACAGTATTTTCCTTCTGAAACCATCACTAGTGAATTCAGTCACAGGTACGATGCCATCGAAAACAACGCATTCAATTCATGCAAAATAAATTGGGAAAGCCAGGTGGTGAAGTGTTTGTTGTTCCTGCCAGCTTATTTTTTCCACTGTTTCCAGAAGGAAAATGAAAGACTGGGTGAGGTGTTGCCCAAGGCACATCCCGTCTCCTGGCTTCATTCTGTTCGTTACCACCCACCTGGTCCCCCTTAGCCAGCCCACAATCTCCTGGCCACGCAAGCTTCATCCAAACCACACTGTCAGCTGTTGCCCTCGTCATAGCCGTGCTGCTGTTCCTGCTTCCCCAGCACCTCCTAGCCAGTGCCCACTTGTCATTGCCACTCTTTCCCCCAGTGTTCCTGGTCTCCTACACGGCCTCAGATGCCCTTTGCCATGGAGGAGGAAGGATGGCTTGCCCAAGTGTACAAGATGTGAAGCAGCTTCACCGCCATTTCCTCGCCATTTCTGGGCTCCTTTTCTCTCTTATGTTTGCCCACTACTCACAGTCCTTCCCCATTAAGAACCAACTTCCAACCGCATGCCGGTTGCAGCATTTCTGGTGATGAAGTATCACCAAAGTGGGCCTGATTGAGGAAGGTGAGGAATTGGCACATGGAATAAGAATTTCAAGTATTCATAACAAGAAGGGGAGGGGTTTTTTTCTTTTCTTTTTTGCAAGGAATTAATAATGAAGTAGTGAGGTGCCTCTAACTACACACTTTGGCCTCACCCTGCATTAACTCCTGAACTCCCAGCTATGTGTTTGCCTTCTCCTTGTACTAGAGCCTATGAATACTTCATAAGGAAGAAAAAATAAGAGCATCCTTAGCCATGCTGAGAAACAGCAATGTTACAAGCTTTCCTAAATAGGCACATAGATACGAGATATCTGTATCTATCTCTATGTCTATCTAGCTATATATCTACCTATCTATATCTATCAATTTATCAACTATCACTTTATTAGATCACCTATTTACCCATCTGTCTTCTATGTATCTCATCTATCTATCCATCTATCATATCTATGTATCTATCCATCTGTATCTATGTATCTCATCTATCTATTCATATATCTATGTATGTATCCATCTACTCTATCTTTCTATCATCTATCCATCATCTATCTGTCTATCTATCTGTCCATCTATCTGTCTTCTGTCGATTTGTCCTTCCATCTGTCCATCCATTCATCTATCTGTCATCTATCCCTATCATCTATCCATCTGTGATCTATCTAATCATCTATTAACTATCTCATCTATCTATCTAATCGTCTATAATTTATTGACTCACCTATCATCCTTCTCACCTATCTATCTATAATCAATATGCAATTCCTAGAAAGTTTCAAAGGGACAATTTGGAAATTTGCAGTGTTCTCTCCACTAACCAGAGAAGTCAGAATGGGATGAAACCTTCCTTTGTGGCAGCTAATGAGCTGCCGAACTCCTTGGAAGAAAAATGCAGGTGGTAAAATTTATTGTGGCTCGGGCATAGTACATAAGTCATCACTCAAGAAAGAAAGACATTTCTCTGGACCACACGGCCTCATGTGAAATGCAATTCTACTTTCCAATCATCAGCATTTGTAATAAGCATCTGGTGAACTGAACTCCACCTCAGAGCCTGCTTTGAAGAGAACTCAACCACTCCCAAGTCCAATCTGCCTCTCCCACAGTCTGTCTCACACACTGCTTTCTCTTCTGCTACCCCATAACTGGAGTCTCTTTTGTCTCCCTACATTCTGATTTGCCATATGAGAACTGCTGCATCTGGGTTACGAATTCCCCGATTCCTTCTGCTCTCCCCAACTTAAAGCAAGCCGTTTCCCCCAGTCATCTCTTATGACACCTTGTTCATAACCAGCTCTGAATTCCAAAGTCATGTATTCAGTTGTAACTCAGGTATGTCTTCTTTCTTTGCTCCCAGATATTCTTTCTCTTCTTTTCTAAATTTCTGTTTTAAAATCCAGTTTAAACCCCTTTAGAGTTTTCCTCTTTAAAGCATCCCAGAGTAAGCTAGTATCTGTACCAGATCAACTCTGAAGCCATATAATGAAGTATAGAAAATGAATCAATGCTTACATTTTTCTTATTTTTCTTAAAACGTGTATTTTATTATTAGTTTATATTGCTATCGTTATTATTTTTGAGACAGGGTCTCACTCTGTCACCCAGGCTGAGTGCAGTGGTACGACCACAGCTCACTGCAGCCTCAAACTCTCAGACTCAAGTGATCTTCCCACTTCAGCCTCCCAAATAGCTAGGACCACCGGCATGCACCACCATGCCCAGCTATTTATTTAAATTTTTTTGCAGAGGCAAGGTCTCTCTATGTAGCCAAGCCTGGTCTCGAACTCCTAGGCTCAAGCGATCCTCCCACCTCAGCCTCCTGAAGTGCTGGAATTACAGGTGCAAGCCACTGCGTCCGGCTTATGTTTTTATTATTAAATACAATAGAAATATAGAAAAATACGATGTGGGCTAGGATTAGTGAATTATTAGAAGGCAGACACAACGAAAGAAATAGAACTTGACCAGCTGTTGTGAAGGCCCTTCATGAATCCATCCCAGTAGATTTCAGAAGCTAAGCAGGAAGCTGGGAGTATTATGGTAAATGGCAAACCCGACTACAAATGCATGTGGATGTTTCCTGGTGAAGTACATCAGATATTTTGGCAGGTTTTTCTAAAGGCCATGCCCTCCGTTCTCTCTAAAGGTGATTTGAAGCTGACAGCTCTCTTGATACACAACAACCCTTTCTAAAGTTTTACACGAGCAAAAACATTTTACATGGTTTTCACTTTTTCTAGCCGTTATTTTCTTGACTTGAAGGTGTCTAAGTAGATGAGAAACTTCAAATATCTCATATTTCAACATGTTTATCCTAAAAATTAATCAAAGTCTTATTAATAAAATGCATTGTTTTAGAGAAATATTCAACTCACACTGTCATACTGAGCATTGAACTGGAATAAACAGAATGGAAATAGAAGGACAATTTTCTGGGTACTCTGTGATTTGGGCAGAATTTCTTCAACAGAATTAGACTTCACAAGATGCATACATATAACAGAATAAAAGGTTGCAAGAATGCTATAGCTATTTACCTTTGTTAAAAATAGTTCGTACTATTTAATTAACTTATTTATCTATTTAATTTTCTTTTTAAGTGACAGAGTCTTGCTCTGTCATCCAGGCTGGAGTGCAGTGGCACAACCATAGCTCACTGTAGCCTTGAATTCCTGGGCTCAAGCAATCCTCCTGCCTCAGCCCTCTGAGTAGCTGGGGCTACAAGTGTGATCTAGTTTGGATGTGTGTTTCTGCCCACATCTCATGCTGTACTGTAATTCCCAATGTTGGAGGTGGAGCCTGATGGGAGGTGATTGGATCATAGGGGTGGTTTCTCATGAATGGGTTAGCACCATTCCCTTGGTGCTGTTTGTGTTATAGTGAGTGAGTTCTCACGAGATCTGGTTGTTTGAAAGTGTGTAGCATCTCCCGCCCCGATCTTGCTCCTGCTCCTGTCCTTTGAGATGCCTGCTTCCCCTTTCCTTCCACCATGATTGTAAGTTTCCTGAGGCCTCCCCAGAAACAGAAACCACTGTGTTGACTATACAGCCTGCAGAACCGTAAACCAATTAAACCTCTTTTCTTATAAATTATCCAGTCTCAGGTATGTCTTTACAGCAATGTGAGAATGGGCCAATACAAAACATGTGCCACCATGCCTGGCTATTTCTAAAAAAAAATTTTGTAGAGTTTAGGTCTTGCCATGCTACCCAGGCTGGCCTTGAAATTCTGGCTTCACATGGTCCTCCTGCCTTGGCCTCCCAAAGTGCTGGAATTACAGGCGTGAATCACTATGCCCAGTGTTTGTTCTATTTTAAATGCAATATTTGCCATATACAAAATATGAAGTGTGTCAGGCATAATAATATAATGAACTGCAAAATACCTATTGTTCAACATGAGAATTACATTATTAACAATATCTTGTATTTATCTGTTTTTTCTCTGTTTCATCCCTTATTCTGTTTCTACCTGGCATTCACCACTATCCTGAATCTAGATTTTATCATTTGCTTGTTTTAAAAATTGTGTTACTATATATTCTAATAAGTCTAAATTGTAAGTGTGTCTGTATTCATGTAGATACATATATTTGATTTTAAATTAGACATACATCTACGCTCTTAATAGGTAATACAGAATTTGCTTGATTTGACACTTTAAAAAATGGTATCATAGAACTACTATTCCACCCAGCAATCCCAGTACTAGGTATTTTCCCAAAGGGAAAGAAATCATCATATCAAAAAGACACTGGGCACTCACATGTTTACTACAGCATATTCACAGTAGCAAAGATATAGAATCAACTTTAGTGTGCATCAGTGCATGAATGGATAAAGAAAATGTGATTATATATACATATATATATACACACACACACACACACAATGGAATACTACTCAGTATAAAAAAAAAAAAAGAAGAAAATAATTTCTTTGACAGCAACACAGATGGAACTAGAGGCCATCCGTGTATCTTGGGTGAAACAACACAGAAACAGAAAGCCAAATACTGCATGTTTTCACTTATAAGTGGGAGCCAAATAATGCATGCCCATGGATAGAGTGTGGAATAATAGTCATTGGAGACTTGGAAGGGTGGGAGCGGGGTGAGGGATGAGAACTCGCTTAATGGGTACAATGTAAGTTATTTGGGTTATGGTTATACTAAAAGCCAATACTTTATCACTATGCAATATGTCCATGTAACAAAATTGTACTTGTACCCCTTAAATTTATACAAAAAACCATGCTGGACTTAATACCTAGGTGATGGGTTGATAGGTGCAGCAAACCACTATGGCACCCATTTACCTATGTAACAAACCTGCACATCCCTGCGCATATACCCCAGAACTGAAAATAAAATAAAATAATAAATTATACAAAAAATCAAAACAGGAAACAACAAAATAGTATCATACTTCATAATAGTTTTGTGGACTTCCTTTTTCACTCAATTTTCTTTTGCTAACGTTTATTCATATCGTTGCATGTGTCTGTATTTCATTCTTTTTCTTTTTCTTTTTGTTTTTTTGTTTTTTTGGCTACAAAATACCCCACTGAGTGAGTGGGCCACATTGTATTTGTACATTTTCCTGTTGATGGGAATTTGGATCCCTTCCAGAGTTGGGTGTTTACCAACAGGGACACCATGTAGTACGTGTGTTTGGAGGCATGACTGCAAGTGTTTACCTACAATATCCAGTGAGGAGAGGAAGTGCTGAAGCATAGGCACGTGAATGTAGCTGACAGATGATGCAAAAATAGTTTTTGGCCGGGGGCAGTGGTACACCTGTAATCCCAGCACTTTGGGAGGCAGAGGCAGGCAGATCACTTGAAGTCAGGAGTTGGAGACCAGCCTAGCCAACATGGTCAAACCCTGTCTCCACTAAAAATACAAAAATTAGCTGGGCGTGGTGGCACAGGCCTGTAGTCCCAGCTATTTGGGAGGCTGAGGCAGGAGAATCGCTTGAACCCGGGAGGCAGAAGTTGCAGTGAGCTGAGATTGTGCCACTGCACTCCAGCCTGGGGGACAAAGTGAGACTCTGTCTCAAAGAAAAAAAAAATTTCCAAAGAGGTGGTATTAATTTGCACAACCGGTATCATTATCAAAGCATTGTCTGTTGATCTAGATTCTCTTCAATGCTTGACATTTTCAGAATGTTGAAACTTTCACTAAGTAAATGGATAAGATATTTATCCCATTGTGGTTTTGTCTTTCCCTGAATTAACAAAATCAAGCATCATTTCCAGTGTTTTGAGGTCTCTTGCGTGAAATGCCTCCTCTTTTGACTTTCTGAGCTTTCTAAGGAGTTGTATCTTTTCTATATATCTGAAGCTTTGTATATGTCCAGAATATAAATCGTTCAATTTCTTTTCCAAAGACTTTGTGCAGTTTTTCTCCTATATTGACATTTCCTTTTCATTTTATGTATGGAGTTTTTTGAAAAATAAAAGTTCTTAAGTTGTTAGCATGGCATTTCCTTCAATGGTTAATATTTTTGTGTCTTTAAAAAAGAATCCCTTTGGACTCCAAGATGAGAGAGATATTTTTCCTATATTTCCTTCTAGAGGTTTAACTTTAATCCATCTGGAAATATGTGTATGTGTAGTGGAGGGAGGGTTCATATGGCTTTCATTTTTTCCATATGGAAAAGCAATTGTCCCAGCTCTATTTATTGAATAGTTCCTCATTTGCTCACTGATCTGTAATGTCACCTCCTTCCTGTATTATATTATAGCACATGCTGACCCTAATGCTTCCAACAGGGAGTCCCTGGGCTCCTTTGCTTGGAGTCTGTATCTGATCCAGGAAGCCCGATAGTTGGACATGTGTCAGTCAGGCCAGAGTGCTGAGAATCTAGGAAGTCCCACAGAGAACCACCCTCAGCTAAGGACTGGTGAGTGTTGAAGGGCAAGTACTCTCAGTCACCCATCCCACAGCTGGAAAGAGTATTCTACTCTCTTTCCAAAGCTCCCAGCACTCTGCATCCTGATCTCTTCTTATGAGGTGTCTTAGTGCATTTCAGGCTGCTATCACAGAATACCATAGACTGGGTGGCTTGTAAATAACAGACATTGATTCTCTCAGGGTCATGGAGGCTAGAAGTCTGAGATTAAGATGTGGGCAGAGCCGCTTCCTCCTGAGGCATCTCTGCTTGGCTTGTAGGTTGTAAACACTGTCTTCTCCCTGTGACCTAACGTGGTTGTCCCTCTGTGTGTGTGCAGGGGAGGACTCTGAAATGGTTTCCTCTTCTTATAAAGATTAAGACCCCTCTCTTATGATTTTACCTAAACCCAATCACCCTCCTAAAGGCTCCATCTTCACATAATCTCACATGGGGGTTTCGGGCTTAAATCCATGAATTTGGGGCAAAAGGGCACACAGTTCAGTTCATAGTAATTATTTCAACCAAAGTAGGTGATTGGCTTCTGGTGGGAAAGAGGGATTAAAATTGGAGAGAGTATTATATTAGAGAAAGAGAGATGAGAGCGTCATGTAAAATTTTTGAGAAACAGGGGAGCCTGAGAGTAGATGATTTGGAGAGTCGAGATGATGCAGTATTATATGATCTTTGTGTTGAGAGTGCAGGACAGTGGCTAGGTGGTTTGAAATACTCAAGAGGAAGTTTGAAATGGGAGCTTACTTCAGCCAGGGTCTTCACCCTGTTTATCCATGGTGGCCACCTGCTTGGTAAACATCCCATTCAAGGACTTTCTCCACTCTCTAGCTCATTATTCCACTTTCTGTTGGTGCTCCCTGGCTTGCCATCCAGATAAACTCCTTAATACAATCTTTGTGTCAGAATTCAGTAGGTTAGGTGTATTAAATGCATTTTAGACTTACAATTTTGTTTTTTTCTTTTTCTTTTATTGAGACAGGGTCTCACTCAGTTGTGCAAGCTGGAGGACTGTGGTACAATCATAGCTTACTGCAGCCTCAATCTCCGGTACTGAAGCGATCCTTCTGCCTCAGCCTCCCAAGTTGGACTACAGGTATGCACTGCCATGCCCAGTTCATTTTTTTTTTCTTTTGTAGAGACAGAGTCTCTGTATGTTGCATAGGCTGGTCTCAAACTTCTCCCATCTCTGCCTTCCGAAGTTCTGGGATTTCAGGAGTGAGCCACTGTATCCAGCCTAGACTTACACTATTTTCAACTTTCAACGGGTTTATTGGGGTGTAGCCCTATTGTTAAAGTTGAGGAGCATCTGTACTTTGAACAGCTCTGGAAACGAGATACACATTAAATGACTGAGAAACTAAAACCCTGTTTTAGATAACGTGTTTCTGTTACTGTAGAATGAGTCACCTCATATAGCAAGACCAAGCCATGAATGCACTTGAGTTACATTTTTTAGTACTTTCATGAACTCCTAAAAATCTCCGGTGTTCTTAGATCTCAATTCCAGGAAGAGCCGGCTTGTACACTCACAGCTGAGAGGCAGGCTATGGCGAACTCAGACCTGGAGAAGATGGAAGGAGTCCAGGGAGAAATGGAAAATGATGAAAGCTTTGGCAAAAGTGAGGTAAATTGTTCAAAGAATGTTTAAAGAAAAAAAAAAATGAACATCAACAACTTTAGAAGGAAATGGAACTGATTAAGAGTCATCTTTACTCCACTTCTGCGCCATGGAGTGGAGTCCCACATAACTTGCATATAATTGAACATTAAAAAAACTCTGCAGCTCAATCAACTTCTCTTGGCAGTGAGCCCACAGAAAACTCAGAAGAATCTTTTCAGAACTATTTATGAGCTGTGCTACAGTTGATGAAGGTCTGGTTGAGGGTGGTGACAGAGGAGAGGAATGGTAATGGCCATAGGCTTAAAGAACAGCATATCCATCCATTAGGGCTGTCGTAACAAAGTCCCACAGACCTGGTGGCTCAAACAACAGACATTGATTCTCCCACAGTCCTTGACGCTGGAAGACCAAGGTCAAGGTGTGGGCAAGGGTGGTTCCTCCTGAGGCCTCTCTCTTGGGCTTGTAGATGCCGTCTTCTCCTTGTGTCCTCACAGGGTTGTCTCTCTGTGTATGTCTGTGTCCTCATCTTCTCTTCTTATGAGGAGTCTTAGTCCATTTCAGGCTGCTATAAGAGACTACCATAGACTGGGTGGCTTACAAACAACAGACATTGATTTGCCCATAATCCTTGAAACTGAATGTCCAAGATCAAAGTGTGGGCAGGGCTGGTTCCTCCTGACGCCTCTCCCCTTGGCTTGGAGAAGCCACCTTCTCCCTGCGTCCTCACAGGGTTGTCCCTCTCTGTGTGTTTTGTCCTCATCTCCTCTTCTTATGATGTGTCTTAGTCCATTTCAGGCTGCTATCACAGAATACCATAGACTGAGAGGCTTAAGAAACAGACATTTACTCTCCCACAGCCCAGGAAGCTAGATGTCTGAGATCAAGGCATGGGCAGGGCTGGTTCTTCCTATGGCCTCTCTCATTGGCTTGTACATGTCACCTTCTCTCCCTGTCTTCACATGTTTGTCCCTCTGTGTGTGTGCAGAGGGGAACTCTGAAATCTTTTCCTCTTCTTATAAATTCGCCAGGCGTATCAGATTAAGACCCTTCCCCTATGATTTTACCTAAACCCAATCATCTCCCTGAAGGCTCTGTCTTCACATAATCTCACATGAGGATTTATGGCTTAAACCCATGAATTTGGAACAAAAGGGCATAATTCAGTTCATAACAATTATTCAACCAAAGTAGTTGATTGGCTTCTGGTGGGAAAGAGGGAATAAAATGGAGAGATTATTATATTAGAGAAAGAGGTATGAGAGCGTCACGTAAAATTTTTGAGAAATAAGAGAGCCTGGGAGTGGATAATTTGGAGAGTTGAGATGATGCAATATCACAGGTTCTTCATATTGAGTGTGCAGGACAGTTGCTAGGTGGTTTGAAAACTCAAGGGGAAGTTTGAAATTGGAGCTTACTGTGGAATTCACAAAGATTGTAGTCAAAAACATGGGAGACATTAATGGTACAACAGCATTTTTCCCAGGCTATTCTACAAGGGACTGGTTCTTCAAGATATTAAAAGGGGCTCTGGAAAAAAAGGAAGGCAGGGAGCAAGGAAGGAAGGAAATAAGGAAGGAAGGAGGAAGAAAAGGGAGGGAGGTGAAGGAGAAAGGCAGAAAGGGAGAAAGGGAGAAAGAAAAAGAGAAAACACAAAGGAAGAAAGAGAAAGCAAGGAAGGAAAGAAGAAAAAGGAATAAAGAGAGGGAGAGGAAGAAGAAGAAGGAGAAGGAGGAAGAGGAGGAGGAGGAGGGTGAGCAGGAGGAGGAAGGGAAGGAAGGAAAGAAGGAAGGGAGAAAGAGAGATAGGGGAAGGGAATAAAAAAGAGGGAAAAAGGAAGAAGAAAGAAAGAAAAAGAAAGAAAGGAAGGAAAGAAGGGAGGGAAAAAGAGAGGGAGAAAGAGATGGGGAAAGGAAGAAAGAAAGATAGAAAAAAGGAAGGGGAAAGAAAGAAAAAAGAAAGAAAAGGAAAGAAAGAAAGGGAGCGAGAAAGGCAGGAAGGAAGGAAACAAAGAAGCCACAAAGGAAGGGAAAGAGGGAAAAAGAGAGGCAGAAAGAGAGGAAGGGGAAACGAAGAAAGAGAGAAAAAAGAAAGAGGAAAGAAAAAAGAAAGAGAGAGAGAGAGAAAGAAACAAAAGAAAAAGAGAGAAAAAGAAAGAAAAGGAAAGAAAGAAAGAAAAAAGAAAAGAAAGAAAGAAAGGAGAAAGAAAGAGAAAGAAAGAAAGAAGGAAAGAAAGGAGAAAGAAAGAAAGAAAAAGATATTTTGTAATCAAATAAGATCAGGAAACGCATGGTAGCTCCTACATCAACTTAAGCACATTAGTAAGCTTTGTGATTATACGTGGGGGAATGAGAATTGCAGATGCTGTTTCTCCTCTTCTTCACTGCCTCCTCTTTTTTTTTGCAGGTGAGGAGCAGCTGCCAGCTCTGAGGGCAGATGGGGGCAGGAGGGGCAGGGAAGGGGATTGAAGGCCGGCAGGCAGGATGGGAATGAGGAAAACCAGGGAGATGCCACGCTTGTGGGGCAGAGCCCAGATCAGCTGGGAACTCCCCGTGGCTTTCTCCCTGATCACAGCGTTGTTGCCAGACCTTTGAAGTCCAGTCCTGGAAGTGACTCAGGGACTCCCTCCTGGGATGGCTCCCTTTTACTCACCTGGGCTGCAGCGTGGGAGGCTGACTGGGTTCACCCATCTGCCCTGGACACCCTAGGAAACTCTTAGAGCCCACCATTCTGGTTCCTGACCCTGTGTTCACTCACGCCCATCTCTTGGCATCTACCAGGAAGCTTGGGCAAACCTTGCTCTCTGATGTCTGAGCCCAGATCTCACCCTGGAACCCTGATCTACCAAAGCTCCCCCATTCTATATGCCCAGGAAATCCAGGGATACTGCAGTGGGAATAGAAAATGCTCAAAATACACCACAGTGCAGAGTTCCACTTGCCGCTTGTCACTTTGCAAATCCCTGTGTGAACCCAACAGGATGGCTGATATTAGACCCCAAGGCTGAAGCTGTGTTTACCTGGATCTACTGAAAGCACATTTGCTATCAGGATGTGTTCTCATTTCCTAGAGCAGGCAACAAATAACCACAGGCTGGGTGGGTTAACACAACAGGAATGTACTCTCCCAGTCCTTGGAGGCCAGGAGTCTCAAATCAGGGTGTGGGCAAAGCCATGCTCTCTCCGGAGGCTCTAGGGGAGGATCCCTCCTGCCTCTCCCAGCTCCTGGGGCTCCAGGCATCCCTGGGCTTGTGGCCACATCACTGCAGTCTCTGCTTCCGTCTCCACGTGACCTTCTCCTCTGTGTCTGTGTCTCCTCTTCTGTCTCTTGGAAGGACACCTGTCATTGAATTTAGGGCCCATCCTTATCTAGGATGATCTCATCTCAAGATACTTCTCCTAATTATATCTGCGAAGACTGTATTTCTAAATACAAGGCCCCATTTACAGGTTTGGAGGCATAGGACATGAACATGTTTGGGGTCACCATTCAATCCATTACAGTTGTATCCAGTTCCCTCTGGAGGCTCTAGATGACGGTCCTTCCTCCCTCTCCCAGCTCCTGGGGGCTTCAGGCATCCCTGGGCTTGTGGTCACATCACTCCAGTCTCTGCCTCCATCTCCTCTTCTGTCTCTCAAAGGGACACAGGTCATTGGGTTTAGGGCTCACTCTACTCTAGGATGATCTCATTTTGAGATCCTCAACTTATTACAAAGACCCTATTTCCAAATAAGATCCCATTCGCAGGCTCTGGGCATTAGGATGTGGACAGATCTTTCCAGGGGCCACTATAGAGTTGTACCCAGTTCCCTCTGAAAGCTCTAGCGGAGGCTCCTTCCTGCCTCTCCCAGCTCCGGGGGCTCCAGGCGTCCCTGGGCTTGGGGCCACATCGCTCTAGTCTCTTTCTCAGTCTCCATGTGGCCTTCTCCTCTGACTGTCTCCGTGTCTCTTCTCGTTATATGGACACTGGTAGATTTGGGGTCCATCCAGATAATCCACTATGATTTCATCCCAAGATCTTTGGCTTAATCACATCTGCAGATACCTTTTTGCCAAATAAGGTGACATTCTGAGGTTCTAGGGATTTGACCTAGACATTTCTCTTCCACTATTCTATGGTATGGAAAAGTGGAAAAAAGCAAATACTAAAACCTCTCAATAAGGACCTGTTTCCTCTCTGTGTAGAGCCTCTTCTGAAACTCCTGGTACGTTCTTGCATGTAAAATGCCTAGACCACGATGAGGACTGGTGTCAATGGTAGATATCATCTCTATAGCAACACAGAAATTAGCATTCAGAAATGTAACTTTGCAGAGAGAAGAACCTTTCTCTGAGTTCCATTCATTAATTTATGGGTTTTTTTTCTTTTTGAGACAGGATTTATTTAGCTCTGCCACCCAGGCTAGAGTACACTGGCATGATCAGAGCTCATTGCAGCCTCAAATTCCTGGGCTCAAGTGATCCTCCCACCTCAGCGTCCCAAGTAGCTGGGATTACAGGTGTTCTCTGCCATGCCTAGCTACTTTTTAAATTTTTACTAGTGATGAGGTCTCATTATATAATCCCAGCACTTCAGGAAATTGAGGCAGGAGGATCACTTCAGCTCAGGAATTCAAGACCAGCGTGGACAATGCAGTGAGACCTCCTCTCTACTAAAAATAATTTTAAAAAATTAGGCAGGCATAGTAGTGCATGTCCATAGTCCCAGCGACTCCAGAGGCTGAAGCAGGAGGATCAGTTGAGCCCAGGAGTTTCAGGCTGCAGTGAGCTTTGATCACGCCACTGCACTCCAGCCTGGTGACAGCAAACTCTGTCTCAAAAACAAAAAATAAAATAATGTAATTCAATGAAATAAATTTTAAAAACATGTGGACTTAGAGTCTATTTGTAATCCCCACCATTGGAGAATCATTTAGTACAGCAAAGCAGAAAGACCAGGAACGGGGACTTTCCAACGTTTCTACAGGACACTCTGAGGCAGGGGGCTGCGCTTCCTTGAATGCCGTATCTGTGGATAAAATCAGCACATCATCATTAGTACAGGACTGGTCTTTTTCTTTTCTTTATTTTTTATTTTTTTACCCAGGCTGGAATGCAGTGGCATGATCTCGGCTCACTACACCCTCTGCTGCCTAGGTTCAAGCGATTCTCCTGCCTCAGCCTCCTGAGTAGCTGGGATTACAGGTGCCCGCCACTGCGCTTGGCTAATTTTTGTATTTTTAGTAGAGACGGGGTTTCACCATGTTGGCCAGGCTGGTCTCGAACTCCTGACCTCAGGTGATCCGCCTGCCTCGGTCTTCTAAATTACTGGGATTACAGGCATGAGCCACCGCTCCCAGCCAGTACCTGACTATTATTTGGAAAAGTGCATGGTAAAAGCTGGTTTTGGCAGAGAAACCTGCATAAGAATCCCCCTTGAAGCTTGGAGGGATATTACTGGGATCATTGCTTAAGCCATGGGAAACTGGTTAAAAAAATTTGGGAATGGTTGGCATAATGTAAAACAGGAAAGATGCACTCAGAGGAGAAGTTAAAACAGCCGCGGTAGGTCAGCCTCTGTTGCAATTGGGGAAGACGGAGAACTTGGTTGTCAAAGTGTACGTTGAATTGAGTTTCGGAAGAACAGGTCACTGAAATTTATCAGCAAACTTGATTTAATGGAGATTTTCTTGTGCATTCGGGAGATTTTTTTCTGGTATCCCACACTGTTAAAATTAATGTTTGAGGGCCCAGAATGAGCACAAGTGTTTTTGTAGGCAGAACCTTTGTGGCTCCATGCTGAAGACATTCAGGGTGTTTACGTTATTATGTGGGCAATTAATGATGGAAACAGATTTTCTACTCCTATTTTCTTTTACTGATTCATTTGCAAAAGACATGTAATGTAGGCAGAATTCTCCAAAGGCATTTAATCACAGAAGTGACGGCTAAAAGAAGCCAACGATTCTGAAATGTCCTAATGGGATATTTGGCCGTTTAGGTGACTTCACTACCTTCTTGTGACAGAATCTTTGGACAGAGAACATCACTCTCACTTCATATTCCATGAGTCCATCGTCATCTCCACATTATGCTAAGCCACTCATTAGTCACAAAACCAAGAATACACTTCTGAAATATTTTCATTTCATGTAGCTCTAGCAAATTTTTTCTTTCTTTCTTTCTTTCTTTCTTTCTTTCTTTCTTTCTTTCTTTCTTTCTTTCTTTCTTTCTCTCTTTCTTTCTTTCTTTCTTTCTTTTTTTGAGACAGGGTCTCGCTCTGCCACCCAGGCTAAAATGCAGTGGTGCGATCTCAGCTCACTGCAGCCTCTGCCTCCCAGGTTCAAGCGATTCTCGTGCCTCATCCTTCTCAGCTAGAATTATAGGCGCCCATCACCACACCTGGCTAATTTTTGTGTTTTTAGCAGAGACAGCATTTCCTCATGTTGCCCAGGCTGGCCTCGACCTCCTGAGCTCAAGTGATTCGCCCACCTTGGCCTCCGAAAGTTCTGAGATTACAGTGTGAGCCACCTTGCCTGGCCCTGAATTTTATTTCTACCATGCTACTCCAGAAATGTAGACAAGGATGTAAAATCATGAATAGAATATAACCTAGCAATGCCCTTGTAAAGTGATTATATTTATATTACACATAACATCCTACTAAACAATTGTATTACATTGCAAGATGTAAAAGGAAAAAAAATAAGGCAATGTTACTCAAATATGTTCAAAGCCACACAGAAAAGCAAACCTGCGTTATTTCTTCTCTGGAAGCTCAAATGCCTGTTTCTGCCAAAAGTGTAATTTGAACAGAAAAAAAAAAAAAAGTTGGCCTGGTGCGGTGGCTCACACCTGTAATCCCAGCACTTTGGGAGGCTGAGGCAGGCAGATCACAAGGTCAGGAAATCGAGACCATCCTAGCTAATACAGTGAAACCCGTCTCTACTAAAAATCCAAAAGAAAATTAGCCGGGCATGGTAGCGGGCACCTGTAGTCCCAGCTACTCGGGAGGCTGAAGCAGGAGAATGGCGTGAACCTGGGAGCTGAGGTTGCAGTGAGCCGAGATCACGCCACTGCACTCCAGCCTGGGCGACAGAGTGATATTCTGTCTCAAAAATATTAAAAAAAAAAAAAAAATGTTGAGTGTGTTTCAGACATCTGTTGTTGGACTTTGGCAGTGGATGAGTGGAAAAAACACCACACAAGGTCAAGAACTTTTTAGGATCCTTGGTGAGAAAGTGATTCTGAATTTGTTTGCTATGGACGTTCAAAGACCCATTGACACACAAGCAAATGAGGTCGTGTTTGGAAGAGACACGTTTGCATTGACATGAAGATAGCAGAACAGTACAAGAGCAGAATGCGATGACATTTAACAAAGTAAGATTTCTTTTTTTTTTTTTTTATAAATTCTAGAAAGTGACACTCTAAGTCAGCATGTTTCTTCAACTGGGTGATCAAATTCAGAGCCCAAGAATTTGCCCAACTTCCTTAGATGTCCTCCTCTCTAAACGATGGTAAGGGTGACGTTACGAGATTCTTGAAAGGAAAGCCAGATTGCTTATCAAAGACGGGTGCCCACTGAGCATTTCCAAGTGCTTTACTCTGAAATGGTCCAAGATGTGTTTCTGAGAAGGCTATTTTTATTGCCTTTGGTGACACATTATGTGATGCAGATGTCGTTTCCATCAATCCATCTAGAAAGTCTAGGCATAGGGTTATGTCTCACTTTCCCTGTTGGTGACCTGGAGGAAGCATTGCATTTTTACATACAATGATACACCCATGCTTGCCAACTTCCATTTGTCGTCTTTGAAGATGCCTGCCAGGACTTCTCCTTGGCTTTTCAAAACTCCCAAAGGGGAAGCAGGACATGCTTCCTGGTGGTTTCACTTGCGTTGAATCTAGTCTCAAGTCTCTGGCATCTTCTGCACCCCAAGACTCTCTGGACCTGTGTCCTGGAGTTGCTGTAGGGGCTGGTGTCATCATCATAGTGAACTACAATGTGGGGAACTCCACTGGACCCAGAAAGGGTCCCCGAAGTGCATCCTTATGGCTGAGCACCTCCAGCGTTTGTAGAAGGAATGAGGAGAAGCAAACTGTGGAGCAAGACCCTGACATGAAGACACAGCTCAAATTTAGCCTCTGATATGGTTTGGCTGTGTCTTTACCAAAATCTCATCTTGAATTGTAGCTCCCACAATTCCCATGTGTTGTGGGAGGGACTCAGTGGGAGGTAGTTGAGTCATGGGGGCGGGTCTTTCCTGTGCTAGTCTCATGGTAGTGAATGAGTCTCAGAGGATCTGGTGGTTTTATAAAGGGGAGTTTCCCTAGACAAGTTCTCTTGTCTGCCACCATGTGAGCCCTGGCTTTCATCTTCTGCCGTGATCGCAAGGCCTCCCCAGCCACATGAAACCGTGGTTCCACTAAACTTCTTTCTTTTGTTAATTGCCCAGTCTCAGGTATGTCTTTATCAGCAGTGTGAAAATGGACTAATACAACCTCTCTGATTTACCAGTGAACACTGGATGGGACCAGGATTCATGTCAGAGAATGTCCTGTGTATTTGAATCGATGTGGATCCTCTCGCTCTTCTGACCCAGCTTGGTGTTTTAAATTTCTATCCTTGAAATCCTTTTCTTCCCACAAATATTTGCTGTTGCAAAGTTCAGCTTACTAGTGTATAGAGAATAAAACACATGGTGATGATAGCCTAAGCTGTACCATGCAACAGCAATGGAGATGGCTGTCCTCCCTCCCAACAGCTTAATGCAAAGAAACTTCTGCTGCTGTAGAACTCTCTCTCTCTCTCTTTATTTTTTGCCTGATCCTTTGAAGTCAAGAGTTTTATTATCACTATTATGATTCCTCCTCCAGTCATCTGCAATCATAGCTTCAAGAACAAAATTCTTAGCCAACCTCAGAGTCCCTTCATTTGCATATTGCCCATGGTGGCAACAGGGGATTTTTGGTGGTTAGGGTACATATCTGTCTCAAATCCTAGATTCATGATCACAGCACCCCACAGGATGACCCACAGGTTTTTTGTTTGTTTGTTTGTTTGTTTTGAAACAGGATCTTGCTCTGTTGCCCAGGCTGGAGTGCAGTGGCACGTTCACAGCTCACTACAGCCTCGACCTCCCAGGCTCGAGTGATCCTCCCACCTCAGCCCTCCAAGTAGCCGGGACTACAGGTACCTGGCACCATGTTGAGCTAATTTTTGTATTTTTATTAGAGACTGCCTTTTGCCATGTTGCCCAGACTGGTCTCAAACTCCTGGGCTCAAGTGATCCACCAGCCTCAGCCTCCCAAAGTGCTGGGATTCTAGGCATGAGACACCGTGCCCCGCCAGACCCACAGGTTTGATTTAGCTTTTCAAGAGCAGTTTAAGAAGAAGTAAGACTCTTTCATTTTGATATTTTGCCATTTCTAGCATCAAGAAGGCTGTGTTCCTTGCAGAAGTGGCATGTCAGCTCTCCATGGGACAAATGGCGTCTGGTGAGATGATAGGCAGCTGAGGTTATTGGTGTTATTTGCAAGGGATGGGTGCTGATGATTGCCATTACACTGGGTTTCCCTGATGCTCAGATAACTCTAAAGGAGACATGGGGTGAGGGCCATGAGTAGGGATGTGGGGAAACCCCATGGCTGGGATGCCAAGAGTCCCACCTGGGCTTACGTCCACTTCAGAATGCACCATCTCATGGAAAGCAAGACATCCTCCACCTACACTTAGCATTTTCACTACTACACACTGAGTTTCCCTTATCTGAGATGCCTGGGACCAGAAGCAGTGACAGATTTCAGATTTGTTCAGATTCTGGAATATTTGAATATGCATGAAATGTCTTGGGGATAAGACACAAGTATAAGCATAAAATTAATTTATGCTTTATATACACTTTATACACATAGTTTATTGTATAGCCTTTCATATACAATACTGTTATTTTTATTATTATCACCATTATACTTTTAGAGTCAGGGTCTCGCTGTGTCACTGGAGCTGCAGTGCAGTGGTACAGTCACAGCTCACTCCAGCCTCAATCTCCTGGGCTCAAGTGATCCTCACAACTCAGCCTCCCCAGTAGCTGGGACTACAGGCACGTGTCACCATGCCTGGCTATTTTATTTTTTCTAGAAATGGGCTCTTGTTATGTTGCCCAGGCACTCCAAATGTTAAAGATTTTGGAACATTTTGGATTTTGGATTTTCACATGAGGAATGTCCACCTTGTCCTGAGAAAGCCTTCATTTATTGGTAGGAGGGAGGAATCCAGGGAAATCTAAGGAAAGTATTCATGTCAGAGGTGTTTGAACCAGGGCGACTCCATCTTGAATAGGGGCAGGGTAAAATGAGGCCGAGACCTACTGGGCTGCATTCCCAGGAGGTGAGACATTCGAAGTCACAGGATGGGATAGGAGGCTGACACAAGATACAGGTCTTGCTGATAAAACAGCATGTGGTAAAGAAGCCAGCCAAAAGTTACCAAATCCAAGATGGCAACAAAAACAACCTCTGGTCATTCTCACTGCTCATTATACTCTAATTATAATGCATTAGCATACTAAGAGACACTTCCACCAGCACCACGACAATTTACAGATGCTATGGCAACATCTGGAAATTACCCTATATGGTCTAAAAGGGAGAGAAACCCTCAGTTCCGGGAACTGCCCACCCCTTTCCCGGAAAAATAATGAATATTCCACCCCTTGTTTAGCATATAATCAAGAAATGACTATAAGTATCCTTTGTCCAGCAGCCCAAGCTGCTGCTGTGCCTATGGAATAGCTATTCTTTACTTCTTTTCTTTCTTTCTTTCTTTCTTTCTTTCTTTTTTTTTTTTGAGACAGAGTCTTGCTCTGTCACCCAGGCTGTAGTGCAGTGGCGCAATCTCGACTCACTGCAACCTCCGCCTCCTGGGTTTGAGCAATTCTTCTGCCTCAGCCTCCTGAGTACCTGGGATTACAGGCGTGTACCACCATGCCCAGCTAATTTTTGTATTTTTAGTAGAGAGAGAGTTTCATCATGTGGGTCAGGCTGGTTTCGAACTCCTGACCTCTGGTGATGTGCCTGCCTTGGCCTCCGAAAGTGCTGGGATTACAGGCGTGAGCTACTGTGCCTGGCCACTCCTTTACTTTCTTAATAAACTTGCTTTCACTTTACTCTATAGATTCACCCTGAATTCTTTATTGCACGAGGTCCAAGAACCCTCTCTTGGGATCTGGATGGGGACCGCTTTGTGGTAATACTCAGAACAGAAAATGAGTAATTATGGGGATCTCACTTCTTAAACCAAAGCAAGATAAGATGTGTGATTACTAATACCACACTTTCCTCTTAAACTATGTCCCACATCTGTGACAATATCTAAATTCTTAAAATAAGGCCCTAAAGGTTCTCCTCAATTACCTAGGAGTTCCCTGGGAAGTAGATAATTATGAAGTGCTCTAACCAAATAACTTTATAGAGAAGGAGCTTTGCTTATCAGCCATTCTTTTGTTTTTCTTGCTGGAGTCCTGTACTTACATGTACACGCACACATCAGCCCTATGTCAGCTCTGGGGAATGTTGTGTTTGGAATAAGCCAGCGAGTTTGTTGTGTTCCCATCATTTGTCCAGAGATGAGCAGGTGACCCAATCTAATCTATGTCTAAAGATTGAAGAGAGTCAACCTAGGACTGGAGGATGGGGAAACTGGGGGAATAAGGTGCAAGAGATTGTCATGGAAACCAACAAGAGTCCTGGCCTCAGTCCACACCTCTGGTTACTAATGTGGATTTGAATCCACTTCCATCCATGGATATGCAAATGAAAAGTTTCTGAGACAGGCTTCAAGCAATTTAGAAAGTTCATTTTGCCAAGGTTAAGGACGCGCCTGTGACACAGGCTCAGGAGATCCTGAGAATGTGTGCCCTAGGTGGTCGGGCTACAGCTTGGTTTTATACATTTTAGGGAGACATGAGAAATTAACCAATACATATCAGATGTCCATTGGTTCGGTCTAGAACGGCAGGACAACTTGAAGTGAAGTGGGGGCTTCCAGGTCATAGGTAGATTTAAAGATTTTCCGATTGGCAATTGGTAGAAAGAATTATTATCAATAGAAAGCAATGTCTGGGTTACAGTAAGGGGCTGTGGAGACCTAGGTTTTATGATGCAGAGGAAGCCTCCAGATAGCAGGCTTCAGAGAATAAATTGTCAATGTTCCTTATTAGAGTCTGTTCTTTCAGTAATTCCAAAATGGAGGAGGGTATCATGAGGCATGCCCAACTTCCCCTTCATGGCCTGAACACATTTTTCAGATTACGCCTGAAAAATGAAACGCCTTTGCCAAGAGGAAGAGTCCATTCAGATGATGGGGGGTGGGGACTTAGAATTTTATTTTAAGATTTGTAGATACAACCATTCTATCTATGCATACAAAGAGGTATCTATGATACAAGAAGAACTCCCAATGGGCAGAGCATCATTGTGTAGACATTTGACTCTAGAATTCACTCTTCTTTTTGTGGATAAACGGGCTTCTTATACAATCTACTAAGCTTGGAAAGGTTCACCAAGAAATACAATGGGTTCTTCATAACAGGCAAGAGTCAAATGCTAAGTTGATAGCTGTTTTTAATCATACAAAGAGCTGTATTTAAATTGGATAATGGGTGTGTAATAATGCAATCTCTTCTTTATGACTTGACATCACTATGAAATATGATCTCTGGCTAAAGCTCAGGATAATGTGGGAGAGAATTAAGTTGAGAAAACCAGTTTCTATCATAATGGACAACTGAGAAAAGTTTTTGGATTTCCATTACAGCAGATTTTTAAAAGACTCACTTAATGTTTTCTGCAGGATGGCTTAGCATTCCTAAATTCAGTTGAGTACCAGGTTATTATAAGGCTTTTCTGTTTATTTTTGTAACAATCTGTTTTCGGAGAACCTTCTCTGCCACAGACATTTTGCTTGGTGCCAAGAATACAATGATCACATGGATGACACATTCACTCTCTTTATGGAGTTTACAGACACACTGCGAATAACGAGGTAGACAAAGAATTAATGTCAGTAAGAAGACTGACTCCAGAGAAAAGTGCTGATTCCTCAACTACCTAGGAAGAAGCAAATACAGATTCCTTTTGTTTGAAGATGTGTTTATATTTGGAGATATTCAGGAAAACAGGAAGCCCTCAAAACAGTACATTTAAAGTCCACTAACATGGAAAGTCTACCATAAGCCAGTCAATAGCGTTTGTAATCTTCATTATAAATGCGCTGTTCTGCTTTCTTAACTAGACTTTTTTTGCTAAGTAGGATTTGTGTATTAGTCAGAGTTCTCCAGTGGGACAAATCTAATAGGATCTATGTGTATACGAAAGGGAGTTTATGAGTGAGCATTGGCTCACACGATCACAAGGTGAGGCTCCACGATAGGCCATCTGCCAGTTGAGGAAGTAGGAAGCCAGTAGTGGCTCAGTCCAAGTCCCAAAGTCTCAAAAGTAGGGAAGCTGACAGTGCAGCCTTCAGTCTGTGGCCGAAGGCCTGAGACCACCTGGCAAGTCACTGGTGTAAGTCCAAGAGTCCAAAAGCTGAAGAACCTGGAGCCTGATGTCCAAGGGCAGGAAGCGTCCAGCACAGGAGAAAGATGAAGGCCAGAAGACTCAGCAAGTCTGCTCCTTTCAGCTTCTTCTGCTTGCTTCGTTTTAGCCGTGCTGGCAGCTGATTGGATGGTGCCCACCCACACTGAGGGTGGGTCTTCCTCTCCCAGTCCACCGACTCAATGTCAGTCTCCTCTGGCAACACCCTCACAGACGCACCCAGAAACAATACTTTACCAGCTATCTAGGTGTCCTGCAATCCAATCAAGCTGACACCTAATATTCACCATCACAGTTGATAAGCAACCTAGTTTATGATAATCTGCTATAGCTGCCTGAAAAAAAAAAAAAAAGACTAAGAAGTAGGTCTTAGACCATGACTTTGCCCCATATTATCAAAATTAGGACAAACTTTTTTATTATGTATCTGGGCCTGACAAAACAATCTCTATTAGACAAAAATTAAATTGTTAGCTATGATGACCAGTGCTAAGAAGAATGAGGGAGTAGGAAGGGGGGAGGCATGATGAGAAATGACTTAATGGGTGCCATGTACATTACTCACATGATGGATACCCTAAAAGCCCTGACTTCACCACTATGCAATCTACGCCTGTAACAAAATTGCACTTGTACCCCATAAATGGACACAAATAACATAATTGAATTTGCTGTTAAATGCTCTTTAAGCATCATTTTCACTCAAGTTAGAAAATGTTTGGTGTCAAGTTGAAATAACTCACAAGGATTTAGTAAAAGTGTGGTAGATCCAGGCTGACATCTCTGCCTTTGGCAAACAGCACCCAAACATCTTGTCTTTCCTAATTTAGAGGCCTCTCCTGTAACCTTGTCGAGTGTAGTCCACTATCAAAGTCAAAGTGAAACAAAACCCTTTGCTGTCTGCCCATGGGAGCTAAAGTGTGGAATTGCAATGAGGTCCAGAGAGAAATGCAAGAAGGTTTGATAGATTAGTGAATCAATGGATGCAAGTAGGCCATTAATCAAAGCCTCAGTTGCAAAAACAACTGCTTGTCTAGCGTGATTTCAGCTGCAATAACAAACTGCCAAAGACTGGGTGGCTTATAAACCACAGAAATTCATTTTTCATGGTTCTAGAGGCTAGAAGTCCCAGATCAAGATGCCAGCAGCTCTGGTGTCTGGTGAAGAAACTCTGTCTGGTTTGTCAACAGCTACATTCTCATTGTATCCTCACATGGCAGAAGGCGAGAGGAGAGAAAAGGAGGGAGGGAGGAGAGAGAGAGTGAGGAGAGGGAGGAAGAGAGAGAGACAGAGAGAGAGGAGGAGAGACAGAAAGAAAGAGAGAGACGGGGGAGAGGGAGGAGAGAGAGAAAGTGAGAGAGAGAGAGAGAGAGAGAGAGAGAGAGGAAGAGAGAGAGAGAGACAGAGAGAGGAAGAGAGGAAGAGAGAGAAGGAGAGAGAAAGCCCCAGAAAGGGGGAGACACAAACATTCAATCAACATCACCCACATTTAAGGTATTGGATATTTGAGTGCTGATATTTTGAGAGAATTTTACTTTCATTCAAAATTAGATCTGTCTTCTACACAGAATCCATGTATTCTTTATTTTTATGGATTAAGTCCTGGTTCTTCTAGAGAAATGACAGACTCGGAGAGCAGGAAATGAGCGTGTTTACTTAACAACACTTAAAAGTGATCCCACTCACTCTGAAGGTCAGGCAGAGTACAGTCTTTTTTTAAATTAGTATTATTTTGTATTTTTAATCACAGATCCAGGTTGTGCAACTTTTCAGCCCAGCAGTACTTTTACTTGGCATTAGGAAAAGGTCCTTTGAAGTTTGATGATAATGATTATTATTTTTTTTTTAAAAAAGGATGTCGAGAGGTTGAATGGACTCTCACGTACCACAAATGAGGTTTTTCTTCTTTGCAGAAAAGCCTGTTGCTTGAATGGGTGTCTTTAACTAAACTTAAAAGCAAATGCTATCAACATTTTAGATAAAACCTTTTTAATCATCTTCTAAGCTGAGCTCTGCTTTGCCTTGGATTTGCTGTCATTGTGTGTGATTTGCCGCACTTCACTCTGATAACCTTGAACTATGTTCTCAGTTTATTACGCCAAAATACAGTCAAATTATGCAAAAACTTATTTTGTTAAATGAGTTTGATAATTGCTTAAATCTTAGTCATGTTTTAATGTTGGTATACTCTTCCCTCAGTGAAGTTATGCATTTTTAATATCTAAGTATAGTATTATATATTATTCTACATTTTTGCTACCCACACATTGAGTAACGTAAAGATGACTTCCTACCGCCCCTGTATTTTCTTCTGTGCTTACTTTTTAAAAAACCATTAATTAGAATCTATGTTGCTAGAAAACGTGTTGCAACACAAAAACCGGCCTGTGTTCTCATTTCAGCACATGCATTTTAAAAGAGATGCTTTCTTCTCCATTGGGGAGGAAGATACGGCTGACACTGACTCTATCTTCTCTAATGCCTTTTTTTCACCCCACTTCTCTTATCTCCCTTCTTTTAACTTGAAAGAACAGGAGTTGAGATTTCTCTCAACATATAACATTCCAAAGGAAATAAATTCTTAAATGAAAACTCACCAACCTTCTCATTCTCTATTTCCTTCCAACTTTTTCATAAACACCCAGATGACTTTTTTTGGTATAAAATCGTTTTTCAAGGGAAGCCTGGAAGAGTTGTTGAAAGAATATGCAGTGCTATTTTCTCAGTAGCTCTGACTTAGTTTCTGCAGTACATTTAGGTTAAAAATCATAGAGTTCTAAGGGAGGAAGCTGAGGAAGAGAATGAACTGAAACCTAGGAATTGTAACCATTATGTGAAGTCTGTTTTGAGATGAAAAAAAACTATTAGGTTGGTGCAAAAGTCATTGCAGTTTCAGGCTGGGTGCAGTGGCTCATGCCTGTAATCCTAGCACTTTGGGAGGCTGAGGCTGGCAGATCACTTGAGGTCAGGAGTTCAAGGCCAACATGGTGAATCCCTGTCTCTACTAAAAATACAAAAACTAGCCAGGCATGGTGGCTCACACCTGTAATCTCAGCTACTCAGGTGGTTGAGGCAGGAGAACAGCTTGAACCCAGGAGGCAGAAGCTGCAGTGAGCCGAGATCACACTACTGCACTCCAACCTGGGTGACAGAGTGAGACCGTGTCTCAAAAAACAAACAAACAAAAAACCCTTAATCCTCAGTGCAACAGTGCTTGGGGGTGGGGCTTTTGGGAGATGTTTAAGTCATGAGGGCTTCACCTTTATGAGCAGATTAATAAAATAAATGAGAGGGAGGGAGTTTGGTCTCTCTCTTGCTCTTCTCCCTTTCACCATGGGAGACTGCTGCAAGAAGGTCCTTGCAAGATGCCAACACCCTGATCTTTGACTTTCCTGCTTCCAGAACTGAAGGAATAAATTTCTCTTCTTCATAAATTACCCAAGTCTTGAGTATTCTGTTACAGCAGCACAAAACAGACCTAGATACCATGCCCTCCAGTGTGTGTCCATCCACAAAGTTATTTGATGGAATCTTCATAGATCAGTCTTCCTAAATTGCTATTTTGCTCTTCTTTGACTAAAGGATGGAAGTGCAGATGAAATTTGAGAACTAGAAGATACCGTATGGCTATGCTCTCTACCCCTGCACATAGAAATGAAGAAAACACCCTGCTAGTGAAAAGTCATATTTGTTGGCTAATATTATGATTATATCTTGAGATTTCTTAGTGGTGGTGAATGGTGCATTACTCCATGTGAACCGGCCCCACTGAGTTTCTGTGTTCTTCCACATTTTGCTTTTTTTCCTTTTAAAAGTCAGGGTCTCACTCTGTCACCCAGGCTAATGTGCAGTGGTGCAATCATAGCTCACTGGAGCCTGGAACTCCTGGGCTCAAACAATCCTCCCACATCAGGCTCCTGAGTAGCTGGGGCCACAGGTTGACACCATTGTTCCCCGCTAACCTTTTCTTTAATTCTTTGTAGAGATGGAGTTTCACTATGTTGCCCAGGCTGGTCTCAAACTCCTGGGCTCAAGTGATCCTCCTGCCTTGGCTCCCCAAAGTTCTGGGATTACAGACATGAGCCACTGCACCTGGCCTTGTGTTCTCTCACATTTTAGCAACTTTGGCTTAAGGTGTAACAGCAATAATGTTCGAAAAGTAACTTTTATTAAAAATAAGCATTAAGCATCGTAGATACAAAATAATAATGATAATACTAATAGTTATAAATAAGAAATAAATAAAATATATAATTCAAAAATAAAATTCTTCCGTAGCCTCATATATTTCGACTCAAAAGTAATCTTGGCTGGGTGCAGTGGCTCACGCCTCTAATGCCAACACTTTGGGAGACTGAGGTGGGAGGATCGCTTGAGCACAGGAGTTTGTGACCAGCCTAGGCAACATAATGAGATCTCATGTCTACAAAACAAAGTTATCTCACATGCCACATGCCCTTCAGAAACTGATATACTATATTAATAATCAACTATAAATTAACAACGTAAGGCAGGTCAGTAATACAAGTTTTCCCCAATTCAATCAAATAATAATCCAAAATCTGAAATTCTGAAAGAACAAAATAGTCTTGGGCACCAAGCCATGATTTACAAAATACTCTTAGATGGCTTGAAAAATCTATGGCTCTTCTGATAATACTAGATTTCTTAGATAGGCCCAGTAGACCGGTAGACTTGTCATGGTTTTATGCATTTTCTCTTTTTTAATTTTAATTTTTAATTTGAGTTCTGGGGTACATGTGGAGGATGTACAGGTTTGTTACACAGGTAAACATGTTGCATGGTGGTTTGCCACACCTATCAACCCATCACCTAGGTATTGAGCCCGGCATGCGTTAACTACTTTTCTTGGTGTTCTCCCTCCCCCTGCTCTCCTGATAGGCCCCAGTGTGTGTTGTTCCCCTCCCTGTGTCCATGTGTTCTCATTGTTTCTCTCCCACTTGTAAGTGAGAACAGGTCGTGTTTGATTTTCTGTTCCTGCATTTGTTTGCTGAGGATAATAGCTTCCAGCTCCACCCATGTCGCTGCAAAGTATATGATCTCATTCCTTTTCATGGCTGCATAGTATTCCATGGTTTATATGTACCATGTTTTCTTTATCCAGTCTATCATTGATGGGCATTTGGGTTGATTCCATGTCTTTGCTATAGTGAATAGTGTTGTAATGAACATGTGCACACATGTATCTTTGTAATAGAATGATTTATACTCCTTTTGGTATATACCCAGTAAAGAGATTGCTGGATCAAATGGTATTTCTGGTTCCAGATCTTTGAGGAATTGCCATACTGGTTGTGTGCATTTTTTACTGCTACATAACAAATTACAAACTTGGTGACTTGAAACCATCCCCATTTATCATCTCAGAGTGCTATAGGTCAGACATCTGGACATGTCCTGGCTGGGTTCTCTACTCAGGGTCTCCCCAGGCTGAAATCAAGGTGTTATCAGGGTTGCAGTGTCATCTGAAGCTGGGTGCCTTCTCATCTCCCTGGTTGTTGGCAGAATTGAGTTTCTAGAAGCTGAAGGAGTGTGTCTCCAACATGTTTCTAGCTGTTAGCCAGAGCCATACTCCTCTTATACAGGTCGTTGGCCCCATGGCCCTTTCCGCAACATGACAGTCTTTTTTGTCTGCAAGGTCATCAGGGGAATTTCACTGCTACTTTGGATGTCTGGCTTCACTGTGTCTGACTCTAGACCCAGGTTTAAATGGCTCATGTGATTAGGTCAAGCTCCCTTTCTAAGGGTCCACCTATTTGGAACATTAATGATGTCTGCAGAATCCCATCACAGCAACACCCAGATTTGTGTTTGACCGAACAATGTGTATGCTTACCAGGGCCCAAAGTCTTGGCAGCCATCCTGCAATTCTGCTTCCTACAATTGCCTGTTCACACAATGAAATATTACACAGCAGTCAGGAAAAATGGATGAGAGCCCCAGCAGGCTGGAGACCCAGGGAAGGGTTGATGTTGCAGCTTGAGTCTGAAGGCATTGGAGGCAGCAGTCCCTCTTCTGCAGGGACCTCACTCTTTTCTCCTAAAGCTGACTGGATGACGCCAATCCCTACATGAAGGTCTAGCCATGGATTCAGGAGCTTCAAAGGGCTCAGAACCACTTTCATTGTGGGAGACCATGTAGAGGTTGGACACAATAATTTAAACATCCACAGTCATGTATCATTTTATATCATAAAGACCTGGTCTAAGTATAGCATTTATTGAGCTCGTAATGGGTGACTGTCTCGCCCATCAGTTGGTGTGACCACAGAAAGGTGCTAGAATCCAGGAGTGATGACCTAGAAGGACAATGGCAAACATTACCTTTCTTCTTGGGGCATTTCCAGCAGAAATGCTGTTTATTCACTGCTCTACCTCCCTACCTAGTGCTTATGGACTGATTTGTGTCCCTGCTAAATTTATAAGTTGAAGCCTAAACCCCAGGACCTCATTTAAAGATAGAGTTCAAGATGCTCTGACTAAAATGGCTGCATTTGAACATAGGGTCTTTCAAGAGGTACTTAAGGTAAAATGAGGTCACTAGAGTGGACCCTGATCCAATAGAACTGGTGTCTTATAAGAAGAGGAAATGAAGACACAGACACACACAGGGCCGACCACATGAGGACACAGGGAAAAGATGATGTCCACAAGCCAAGGTGAGAGGTTTCAAGAGCAACCAGCTCTGCCTACACCTTCATCTCGGATTTCCAGCCTTCAGAACCATAAAAAGACAGATTTCTGATTTTTAAGCCACCAAGTCTGTGAAACTTTGAGACAACTTTAGCAGACCAATGTACTACCCTCACTAGCAAAAGACAAGTCTAAGTTCTTGGCCAAGTATGGTGTTGTGGTTGAGTCCTCCGGGACTCATGAGATGGTGTAGCCTCATAAATGGGACTAGTGTCTTTATAAAAGGGACCCCAGAGAGCTCCCTCACCCCTTCCACCATGTGAGGTCACAGCGAGAAGGCATCATCTCTGAACCAGGAAGTGGGTCCCCACCAGACACTGAATCTGCCACGCCTTGATCTTGGACTTCCCAGCTTCCATAACTGTAAGCAATAAGTTTCTGTTTATAAGCAACTCAGTTTATGATAACCTGCTACAGTAGCTGAAAAAACTAAGAAGCAGGTCTTAAACCATGACTGCCTTACATTATCAAAATTAGAACAAAGGTTTCTTATTGTATACCTGGAACTAACAAAACAATCTCCATTAAACAAAAATTAAATTGTTAGCTTTGATGACCAGTGCCGAGAAGGATGAGGGAGTGGGAAGACAGGATTCATGAGAAGCAACTTAATGGGTGCGATGTGCATTACTCACATGATGGATACCCTAAAAGCCCTGACTTCATCACTATGCAATCTATGCCTGTAACAAAATTGCACTTGTACACCATAAATGGACACAAATAACATAATTGAATTTGCTTTTAAATGCTCTTTAAGCATTATTTTTAATGTTGTTTCACTCAAGTTAGAAAATGTTTGGTGTCAGGTTGAAATAACTCACAAGTATGTAGTAAATGCGTGGTAGATCCAGGCTGATATCTCTGCTCTGTATTTTGTTAGCTATATGTCTTTATGAAAGCCATTTCTATTGCCATCAATTTTTTTTCAGCTGCAACATGAAGGCATGCATTAAATAATTTTTAAGATGCATTGCAACTATAAATCATTGATAATTTTTATGACAAGAAGATTCACAGCTGAGACATGAAGGCATGTGTTTAGTAACTTTTAAGATGCATTGCAACTGTGAATCATTGATCATTTCCAAGATTCACTTGGAATTCCATTTCTTGCATGAACCTGCATTTAATTCCATATGTTAGAGGGAGTTGGAGGGGAAAAGTGAGATTTTATTCCAGGGAAGGATATAAAGGGTGTAAAACATTTTTTGCTGTGTAAATATACAGGTCAGCTTTGTGGAAATTTTAAACATTTTGCAATGGGAAGCACAGGGTCCTTGGCATCTCAAGAAAACATCTGTAAACCTCAATAATATGGGAAAAATCACAGGGTTTTCAGGTTTGTAGTTTTAGGAGGCTTAGAAGATTATGATGAGAATTTCTTTAGGCTCCAGAAAAAATTGTCTCTCTTTTTTCACACCTGCTTTGTGGTGTTTCTTGAGGCTTTATTTTAACAACCATGTGCACACGTGATTTTATTATAAGCCACGTCAAATCCTTTGATTCTATGTGGAGGTATATGGAGTGTAAATTATGTATAAATGAGCTGTATAAATGAGCAGTGAGCATACATTTGGCTATCCTAGGCAGTTTTGTGGTTTGTGGCAGAAAATTGCTGTGTGTGAGAGCACCTAAGAGGAGAGATGTGGCGTTTGATGTCCAGAGACAGATAGCACTCAGTAGCTAGTATGGACAGATGAGAAGGAAGGCTCATTATGTTTTCTCTTTGAAACAGCTTTCTTGGGATGTAATTTTCATACCACACAGTTTACCCACTTATTTTTTATTTTTAATTTTTATAGATAGAGTCTTACTCTGTCTCCCAGGCTAGAGGGCAGTGGCACGATTATGGCTCACTGCGAACTCAACATCCTGGGCTGAAGTGATCCTCCCACCTCAGCCTCCCAAGAAGCTGGGACTACTAGCATGTGCCAGCATGCTTGCCTAATTTGTTGTTGTTGGGGTCTTGCTATGTTGCCCCGGCTGGCCTTAAACTCCTGGACTCAAGTGATCCTCCCACCTGGGATTACAGGTGTGAGCTACCACATCCAGCCCAGTTCTCCCATTTTAAGTATACAACGCAATCATTTTCAGGACATTCATAGTTGTGCCACAATCACCACAATCAACTTTAGAACATTCTCATCAATTCAACAATAAAATCCACACTTTTTAGCTATCCTTGCATTATTCCTCCAATTACCCCTGATCCCACATCCCTTGGCAACCACTAATCTGCTTTCTGTCTATGGATTTACTTTGTCTGAACATTTCCTATAAATGGAATCATACTCTATGTGGTCCTTGGTGACGAGTTTCTTTCATTGAGCTTAGTGTTTTCAAGGTTCATTCACATTGTAGCTTGCGTCAAAACTTCTTTCTTTTTTAAGGCTGAATAATATTCTATTGTGAATGGCTAGAACACATTTTCATGATAACATTCAAAGAGTCAGAAACAAGTCTACAGGCTTTCCAGGCCAAATTCTAGGTGTGATTTCTCTTGGCAAAGCATTCTCCCTGAACCCCCAGAGCTGATGGCTGTATTGGGCCCTGGCTCTTGGTAAGGACAGAGAGTGACACTAACTCCCCTCTCTTGGGCCTCACAATTATCTGTGTGATCACTGCCAGCACGATGTGGAAGGGAAGTCTTGGTTTAGCTAACTGCGGCATACTCACGGCTTAGATCCTGAACAAAAGAGTTATTTCATTAAAGACACTCAGGGCAGGTAGAAAAGCAAAGGGCTTGTAAACAAACCATGATGGACTTCTCCCTTCCCCCTCTTTCCTTCCTTCCTTCTTTCCTTCTTTCCTTCCTTCCTTCCTTCCCTTCCCTTCCTTCGCTCCCTCTCACTCTCCTTCCTCCTTCCTTCCTTTTCTTTCTTTCTTTCTTTCTTTCTTTCTTTCTTTTTTCTTTCTTTCTTTCTTTCTTTCTTTCTTTTCCTTCCTTCCTTCCTTCCTTCTTCCTTCCTTCCTTTCTTTCTTTCTTTCTTTCTTTCTTTCTTTCTTTTCTTTTTCTTTCTTTCTTTCTTTCTTTCTTTCTTTCATCTTCTTTCTTTCTTTCCTCTTTCTCTCTTGCTTTCTCCCTCCTTTCTTCTTTCTTTCTCCCTCCTTTCTTCTTTCTTTTCTTTTCTTTTTTTTTCTTTCTGTCTTAGAGATGGTTTCACTCTGTTGTCACCCAGGCTGGAATACAGTGGCGTGATCATAGCTCACTGCAGACTCAAACTCATGGGCTCAAGCGATCCTTCCACCTCAGCCTCCCAAGTAACTGGGACTACAGATGTGTGCCATCATGCCTGGCTAGTATTTTTATTTTTATTTTTGTAGAGACACGGTTTCACTATATTGATCAGGCTGGTCTCGAACTCCTGGGCTCCAGTGATCCTCCCACCTCGGCCTTCCAAAATGCTGGGATTATGGCTGTGAACCACCTTGCCTAGACCCCTGTCTTTCTGAAGGACTGAACACACTACTTGGGTCAGCCAAGGCAGAGAGATGTCTTAAGGCCAGTAAAGCAAGCAAGGAAGTGAGCCCTCAGAGGTGGGGGCTATTCCACAAGACCACTCTCACTTCGGACACCAGTTGCAGGTTGAAAGGAGTTCCCAAAACTACCCTCAAGTTTAATAGTTCCCTAGAAGGACTCACAGAACTCACTGGAAGCTGTTACACTCACCTTTGTGGTTTATTACAGCGAGAGGATGACAGATCACAGTCAGTCAATGGAAGAGGTGCATGGGATAGAGGTCCAAGCCAAGTACCAAACAGAGCTTCTATTATCCTCTCCCCTTGGAGTCAGGGAAGTATTGGTTTCTAGGCATCCGTGTATGGCAATATGCATGAAGTGTTGCCAACTTGGGTGTAGTAGTCCATTCCTGCCTTGTTTTAAAGAATAAACAGAGTCTGGGTAATTTATAAAAGAAAAGAGGTGTAATTGGCTCACAGTTCTGCAGGCTGTACAGGAAGTATGATGCCAGCATCTGCTTCTCAGGAGGCCTCAGGAGGCTTTCAGTCACGGCAGAGGGTTAGGGGGAGCAGGTGTCTCACATGGTGGAAGCAGGAATGAGAGACTGAGGAGGGGCTACACACTTTTAAATTAACAGATCTCATGAGGACACACTCACTATCACAAGGACAGTACCAAGGGGAATGGGGCTAAATCATTCATGAAAAATCCACCACAAGATCCAATCACCTCCCACCAGGCCCCACAGCCAACCTTGGGAATCACATTTCAACATGAGATTTGCAGCATATCCAGACCATATCACTGGGCATGTCACCTGAGCCTTGGGGTTCAGAGTGTTTACTGAGGCTCCATTGTGATTGATTAATTGTCTATGTGGCTGATCATTCTCCAGTCTCACTGGAGGTCTACCAATACCATGGAACCTGAATCCCATTGTTACTAATGGATGTGGCTACCCTCACTCCAAATCACATTGTTAGACTACCCAGTGTGAACAAGACCCCTACAGAAACAGAGACACTCCTGTCTTTGTTTGGCACACATTCCAAAGGCTTAAATGTCAAGTTTTAGAGTCAACACCAAAGCCCAGATCTCTCCCTGAGCAAGGTTAAATTCTAGCCAACTCCAAAGCACAGACCTCTCCTTGAGCAATGTTGAACTCTTTACCTCCAGGTCTGCAGAAGTGAACAGATGTCCACATCCTAATCCCCATGTGGGAGACAGAATAATGCCCCAAAAGATGCCCACATTTTAATCCCCATGTGGTGGAAAAATAAATGTCCCCAAAGATGTCTGCCTCCTAATCCCCAAGTAATAGAATAATGGCCCCAGAGATGTCCATATCCTAATCCCCATGTGGTAGACAGAGTAATGGCCCCAAAGGTGTCCATGTCCAATGAATATATTGATTTACGTGGTAAAGCAGACTTTGCAGATGAGATTAAGTTTAAAATCTTGAGATGGGGAGATTATTCTGGATTATTTGGGTGGGTTCAATGTAGTCTCAGTGGTTCTTATAGAAGGAAGGCAGGGATTCAGAAAAAGAGAAAGAGATGTGACAAGGAGAGTGGAGGTTGGCATGATGCAAGAAGAAAGAAGGCACCACAAACCAAGGAATACAGCAACCTCTAGAAGCTGGAAAAGGCAAGGAAACAGATTCATCCATGGAGCATCCAGAAGAACCATTCTTGCAGACAGCCTTATTTCAGCCCAGAGAGGCTCAGTTACATTTCTGTTTTGGCCACTGAAATCAAGCCCCTGCCTAAGGCACAATACCTAGGCCAGCAGCCAGAGGAGTCATGGTTTAAGGTCCTCAGTGGTCTGCGAGTGTCACTGTTGGTACCTTTGGCTGTACCTACAGCCAGCAGCTGCAATCCCCAGTCATGGCATAAGATGCCAAAAACTGCAAGGTCACAGGAACATGTAGCCAGAACTTTGCACAGCCTCCATGAGGCTACACAAGAAACCCTGATATTGCAAAACAGCTCAGAGTTCATTGTTTCTCAGCATCCTTGTCAGGGTCTCCTAGATGATGACTTTGAGGCTTTTAAGGAGCAATTCATGCATGCCCCTCCCTACTGGGTTAGGAGCACACTGCAAAGTCTACATGGGGCTTGGGGAGAAAAAAGGACTTCTGTCTATCACTGCTCCAGTTACGCTGGAAAGAGCTTGTCACATGACTCAAGCAGGCTCCCCCTCCTCCTGCACATGAGCCTATGCTATTGGATGGAAGGAAAAGAAGCTCAAAGCTGCCTTCTTTTAAAATCCTTCTCTGACTCAATGATTCCCACCTGGAGGTGGAAGATGCTGAGAGGACACATACCTTTTTTATGGAGGAAGAAAAGGAGAGAGAAGAATGGAGGAAGAGAGAGGGAGAGAAGGAAAGGAAGGAAGAGAGAGAAAAAAGAAGAAAGAGAGAGGGATGAAGGAAGAGAGAGGAAGAAAGGGAGAGGAAGAAGGAAGCAAGGAAGGAAGGAAAGAAGAAGGGAGGGAGGGAGGGAGGGAGGGAAGGAGAGAGAGAGAAAGACTGAGAGAAAGAAAGAAAGAGAAAGGGAAGGAAGGGGAGGGGAGGAGAGGAGAAAAAAGAAAAGAGGAAAGGAAAGAAAAAAATGAAAGGAGGGAGGCAGAGTGAGATAGAGAGTCAGAAAGAGAGAGAAAGAGGAAGAAAGAGAGAGGAAAGGAGAGAATAAGAAGGGGGAAATGGAGAAATATAAATAGGACCAAAAAAAGAAAGAGGGGGGAGGAAGGAGAGTGAAAGAAGGAGGAGGAGAGAGAAAGAAAGAAAAAGAGGAAGCAGAGGGGAGAAAGAGAAGGAAGGAAGAGAAAGAGAGGGAAAGAGGGTGAGAGAGATAGAGGAGCGAATAGAGAGAAGGGTGATATGGAGAAAGAAGAGATTAAGAGAAAGAGGGAGAGCAGACTGAGAAAGAGAGATGAGATAGAGAGATATGAATGGAGGAAGGAAAGGAGAAAGAAAAGAAGAAGGAGGATGAGGAGGAGGAAAGGGAAAGAGAAAGAAAAAAGATGGAGGGAGAAAGAGAAAGCAGGAAAGAGAGCCAGACAGAGAGGAACAAATGGATAAACAGAGGAAGGAAGGGATGGAGAAAGAGAGGAGAAAAGGAGAGAGAGAGAAAGAAGGAGGGAGGGAGGGAGAAAGAGAGAAAGCATGTGCTTGAAGAAAAGTTACAGGACTGGCTATCATTTCCTCCAGAGGCCAAAAAGCTCTCCCCACTCACCACTGAATATATTTGAAAGAACTAGTAAGAGACAAAATAAAATTGCTTTGTGATTACACTCAATGAGTCATGCTTGTTCGACACACCAGTTACATACGCTTTCCCCCTAAGAGCCCTCAAGAAATACCAGTCCTATAATGTAATAGAGTTGGATCTCCAAGAGCTGTTTAGGAGCAAGAACTCAGCTGACAGGATTTCTGGAGAATTTCTCCTGGCTTGTCTCTGATCAAGCAACAACACCAAAAGGCGATTATTAACCCCATTGATGTTGGATTCCCCACTTAGAGAAATGACAGAATGACTCCTGGTTTATCCTCAGTGCTCCTTTTATTTTCAAAGTTCTATCTCTCAGGTGAAGATTAAATTTCTGTATTTTATACTAAACAACTCCAGACTCTAACGGTGTTCGTCTGCCCATGTGTTCAAGATGGGCACGCACATCAGAATATCTTGAACTTGCTGGAAGAAGTTAAGGAGCATTCATGGTCTCCATCCTAGGTGTTCTGGGGGGTCTGGAGGAGGTTGGGGCTATTGCTGCTACAGAGACCATGATTGATTTCATGAGGCTTGTTCTGATTGTTCGTAACAATGGGGTTTGGACAAGAAGATGAAGGTGATGTGACAGGGTTAGATCCTGGAGAAACTCAACTCATTTTGGACAGAGAATGGGTGTAATGTCTCCTGATTGTCTGGACTTGAGAGCAGATGGCAGTCCACACTTGGACTGGCATTATTCAGCACATGTGCCATTACATGTCATTGACCTTAACATGAAACCTCCACCTCTCAGCCCAAATGTCTTACCCAAACCTTTCTGGGTTTGTGGGTTGATGGTATATCTCTTGGTTGACTGGATTGTTGGTATGGTGATTGGGTTTTGCATCTCTGATACTGTCTTCATCTTTTGTCCTCATGGCCTGAATTTTAGGATGAGGTGTTTCACAGTGGGCAGGCCTATGTAGACTTATCCCCAAAAGTCCAAGAAAGCTGAGAAGCCAAAGAGAGAGGCTGACTCATCTAGTTTCTTAGAAAAAGAAAAAAAAAACATTTCATAGGTGCTTAAAAACAGAAGCCATGTTTGTGTCTTGGGTGGCAGAGATATAAGATGGTGGATCTCCATACCATTACCCCCAAATAACCCAAGGCTTATATACCACGGGGTAAGGGGTGTGTAGGATGATTGTTTAAGGGCAGGATTTATGGCAGGAACATGCTCTTACACAAGGAACAGTAGATAGAATAGAAATCTATCTAATAGAACTATCTAATAGAACTAGGGTCAATCAGAAGTCAACATGGTGGATTAGCATTCAAGATGGAGCTACTTTAGCCTCCATGTGAAGATACTTTGATGATGAATGATGCACCTGTTCTAAAACATCGGTGGGCTGACACTTCAGCACTGGCCCTGGTTTTGTCTTCAGGACTGTTAGCAACTGCAGACCTCACAACTATAGGAACAAGCTTCCTACTCAGGTTCTCTGGCTCTCCAGAGCCTCTCTGTTTCTGAACTGTACTGACAATCCCTGATTTTTTACATGAGTTCTTCACTGCTTGCCTCATCCCAGCCATGAGACTTCTGGATAGGCACAACCACGTGATTATATTATCAAAGGCTTGCCTTCCAGCTGAAATAACCTTATAGGAAATTATTTTGACATTTCAATAAAATAAACCCTCTTGAAGAGAAGCCAACACAAATAACCTTTGTATTAAATTCTGCTGTGCTATGGTAAGATAATCATAAAAGTTCACTTCCATTCATTGAAACATTAGGGGAAAAAAGGGGGAAATCTCACAAGAATATAAGCCCATTCAGTTCATGCATTCCTAGAAGGAGAGGTTGAGTTTGCATAGCTTGGCTGTTTCTCAAGTCCAAGTCTAGTCAAGAGGCAGTCTTCATAAACAATGATAGAAAAATTTTCTGGGGAAAGATTCGTTTGGAAAGAAATGGATGATAATTTAAAGGAGGTGATTGAAGCCTTAGTGCAGTGGGCTTTCAATGATGGGTTGTGCAGTGTTTATTTCTTCCTGTTGGTGGAGGAGGGTGATTAAGGGCTTTTCCTACCTCAAGGTGATCAAAGTGGTATTTTCATAAGATTAATCTGGCGGCAGAATGCAGATAGTTCTTAGCCTCCTCACCCATCCTTAGCGTATGTAGGGCACATATGTCCAAGACAGAGAAGTATACAGGCAAAGTAACCCTTTAATCTTATGTCTCAGACTAAACACAACTCAGAGGAAGACAATGTTGGGAAGAGCACCAAGAACTTAAGAAGTTTGCACACATTCCACATCAGCCATCTTTTACATCATCCCTCAGAGCATGAGAGCTCTTTCACTTACTTTTGGCCAAATTAGATACAGTTTACCTTCATAGTATGAGGGCTATATAGAGGCATTTCCCAAAATAAAAGAGTTTATACGTTTGACCCATCCCTGATTGTGTTCAATGCTCTAGTTCATGCTTTGATGGTTTCCTCAGACACAGCTGGATTTATAAACATTCTGAGATGTCCCATAGATAAAGGATTCAACCTTCTTAATCTCAGCTCTTCCACCTAGCACACTTGCTTACAAAATGACATGTAACCTATGAGTTGGCTGAAGCCATGTTGAAAGCCGATTTTTAGGTTCCAAAGCAGAGAATATTACAAGGATGTGCTCATTTTCACTTTGAGACACTGAAAGAGTTGGTGTCTAGGCGGTCTGGGATAATAGCCTAAGCAAGTAATAGTTCTAAGCACATTGTCATTGACCCTTTTATTGGCCATAGACCTCCATGTGGCTGGCCAACTGTAAAGAACACCACCTACCTCAGTGGAAAGCAGGTGAAAGGCAGAAATGCCTCAACCCACTCAACATTAGTAATAGTCAGAATGGAACTGATAGAATAAACCCTGGGTTCACCCCTTAGGGGACAACTTAAGAACTTATCTTCCTTTTATATTTTTCATTCTGTAATGAGATTGCGTTTTGCTAGTCTACCAATACATATGCTATTCATTTTTAATGCAAGAAAAAATACACAGACATACCTAATACAAACACACACATATGTATGCATATATGTGTGTGTATGTATGTGTATGTATATGTGTGTGTGTATGTATTAGGTAAGTGTGTATGTATACATGTGTGTTTTTTCTTGCATTAAAAAAGATAACAATCTTTGACCACAAGATTTTGGGTAAAATATCACTTTATTTTACCTAGTAAAAGAACATGAATGTTCAAAGTTATAACATCAGAATTCTTTGAGGATCAAAGACTTTTTCAGTCCATCAAGCATCCAAGAGTAATTCAATGGGAAAATAGGATTTCTTCCCCTTATGGGGGGTTCCTCAATGGCTGTTTCTTCATTTAAGCGACATTTGGACAGGAATAAAATGGGAAAGTACATGATTCTTCCAAAGTCCCTGAATTTTCAATGCAACCATATTGGAGGTGTTCTTTTCTGAACAATGTTCCCACAACTAGTAAAGCTTTGTCTAATTCAAGTCTGTAAGATAGAGACTATGATACAGGCATTTGATAAATATACACCTGAGTTGGTAGGTTGCAGAAGGAGCTGCTTTGTGCTTTGAATAACTCAATTTGGTGATCCACAGTGGATTCAGTGGCTTATTCCCAGATCCTCACCATGCTTTGTGGTCAGTAAATATGCCCAACCAATTGGTATGGAAATGGCCATGTGGATTTAACTGTAGGACCAAAGCACATGCAGTGAACTTCTTTCATCCTGGAAGAAATTAGATCAATTTCAGCATTGACAATAACATCTGAGCTTGGGTTGCTTGGCTTTCCTGGAATCATGTTCTTTGGTGTGCAAGAAGAGGGTAGATAGATATAATTAGTTTGAAATTTTTAAGGGACTTTGATCAACTTGTACAGCTACGTAACGTGTGTGGGCTTTGTGAAATGTGCTGAGAACTAATTTTTAATTCTTTCAGCAGCACACCTGATTTAGATGTGCTTGTTGTCATGCAAAATTAAAATAAGAAATGTAGAAAAGTTTTAAAAATGAAAATGATAGGGACTCACCTTATTTTGTTTTTTGTTTGTGTGTTTGTTTTTTGAGAAAGAGTCTCGCTCTGTTCCCCTGGGCTGGAGTACAGTGGTGTGATCTCAGCTCACTGCAGCCTCTGTCTTCCAGGTTCAAGCGATTCTCCTGCCTCAGCCTCCCGAGTAGCTGAGATTACAGGCGTGGGCCACCACACCCAGCTAATTTTTGTATTTTTTTGTAGAAACAGGGTTTCACTATGTTGGCCAACCTGGTCTCAAACTCCTGACCTCAAGCGACTCGCCCGCCTTGGCCTCCCAAAGTTCTGGGATTACGGGCGTGAGTCAGCGCACCCAGCCTTTATTTATTTTGTTTCTAAGATGGGAAATGAACCTAAGACTCTTGAAGACATCTACAACATCAATTTTATCAAAATAATTGAGACAATTCAGGTCATAATTTTGAGAAACAATAAAAATGGTCAGACAAATGCTGTCTATGATGAGCGAAAGAGCTCTATGAGTTTTGGAACAATAGTCTGCAAGGTAGGGAGATTTTGTTTCATGCCAGGGGACACTTGGCAGTGTCTGGAGATATTTTTCAGTGTCACAACTGAGTGGTCTCACTGGCACCTGGTGGATGGAGCCCAAGGATGTTGCTCAACACCCTACAGTGCACAGGACACCCCCACCACAGAGAATCATCCACCCCCAAGTGTCAGCAGTGCCAGCTCAACTTAGCATGAAAGACTCTGTGTGCTTATCTGTCTGTTATCTATTTATCTGTCTCTCTATCTTTTTGTCCACCTATCCGTCATCTATCTGTCATCTATATATCTATCCACCTATCATCTATTTGGTCATCTATCTGTCATCATTATTATCTATTTATCTATATATCTGTTGAATATCTATCTATTTATCTATCTGTCCATCTGTATTAGTCCGTTTTCACACTGCTGATAAACACATACCTGAGACTGGGTAAATTATAAAGAAAAAGAAGTTTAATGGACTCACAGTTCCACATAGCTAAGGAGGCCTCACAATCATGGAGGAAGGCAAAAAGCATGTCTTACATAGCAGCAGGCAAGAGAAAGGATGAGAACCAAGAGAAAGGGGTTTCTTCTTATTAAAACATCAGATCTCCTGAGACTTATTCACTATCACAAGAACAATATGGGGGGAACTGCCCCCCGTGATTCAATTATCTCCCACCAGGTCCCTCCCACAACAGGTGGGAATTATGGGTGCTAAAATATAAGATGAGATTTGGGTGGGCACACAGCCAAACCATATCACTATCTATCTATCTATCTATCTATCTATCTATCTATCTATCTATCTATCATCACAATGGTTTCCAACTGCAGTCCACTTTGCCCTCAGGGGACACTGGCAATGCCTGGAGACATTTTCCCTTGGTAGAGGGTTGGTCCTGGCATCTGGTGGGTGGAGCTCAGGGACGCTGCTCAACACTATAGAACACACAAGGATGCCCCACCAGAGAATTATGCAGCCCCAAATGTCAACAGTGCCAAAGCTGACACTGCTGCTCTGATGGCACTGCTACTCTGTTATAGAAGCCATGCATGTCTAAAAAGATACACTGTAGAGAGTGGTGGGGAATACAGATGCACAAACAGAGTCAGAAGTCTCTCTGGTTTTATTTTGTGTTTGTTTTGTTTTGCTCCTGCTTGGGAGGAGGGAGTGGAAGAGGGGAGAGAAGCCAAGAATTGGATGCCAGAGATATCCCTAAATGGTGGGGCCAATGACAAATCACCAGTAGTAGAGAGACTAAAAAGAACTTACGGGAAAAGAATATTTTATATCCAATTTTTAGCCATCTGTGTAGATTGGCTATTCGTGTCTCCCTCATTCTCTAAACCTTCTCAGCAAAGTCTGATGCATACAAAGAAGTCTTGGGTGAATTATTTTATTTGATTATTTCTTTACTTAGTCCTTCATTCATCTCTGGAGGAAATAAAAGAGTCAGGATTCATTGACTGATTCAGCAAGGGGCAAAAGAGAGACAGTGCATGGATGCTGGACATATGATCCACAGAATGAACTAACGAACTCAAGACATGTCCCCTTACCCCCATCCATAATTTTTATTTACTGGAGTCCTGAGAAAAGTATCCACTGTTCGTCATTCACAGAATGGGGCTTTGAGTGGAACTTATCCAGAACTTAATATGAACACACCTGGAATGTTCATCAGAGCATCTCTTCTCCAAATATGACATCATGGGAGTGAATGAAGCAAACCATTTTCTTGGCTACTTGGCTTGTAGGTCATCTTGTCTCATACCTGGAGAAAAAATGTCAGCCGCGCTCTACGGTGAAGTCTTAAGATAACATCTCTTATGTAGAAGATGTGAGTTTGCCTTCCAGCTAAAATAACCTTATAGGAAATTGTTTTGATATTTCAATAAATAAGCTCTTTGAATAAGAGCCAATACAAATAACGTTTATATTAAATTCTGCTGGTCTATGGTAGAAGTTTAATCATAGGAGGTTACTTCCATACATTGAATAGTAAGAAAAAATATTAAAAATTCTATAAGAACATAATAAAGCTCATTCAACTCATTCATATCTAGAAGGAGAGCTTGAATTCATATAAGTTGGCCTTTTCCCAGGTCCTAGGCTAGTCCTCAAATCCAGCCTGCATTTTGTTTACCCCCACTGCTACTAGAAAAAACATCTGGCAGATTTAGAATATGAATAACATCAGAGATGACCAGAGAAAATCTGCTGGCCATAACAAATTGAGAACGAGCTATAAATTACAAGTTCGTGTCAATTTTCATTTCCTAAGGGCAGCTTTCATAAAAGGCATTATTTCATCCCATTAAGAGCTTGGGATGACATGAATGCATCCCATAAATCCCTTACAATAATTTGACCCCATTTTATTTATAGCCACAAACATTTCTTCAGCAGAATTTCAGAACTTTATTTGGAAAGACAAATTCTGATATAAATTGAAATTCACTGAAACATTCATATATACACATACATACATATATACACATATACATACTGTTTAATATAGATACTGTTTTTATATATGCTGTTTTACCTATATATATAACCCTACAGTTCCATGTTGTGTGTGTGTGTGTGTGTAGAGAGAGCATGCCGCATGTATATGTGTGTGTATATATATGTGTGTATAAATAGTACATATGTGTGTGTTTATAGTGTACATATATGTGTGTATGTATAGTACATATATATGTATGTCTATATATGATACATATGTGCATATGTGTGTCATATATAGTACACACATCTATATATGTGTGTGCTACATGGTACAAATATACTTGTATGTGTATATGCATGTGCATATATAGTGCACATGTTTGTGTATATGTATATATAAAGTAATATATTTGTGCATATATAGTGCATATGTATGTGTGTATGTATACCTAAAGTAATATATATGGGTGCATGTGTGTGTGCATATGTATGCAGCATATGTGCATATATACACACACATAGAAATATGCAAACACACACATGCACCCATATATGTTATTTTATATATATACACATATACATATGTACTATATACACAGTATAACAATATATGTGTCATATATAACAGTATATCTGTGTCTGTATATGTGTATATAGCATATGTATGTATATATCATATGTATGTATATATTAGTACATGTGTGTATATAAAGTACATATATGTGTACATAAGTGTGTGTGCTTATATAGACTACATTATATGTGTATATATGGGTTTATATAAAGTACTTGTGTATATATGTATTTATATATAAAGTACATATGTGTGTGTATCATACATATATGTATATATGCACATAGAGTACACTTGTGTATATATTAGTACATATCTGTGTATATATACAATACATATATGTGTGCATATGTATGTGTGTATGTATAAAGTACTTATATATGTATATATGTGTGTATCTATAGTGTACCTATGTGTGTGTGTATGCCTGTGTATATACATATACAGACATGTATATATATAGATATATGTATATGTGTGTGTGTGCATATGAACAAAATATCAACATTATGGAATATTATGGGGCAATAGACCTGGGTTCTGGTCCCGTCTTTGATTTTGAGGCAAATTTTCGTGTAGTCCACGACTAATAATAAAATACACATTTATCGTCATCCAAGGAGCAACACAGTGTTCAGCTCTTCACAATCCCACACATTTTCACAGTTTGAGTTTTACTGAAAGCTGAAGTTGGGATCTGTTCACTTGTGTTTAATCTGCTTCCACAACATCCGATCCAAACTTCACATGCTTTCAGTGAATCAAGACAAGTAAAGGGACATAGGCCTGTCGGGTTTCTGAGAGCCGAGCGGCCCCTCAGAGGCACCCACTGGAAGACTGGATGGCCTGTGTCTCCTCAGGGTCTGACTCAGCAGGGCTGGTGACGCTTCCCCTCTCTAGTGTGATAAATTGAGCTAAGAGGTTGCTTTATGTTTGCTGCTCATGGAAGTGAAATCATGCTTATTTTTGGTTCCTGTTTCAATGAAATGTCATTTTCAATCACATTTCTAATTGAATTTTATTGTCTTGTTTTTTTGCTCCCCCAAGAAAAAGACCATGAAAGCCAGAATATATGTATGTAAAAATACATATATTCAAACCTAACCTCAAAGAATATTGTAAAAGCTGAGGTCACAAAGAAGAGAAAAAAAGTGTTTCTATTTTTCAGTATTTCAGAATCTAGTTGGAAAAAGTGGTGTTTATACAACCAATAAGGAATCAAAGACTTTAAGGTCAGTGAGAGGGGTCATGAACAGACACCATGGGAGTGGAGAGGTGTGAGAGATGAATTCTGATTTAGGGAAATTAAGAGACATTTTAGGAGGAGCTTGCATTAACTAAGGCTCTAAAGTCGGATTAAAAATTTACATAATAAAAAATAAACCAGAGGCTCCTCAAACTGGAGGTGGCGGAAACAAAGAGCAGCACAGAAAAGTGAGTCCCCACACTAAGACAGAAGAGTGAAGACTGGGTGGCCAGCACGGTGGAGCTGAGGTGGGCGGGGGGACCATCAAATTGATGCGATGAATGTCAGGTCAGAGCAGCTTTGTGGGACATCAAGGGAAGGCTCAGAGTTAGGGTGTGTTTCTATGTGGAAGGGGTTGACTGGGTGTGCTGAGATGGGAGTTTCAAATCATCTCCATGTTGTGGATGATGCAACTGATGTAGAGGACAGAGACAGAGAAAGACAGAGACAGAGAAAGACAGAGAGAAAGAAAGAGAAAGACAGAGAAAGAGAGACAGAGGGAAATAGAGACAGAGAGAAAGATAGAGACAGAGACAGAGAAAGATGGAGAGAGAGAGAACGAGAGAAAGACTGAGAACAAAAGAGAGAAAGACTGAGAAAGAGTGAAAGAAAACGAGGGAGAGAAAGAGAAAGAAAGACAGAGAGAAAGAGAAAGAGAGAAAGAGAGAAAGAGAGAAAGAGAGGTCAGAAGGCATACATGTGTGAGAAAAAGAGAGAGGCAGAGTCAGTGACAGAGAGAAAGAATGAGGAAAACAGAAAGGGGGAAAGAAAGAAAAACAGAGAGAAAGAAACTGAGACACAGAGAGAGAGAGAAAGAAAAAAGAAAAAGAAACAGTGAATGTGTGTGTGAGAGAGAGAGAGAGAAAGAAACAGAGACAGAAGGAGTTATAGGGCACTGGGGCACTAGCTGTCTGGAAGCTATTACAAGCTATTTATTCTTTCTTTATTTTTGCAGAATGACCAGCATGTTATTGATGAGGTTGACATTATGTAAGGGAATTCTTTGTCTGTTCATTCTTTTTTTTTTTTTTGACAGAGTCTTGCTCTGTTGCCCAGGCTGGAGTGCAGTGGCATGATCTCCGCCCACTGCAATCTCGGCCTCCTGGGTTCATGCCATTCTCCTGCCTCAGCCTCCCGAGTAGCTGGGATTACAGACGCCCGCCACCACGCCAGGCTAATTTGTGTATTTTCAGTAGAGACAGGGTTTCACCATGTTAGCCAGGCTGGTGTCAAACTCCTGGCCTCAGGCAATCTGCCCACCTCCGCCTCCCAAAATGCTAGGATTACAGGCGTGAGCCACTGTGCCATCTGTTCATTCTTATGTCTTTTACTATCTCCTTCTAAAATGCAAATGTTTGCAATTTCCTCACCTTTTTTTACACACATAAACATCAAATTTACTATTGGAACCATTTTTAAATGGCATTAAGTCCATCCAGAAATGTGTCCAACCATCAGCGCTCTCTAGTTCCGGACTTTTTCATCACCTCAAATACACAGCCGCTGTGTTTACGAAAGTTGAAAGGTGAAAACCATCCAGGTGTCTATCAGCAGAGGAGTGGATTAAGAAAAGACGATCCGTCTATAGAATGAAATCTTATTCAGCTTATATCAGGCCATTCTCCCACTGCTATAAAGAAATACCTGAGACTGGGTAATTCATAAAGAAAAGAGGTTTAATTGGCTGTGGTTCTGTAGGCTGCACAGGAAGCGTGATGGCTTCTGCTTGGCTTCTGGGGAGGCCCCAGGAAAATTTCAATCATGGTAGAAGGCACAGGGGAAGCAGGAACTCTTGAACGTCTTACATGGCTGGAGCAGGAGCAGGAGAGAGAGCAGAGTAGTGCCACACACTTTTAAACAACCAGATCTTGTGAGAACTCACTCACTACACAGTACCAAGGGGGATAGTGTTAGACCATTCATGAAAGATTCACTCCCATGATCCAATCATCTCCCATTGGGAATTACAATTCAACATGCGATTTGGGTGGGGACACAGATCCAAAGCGTATCACAGCCATAAAAAGAAATGCAGTTCTCACACGGCTGCAATATGGATGAATCTTGCAAATATCCTGCTCAGTAAAAGAACCACATCTCCAATGACTTCACTTATATTAAATATCCTCCATTATTTTCTATGACTATCTATACATTGATAGGAGCTTTTATACATATTGATCTGTATGTTGATAGTTGCAGAGATAATTGAACAAAGAGGCAAAAAACTGTCCAGGCGAGGTGGCTCACACCTGTAATCCCAGCACTCTGGGAGGCTGATGGGGGAAGATCACTTGAGGTCAGGAGTTTGAGACCAACCTGGCCAACATAGCGAAACCCTGTCTCTACTAAAAATACAAAAATTAGCCAGGCATGGTGGTGCGTGCCTGTATTCCCAGCTACTCAGGAGGCTGAGGCGGGAGAATTGTTTGAACCTGGTAGGTGAGATCGCACCACTGCACTCTAGCCTGTGTGACAGAGCAAGACTGTCTCAAAATAAAATGTGCAAGGAACCAAGGAGATCTCTGGGGAGTACATTTCCTACAGAGGGAAATGTATGACCTTCTCTTTAATGGCCAACGAGTTCTCTTCCACTTTAAGTTGAAGTCTTCAAAGTGTTCCTGTTTCCTTTCACCTTTGAAATGGCAGTGTCTGGGATAGATGATGTCCAACTTGCTATGCCAAATGGGGTAAGCATTTTTTTCCAGGAGGGTAGATTAGGCAACTATATCAAAGAGGCTGCACTACATTCTGTAAGTGGTGTGAGGCTAAGAGGACGTGTCCTTTGGCCACCTTCCAAGCCAGAATAGAAGCCAATTCCGCCATCGCCTTCACTCTGGTCTTTCTTTCTCCTGCCTATTCAATAATCTCCCCAAGCTCTTCTTTTTCGTAGAACTCAATTATTTTCCTTTGCTGAACTTATAAAAACTTTAAGTACAAATGTTCTATGGTTTTCTTAAACTAATCTTTTACTGCTCTGTAAAGTCCATAAGGTCTCTGTTGTATGACCAGTGACCAGGAAAATTCTGGGCATGTGATGACCTTTGGGTAAGCATCCGTTGAATGGGTGAATTGATGAATGAATGAACGAATAATGTAATTAATCGCTAATAAGACCCAAGCACACAGTGTCAACTGTCTATAATGCTGGCATATCAGAGCTTTGTTATATCCCAAAAGAGTTAACCCAGTGCACAAGGAGGGAAACGCAACATTTTATTTCATCTGTGCCAATTATTCAGATAACCTCTAAAAACTGTTTAATATTCACAAGGTAGCCAAATAAACAGATGCTGGTAAAGTTAACTCCGTAAAAGGTTTCACTCAGAGGAGACGGAGACACATTGTTTTATCAGAGTTTCAGGATACTCGTTGGGAATCACTGAATCTTACAGCGGCCAAGGGCTGTGTGTCTCAGCCCTTTCAGATGTAAAAGGTTTCACTCAGAGGAGACGGAGACACATTGTTTTATCAGAGTTTCAGGATACTCGTTGGGAATCACTGAATCTTAGAGCGGCCAAGGGCTGTGTGTCTCAGCCCTTTCAGATGTGGGGCGCTCTGTCTCTGGAGACTCCTGGCTTCCACAGTCCTGGGACTTGCAGTTGACTGAGCCTGGGCTGCTTTCTCTGGTAGTTCTTCCTGGATGTGGCCAAATGACCTCTGTGTAGATGGATTAGTCAGGGTTCGCTGGAGAGACAGAACTAATAGTATAGATGTATATATGAAAGGGAGTTTATTAAGGAGTATTGACTCACACAATCACAAAAATGAAGTCCCACAGCAGGCCTTCTGCAAGCTGAGGAGCAAGGAAGCCAGTCTGAGTCCCAAAACCTCAAAAGTAGGGAAGCCAACAGTGCAGCTGTCTGTCTGTGGCCGAAGGCCCTGGCAAACCACTGGTGTAAATCCAAGAACTTGGAGTCTGATGTTCGAGGGCAGGAAGCATCCAGCACAGGAGAAAGATAAAGGCCGGAAGACTAAGCAAGTCTGCTTTTCCATCTTCTCCTACCTGCTTTATCCTACCTGTGCCAGCAGCTGATTAGATGGTGCCCACCCAGATTGAGGGTGAGTCTGCCTCTCCCAGTCCACTGACTCAAATGTTAATCTCCTTTGGCAACACCCCCACAGACACACCCAGGAACAGTACTTTGCATCCTTCAATCAGTCAAGTTGACGCTCAATATTCACCATCACAGTAGATTTTGTTTGTGCCCAAGTTCCTGAAGGCTGTGTGTATCAAGACCTGCACATAGATTAGCAGGATAATTGACGATCACAACTGGATAATGGAATCTTTTCACGTCTCCTCCACTTTCTTTTGAAACCCATTTTTAAAACACCTCAAATTCTTCTATTTGAAACACTTTTCTCAAAATCCCATCACCAACAGTAAAAAGGATTCTGGCACCAACGACACTGGAATTTGAATTGTTTGTGCTAAGTGGCTGTCTTTTTGGAATCTCCCCTCTCTCTAACCACTTCCCCTCTCTGTGGCTTTCTGTCTGCTTTCTTAAACTCTGGGCTTTGGAATTTGATCATTTTGCTCAGGACATCTGAGCAGTTTCCTTCTACCAAGAATCTGAGAATGAAAGGAGACCACAAACTCCTCCAGAAGAAAGAAATAAGGCATTGCATGAATTTGTAAAACTCTGGTTTCAAAGACAAACTGGTATTTATAATCATCTCCAGTAGGGTTCATCTCCCATCCCACATCCCATATAAAAATTAGTGAGACTGCCAAAATCCTTGTCTTTCATGTTCCTTCTTTTCCTGTGAAAAATACAAGTGCCAAAGCTTGCTAATTTAGCACAATATACATGCCTCTTCTCTCCCTGGGACTTCATGTGCCTACGTCCCTTCTGATTCAGGGATAAGAGATTCTGTTTTCAGGGTGAAGTGGAACTGAACGTGTTTTCTGGTGTCTCATGAACAAAGCCCTAGTGAGCATGCTTTATAAGCTGAAAAATGCCTTTGGCACATGACAGTGTTTATATGTATAGTTAAGCTTTTTCAGCTTTAACAACTCAGAGTAGTCTTTGAGAAGTTTTAGGGGTTACAAAATGAAGACAAACAAGTTACTTTATGAAAGTAACATGCTAAAATAATTCATGTTAGTTTGCATGAATTATTTATGTCTGGTGTGCATTGAAAATGCTTTCTTTTTCAGCGAGAATGGGCTTTCTTAGCCTTGGCTCCTCAGAAAAGAAGATCACTCCTTATGTTACAATTCTGTGCCCATTGTAAGGTATTGCTGTGGCGTTTTACCAACTGAGGAGGGTCTCCCACGGGTCTGCGAAGCCTCTGAGTTCTGTTCTGTGCTTTTTGCTTCCTCTGTGTCTACAGGGCACATGCGCAAGTCTCCATCTTGTTGGAAGAATAATCCCCGTCCTCTCCCATGAGAGGTATATGGAAGTTACTACAGAAGCACACACACAGAGTGTTGTATTTGAGTTTTCTGGGGCTGCTGTAACAAAAGTGCCACAGACCGGAGGCTTAAACAACAGAAATTTATTCTCTACCAGTTCTGGGCACCAGAAATCTGAAATCAAGGTGTCTCAGGGTGGTGCTCCCTTTGGAGGCTCTAGGAGAGAATCCTTCCTGCCTCTCCCAGTTTCTGGGGGACTTCAGGCTTCCCTGGGCTTGTGGCTGCATCACTCTAGTCCTGCCTCCATCTCCATGCAGGCTTCTCTTCTGTATCTGTGTCTCCTCTTCTGTCTCTTACAGGAACACCTGTCATTGGATTTGAGACCCCTCTAAATCTAGAATAATCTCATCAATAGATTGTTAACTTAATTGCAGCTGCAAAAACCCTATTTCCAAATAAGGTCCCATCCCTCTATAACTGGTGTTAGGATGTGGACATTTATTTTGGGGGCCACCATGCCACCCACTACCATATGGACACTCCTAACTCATGTCAGAATACATGCACTTCCCAACAGTTATATGCTGCCCTGTGCTTTGATGGACTGTTGACTTTTGGTTGGGAGAAAATCCACATGTCTAGAACTCTATCTATTCCACAGAACTTAACTCTTACTGGGCTCTCTCCTTTTATGTTCTTCTGAGACATGCTTAAACTGCTTGAGTGTTATGGTTCATGTTTCTTTCCATTTTCTTACAGTGTAAAGCCTGTTAATTCACAGCTAGTTCGCCAAGGAGTATCAAAGTCAATTATACTAACACTGCTTTTTCCCCAAACAAATGCCCTTGTGTTAAAACCACACACAGCAATAGCAATGGCAACTGCAACAATTGCCCCCAGCTCTACTTAAATCACTTGCATCCCCCTCTTACCAATGTCAATCACCTATGGCCACTGGAAGGCTAAGGCAACACATGCATAGCTATTAATAAAAGTTTTTGCTAAGGATTGACACATTGGTAGTACCAGCTGTGAGCTGACAGTACAACACAGTTCAACCAATGACCATGAATCTAAATTTCAGAGCTTGAAAGAAGCAAATCTGCCCAGTTAACATTAGGAGTCTTAACTTTTTCCAAGGTAAGAAAGAGAGAAAAATTTTGGCCCGTATGGGCACCATCACAGGATGTACTATGTTCAGTGAGCAGATGTGTTTGCGTATGCATGAGCTTTGGTGGGATACAATGTTCCTTCTTAGTAAAATTCTGCCCTCATCCATCTCCTAGGAGACAGAAGAAAAATGAACCCTACACTTTTGCTGGAGCACAACATCTAGATTTAGTTGCCTTGGATGTGAAGATTGTATGTCCTATTTATCCACACCTCTCAGCAGTGCCCAGAATGGCACTGGCATATCATGAATACATTGTGAACATCTGTTAAGTGAATGAGTTGGTCAATGAATGAATGCATTTGGCGTCATATAAATAAGATTCTTCAGGGCATCAGAAAGCTACCTTATAGAGTACCAAATCGGGCATTTGCTTTTAATTCATGTCAACCAAACATTTAAACACGTGCTTTGCCCAGAAATAGAGCATTTGAAACAGCTAAATACACGCCCTTTCCAAGTGTACTTCCCTCAGCTGAGGACATGTTCAGATGTTACCTTCTTTTCCTTCTAGACTATTTTGGCTTGTCTTCAGGTTGTGTTAGTTGAGTTGGTGCATTTATTGTCTTTGAATAAAATGTCGTGATTTATGTTCCCTGTCTGTCAACCACCACTCTGCAGCACAGATGATAAGAATTCCCCGTGTGTTTTCCATAGCATTTCAACGTCATGCAAATTTTTACATTAGCACATTCTTTTTCGCTGTCACAAACAGTCATTGTATGAGCTTTTATAGCATTAATGTCATTTTAACTCAATTCTGGGAACATGCAAGGATAGGAATTTGGATGTTACTGAAACTGAATACTCCCAAGTTGCCAACCGGAAGATTTCAGATCTACTTTGTTTTACTTTGCATTTATGTGGCTGTTCTCTCTACTTTTGTGTAAAATTAAAATGGCACTTGCTGCTTTCTTCTAATTTTATGGTTCTCTATATAGAAGTGTAGAAAGTTAAATGGCCCTCAGAATGAAAGTCTATGTTTTATCCCCGGCCTAAATTACAGACTACATGTTCTAAGCCCTGGTCTAAGTTATGGAATGCACGTGATATGGTTTGGCAGTGTCCCCACCCAAAATCTCACCTTGAATTGTAATAATTCTCATGTGTCAAGGGTGGGACCAGGTCGAGGTAATTTAATCATGGGGGCAGTTTCCCTCATACTGTTCTCATAGTAGTGAGTAAGTCCCAAGAGATCTGATGGTTTTATAAGTGGGAGCTCCCCTGTACAAGCCCTCTTGCCTGACGCCACGTAAGAAAAAGACATGGCTTTGCTCCTCCTTGCCTTCTGCCATGATTGTGAGGCCTCACCAGCCATGTGGAATTGTGAGTCAATTAACTTTTTTACTTTATAAATGACCTAGTCTCAGGAGTGTCTTTATTAGCAGCTTAAGAACGAACTAATACAGCACATTATCCCTAAATCCACATGTGAAAGCCCTAAATCCCCAGTGGGATGGTCTTAGTAGGTGGGGCCTGTGGGAGGTATGTAGGTTTAGATGAGATCATGAGGGTGGCACCTGCACGATGGGATTAATGTCTTTATAGCAAGAGAAAGAGACTCAGAGCTCCCTCTCTCCTCCATGTGAAGGTACAGAGACACGGCACCATCTGCAGACCAGGAAGGAGGAAGAAGGCCCTCAGTGGACACCAGATCTGCCAGCATCTTCATCTTGCCAGTCTCCAGAACTGTGGGAAGTAACATTTGTTGCTCAAGCCACCCAGCTTAAGGCATTTTGTTATAGGATCCTGAACTAAGACACTGTGAATGTGACCTTCTATGGCATTAGGGTCTTTGTAGATGTAATTAAGCTAAAAGTCTTGAGATGAGGATGTCATCCTGGGTTATTTGGGCAGACCTACCTCTAATGCTATATCAAATGCCATAAACTGGGTGGCTTAAATAAAATATGCACAAAGGGCAAGAGAGACAGAAGAAGAGGAGGTGATGTGACCATGGAGGTAGATGTTGGAGTGATGTGGCCACAAGACAGAATATCAAAAGGCACCAGAAGCCAGAAAAGGCGAAGAATGGATTCTCTCTTTGAGTCTCCAGAGAAGGTGTTTTGCTGCTCACACCTTGATTTTGGGCTTCTAGCTTCTAGAAGTTTGAGAGAACAAATTCTTGCTATCTTTAAAAATATATTTTTTTCATTTCCATAGGTTTTGGGGGAACAGCTGGTATCTGGTTACATAAGTTCTTTAGTGGTGATTTGTGAGATTTTGGTGCACCCATCACCAGAGCAATCCACTGAATCCAATTTGTAATCTTTTAGCCCTCACCCCCCTCCTGCCCTTTCCACCAAGTTCCCAATGTCTATTGTATCATTCTTATGCCTTTGCATCTTCATAGCTTAGTTCCTACTTATGAGTGAGAACATACGATGTTTGGTTTTCCATTCCTGAGTGACTTCATTTAGAGTAATAGTCTCCATTCCCACCCAGGTTGCTGTAAATGCCATTAATTTATTCCTTTTTATGGCTGAGTAGTATTCCATGGGGTGTGTGGAATATATATATCTCATAGTTTCTTTACCAACCTGTTGATTGATGGGCACTTGGGCTTTTTCCACAATCCACCCAGATTGTAGTAATTTGTTACAACAGCCACAGAAAAATAACACAAGAGGTGTATGCGTATTTTACGTTTTTTGGTTGTCATTCATTGTAATGACTGGAACAGACAATTGGTCAAAATCAATATTAGTAATGTGATTACCTTCCTAGAGTGTCACTGAGCTGGATGTTGGAGAACTAATTATAATTTCTGTTCCACAATGACTATTTTCACATTATCTTCAGCCATGATTTACTACAGGAATTTTATTTATTTTATTTATCCATGCCAGTGTCACACTTCCCTAATAAATGTGACACCTTTTGCATAGTGACTGTGTGGTATTAATGAAGCCAGTCTCCTCCTTACTCACCTGATGTATAAATCTAATGTTAATCAAATGCCTATTATTAGCCCAGCATTGGAACAATCATCAGCAATGCAGCAATGAGAAAATCCAACAGGCTCCTGGGTTGATTGAGTTCACCATTCAGCAGAAATAAAAATTGAAATTACATTCAATTCTCTGTATTTGTGATAGTTGTGTTCTGTAAAGTCACCATAAACACTGAATTAGCAAATTGTAAACTATTGCTCCTAGGGGAAATACAAGATTAGGTTTCTATGATGTCTGGTCACAACATTTTCATCAACCAGTCAATACATAATCTTGTTTTATGTATGTTTCTGTTTAAGAAAATCTTTCTGAGTAGATATTGTTGACTCATTCACACTGAACTCACGTCCAGCAGCACCATGACTCATGCCTGAGTAATGCTTCTCTAACAGTGATTTTCTCTGTGAGGCACATTGCAGTCTTTTTATACTAGGGACCCCAGACAACACTTGAGCTCTGTTCTTCGGGCCTTTTTAAACAGCAAAATCACCAACAAAAAGCACAGACACGCAAAACACATGGTACTCAATGGACCACAATAATTCCACTTGTTTAAAGTATGAGAGATGAAACAAGAAGGTAAGGCATGGTCTTGTTTCACTGTAGCTGGAAATGTGCACTTTGAGCAATTTACATTTTTTCCAGCTTTGTGTGTGTGTCTACTAATGACTGCAAAACTGCCGTATTGATTTCGAGGTTACAAAGTTTTAGTGAGCAGGCAAGTTCAGAAAGACAAAATTTATAAATAATGAAAATCAAGTATACTTGGAAAACAAACAGAATATTCATAAATCTCAGGTCTGTAAACTTTTATAATTACATATGGCTAACTCTCTAGACCATTATTCAACTCCATGCCTTCAAATGTTTGTTGTATTTGGTTATTTTCTAATGAACATATTGGGTGATAGCCATTGGACTGAAGCATTTTTTTTAAAGCATGGCTTTTTTTGAGTTTACTCCATGCACACTACTCTGAGTAGTTGCTACTCTCGTGCAAACAACTGTAAAAACAAAAACACAAAAATAAATAAAAGATGAAACTTAAGACGCATTGAGAAAGTTGCCCAAGCTTGAAAGTGGTTGCTCTGGAACTTGATCCCAGGCCAGACAAACACAAAGATTTATTAGCAAAGTTATAGAGAGGTCAATGGCCTCTGCTTTTCCAAGTTCTCTTCTCCCCTAGACTCAATTCTGCTTTTCCTTTTGGTTCTATCCCTTTGCTTTTCTTATCTCCTCCCATCCTCTCTGACCTCACTCTCATTTTCCTCCCTGGCCCCATCTCTATATGCTGAACGCCCACACATTGGAAGCCTCAGCTCAAAAGTCATTTTGTTCCTGAAATCTCACCAAGTTCCTTTAACTGAATTAACACCTCCTCTCCTTTTGCTTTCTATATGATTTGTTCACTTTTTTTTTTTTTCCTTTTGAGACAGAGTCTCACTCTGTCGCCCAGGCTGGAGTGCAGTGGCACAATCTCAGCTGACTGCAATCTCCGCTTCCCAGGTTCAAGCAATTCTCCTGCCTCAGCCTCCTGAGTAGCTGGGACTACAGGCATGTGCCACCATGCCCAGTTAATTTTTGTGTTTTTATTTTCAGTAGAGATGGGGTTTCACCATGTTGGCCAGGATGGTCTCAATCTCCTGACCTCGTGATCCAACCGCCTCGGCCTCCCAAAGTGCTGGGATTACAGGTATGATCCACTGTGCCCAGCCTTTTTTTTTTTTTTGAGTCTCGCTTTGTTGCTCATTGCATCCTCCGCCTCCTGGGCTCAAGTGATTTTCTTGCTCAGCCTACTGTGTAGCTGAGACCACAGGCACGTGCCACCACGCCCGGCTAAGTTTTGTATTTTCAGTAGGGATGGGCTTTCACCATGTTAATGAGGCTGGTTTCAAACTCCTGACCTCAAGTGATCTGTCCACTTCAAACTCCCAAAGTGCTGGGATTACAGGTGTGAGCCACTGCACCCAGCCTTATTAATTTTTTATATTGTTCTTCTGCTGTGGTGTGAACGTTTGTGTTCCTCCAAAATTTCTGTGTGAAAATCTTAACATCCAAGGTGATGGTGTTGGGAGGTGGAGCCTTTGAGAGATAATGAGGTCGTGAGGGTGGAGCCTCATGAATGGAATCAGTGCCCTTATAAAAGGGACCCCAGAGAGCTCCCTTGCCCCTTCCACTGTGTGAGGACACAGCAAGAAGGCACCGTCTACGAATCAGGAAGCAGGTTATCACCAGATAATTGCATCTGACACGCTTTGATCTTGGACTTCCAGCTCCCAGAACTGTGAGACATAAATGGCTGCTGCTGGTAAGCCTCGAGTCTATGGTGTTCTGTTACAGCAGCCCCAATGAAAGAAGACAACTTCCCAAACTCCCTTTGTTTCCATTACCTGTGTGTCTTTGTGTGCAGTAGCTTCATTTCCCTCCACAGATTGTAGTCCACGCAGGCAGTAACAGTGTTGTCTACATGTCTATAGCCTTGACATGCACAGTGATGTGTTCTAAGTCAATACATATGTATTGGATTGATTTAAATGTAATGTGATAAAGACAGAAATACATAAGATCGGCTGAAAAATACTTAACTCCAGGTTGCACATGTGTGAAATAATCTAATGTATGAGGAAAAAGAGTGTGATAATGCATCCTGTGAAGACACCAAGAAATGGCTGTTTTTCACCTGTGCAGAGACCAGGAAGCTGGCAAGAGTTTTAGGCACTTGTGGCAAGCTAATTGGGTTTGAATCCTGAATGCATGTTTTCTAACTGGGTGACCAGTGGCTAGTTGTACCAGTCACCTAGGCTGTAAAAGAAAATAACAATGGACAGTTATCAATACTGATGGTGCAGATTAAATAAAAATATGTAGATCTCAAACTCCCAAGACTCCCATCTACATTCAGAGGGCTTCACCCACACCGGCCAATGCAATTGTTAGTAATACATCCAAGACTTGCTTGCCTGGGGTCACATATCTTAAAGCCTTCCCTTTGAGAAAGCGTGTTCCCTCGACTTAAACTGCTAGGTAAAAATAAATGAACATGGTTTTTAAGAATGGATTTCTGGCCAGGCACGGTGGCTCATGCCTGTGATCCCAGCACTTTGGGAGGCTGAGGCGGGCGGATCACAAGTTCAGGAGATTGAGACCATCCTGGCTAACACGGTGAACCCACGTCTCTACTAAAAAGACAAAAAATTAGCCAGGCGTGGTGGCGGGTGCCTGTAGTCCCAGCTACTTGGGAGGCTGAGGCAGGAGAATGGCGTGAACCCAGGAGGCAGAGCTTGCAGTTAGCCAAGATCGTGCCACTGCACTCCAGCCTGGGCGACAGAGGGAGGCTCCGTCTCAAAAAACAAACAAACAAAAACAAAGAATGGATTTCTGCCAACGTCTCTTTAATAGAACATCCATGGTGACAGGTAAATGGGTAAATGAGATTCAGGCGTGGACTTCTCCTTGGCATAGCCTGTGATATCAATCAGTTGCAGTCTGCATCGTCTCTACTCTGATATAGGCACGTGGTTATTTTCTCTGCTTCTTGTTGAACCAGCAGGAGGGACTTGAAATCATTTAGCAAGCCATCTTGCAAGCGACTTTAGAGTAAAATGTATGCATTGATGTATGTCTACCATTACTCTGAGAGGAGGAAATAACCATTTTTTGGTACTGTATGTTTTAAAAATTGTGTGAAAATACACCTAACACAAAAGTTATCATCTTCACCATTTTTAAGTGTACCCTGAAGTAGTGTTAAATACATTCACGTTATTGTGCAACTGTCACCATCCATCTTCAGAACTCAGTTTCGTCTTGCAAAACTAAAACTTTCTACCCATAAGTGCCATTTGTTTTAAAATTAGTGCTTGGTGCACCCATCACCCAAGCAGTATACACTGTACCCAATTTGTGATCTTTTATCCCTCTCCCCCCGACCCTTTCCCCCAAGTCCCCAAAGTCCATTGCACACTCTTATGCCTTTGCATCCTCATAGCTTAGCTCCCACTTATGAGTGAGAACTTACAATGTTTGGTTTTCTATTCCTGAGTTACTTCACTTGGAATAATGATCTCCAATTTCATCCAGGTTGCTGCAAATGCCATTCTTTCACTTCTTTTTATGGCTGAATAGTATTCCATGGTATGTATATACCACAATTTCTTTATTCACTAATTGATTGATGGGCATTGGTTTCATATTTTTGCAATTGTGAATTGTGCTGCTATAAACATGTACCAAAACCTGGTTTCATATTTTTGCAATTGTGAATTGTGCTGCTATAAACATGTACCAAAATCTCACAAATCACCATGAAAGAACTTACTCATGTAACCAAACACCACCTGTTCCCCAAAAACCTACGGAAATAAAATGAATAATAAAGAAAATAAACTCTACAAAAAATAAATAAAAAAATTAGTGCTTGGTATTCAAAATGTGCAAAAATATTTTTTAAATACTTTTTATCTTTATTTTAATAGTTGGGGGGAGTACAGGTGGTCTTTGGTTACATGTTAAGTTCATTAGTGGTGATTTCTGAGATTTTGGTGCACCCACCAACCAAGCAGTGTACACTGTGCCCAATATGTAGTCTTTTATCCCTCACCCCACTCCCAGTCTCCCCACCTCCCTGAGTTCCCAAAGTCTATTATATCATTCTTATGCCTTTGAATCCTCAGAGCTTAGCTCCCACCTGTAAGTGAGAACATACAATGTTTGATTTTCCATTTTTGAGTTACCTCACTTAGAATAATGGCCTCCAGCTCCATCCAAGTTGCTGCAGAAGACATTATTTCATTCCCTTTTATGGCTGAGTAGTATTCCATGGTGTATATATACCACATTTTCTTATCTACTCATTGATTGATGGACACTTAGATTAGTTCCATATCTTGCAAAAGTATTTTTGATCCATGTTCAAAAAGAAACGTTTTATCCCTGGAAACTCAATCTGTACTCCTCATAGTAAAAATGTGGGCTGGGCACGGTGGCTCAGGTCTGTAATCCCAGCACTATGGGAGGCTGAGGCGGGCGGATCACAAGGTCAGGAGATCGAGACCATCCCGGCTAACACGGTGAAACCCCGTGTCTACTAAAAATACAAAAAAAATGAGCCGGGCGTGGTGGTGGGTGGCTGTAGTCCCAGCTGCTCGGGAGGCTGAGGCAGGAGAATGGCATGAACCAGGGAGGCGGAGCTTGCAGTGAGTGGAGATCGGGCCACTGCACTCCAGCCTGGGTGACAGAGTGAGACTCCATCTAAAAAAAAAAAAAAAAAAATGTGGGCATGTTCTTTCCACTAATAACATACTTACTCCCAAACACCACATACCCCTATATAGTTCTCTGTTCAATATGCCAGTCTTGCTAGTGTGGATCAATCAACAGACACCCAAAAACTAGAAGACAGCTTTGTCACCAGGCTCAAGGGGAGATCTGCATATGTATCTGCAGGCTAGGAGATAGAGACAGTTACTCATTAAAGTCTAATGCAAGGAGAGCATGATTTCTAGAGCAAAGGCGAGGTAGAGGAAGGAAGGGTAGAAGAAGGGGAAACACAGGGCTGGGCCTCAGCAATGAATCGTGTTCTCTTAGATGGCCTAAGCCTATACACTTCAGTGTGAAAATCTTTATTGACATTCTTCTGTCCTCCTAGCTGATAACCTTGCCATAACCTTTTCTCCTAATTTAGCAGAAGTTAAAAAAAATTCCCAACTACTCCCAACAATTACCTAAAATAGACACACCTCTCAGCCCTATTCAATAGAGGGGAAAAAATTAAATATTTGTTTAAGTTCTCCTATTTCATGGCATGTTGTCTCAGGGCAGTGGAAAATAGAGCCAATATTCTTGATGATCTATAAAAGATGCTGAGGTATCCAAACATATAATAGGTCAATAATTTTTTTTTTGTTTTGCAAAAAACCATAGAATTGGCCAGGTGTGGTGGCTCACACCTGTAATCCCAGCACTTTGGGAGGCCAAGTTGGGTGTATCACGAGGTCAGGAGATCGAGACCATCCTGGCTAACACAGTGAAACCCCGTCTCTACTTAAAAATACAAAAAATTAGCCGAGTGTGGTGGTGGGTGCCTGCAGTCCCAGCTACCAGGGAGGCTGAGGCAGAAGAATGGCATGAACCTGGGAGGTGGAGCTTGCAGTGAGCCAAGATCTTGCCACTGCATTCTAGCCTGGGCGACAGAGCAAGACTCCATCTCAAAAACAAACAAAAAACAACAACAACCGTAGAACTGTATTTTAAAAAACACTGAAGAAGCACATCATGTAGTTAAAGCAAGTTTTCAGTGTTTTATTAGAGTAATATTCTCTGGTCACTGTGATGTTAGATTATTGGCTCTCAAATACAGAAACATAAAAGTGATGTGAGATTGTAGAGGATTGTAAAGACATTGTAAGGGACATGAAAACACACAAATACACACATGCAGACACATACACGATCTCTGCCTTTTGAGAGTTTACAGGCTAGTTTAGGAGACAAAGACCCAGACACACAAAACGTTTACTTTTCTTTTCTTTTTTTTACTTTTTTATTTCCATAGGTTTTTGATGAACAGGTGGTATTTGGTTGCATGAGTAAGCTCTTCAGTGGTGATCTGTGAGATTTTGGTGCACCCATCACCTGAGCAGTACACACTGAACCCAATTTGTAGCCTTTTATCCCTCACCCCCTTCCCACCCTTTCCCCCTGAGTCCCCAAAGTCCATCATGTCATTCTTATACCTTTGCATATTCAATATATGTTTATTATATATAAATATACAATTATGTATATTTTATATTTTTATTGTATATATAAGATACATATAAAATATATATTTATTATACAATATAAATATAGAAATATTTATATTATATATTTTATTGTATAAAATGTGTTTTAGATCTATAAAATAAATATTTATATATATTTTTATATATAAAATAAACATGTTGGATATATATCACACTTATTTTTGTGTTATACATTTCATGATTATGTGTTGTTGTGATTTATCATGGGTTCTTTTCTATTTCCTAGGTGTCTTGGCTGGTTTGAGAAATAAAGGGAAAGAGTACGAGAGAGAGAAATTTTAAAGCTGGGTGTGCGGGGGAGACATCACACGTGGGCAGGTTCTGTGATGCTCCTGGAGCCTTAAAATCAGCAAGTTTTTATTTGCGATTTTCAAAAGGGGAGGGAGTGCATGAATAGGGTGTGGGTCACAGAGATCACATACTTCACAAAGTAATAAAATATCACAAAGCAAGTGGAGGCAGGGCGAGATCACAGGACCACAGGATGGGGCGAAATTAAAATTGCTAATGAAGTTTCAGGCACGCATTGCCATTGATAACATCTCATCAGGAAACAGGGTTTGAGAGCAGACAACCTGTCTGACCAAAATTTATTAGGCGGGAATTTCCTCGTCCTAATAAGCTTGGGAGTGCTACAGGAGACCAGGGCTTATTTCATCCCTTCGGCTTCAACCGTAAAAGGCGGCCACCCCCACAGGGGCCATTCACAGGCCTACCCTCAGGGGTGCATTCTCTTTCTCAGGGATGTTCCTTGCTGAGAAAAAGAATTCAGCGATATTTCTCCTATTTGCATTTGACACAAAAGAAATATGCCTCTGTTCTGTCCAGCTCACCAGCGGCCAGAAATCTTATCTCTCTTGTTCCCTGAACATTGCTGTTATCCTGTACTTTTTTTCAAGATGTCCAGATTTCATATTGTTCAAACACACATGCTCTACAAACAATTTGTGCAGTTAATGCAATCATCACAGGGTCCTGAGGCAACATATATCCTCCTCAGCCTACGAAGAAGATGACGGGATTAAGAGATTAAAATAAAGACAGGCACAGGAAATCACAAGGGTATTGATCGGGGAAGTGAGAAGTGTCCATGAAATCTTCACAATTTATGTTCAGAGATTGCAGTAAAGACAGGCATAAGAAATTATAAAAGTATTAATTTGGGGAACTAATAAATGTCCATGAAATCTTCACAATTTATGTTCTTCTGCTGCGGCTTCAGCCAGTCCCTCCGTTCGGGGTCCCTGACTCCCCACAACAACTGAACCCAATTTGTAGACTTTTATCCCTCACCCCCTTGCCACCCTTTCCCCCTGAGTCCCCAAAGTCCATTGTGTCATTCTTATGCCTTTGCATATCCAATATATGTTTATTATATGTAAATATATAATTATGTGTGTTTTATACTTTTATTGTATATATAAGATGCATATAAAAATATATTTTATTATATAATATAATATATATATAAGGCTTATCATCTTCTAAAGGATAGGAACTGCTGATAAGCCACCCCCCTTGTTTTAAAGCTAGAAAACCAATTTCTGAAATCTGAAATAATTTTGCAGTGTCACAGACAGATACAATTTTGCAATGTCACACAGCTTGGGACAAAGCAAGGCCCCCAGGTCTCCTCACTCTGTTTTGTCAGAGCACTGAAAGTGGAAACTTGAAATATTCAAGCTAACGCTCTCTCTCTCTTCCATGTTTTCTAATTTACCACTGCATTTATAACATGGGAAGCTAACCTCATATGATAGAATTACTCTCCATCCTCATATTTTTTCCCAATCCATATAAATAAGAAAGAGTCAGTCTAGAAGCTAGGATATTGAGATACAGTGAACAAAAGTCACTGGGGACTGTCCTATAAATTGGAGGCATCTGCAGCTGCTGGTAGAACATGCTTTGAAAACTCAGGAAAGACCCTTTTCACTACAAATAGCTCCACAAAGATTTTTTCATTCTCAGTATGAGAGTTTTCTTTAAGGATCTTATGCAGACAATGGATAAGGATCATACTGGCAGACAACGAGAGTTAAGTGAAATAATGTATGCGAAACATCGAAGGCTTAATAGATTTCCATTGACCTTGTCATTACTCATAAAATCTATTTGTGATTAGCATTTTTCCTCCTTAAACCAAAATTACTTACTGAAACTGCTGAGTAATGTTAAGAACATCTAAGGTTATATATTTCTTTAACTGAGCCAAAACTCACCAAAAAGCTCACCATTTTAAAGTGTACAATTCGGTTATGTTTAAGACCTTTGTAAGGTTGTACAACCATCATCTCTATTCAGTTCGAAACATTTTCACTTGATCTTAGCCAAAAGGCCTAGAAGCAATAGATCAAAACATTTTCATCACTCCAAATGGAAATCTGTCAAGCAGTTACACTTCATCCTGCTTCCCTGCAGCAGCCCCTCCCTGCAGGGAAAGCAACCAAAAATCTGCTTTCTGTCTCTGTGGATTTCTCTATCTGTACATTTCCTATAAACGAAATCATAGAGTAGGTGACCTTCTGTGTCTGGCTTCTTTCACCTACAGTATAATGTTCTGAAAGTTCATCTCTGTCATTGCATATATCATTACTTTATTTATCCTTTTAGCTGAATAATATCCTATTGTATGGGTGTACCACATTTTATTTATTTATTCTCACCAGCTGATGGACATTTTGATTGTTTCCACATTGTAGATTTTGTGAATCATGCTGCCATAAACATGCATGTACAAGTATTTGTTGAATACTTATTCGTTCTATTTTCAAGCCTGACTCATCTCCTGAATTCCAGAACTGTCATCCCAACATGTTTTATATTTTTCTTTGGCCTTCTTCTGCACTTGAATATAATTCAAACTCCTTGGATATCCAATGAGTTTCTGCATTTTCAGGCTTCTGCCCCCAAAATGCGGCTGCTCCTTGTGCCTGTAATCGGCCGACAGGTCAACCACTTTTCAAACTCTGGGTCTCTGCTTTTGCAGGTTCCTCTCCCTGGAATCATTTCAACTGGTCTTGTCATGTTTACCTGATTCTCAGCCTTCAAAGACTAGCTCAAATATCACCTTCTTAGAGACACCTTCCTATGGGACCCACATGGCAGGATAGTTTCTCTTCCTGATTCCTCCATTTATTTATTTTATAACTCCCATAACATCTGTGATTTTCTCATAGATTCTTTATTTACTGTCTGCCTCTCCTCAAAAGAGTTTTAGCTTCATGAAAGCAGAGATGTGGCTTTGCACCTTGCCTGGCACATAGTATATGTTCAAAAAATGCTAGTGAAATAAATAATTCTCTTATGGTTACCTTAACTTCAACACTTCCATGTTTAGACTCAATAGTTTCTCTCCAAAACTCATGTAGTTAATACCAATGGGCAGAAACCAACTGAACTGATTCCTGAAGAAATAGAGCACTCGTCAATTAGCTTTGGATGCATATGCTTGGGGTTTTGAGAGATGCAGATACAGCATCTCAGGTTGGACCCTGAATCATGAGGGTGCTTCTTGCATAATTTAGGAGGTCCAAAATGATGATGAAGATGAGGAAGGAAAAAGTAAAGAAAGAACAACATAAGAAGGACTGAGAAGCTCCTATAATTACCTAACAAGTCTGAGAAGATCAAATTTTAATATTTTTCCCAATGCAGTATGTTTTCCAATATAGCAGACACACAGAGTAGACTCTGCACAGTAGAACAAATCTTGACTTGGGCAGATGTACTAATTGGATCTGTTTATGTGATTTCTCTTCCTCCTCCTCCTCCTTCCTCCTCTTCCTCCTCCTCTTCTTCTTCTTCCTCCTCTTTCTCCCTCCTCCTCCTTCTTTCTTCAAGACAGGATCTTGCTCTGTCACCCAGGCTGAAGTGCAGTGGCACGATCATAGCTCACTGCACTGTTGACCTTCTGAACCAAAGCGATCCTCCCACCTCAGTCTCCGAAATAGAATGTATATCTTTTTTTTTTTCATTTTCATAAAAAAAAATAGAGATGAAGTCTCACTATGTTGCCCAAGCTGGTCTTGAACTCCTGGGCTCAAGCAATCCTTCCACCTCAGCCTCCCAAGTAGCTAGGACCACAGGCATGTGCCACCACACCTGGATAATTTTTTTTTTTTTTTTGTAGAGACCGGTCCTTGCTATGTTGCCCAAGCTGGTCTTGAACTCCTAGGTTCAAGGGATCCTCCCACCTCAGCTTCCAAAACTATCAGGATTAAAGGCATGAACCAAACCACTGTGCCTAGTCAATTTATGTGATTTTTATGTCTGTTTAGCATTGCAGAGTCCTGCAAACTGCAAGCAGATTAGTTCTATAAGAACAAAGACTCCTTGTCCTCATTTAAAATATCAGATTCTGTGGTAGCTTCAGGAGATGTGGGGCCTGTCTTCCTCACAGTTCCCTTCCCAACTTGTCTAAAAGCACAGCATTAAGGTAACAGGGTCTTTGCATCAGAGCTCTTTCCCTTTTAGGATGGAAATTCCTCTTTCGATGTAACAGCCAAGTTCATCTCTGTGCCGGAACTTAGGCTGTCAGAACACACCATATATTTTCTTCTTTTATTCACTGTGATGCTTTTGTACCAAACAGAGTCTGTTTCATGAAAACAAATGAATAAATTAAATAATCAGTTGAGTTGTCTTATTTTCCACCAAATAAACATGTAGATAGACTCTGTAGCCACAAACATTACCATAATACCTTCTGAGTAGTAAAGAAAGAGTGCGTGAACTGCCCCTTTTCAAACTTTTTACCCCCAGTCTCTGCAGTGCCAACATTTTGCAGAGACAACTTTCCTTTTACTAGGTCTTTCATTCGTGCCAGTAGCAGTGGGCTTATACTGGAAGCCCAGAGAGATCACATTTGTAATAGAACTGTTTGTGCTGAAAGAGAAATTATGCTTGTCACTTAGAGCTTGCTAGAGAAGCACAGTAAAATCCCCGAGAGGAATTACAGATCTAATAATGAGTTTACTCTTCCTGTCCCCATCTGTCTGGGGAATGGGGGGAGCTGACAATGTCAGCTGTGCCTACAGACATCCCTCGCACTGATAAATCTGCTTCCCCCTGAAGCTCTTTCCAACACAGCATGGCTTTAATTTATCACCCCTTTGGCTTTGCTCAGGGATCACTGAGTTCTGCCAGCTAGCATGATGTTAAATACATGCCAAGCTAATGTGTCCAGTTTTTCCAAGTGGCTTTAGAGAAGGGTCGTGGAGACAGGCAAGAAAACACACAAGGCGGCATTGTGCAAATTCAATGTCAACTCCTTACATCTGCCCCACATCCCTTTCTGATTCAAGGCCACTCAGCTGATTCCTGCAGAGACTTTCATTCCAAGGTGGCTTTCCACCTTCCAGTGGTACCTCTGTAGCTGCCCCGAATCGCTGCACCATGAAAAATCTCCTTAAATAAAACCAGCCTCTGAACGCACTCGACAAAGTCCTGCATGTTGAAGCCTGCAATCTGCAAAACTGCACCATCTTTCTAAAGCTGCCTGGTGCTTGCATTTTGAGAGGAGGATGAAGTTAATTAGTGGAGGTGGAAAATAAATATCACAGAGCAGCTGGACATGGGGGAGCTTGCAGCGTCAGCAATTCATGGACACTCACCCTGCTACCCAAACAGAAAAGGGACCCCTGGAGACTTGAACAGAAGGTTGAGTATTTATAAGAAATGCCTGTGTGGCACTCCGGGGCCACCGGTAAATATTTCAGAGGCTGGCGTATTTTCCATAACGGATGACTGTTTGGGTGGGCAGGAAGTGGAGTCGCTATGAGTAGTCAGAATAACATTCCAGGACTGTAAATGCTTAATGAGCGTGTGTGCGCATGCACAAACACACACACACACACACACACACACACACACACACACAGAGAGAGAGAGAGAGAAAGCGCCACCTTCCTCAAAGACAGGAAGTCCTTCATTGTTGAAGGAACCAAAATAAAATGACTTGTGGTTTTCCCCATATCCTCTTGCGTTGTAAGTAAAGAGTTTCTCCAAACCCTATTTATTCCCCATTCCTTGCAGAAAAATGCTGGTACATTTTTACCGCAGGAGGCACAGTCACCCCAGAGCCACACAGCAATGGATATTTAAGAATAAGGTAAGGTTGAGTATTTTTACTTTTATTTTTTATTTTTTTGAGACAGGGTCTCTCTCTGCTACCCAGGCTGAAGTGCAGTGGTGTGATCTTGGCTCACGGCATTGATCTCCTGGGCACGAGAAATCCTCCCACCTCAGGCTCCCAAGCAGCTGGGACTACAGGCATGTACCACTTGCCTGGCTAATTTTTTTTGGGTTTTGCCATGTTACCCTGGCTGCTCTCGAACTCCTGAACTCAAGCATTCCACTGGCCTCAGCCTCCCGAAGTGCTGGGATTACAGGCATGAGCCACCACACCTGGCCTCTTATTTGTAATTTTTACAGGTTTTTTTTTTTTTTTTAATAGATTTAGGGGATACCAGCACAGTTTTGTTACATGGAGAGATTGCAGAGTGCTGAAGTCCGGGCTTTTACTGTAACTATTACTCAAATAGTGTACATTGTATCCACTAGGTAATTTCTCATCCCTCACCTTCCTCCCCCTCTCCCTCCTTTCCCAGTCTCCAATGTCTGTTATTCCACTGTCTATGTCCATGTCTACACAGCATTTAGCTCCCACTTATAAGTGAGAACATGGGGTGTTTGTCTTCCTGTTTTTGAGTTGTTTCACTTAGGATAATGTCCTCCAGTTCTATCCATGTTGCTACAAAAGTCATGATTTCGTTCTTTTGTGGGGCTGTGTGATATTCCATGGTGATATGGTTTGGCTGTGTCCCCACACTAATCTCATCTTGAATTGCAGCTTTCATAATTCCCACATGTTGTGGGAGGGACCCAGTGGGAGACAATTGAATCATGGGGGTGGTCTCCCTCATAATGTTCATATGGTAGTGAATAAGTCTCACGAGATCTGATTTTTTTTTTAAATTATACTTTAAGTTCTAGGGTACATGTGCACAACATGCAGGTTTGATACATAGGTATACCTGTGCCATGCTGGTTTGCTGCACTCATCAACTCATCATTTACATTAGGTAGTTCTAATGCTATCCCTCCCCCAGACACCCACCCCCCAACAGGCCCCGGTGTGTGATGTTCCCCGCCCTGTGTCCAAGTGTTCTCATTATTCAATTCCCACCTATTAGTGAGAACATGTGGTGTCTGGTTTTCTGTCCTTGTGATAGTTTGCTGAGAATGATGGTTTCCAGCTTCATCCATGTCCCTGCAAAGGACATGAACTCATCCTTTTTTATGGCTGCATAGTATTCCATGGTATATATGTGCCACATTTCTTAATCCAGTCTATCACTGATGGACGTTTGGGTTGGTTCCAAGTCTTTGCTATTGTGAATAGTGCCACAATAAACATACCTGTGCATGTGTCTTTATAGTAGCATAATTTATAATCCTTTGGGTATATACCCAGTGATGGGATTGCTGGGTCAAATGGTATTTCTGGTTCTAGATCCTTGAGGAATCTCCACACTGTCTTCCACAATGGTTGAACTAATTTACACTCCCACCAACAGTGTAAAAGTGTTCGTATTTCTCCACATGCTCTCTAGCATCTGTTGTTTCCTGACTTTTTAATGATTACCAGTCTAACTGGCGTGAGATGACATCTCATTGTGGTTTTGATTTGCATTTCTCTGATGACCAGTGATGATGAGCATTTTTTCATGTGTCTGTTGGCTGCATAGATGTCTTCTTTTGAGAAGTGTCTGTTCATACCCTTTGCCCACTTTTTGATGGGGTTGTTTGTTTTTTTCTTGTAAATTTGTTTGAGTTCTTTGTAGATTCTGGATATTAGCCCTTTGTCAGATGGGTAGATTGCAAAAATTGTCTCCCATTCTGTAGGTTGCCTGTTCATTCGGATTGTAGTTTCTTTTGCCGTGCAGAAGCGCTTTAGTTTAATAAGATCCCATTTGTCTATTTTGGCTCTTGTTGCCATTGCTTTTGGTGTTTTAGTCATGAAGTCCTTGCCCATGCCTATGTCCTGAATGGTATTGCCTAGGTTTTCTTCTAGGGTGTTTATGGTTTTAGGTCTAACATTTAATCCAACTTGAATTAATTTTCTTATAAGGTGTAAGGAAGGGATCCAGTTTCAGCTTTCTACATATGGCTAGCCAGTTTTCCCAGCACCATTTATTAAATAGGGAATCCTTTCCCCGTTTCTTGTTTTTGTCAGGTTTGTCAAAGATCAGATAGTTGTAGATGTGTGGTGTTATTTCTGAGGCTTCTGTTCTGTACCATTGGTCTATATCTCAGTTTTGGTACCAATATCATGCTCTTTTGGTTACTGTAGCCTTGTAGTATAGTTTGAAGTCAGGTAGCATGGTGCCTCCAGTTTTGTGCTTTTTGCTTAGGATTGTGTGAACAATGCGGGTTTTTTTTTTTTTTTTTTTTTTTTTTAGTTCCATATGAACTTTAAAGTGGTTTTTTCCAATTCTGTGAAGAAAGTCATTGGTAGCTTGATGGAGATGGCATTGAATCTATAAATTACCTTGGGCAGTATGGCCATTTTCACGATATTGATTCTTCCTATCCAGGAGTATGGAATATTCTTCCATTTGTTTGTGTCCTCTTTTATTTCCTTGAGCAGTGGTTTGTAGTTCTCCTTGAAGAGATCCTTCACATCCCTTGTAAGTTGGATTCCTAGGTATTTTATTCTCTTTGTAGCAATTGTGAATGGGAGTTCACTCATGATTTAGCTCTCTGTTAAAGGTGTATAGGAATGCTTGTGATTTTTGCACAATTGATTTTGTATCCTGAGACTTTGGCAAAAACTGGAAGCATTCCCTCTGAAAACCAGCACAAGATAAGGATGCCCTCTCTCTTATTCAACATAGTGTTGAAAGTTCTGGTCAGGGCAATTAGGCAAGAGAAGGAAATAATGAGTATTGAATTAGGAAAAGAGGAAGTCAAATTGTCCCTGTTTGCAGATGATATGACTGTATATTTAGAAAACCCCATCGTCTCAGCCCAAAATCTCCTTAAGCTGATAAGCAACTTCAGCAAGATCTGATGGTTTTATAAGGGGTTTCCCCTTTCGCTTGGTTCTCATTCTCCCTTGCCTGCCGCCATGTAAGATGTCGCCTGCTCTTCTGCCATGATTGTGAGGCCTCCCCAGCCACATGGAACTGTGAGTCCATTAAAACTTCTTTCTTTTATAAATTACCCAGTCTTGGGTTTGTCTTTATCAGCAGCATGAGAGCAGATTAATACACATGGTGTGTATATATATCGCATTTTCTTTATCCATTCATGCACTGATGGACACGTAGGTTGATTCCATATCTTTGCTATTGTGAATAGTGCTACAATAAGCATATGGGTGCAGGTATCTTTTTGGTAGAATGATTTGTTTTCCTTTGGGTAGATATCCAGTAAGTGGGATTGCTGGATGAGTTGGTAGTTCTGATGAGCAGACTTTCTAAACCTAATAAAACCAAGTTTTTCCTGAGAAAGCAGTCCCATTGCTACAGATGCCAGGATTCCCCCCTTCCTGTGTACATGGCCCAGTTCTGGTCTTCTTTCCAAATATATGAGAGATGGAAAGCTTTTCTCCACCCACTCAGTGATGTCAAGAGTCAAATCCCTAGGTAAAATTAGCTGCCAGTGAACTGTGTTGATGAGCATTTTAGGAACCTCCAATGGTGCAGTGGCATCAGGAGCCTGCCAGATGGGGAATGAGAAGGTTTCTTCCCAGAAGAATTTCCAATCAGCTGGGTATTGACAGGCTAGAGCATTTAGTCCCATGGATGACTTGAGTTGCTTCATCCAAATAAATGTTGGAGAGAAGTTCACTCTCATCTGTTGTGTAGAAGATCACTCTCCACTTCCAAGTCTCTGGTTGTCATTAAAGACCCATCAAGTCTGCTGTGCACCTCAGAGCCAGATTCCAAAATGCCCTCAAGCCACCTTCAAGCTTTCTGCCCACAGCTCTGTAACCAATCTGGGGCACGTGTACCGTCCACACCCAGCAAGTGAAAATGCCAGTTAAATAGGCAGGCATCTGACTTCAATAGGCATGCATTCTCTTTCCACAGGGCAGATAGGGAATGCAATGGAATGAACGTTTAACTCACCTTCTCCTAATTTATATGTTTTGGAATCCCAATCTTTACTCTCATGGTGCTATGATCTGGACATCTGTGTCATCCAAATTTCATGTGTTGAAATGTTCACCTCTAAGGTGATGGTGTTAGGAGGTGGTGTCTTTGGGAGGTAATGAGGTCATGAGGGTGGAGCCTCATGAATGGGATGAGTGCCCTTATAAAAAGGGATCCAGAGAGTTCCCTTCCCACTTCTACCATGTGAGGGCACAGCAAGAACATAGTGCCGTCTACGAACCAGGATGGACCTAGCACCATTTATGAACCAGGAAGCCGGTCCTCACCAGACACTAAATCTGCCACAACTTGGTCTTGGACTTCCAGCCTCCAGAAATGGAAGGAATAAATTTATGTTGTTTATAAGCCACCCATTTTATGGTGTATTCATTATAGCAGCCTGTAAGGCTAAGACAGATGATATTTGAAGATGGGGACTTTGAAAAACAGGTCATGAGAATGGAGCCCTCATGATGGGATTAGTGCCCTTACAATTAGAGACATAACAGAGCTCGTTCCCCACCCTCTCTCACCACCATTTGCAGACACAGGAAGGTAGCCACCTGCAAACCAAAGGGAGAGTCCTTTCCAGACACTAGATCTGCTGGCACCCAGATCTTGGACTTCCAGCCTCCAGAACCATGAGAAGTTGATGATTGTTGCTTTAGCCACTCAGTGTATTCTATTTTATTATAGAATCCCAAGTGGACAAAGGCAGGGAGGAATATTATCCTGTTTCTCCAATGGTTGTCATTAAAGACCCATCAAGCTTGCTGTGTGTCTCATAGCTGGATTCCAAAATACCCTCAAGCTGTCTTCAAGTTTTCTGCCCACAGCTCTGTAGCCAATTTGGGGCATGTGTACCATCCACACCATTCCATGCCCTGGAAGTTGGCATGGAAAACAAAAATTGCGTAACCTCCCTCATACGTGAAATCTAAAAACGTCAAACTCATAGAAGTAGAGAGTAGAATGGTGGGTGTCAGAGGATGGGGGCATGTGGTGTATGTTGGTCAAAGGGTACAAAGTTTCAGTCAGACAGGAAGGATAAATTCTGGTGATCTATTGCACAACAAGATTAGTGTATTTGTTTGTTCTGACATTGCTATAAAGAACTATGTAAGACTGGGTAATTTATAAAGAAAAGAGGTGTAATTGGCTCATGGTGCTGCAGGCTGTACAGGAGGCATGGCTGGGGCGGCCTCGGGAAACATATAATCGTGGCAGAAGATGAAGGGGAAGCAAGCATGTCTTACCATGGTGATGGAGGAGAGAGAGGAGTTAACGGGGAAGTGCCACACACTTTTAAACCATCAGATCTCATGAGAACTCCCTCACAATCACAAGGGGAGCAAGAAGGAAGTCCACTCCCATGATTCAATCACCTCTCACCAGGCACCTCCTCCAACACTGGGGATTACAATTTGACATGATATTTGGGTGGAATCACAGAACCTAACCGTATCAGTGACTGTAGTTGATAATATATTGTATATTTTTTAATTGCTTTAAAAATTGGATTTCAAATGTTCTCACCATAGAGAAATGACAAATATGTGAAGTGATGATTATTTTAATTAGCCTGATTTGTTAATGCCACAATGTATAAATGTATAAAAAAATCATATTTTAACCCATAAATACATGTAATTATTATTTGTTAATTAAGAATAAAAATAAACTGAAAACTGAAAGTAGTAAGGGGAGTTCCCTCCATGAAGGATCAACGAGTACATGCCGTAGATTTAATTTTGACAGCAGGAAACAAGAAGGTTGCAACAGTCCTAGCATTGTGTGACAAATGGTTGCTGTTAACAATATGTTTATAATTTGCCTCAATAAGCTAGTACATAAGTTATAATCTATTAGGTAGGAGTATATTCATTCAGTGGCTCACTGCTATACTCATAAACAGCTTCATCCTACTTACCCAAGAAAGTTAGTTTTCATGAAGACTGCTCATCTGAATAAATTTGGTTGCAAATACTAATTATTGAAATTAATGGATACCTACTGTGGCTGTCTATTGTTCTAAGTATTCAACACATATTCAAGTGGATTTCATCAATGACTAAAGCAAGGCTCTATTAACCTATTTACAATCAAGAAGGCAGCCCACTGTGAGACTCACGATGGTGGCCCACTGAGAGACCTCTCCCCAGCCTCTGGTAACCATCATTCTACACTCTGTCTCCATGAGATCCATTTTTTTGAGTTCCTACACAGGAGTAAAAATCTGCACTGTCTTCCAGTGACCGGCTTACTTCACTTAACATCATGACCTCCAGTTTCATCCACGTTTGAACAGTTTTAATCAACATGAAATTCAAAAGAAAGCGAAACAGTGGAAACAGAGGACTGACTGCAGTCAATTGCCTTGATCAGAACCTGATCAAGGACTAGTCACCACTTTGGAAAACACCATCTATGGAAATCCTCCTGCTGCTATTTGAGTTGCCAACACAACACATCAGTGTTGGCAGTTCTGGTATCTATCTCAATGATTGTACCTACAGCAAACCTGTGGGTCTTTTGTCCCATCCCTGTCTTATCATTTACCTATTAAAATGCTATGGTGTTTTAAAATAAGAGTTTCTTTCTTGTTACATTTCTGTTTTACATTGCAGTTACAGCCTCAAGTATATGTTTGAAAATTATTTGTGCTCATTTTCAGTGGTTTTCATTACATTTTTGTAAAAGGAATGCTGTAAAACATTCACCATGGAAGAGAGTCTAACTCTGAGAAAATGATCCTTGGAGGCATTAACCTATTTACAACCAAGATGGCAGCCCACTGTGAGACCCACAAGACTCAAAGTGGGCTGCTATCTTTGTTGTAAATAGGTTAATGGAGCCTTGCTTTAGTCATTGATGAAACTCACTTGACTCTGATTTACAGGTGCATGTTGTTATTTGCGGCTTGCTGAATGGGGAGACACACAGAGGTTTAGAAAGTAGTCTGTGGACCACTACCTCTTTTTTGTATAGTTATCACTTGCCCAAGTTATATTCTGATACCATTCTTTCAATTTTCTTAGATCTTCTCTTTTGTTCTTTTTAAAATTTTATTATTATTATTATTATTTTAGAGACAGGATCTTGCTCTGTTCATCTGGCTGGAGAGCAGTGGTGCAATCATGGCTCACTATAGCCTCAAACTCCTGGGCCCAAGTCGTCCTCCTGCCTCAGCCTCCCAAGTAGCTGGGACTAGAGGCACATGCCATCAAACCCAGCTAAATTTTTTAGTTTTTTTTGTAGACACAAAGTTGCACTGTGTTACCCAGGCTAACCTCAAACTCCTGGCCCCAAGCAATCCTTCCACCTTAGCCTCCCAAAGTACTAGAATTTATAGGCATGAGCCACTGTGTTCAGTCTTAGATTTTCTTAAAGCTTGGAAATGTTTGATCTCTGTGTCTTATATTGTAATGTTTCAATTTTTTTAAGTCCCTGTGTGGATTTAATCTGCAACCCCACCATAATATGTTAAATCTTCACAGTGCCCTCATAAACTGGCTGCTCCTTCCTGAATTCCACCCATTTAGTCAGCTGAAACACAGAAAGCTTTGGTATATATAAAGAAAAAAAGGCAGGTCAGTCCCGGAATGACTCACAGTCTTGTTTGCTAATTAGATCATGATCTGAATGAGATTTGATGAGAGAGATAGCAGTCCTAACCAGTGGTTCTCAATGTCGAGGGAGCATTAGAAGCTTATGGAGGGCTTGTCAAAACACAGAATGCTGGGTCCCACTCCTTCTCATTTGGCGGGTCTAGGGAAGGATTCTATAATTTGCATTTCTAACAAATTTCCAGGTGATGAGGCTGGTCCAGGTACCACACTTTGAGAACCACTGGGAAGACTGAAGAAAGTAACATGGGAGTTTTTCTAAGACATTTTATTTGTAGCCAGTGAAGTAACATCTTATAGTCTTCTCCCTTTTGAAACTTTGTATGCAGACAAGTAGGACCTGAAAGACTTACCCAACAACAGCTGTCTTGGACTATGTGTTATAGGACCACAGAGTCTATATGCCCACTGTGCAGTAACAAACTAATACACTGAGACAGCAGGGTTTGCAGCAGAGAAAGAGCTTAATTTTTGCAGGACACTGAGTGAGAAAAATGGGAGAAGACCCTCAAATCTGTCTCCCTGTGGAATCCTGAGCTGTAGTTTTTAAAGGGATTGTAGAGGATAAGGAGCTGGAAAATTCGGGTCATTGACTGCTTTGGGTAAGGAGGATGAAGTCATCAGGATATGGAAACTGCATTCTTTGGTGTGTTAGCTTCTTGTGGTGTCCTTCAGACCAGCTGGCATCAGTAGTTTCATCAGTATGCAGGGCCTGAAAGAATATCTCAGAGGGAAAACTTGTTTCATAATGTTGAAGTTGTTATCTACAAAGTAGTTAAGGGAACTCTAATCAAAGGTCTATGTGATTCTAGGACAAGAGGCACCAAACAACTATGACGAAGCAGGTCAGGGAGTAAGCTGACCTCAGGATGAGTGTTGAGTGTGCTGTGAGCTTGGTTTATTTTCATTTCTCCCCCTTCTTTTTTCCCTGATAAATTTTATAAAGTTTGTAGGGATGATTTCACATGTGTGTTGATAGTTCAAGATGTAGCTCTGCCCTACTATGAAAAGTGCAGAAATCCTTCTCACAAAGATCATAGAATGAGTAAAGGTTTGGAAAAGTAGATTCAAGGGAAGTTATCTTTCAAGAATGAAACTAGGTGGTCAGCAAGACAAGACCATATAACAGGTCCAGATAACCACATGTGGGCTAAGGAACATGATATATTACCTGTTCTTGGTTCTTCTATCACCAGGACATAATTTAGGGACCAAGCTTTAGAAAATTTAGCACAAAAATTTAAGGAGGGAGGAAGGGAGTAATATATTAACAAATTGGAAACAAACTGAAATTTTATCTTTCAGAGAGATGTGCAGAAATGATGCATTCCAGGGTATAGACCAGATATGGCCAACAATTTGGGAGTGAGCTCATGAAGAGAACACATTAGTTAATTATGAGAAAATTGCTATCAATTGCACACAGAACGCTGAGCTAAAATGATGGTAACCTGTGTTTAAAATGTATAAAAATTAGTGTGCAGGCACTGATTTGAAGTATGCAAAATGAATCTTTTCTTCCCTACAACTTGGCCTGAGATCCCACCTTGCTTGATTTATGTTTCTCCCCTACCCGACCCCGGCTGGTTTCACCAACATTCCTACAGGTTTCTTGGGAGCTCTTCCTCTCAGGGTCTACTTCTGTGGAATCATACATAAATCACATGGATATAACAAGGCTTACAAATAGAATGAGAGGGAATCTATGTGTTTTTAAAAAGTATAATTGTATTTTTAATTCTTTTAAGGAATGAAATTTAAAACTGATGAAAATTGGGTTTTGCTTTAGCTTTTAAGACGGATGTATTGAATACTCAGATTCCTATTTTTCTCTGGGAATTTTACCCATGGGAGGCATCTAATGCTGGCCTTGCACCAGCAAGAACTGCATATTTATTTTAATTTTAGTCCAGGATCTGCAGAAGCACAAGCCTTGCCATGGTGCTTCCTCAAAGGATGTCAACTGAATAAACAAAACAGTTTGACTCAACATTGCACCTTTCCACTGTACAAAGCATTTTTCACTCCACCGTGGCTCCAATAGCAGGAGAAAGAACTAATACTCAATTCAAGAACCTTGCTCTTTCTTTTGTCCACCCACATGGCCCATTGATGGAGGAAGCCAGGCACCCAAAGTTCTGCTTATACAGAAGGAACAGACAAAGAAGTTTTAGAGACCTAAAGAGAAGAGTCTTCATACCCATACTTCTTAGAAAATAATTAATGTTTCCCTTTTGTCTCAGCAAAGAAGATGACATTATACTTTTTTTTTTAAGAAAGGGAATATTTTAGATTTAACAAAATTTAGTTTTTCATAGTTTAGCTTGATTGGTACATATTTTTTAATAGACTTTATTTTCTAGAGCAGTTTTAAGCTCATAGCAAAACTGAACACAAGGTACAAAGAGTTCCCCAGAACCCCTGTCCCTATAAATGTATAGCCTTCCTCAACATCAATTTATCAACAATGGAATATTATTCAGTGCTAAAAAGAAATGAACTCCTGAGCCATGAAAAGTTATGTATCTTTGTTGTACCAATATCTGTATCTATCTTGAAACACATAAAACATATAAAACATATCTAGAAATATATTGAAGTTATATGTATAATATTAGAATGGAATATATATTGGAATGAAATATTTTCTATATATTTATATATAAATATATAAAATATATGTATATAAATTTTTATATAAATATATATTTATATATAATATATAAATTTATATAAAATAAATATTATACATAACGTATATTTATATATTTTACATAATATATTTACATATTAAATATGAATATCATATATAATATAAATATATATATAACCTATATTTGCCTAATGGAATACACGAATATACGTTTAAAAAGTTTGTTATGAGTATCTGCTATGGTTTGAATGTGTCTCCTAAAAAGCATATGTTGTAAACTTAATTCTCAATGCAACAGTGTTGGGAGGTGGGGACTTTTGGGAGGTGTTTAGGTGATGAGAAGGCCACTCTCATGAATGGATTATAAAAGCCTTTGAGGTTGTGAGTTTGATCTCTTGTTCTCTCTCACCATGTGATGCCTTCTCCATGGGAGGAGACAGCAAGAAGGCCCTCACCAGATGCAACCCCTTGATTTTAGACTTCCCAGCCTCCAGAACCATGACTGAAATAAATTTCTGCTCATTTTCAATTATCCAGTCTATGATATTCTTTTATATCAGCACAGAACGGACTAAAATGTTATCTCTTGGTTGACATACCCCTTAATCATGGTTCTCATCTTTTCCAGCCAGGCAAAATGACACTTTCAGCCATGAAGAAATGTTCCCTATCTTTCCATCTTCTCAATTCAAGGACCTCGCTTTTCCTGCTAATTATTCTAGCAGATTTTCAATGCCCTCTCAGCAAAAGCAATACATTTTCTGGCCCTATATTTTGCAGAAATCACCTCATAAATTATTCAATGCACAATTAAACAAAAACTTTATTTCTGCATTGCTCAATATATATATATATGTATATATTGAGCCAGTTAAAATTGTGCATTCAGAGTACATTGTCTGGAAGGTCATCCATGTTGTTGCTTTTCATTATGACTGACATGCAGGAACCACACCAGAAATCCTAAAGGTGATAATAATTATCATTCACTATGGAATAAACCTAAAACATTGTTGAGATTTGTTGTTTACAGGCAAGAGTGCAAAACTCAGCTTCACCTCTTCCTAGAAGTGCCACCTAAAACTAGTTCCCTTCTCTCCCTCAACTTGGGCTTGGGGCCATGTAGTGCATACACACCTCTGGGGTTTTCTGAAAGACTGTAGACTTCAGTGCAAAATGCCCAGCCCAGTGCCTAGCTCAAGATACTCAGTCAAGAGTCATTAATATTCTAAGTAATGTTAAGGAAAATATCAGAAAATACACACTAAAATATGGTTAAGGAAAATTCCAGAATGGAGCCACTTTATTTGACCCAACAGAGACATGACATGTTTAGAAGTCTTCTGTTTGCATGAACTATTGGGAAAGCAGCTACAAGTTGATGTCGGATCCTGTTTAAATGCTGAAGTACATATACTAATTCTCCTGTTTCTGTGTCAGACTCTCTGCAGGAGGATCAAGGAGTAATAAAAAGAGCAGAATATCTGCAGCTGCCAAGACCTCAGTTCTAATTCTAGATTTGCAGCCCATGGCTGCACAATAGGCACAAGAATGAACCAATATCACCACCAAGGAAAGTGGCACAGCTGAGCTGTACCCACATCTGACTCCAAGGGACCAACTTTTGACAGCTATTCACATCATCTGCTTTCTGTGAGTCCCAATTCGCACACGGAAAACGGACAAATACTATCTGCTTCATGAGGCATTCCTGGGAACCTAGAGGAAGCACTAGTCAATATCATTCACTTAGCATACTGGAGTTATCTTTCCATTTTCTTAATTCAAGAACGCTTGCTCTTTTTGCCAATTATCTTAGTAGTTTTTCAATGATCTCTCTGCAAAAGCAATATATTTTGTAGCTTTATCTTTTGCAGAAATCACCTTATAAATTGTTTGATGTACAATTAAACAAAAAACTTTATTTCTGCATTGCTCAAAGAATATATATTTCATTTGTTATAAAATATTATAGCATTCAGGTAAGTCTCATACATTGATTGATTGATTGATTGATTGATTGATTGTTACTTACTTTTTCTCTCCAACTTCTATTTTATGTTCAGAGAGTTCGTGTACAGGTTTGTTAAATAGATAAATTGCACGTCACAGGGATTTGGTGTACAGATTATTTCATCATCCAGGTAATAAGTATAGTATCCCATAGGTAGTTTTTTGATCCCCACCCTCCACCCTCAAGTAGGAGTTGGTGTATATTGTTCCCACCTTTGTGTCCATGTGTACTCAATGCTTAGCTCTCACTTATAAGTGAGAACATGTGGTATTTTGTTTCCTGTTCCATTCCTGTGTTAATTCGCTTAGAATAATGGCTTCCAGCTCCATCCATGTAGCCGCAAAGAACACAATCGCATTCTTTTTATGGCTTGATAGTGTTCCATGTTGTATATGCACCCACATTTTCTTTCTTCAGTCTGCTCTTAATAGGCATCTAAGTTGATTCCTTATCTTTGCTATTGTGAATAGTGCTGCAACGAACATACACGTGCATGTGCCTTTATGGTAGAACAACGTTTATTCCTTTGAGCATATACTGAGTAATGGGGATTGATGGGTCGAATGGTAGTTCTGTTTTCATTTTTTGAGAAATCTCCAAACTGCTTTCCACAGTAGCTGAGCTAATTTACATTTCCACTTACCATGTATAAGTGTTCCCTTTTCTCTGCAATCTTGGGAGCATCTGTTGTTTTTGACTTTTTAATCATAGCCATTCTGGTGTGAGATGGAATTCCATTGTGATTTTAATTTGCATTTCTCTGATCATTAGTAATATGAAGTATTTTTTCATGTTTGTTGGCTATGTGTATGTCTTTGTTTTAGATGTGTCTGTCCATATCCTTTGCCCATTCTTTCTTTTTTTTCTCTTTTTTTTGGAAATAGTATCTTGCTCTGTTACCCATTCTGGAGTGCAGAAGCATGATCTTAGCTCACTGCAACCTCTACCTCCTGGATTCAAGCAATTCTCCTGCCTTAGCCTCCCATGTAGCTGGGACTACAGGCATGTGTCACCACACTTGGCTAATTTTTGTATTTTTAATAGAGACAGGTCTCGCCATGTTAGCCAGGCTGGTCTCAAACTGCTGGCCTCAAGTGATCTGCCTGCCTCAGTCTCTCAAAGTGCTGGGATTACAGGTGTGAGCCACTGTGCCTGGCTGTTTGCCCATTTTTTAATGTGGTTGTCGAACATTTCTTTGACATCAACACTGTACACTGCAACAATATCAGTAAGTGTTTATATATATTATTTTGATTATTTTTTGCCTTAATAATGCTCTCTTATCACTTCCATCATAGGATTCCCTTCTGTCTGTCTGAATGTTTTCTTATCCAGGCTTCATCTGGTCATGTGTTGTTGCATGACTTTTGTTAAATCTTTTAGTATCCTTGGTCTACGTGGCTTCTGTCATTACACATCTTCTAATAAAATGAGAAAATTATAATGAAGGGTTTTTCAAATCTTACGGCAGTACTTCTTGTTCTGCCTGACCTTCCTTTGTGCTCCCATGGTTACAGTTACCGAAAAATAAAATAAAAAATCTGATGGACTGCAACTGCATACAAGTATATAATTCATCTCGACCTCTTACTTTACTAGTGCACTTACTAGAGATTTCAGCTCCAACGTGATTCATTCTATAGGCATGTGGAAAGAGCTTTAAAGAGATTTGGGAGAAGTGCAAGCTTTTGTGGGCTCCACCCTTAACACTGAAGCCATGCACCAAGCCCGAACGGGTCCAGCTTGCTTTATTTATCCTGGCAAATTAACTGGCAGTGGGCAGTTGTTTTGTGGGCATAAGGGCTGCACCAAGATCAATTAAACCTTTCAACTAATGAGAATTTCCTTCATCTCATTGAACATATACCATTCGTGATGATGAAAACTGAACACATTGAGTCTCCCCTCTCTTGAAAAGCAAACGTGATTTTTTTTAACCCTTCTTAATTTTTCTCGTGCTAATTTTGTGGCTCACAGCGGAAGAAGCAGAGCCTGAGTCATGTCCATGGACTCAGTAAAAGCTGCACCCTGAGGTTGTCTCCATACCTCTATGAGTCTTTGTTGTGAATACCTGCAGGGAGCCATTATTTCTGGGCTTTCCTTCCAGTGGGCTGCGGTGCCCCCAATTCCTGCTGGATGACCCCATGGGCCATGAATCACAGTGGGGTCTCAGCAGTAAAGGGTGCAGTTTTGCAGGCCAGCTGGGACTGTTCTCTGGCCTGTGGTTCTCTAAGTTGATTTGAGTGCACTTTTTGACAAAGGCAGATTTTCTTGTTTGAAGATGCATTGCCTCAGTTTGGGCTAATAAAGGAAGGTTTTACAGGAAGCTAATAAACCTTTCAGCAACTGCAACCAGCGCACACTTGGGGTTATAATAACTGGATCTCAAAACCCAAATAAAAATTCCCAGTGTACTTCCTTCAACACTTTGCTCTGTGTCTCCAAATCCTTTTTGTACCTGGCTACACTTTTATTTTTGTCCTCATACTCTAAGCTTTCTTCTCTTTGTGTCTTTGGCTTCGAACATACTAATAAATATTGAACAGTCAAGGAAACTGAACTTTAAAATAATGGAAAAGAAAAATCATTTTAATGTGATTGTTTCTGAATCTGGTGATATTGAATGGATATCTGTCTTTGTTATTTTTAATTGTTTGCATGATACCCTCAATTCATTATCTAGAAAAACAGTCCCCCTTTCAACATCCCCACCCTGGTTGAATGAGACCTGTTACTCATAGTCACTCAGGTTCAAATATTTTTTGAAACTTATATTTCCTCTCTTACAAGCAGACAATCACCAAATTCTAAGAAGCTCTCTTATATTTTGCAACTATTTTTCCCAATTTCTATTTTCTCTAGAACCACTTTATATCAAACTTTTATTAATCCTTGTCTAAATCATGACAATCACCTCCTAACTAATTTTGACCAGGTGATCAATTAATTTTGCATAATGGAAATCAATCCAACTCAATCCCCTATTAATTTTCGTGAAATTTCTCACTGATCTGACAAGCACCGCCTAACTAATTTTTATGAGGAAGCCAATTAATTTTGTCTAATGCAAATCAATCAAAGTCGCCATGCTTAGTTAATGTTATTTAATGTTGTTTAAATTCCTTACTGATTACATATTCCAAAGTATCTTGCTAAACCAAACAAAAACCCCACAACTGTTCCATATTGACTATCCAATTAATTCCAATATGGAACATGCTTTAAAATGCAGTACAGGGGCTGGGAATAGTGGCTGACAGCCATAATGCCAGCACTTTGGGAAACGAAGTTGGGATTATCTCTTGAGGTTAGGAGTTTGAGACCAGTCTGGGCAACATAGTAAAATCCTGTCTCTACAAAAAATTTAAAAAGTTAGCCAAGCATGGTAGTGTGCACCTGTATTCCCAACTACTTGAGAGGCTGAGATTGGAGGATCATTAGAACCAAGGAGGTCAAGCATGCAGTGAGCTATGATCACACCACTGCACTCCAGTCTGAGTGAGAGCGAGAGCCTGTCTCTAAAAATAAATAAGTAAAATAAAAAAGTAAATAAAATGCAGCACATCATGTCCAGCATTTTCTTCTACCCCAAACCCCATACAACCCATCTTTAAGCCAAACTGAACCACTCATTCTTTCCCAAAATCACCCTAAAGAACCACATCCCTGGGTCTGGCTCAAGCTGACAATTCCCTTCTAAAGGGGCTTGTACAAATCAAAGTCATCCTTGAGTGACTTTTCTTCTAAGACCCCGTTTCTAACCCAAATTTATTCCCTTTATAGTTCCCTCATCTACCTCTGCTAATGAGCGTATAGGAGGTCATCTAGCCTGTCAACACTCACTGGGGCGTCTGTCTCATTTCTTCCACCAGATGGCAAATCATGTTCAATGGTAGGTATTCACCCAATATGGAAAAGTGTAAATGACTGAAACTAAAATATATGGAACAACATTGAATTATCACATCCCTTTTTGTTCAAACTGTCATGCAAGGCCAACTATACTTGGAATTCTGTCGCTAAGAACTAAAGTTTGAGTTCAATTAAAAACAACTCATTCATAAACATGTTGTTCTGATATTTCATCAGCTATCTTAACAGCAAATACAATAGAAAAATGGTGCTTCTATTGCATAAAGGGAACATGAATAATGCTTGGTAAAGTAAACCCTGTTGGTACCTTGGGTTATTGACAAACTGAAAGCAAAAAAGGCAGTCATGGAGGGGGGAAAATTCCAAGAACCTACTTAAATATGTATGTAGAATTAATTTGGGTGGGAAGTTAGAGAATATGAAGTACTCCGAGTTATATTTTTATTTCATTTCTTTTCAAACCATGTGAAATTCATTAGTTTTTTTTTTTAACTTTTATTTTAGGTTTGAGGGTACTTGTGAAGGTTTGTTGCAATGGTAAACTTGTGTCACAGGGGCATGTTGTGCAGATTATTTCATTACTCACATATTAAACCCAGTACCCAAGAGTTATCTTTTCTGCTCCTCTCCCTCCCCCCCTCCCTCCCTCCCTCCCTCTCTCATCTCCTTCCTCCCACCCTCCCCCCTCAAGTAGACCCCAGTGTCTGTTGTTTCCTTCTTTGTGTTCATAATTTCTTATCATTTACCTCCCACTTATAAGTGAGAACATGCAGTATTTGGTTTTCTGTTCCTGTGTTAGTTTGCTAAGGATAATAGCCTCCAGTTCCATCCATGTTCCTGCAAAAGACATGATCTCATTCTTTTTTATGGCTGCATAGTAAGCAGAAATTCCCTTTGACCCAGAATCCCATTACTGGGTATATACCCAGAGGAATATAAATCATTCTTCCATAAAGACACATGCACGTGAATGTTCATTGTAGCACTATTTACAATAGCAAAGTCATGGAATCAACCTAAATGCCTATCAATGACAGATTGGATAAAGCAAATGTGGTCCACATACACAATGGAATTCATTCTTTTTATTTTCTGGGGAGCAGTCTGCCACACAGAGAGAATTATGTATCTGAACACCAAACAGCAAAACTTGGTGGTCACTTTATTTGTGAGAAAGCAAACCTGGGAAGTCTTGAAATGGCAAACCCTTCAGAAGAGATGGCAGAGACTCTCCTGCATATTCTACTCTCAATGCTCTATCTTGTTCTTTCCATCTTAGATCTCCCTCCTGCCAGTCAATCCTGAGGCCTGGACGTACCCACAGAAGTGAGTTCTATTGATTGTGGTAAGCTATTAAAATAAAATATGCTTTCCTTGAATGTGATGCAGGTAAATCCAGTCAGGAAACAACTGTTTATGTATTTATGAGATAGACCAAGAGTCCTGCAAAGTGGCATGGTCAAAGTCGACACGTCATTTCCTAGGGGAAATCTTGCATCAGATTTCACCACACATCTGTTTTATAAACTCTGACAGCATCTGACTTTTATAGTACTGATCATAACTGCATTATCAATTGGTTATTGGCATAATTATTCATTGAAACTTTGCCTTAATTACTGAAATTTTTATTAAACTCTTTTTACCTTGTTTGGCATATAGAATATGCCCCTTATCAAATAAAGGCATGGATGAGATTATCTATATAATAGGTGATGTACTAAGCAAACCAGCTCTCAAAATACACACACACTTATTAATGGTGTTTGCCAATTCCCATGGTGTAAATTCTCCCACTATGTTCATTTCGAGCTACAAATGGTTGGACAGATGGCTCACACAATTCCTGGATGTTTCATGGTTAGCTCCGAAAGTCAGAATGAGCCCATTCCAGAGCACTGCTCATGCATAAAGGTGTGAGGATGCCCTTGCTCAATTTCAACAACCTTTCTCAAAAACAGAGTACACTTAGTAATCTAGACTTGGGAAGATTCTTCTTAAAGGCGATGAACATTTTCTTTTGGCTACAGGTTGCACATTTTCTTCAACACAGAAGTCCTTGTTGTTTTATTTTTTAGACAATCTGCTAAAATCAGAACCAGAGTTCTGAGCATTACCTACAAAAGACTGTCCTAGGGACATTTTTCTTCTCTAAGAATCAGAAACATTGCCAACCACAACTTTGGAAAGTGGCCAGTAGAATAAAACAAGAAAAAGAAGCCAGAGATATAACTATGGGAAGAGAGGGAAAGCTATATTTTTTCACAGGCAATATGACCAATTAAGTAGTTCAGCCGAAAAAGATGCAAATAAACAAGACCTTCCCAAGAAAGTTTAGCAAAAGCGTTCAAGGCTTCTACAAAGATGCTGAAAACCTGGAAACATATATGTCCTTGCATGGGAAAACACAATGTTATAAAGAATACATACGAAAAATTTGATTCATCTTTTAGAAGAAATCCAATTAAAATCTCAATGATTTTTGGTGATAAATATTTAGTAAATGAAATTTATAGACAAAAATTAGTGTGAACACATATAACAATATGGAAAACATAAGAAAGCATGGGTTTTCACACTAAAATATGTTGTAAGACACCCTACAATAAAGCAGAAAACAGAAACTCACATGGGTATTTAATGTGAGTGACATTTATGGTCACTGAGGAAATAATAAATTACTTACTACATGGTGTGATATGGTTTGGCTGTGTCCCCACCTAAATCTCATCTTGAATTGCAGTTCCCATAATCCCCACATATCATGGGAAGGACCCAGTGGCAGGTAACTGAATCATTGAGGGTGATAGTCTTATAAGGAGTTTTTCCCCCTTTGCTCAGCTCTCATTGTCTCTCCTCCCGCCCTGTGAAGATGTGCCTTCCACCATGATTGTAAGTTTCCTGAGACCTTCCCAGCCATGCAGAACTGTGAGTCAATTAAACCTCTTTTCTTTATAAATTATCCAGTCTTGGGTATTTCTTCATAGCAGCATGAGAACAAATTAATACATGATGTTAGAATAATTGGTTTAATATTCAGGTAAAACAAAGTTAGATCTTGATTTCACACCATATACTCCAGTGAGTTCCAAATGCTTTCAGTTTATATACATAATATATAATACATTATATATATATATATATATATTTTAGAAGCAAGGTCTTGCTTTACCACCCATGCTAGAGTGCAGTGGCACAATCATAACTCAATGCAGCCTCCAGCTTCCGGACTCAAGCAATCCTCTTCCTCTGTTTCCCAAGTAGCAGGGACTACAGGCATGCGCCACCACACCCATCTAATTTCTAAAAAAAGTTTTTGTAGAGATGGTTTCACTGCATTGTCCAGGCTGGTCTGAACTCTTGGCCTTAAGCAATCCTCCCACCTTAGCCTCCCAAACTGCTAGGAGTACAGGTGTGAGCCATTGCACCTGACCAAATTCCAATATTTAAAGATGAAAAATATTATAAAAGTATGTGAGCAATATCTCATGTCAGAAAGAAGAGTTACTTTCTAAACACAAAGAAGAGTGAATAACAAAGGAAAAAAACTGAAAAATACAACTACAAACAATTTAACACTACTGTACCTTCCAAAAATGCAGTTCCATAAACAAAATAGAAAAATGATAACTGTGAACAAAGTATTTGTTATATTTAGAACAATATTAATGCCTTCTTATGTATTTGCTGTATTTAAGGCTTGCTATGTAGATTAATTCTTACTGCTCAGCAAACTAAGGCTGAACAGCTCAGTATATAGAGGATACAAAATTACAGCTAGAAAGGAAGAATAAGTTCTAGTGTTCTACATCCCTGTAGGATGACTATAGTAATACAAATATATTCTATAGTTTCCAATAGCTAGAAAGAGGGAACTGAACGTTCCCCACACAAAGAAATGATATGTGTTTGAGATGATGAATATGCTAATTACCCTAATCTGATCAGTATTCATCATATGCATCAAAACCTCACTATGTACCCCCTACATTATCCTATGTCAGTTAAAAACTTTTAAAAAGAAATGTAAGGACAAAACAAGAAATAAAACTCTTCCAAGAGATGGCCAAATTAGGTTGTTTGGCAAAGAAGAAGGGGATTGGGAGGAGGAGGAGCAAAAAGAAAGGGAGAGAAGAAAAGAAGAAGAAAGGAAGAAGAATGAGGAGGAGGAAGAGGAGGAGGTCATCGAGACAGGTGACTTTACAAAAGGTGGGGTCTGTCTCAGTGCTGGTGTGCATAAAATAAGTTGAGGCAAATTAGGGATGTTGATGGCTCAACTCAGCATAGTGATTGGAATTTGGGGGTTTACTCCTACCATTTGGGGGAATGAGAGGTTGGAGTAAGATTGCATCTAAAGATTCAATCTAAGATTTCATCTTATAATAAAAGTAAGGAGATAGAGTGAAGTCTACAGAGACACAAGCTAGAACAGCAGTACTCAATCTTGGCTGAACATTAGAATCACCAGGGAGTTTGCACAAATACCAACACCCAAACAAAAAATAACCAAGATCTCTTTTTAAGTTATTATTTGTGCTACTGCAAGAAGAGGAGGAGGAGGAGGAGAAAGAAGGAGGAGAATGAGGAGAGTGAAGAGGATAGAGAAGAGGAGAGGGAGGAGACAGGAAGAGCATACCGCTTTGTGGCTATCAAATTACGAGTTGTTAAAATGATAGTAATTATTGGGAAGCGTGGAGGTAAAATGTACACTCTCATAGGCTGTCACGGAGACAATACAAATTGGAAAAATCTCTTTGAAAGGCATTTTGGAAATGTTTTGCAAGAGTCTTAAATATGCTCATACACTTCACTGTGGCCATTCCATATCTCAGAATTTCAGAGACTATGGGGATTGTTTGCAGAGGTGGGCAAAGTTGTGAAACAGTCTAAGTGTCCCCCAAGGTAGGATTAAATACTTAATGACATATCTATACATCCGTAGGATGGGGCTGACTAATGTTGAGCTATGCAAATCACATATTGGGGTTTTGGGAGGCGGAGGTGAACTTTAAACCACATGATCTGATTTATAATCCAAACTGCAATTACATAGTGTGCATGCACACTAACCAAAATCTGGACTTGTTCAGAATATTTATCTTTGAGGAATGAGATTGCAAATAATTTTTATTTTTTCATTATCTTCTATTCTAATATATATTACATTATACAGAATATCATATTCTAATATATTTCTATGTCTTGTTATTTATAACAGTTACACTATGAAATAAAGGCTTTTCACAAAGTCAGAGGTTAGTTCCAGCTATGTGTGTGAAAATGCTGGAAACTTGTTTTTCCTCTCCAAACAGGGACCGATTCTCCTCCTTAAATGCCCTTAAAAGAGGTTTTTTTTTCAATTTATATTGTCACTATGCCAGCCTATGAGAGTGCACATTTTACCTCCACGCTTCCCAAGAATTGCTATCATTTTAACAACTAATTTGATAGTCACAAAGGGATATACTCTTCCTGTCTCCTCCCTCTCCTCTCCTCTTCCCTTTCCTTTTCCCTCCCCTTCTCCTCCTCTTTCTCCTCCTCCTCCTTCTCTTCTTCCTCCTTTTCCTCCTTCTCTCCTCCTCCTCCTTCTTTCTCCTTCTCCTTCTCCTCCTACTATTCCTCTTCCTTTCCTCCTCTTCCTCCTCCTCCTACTTCCCCTTGTCCTCCAGCCACCTGGCTGCAGGGTGGGTTTTTGTGCCTGCTCTTGTTTCAGCAAGGAGGACATCAAGACAGATTATCTTTCTCTGTTTAAGAATGTATTAAATTCAGTATTTTCTGTAGCAAAATATCAGTGGTTTTTTTTTCTATTAGTTTAAATCCTTGCCTAATAAAAGTCTCACTTTTCCAGAATCAACACTAAAAAAATAAAACTGCAGTGGGTTTTAATCCAGTCATCTGAAAATCATTTTTTATCTCTTCCTTTAAGTACTTACTTAAAATGAACCTCAATCTCCTACCATCATCTAGAAAGTAAGATAGAAAATGTTTATACACATAAGCTATTTTTATAATGATTCAAAGCCAAATCTTGAGGAAAAACTGTAAACTTCAACCCCTCAGCCAAGCCCAGAAAATGTGTGATTGCATTATGTTGACATATTTCACAAAAGCTTATATAACATAAAATAATGAAAAAAGACTGTGTGAGCCTCCTGTTATACATGGAAACTCTTAGATTTTTTGTTTGCTTGTTTTTTTCTTATTGTCTTAAAATTCATGTTGCTGGACATTAATGAAAAATAGCTTTGCTTTTTTTCTTCCAAAAGCCACATGTCCATATTTCTTTCTCACAACAGAAAGTTGAAGCTAGATTCCACTAACAATGCTTCCCTATTCCCCAACCTCTTTATGGTTTTTTTAAAACATAAAATATACTTGTTTAGAAATCTCTTAGATGATAAAGAGGGCTAAGAGTCTTAAGATTGTGAATGGGGACTTGTAGAAAATTGTAATGTATGCTGTGATTAATAATTCAACTAAATTGTATCAGGGACACTTGCCTGGGCTGCAGACAACATTTCTCTATCACTTACTTGTGGGGAGAACTTAAATTGGTACATAATCCCATGAACCTTAGTCCTCTAATCTGGAATAAAGAAATAATGTTCCACCTCCAGTATTGTTATACCCTTTAAATGGCAGTATAAGGGAATGCTTTTAAAAAATTACAGTTCATTGTGTAAATTGGAGTTATGCCATTAATACCATTGCATCAAAGAAATAATAATAATCATCATCATAACAATAATAGATGGTATTTACATATCATTTCTAGGGGAGGCTTTCACAAATATTATTTCATTCAAACATGACAACATTTTGTGGCTCTGTGGAAATATACTATGGGTAAAATAAACCTCAGTCTAACAAAGGCATACCTTGATAAGTATTGCTCTCTGATGTCAAGAGCAAGAGTGTTTCTCAAGAGGTATGGCAGCAGTAAGGGTAAGAAGGTAAGGTATAGTACGATAATAGAGAGACTTTGTGGACACCCATTGAAAGTGCTCTGAATTCATTCAAGAACTCAAGTTCTTCCCACCTTGCCTTCCCCATCCCCTAGTGCCTTATAATCCCTTTATTGAGTGGGGAATGAGAACAGAGAGGTAGAAAAGCGTCCTTGCTTCTTTACTCCTGAGCCAAGAAAGGACACACACCATTGACGGAATTCATCACATCACCCCATTGGCGGGAATCCATCACATGACTCCACCTCAGAGCAAGGGAGCATGGGAAATGTAGTCTTTGCCTAAGGATCTACGTTCAATATCGCAGGAAGTACGCGGCGCTTGGTGGACAGGTAGCCACCTCTACCTCAGGGCAGTCACATCACCATCAATGTTGCCGGTCAAGGAACTGGGCAACTCAATAACGGAGTCAGATGTAGGTCCAGGCTAACATTATGGCAGAACTGCTTCTTTAACACATGTTTTCTTTTGCACTCAAAAAGGAGGAATGTGTCAAACAAAAAATAACCAAGATTTCTTTTTAATTTATTATTTGTACTTGAAAATGTCCCCCAAATTATGTTTTCCCTCCTACATGTGACTGTTTGGATTATCCATCTCTCCACTTGGAATCCCATCTCTTCATTTCTCCATCTGTTATTCCATAACTTCCAAAGAGAAATAGAAAAAGACTTTTAAAATAAGAATGAACAATTTAGGCTACATTAAGATGTGTCCGAGAACTTGGGTAATATTCATGAGTGTGGTATTCTCTTTTACACATAGGAAGCTTTTTATAAACAGATGACAGACATGCTCAAATGAAATTCTTTAACTGGGTTTAATGAATCCTAAAGGTGCAAGGTATGCTATTTTTATGGTGTGGACTAAAACAGTCAGCAGTAATTACAGTGTGAGATTTGGGTAAGTGTTTGTGTAATAAAGGATTTAGCAGGTTATTTTAAAATGGATTTAATAGCAGTCTAAAAAATGAGTCCCTCAATCTTGAATCTATTGATACACACACATACTCATATATGTAATTTTATGCTTATATTTTATATTTATGTGTTTTATATTATATACTATATATTCTATCTATCTACTTATCCCAGACTAATAATTATTTTTAAAATGGCTCAAATAACATATATTCTGAGGGTAGTTTCTCCTTAGAAGGAAAAAATACTATTTAAGTCAGTGCACTAAAGTGCTAAATAATTCTATTTGGAAAGAAACTTGTTCTTTTGGGAGAGTAAACTAAAATGTCAATGAGCCTTTTTGACTTTGCAAAGGGTGGAGTGTGTCCCAGTGCTGGTGTGTACGGAACAGGTTCAGGCAAAGTAAGGATGTTGATGGCTCAGCTCCGCATAGTGATTGGCATTTGAAGGTTTACTGCTACCAGTTGGGGGAACAAAAGGTTGGAGCTTCAAGCAAGATTGGATGTAAAGTTCTTAGAATGAAAGTAAGGAGGTAGAGTGAAGTCTACAGAGATGCAAGCTAGAACAGAAGTTCTCAATCTTGGCTGATCATTAGAATCACCAGGGAGCTTGCACAAATACCAACACCCAAAACATTCCCCAAACTAATCAAATCTGAATTGCTAACAGTGGGGTAAGGGAAAGAGAGAGATGTTATCAGACATCAGATTTATTAAACTCTTACAATGATTTCAAAGTGCATCCAAAATTAAGAACCACTGATGAGGAGATTTATCAGGGTTTGACATTTCCATTGCCTTAAAGAGTGGTGATATTTGAAGTTTTATTGTCCCCATATGCCCCATCCTATATGATATTGCCTTTCATTATCTTCTAACCCACGTTCATGTGACAAGGTTGTACAGAGGTTAAGATAATGGAATGTAGCGCAGAAACTTCCTAGGTTCTGAAGTTCTCATAGAACAGAAGAGGAACATGAATATAAAGCACAGTCTTTCTAGATTTAAAGTTCTCATTAAGAAGGTAGGAAGGTGGAATAGTAATTGTACCATTTTCGAACTGAATGACCAAAGGCAAGCTGTTCAAACTCACTGTGCCTCAACTTCCTACTAGGTAAAATGGGAGCAGTGGTATCGGCACCAACTTGCAGGGTGGTTGTGATAATCAAATGAGTAATATATGGAAACTGGCCAAGACTGTCAAGACTCTACATAGATACCAATTATTATCATCAGTATTGAATTTTGGAAGATGAAGGAGAGAAGTTGAATACGAGATTGGGACAAATTTACCCAGTCATTGAGACAGAAGCCTTCCGTGGTCATACGTTGGCAGGTAGAATTGATGGAGAATTTTACCAGAAGCTGGAGACTGAAGCAAGAGGAGGCACATTGCAACTCAGTGGCTATGAGAACAATTATTCGCCTTTCTCCCACCGAAGCACCTCAGAATAGGAAGTAGCTATGGGCTTTCCGTAGTCTTCGGGAGAGTACCTAAATCATTCTACCGGCATGTTTAAGTGAAGGGCAGAGGGAGAACTTGTCATTTGGGTGACATATATAATAAGCAAAGGCAGTTTTTGGGAATTCTAGAGGCAGTAAAAGTCAGGAATGTAGGGAAAAGTGGTATAACAGGGAATATTCGTTTTTAAATCACCATCGTAGAAAAGTCAAAGGCCATAAATATGTGAAGGGATAAAGACAGGAGATAGAAAATGATGCACCTGAGTGTTATACACATAGCTGCTCACCGAGCCTGGAAGACCCTCCCCATACCCAGCTTCTGAAAAAAGTGTAATAATAAAATAAACTTTCAAAAAACAGAAAATAAACCAGTACCCTTTTTTTTACATTTATCAACAACTGATAATTCTCATTTAATTGTTTTCATAATCTTTGTCCTTTGTACATACATCATTAGATGCTTATCTTATCATGTTACAATTAACGTCTGAATCTACAACTTGTATTATAAGTTAACTGGGATACAGGAATCCCATGCAATTCACTTTTCATTCCACTGTCTGACTCAGTGCTTATCCCATGCTACATCTCAGTAAATGTTGACCAAATTCTGAGAGAATGGTGAGAGTAAGAAAGACAAAGAAATCTTTTACAAGGTCTATGATTTTCATTTCTAGTTTACCAAGTATGTTTCAAAGAGGCAAAGCTTTATTTCCAAAGGGAAGCTTTTACACAATTTTACCTCTGCTGATGTCCAGTCTAAGACTGCATGGTGTGAAAGTGTGATGGTGAAAGGGAGCGAGGAGTAAGAGGAGTGACCTTGCAGTTGATAAACAGGATGATGATGATGATATCAATAATGATGGTGATCATGGTGATTGTTGTGATGATGATGATGATGATGATGATAGTGATGGTGAGAAAAGTCTTTGATAGAGGGTCATAAATGTTTGGGTGACAATAAGAATCCTTCTTGTGTTAAAAGATGGAGTAAAAAATGAAATGGAAGACTTGAAAGGTAGCTGAAGCCCTTGTTTACTAATCCAGAGTGGTGGAGTTTATTATGTAAATTTGAAGATCCAATCTGAGGCTTTTTGACTGAAGTAGCATGACTGGAACTCTAGAGCATAAGACTAGCTTAGCAGTATTGTGTGTTGAATGCATTAAGTTGAAGACTTTAGTAGGCAACATCAGCAATAATCCAAGTGAGATCTCAAATTTGGCATCAGCTCCAGAGCAGTGATAGACCAGGAATAGGGAGAAATAGAAGGATAAGATCAGTGTTACAAAGGTGTCTCAACATAGTTTGGTGAGTGATTGAAAGGAAAGCAAGGAAGAGTAAGTATCATAAAACGTTCTAGCTTTATAAACTGAAAGAGGTGGTGGCATTAACAGAAATAGCAAAGGAGGAAAAGCTAAATTTGGAAGAAAGATGGTGTATACGTCAGCTTCTGCTGCAGTAACAAATACTCCAATTCAAAAATAAATGTGCTTGTGTGATAGGAAGGTTGCAAGTCAGCTACAGCTCAGTTGGGCTCTGCTGGGTTCAGCCGGGCTGGGTTCCTATTTTGGAGCCAAAAGAAACATTTCCTTCTGCCCTCATGGTGGAGGGCTGGAGGTACAGGGTTAAGGAATGTCTTGAGTCCTCTGCTTGGATAAAATTTACATCATATCCACTTACATTTCACTGGTCTAAACATGTCATATGATCACGAGAGAATCTGTATAATTTCCTTCTTGTCTGAGGAAGCAGCTCATTGGAAACATGATCTAATTTGTCCCAGATGGTGAATGCAGTTTGGAACACAGTGGAATATTCTAGTGAGTACAGAGTGAGAGAGAGAGAGTGGCAGAAAGTTGCAGAAAAACAAGAAGAAATGGAACTCAGGAAAAAGAAACATAAGTAAAATCCCTTAATATATAAAAGTTATGGTTGAAGCTAGTGGGATTTATGAGTGAGGAGAGAAAAGAATGGATTGAAGACAGAAAAGAATAAAATTGGGTAAATAAAAGTTGAGGAAGAAAAAAGATATTGCAGTACAAAGAAAATCAGCAGTGGCAGTTATGGTGGGACCCTACCCTAGAACAGATATAAAGAGTAAAGGAATATGTAGAATTTCCAGATTGTTCTCAAAGGTCCCTCGGTCATAAAAAGCTTAGACAATATCATGGATGCTTGCATCATGGTTATACTCACTTGCCCACACATGCACAGAACTGGGCTACTGTGAAAAGCTCGTATGAAGATCACCCTTGCTTTTCTTACATGCTGTAGTTCATTTGAGTGGGTTTCAGGTGGGAAAGGAGAGATAATAAGGGCAGGAATCATTTCCTATCCTTATGGCATTCTACAAGCATCACAAAAACCTAAAAAAAATTGTATCCCTGAAGATACCCAGCAGATAAAGCATTACATTGGGTTAAATGGCAGTGGATGCTTTCCTGGAATCAAAGAAAAGATGATAGTGGGAAAGGAGCATCCTTATTTATGAGAATCCATGATGAGGCAGACATGAGATAAAGGTTTTATACCCCAATCTAAGGATTTTCCGTTTCGCCAGCCTTCCAGGGGCTATCCTTAATTAAATGACGGCATACATTGAGTCAAGTTGAGTGTCAAGCAGATTTGCGGTCTTTCCTAGTACTTCAAATAGTCCACAGGCTCTGTTTACTTTCTTCATCTGGATTTTGATAATCTCTCAGATCTTTATATTATGTTTATTCAGGTTGCTGCTTTTCCCTCTCAAAGTCTTCATCAACAGAAGAGAAAGCAGCCATCTTTCTTCATGCCCCAACACACCACCAACCCAAGGTTGCTTTGTGTCACAGAACTTTACTAAAGTTTTGCAAATATTGGAGAATGAAAATTGTGCATAAGTGGGAACAAATTAAGAAGTAATTATAAATATAACAGTTCATGTGATCCTTATTACTGCCATAAAGCTCAGAATTCAAGGCTTTCCCCAGAGGAAGACAAAATGAGTCAACTTCAGAATCACCTCCCAGCCAAAGAGAAAATTCAAATACCTTTATCATAGCCACTCAAGACATTTTTTAGTATCTACCATATTCCACGCACTGGCCAGGTCAATGCGCACACAGCACTGAAGAAACTAGACACATCTTCAACCAGACATTGTGAGTAGTGGTTCTCTTCTATACCAGTTTTCCTGTCACCCGTTTCCCTGGTCTACTTCCTATATATCTTCAGCTCTGCATGGCAAGGAGGACGTTCCCAACAGAGCTTCTATCAGCTGGCTTGTTACCGAAGTCAGCAGTGGGACCGGTTAGCAGGAGTTTGGAGGAGAAGTGGGAGGAATGGAAGGTGGGTGCATCTCCTCTGTTTCAGCCTTGGGCAGCAACGTTGCAGCCACAAGTGATACATCGTCACTCTGCAACTCACTCTCTGGGATGCCTACTGCTCTAGTTGGGCTCCTCAGCCCTTCCTTTCTCTCTGCCGACAACACCATATAGTAATTTCCCTTGACTGAAAACACTGACTAGCCCCTGAAGCTTTTTCTATTTACATAATCAGAAAGCATCATAGAGTGTTTTCTAAAACAAAAAAGGTACTTTTTCTTTCAGATAATTTATACTACCCTACCAGGGAGTGGACACAGCTTCAGTGTTTTTCTTCTTTTTTTAATGGAACTTTCAAGTTTTGTCCCACCAGCTATATGCAGTGGTTTTCCCAATGACCCAGTAAAGTGAGTGGTGTCATCCCCATTTGACACACACAAAGAAACAGAAGTTTAAGTAGATGACATCTACATTCCCACAGCTATTCAAGAACAGGACCTAAATTCAAGCTTGTGTCTCATTCACTTGAAGTCTTATTTGGTCAGCCATGTTTTCCCAAAGCTCCCCGTTCACCCAAAACCTTGTTTGATTGGCCATGTTTTCCCAAGGCTCTTCACTCACTCAAAGCTTTGTTTCATGGACCATGTTTTTCCAAGGCTCCTAATCGACTCAAAACCTTGTTTGATCAGCCATGTTTTCCCAAGGCTTTTCATCCTCTCAAAGCCTTGTTTGATTAACCATGTTTTCCCAAGGCTCCCATTCACCCAAAACCTTGTTTGATCAGCCATGTTTTCCCAAGGCTTTCCATCCACCCAAAACCTTGTGGATCAGCCATGCTTTTCCAAGACTCCTCATCCACTCAAAGCCTTAATTGGCCATGTTTTCCCAAGTGTCCCATCCACTCAAAACCTTGTTTGATCGGCCATGTTTTCCCAAAGCTCCATGGTTAGGCACAACACAGCACAGCACACACGTTGGTTCTAGTTTTGGTTTCTAGTTCTGGTTATGCTACATGGCTTAGGATGCATAAGCTGCAGCTGAAGTTGGATGGTGTAGGATTGGACCTACACCAATGCTCCAATCTTACACCATTATAGTGGTCATATCTAAGCACCCTTCTTCAGAATTCAACTCTCCCAAGAGTGGTTGTGATTCTTAACTTGAACACACTTTGAAAACCATTGCTCTTCAAAATACTGGAGAAATAATAGCAATAAATATGAAAATAACCAACATATACTGAGTACTTGTGATTGGACAGGTTTTGTTCTAAGAACCTCATCTTCTATTTTCACAATGGCCTTATGAGGTGAGTGTCCTATAAATTTCCTCTTTCCCACAAATCTGAAAACAGAAGCATGCAGAATTTCAACACCACACCAAGGTTCTAATGTCTTCATGGGGGGAGGTATCACACAATATGGTACAAATTAGCACAATAGGTTGCCCCATAGAGGGTTAAATAATAAGAAATATGTGATGGATCACAGTATAGTTTTGCCAAACCACTTCAGGAACAAATGAATTCCAGCGCTAAAGATGCCACTTCCTCATCACATTCTTGCTGCACTTTGTACTCACCCAAGCTTCTCTCTCAGAGATTCTGATTTGTAGGTCAGAGTCTGGTGTAACAGGTGGAATGGCGGCTCCCAAAGATGTGTCTATCTATGTCATAACCTCTGGAACTTATAAATGTGAACTTATTTACATAAGATATAATTGTCTTAAGTATCTCAAAATGAGATCATCCTGGATTAGATGAGCCCTAAATCTATGGACAAATGTCCTTATAGTAGACAGAGGACTGGGAGGCTGAGGCAGGAGAATCGCCTGAACCTGGGAGGTGGAAGTTGCAGTGAGCAGAAATCACGCCATTGCACGCAGCCTGGGCAACAAGAGCGGAACTCCGTCTAAAAAAAAAAATGGGAGAGAGAGAGAGACAGAAAAGGAGACACAGAGGAGAAGGCTACATGGAGATGGAGGCAGAGACTGGAGTGATGAGGCTACAGGCCCAAGGATGCTTGGAACCCACGGGAGCTGGGAGAGGCAGGAAGGATCCTCCCCTAGAGCCTCCAGAAGGAACGGGATACAATTGTAATGGATTGAACCATGGTCTCCCAAAAAGATATGTCCACATCCTAACCCCAGAACCTATAAATGGAACCTTATTTGGAAATAAGGGCTTTGCAGATATACTTAAATCAAGGATCTCAAGATGAGATCATCCTGGATTAGTGTGGCCCTAGAGCAAATGACAGGTGTCCTTCTAAGATACAGAAGAGGAGACACAGATGGAGAGGAGTAGGCCACATGGAGACCAAGGCAGACACTGAATTGATGCCGCCTCAAGCCCAGGGATTCCTGGAGCCTCCAGGAGCTGGGAGAGGCAGGAAGGATCCTCCCCTAGAACCTCCAGAAGGAGCGCAGCTCTGGCCACACTTTGACCTCAGACTGCTGGTCTCCAGAACTGTGAGATAATCAATTCCTGTTGTTTTAAGCCACCAGTTCTGTGGTCATTTGCAATCGCAGTCCCAGGAAATGAAGACACTTGGACATGAGGATGTTTAAATCAATCCAGGAGATGATAACATAAAGCCAACAAGAACCAAAGGTTAAAAAATACTGCTAAAAAGGAAGCCAAACAGCCTCTCTGGATGAAGGTAAACCAACGTTTTTGGTTTTTTTTTGTTTTTGTTTTCCAAAACAGAGTCAGTTCATGCTGGCCATCCAGAAACTCACTAACACTACCCCTCTTAGTTTCATAATTAATCTGTTACTGAACTTCCACCTCCAAAAGACTTGGGTCCTTTTCTTATTTTTGGAGACCGTCTTACGCTGTCACCCAGGCTAGAGTGCAGTGGTGCGATCTCGGCTCACTGCAGCCTCAACCTCTCGGGCTCAAGTGATCCTCCTACCTCAGTCTCCAGAGTAGTTGGGACTACAGGCGTGCACCACCACACCCAGCTAATTTTTGTATTTTCTGTAGAGATGGGATCTTGCTATGTTGCCCAGGCTGGTCTTGAACTCCTGGGCTCAAGCAATCTGCAGGCCTTGGTCTCCCAAAGTTCTGGGATTACAGGTGAGACTTGGGTCTTTAATGACAAAAGTGCAGAAAAGGATCTTGTGGGGTTCAGTGTCTTGCAGACTGAATTCAACAGCAGGGTTGGGGTCTTCCTCATCTTGTCCCACATTCAGCCAAGCTTCATTGAAACAAGAGCTGCCTTTGCAATTACAAACCAGACTTCAAGGACTAGAACCTGGTTGAAGTTTTGTTTTTCTGTGAGGTCCTGAGAGTAATTAATTGGTAACAGTGGACTGTTAGCTAGGGATTTTGCTTGTGTCCACAGGTTTACAAGCACATATACCAGATGGCAGAACTTAGCCATTTAGGGAGAAAAAACAACTATCTTCCAGTTAGTGTATTATTTACAAATAATGATACAGCCATATGTGATTCTGATTAATGATCTGCTCAAATCACACACCTTCGTGTTCTGGACACACTGGTTTAAATGGCTCTTATTTTACCTAAGTCATGAGGTGCTAAGTATCTCTCATCATGACCATTCCTACAAGAAAATTTAAAATATTTGCATTTATTTCTTAGGACGTCTGTAACCAATCACCTCAAAATAGGGGCTTAAAACAACAGTAATGAACTCTCTCCCAGCTCTGGAGATGAGAAGTCTGAGATCAAGGTATCTCAGAGCCATGCTCCCTCTGGAGGCTCTAGGGGAGGCTCCTTCCTGCCTCTCCCAGCTCCTGGTGGCTCCAGGCGTCCCTGGGCATCACTCCAGTCTGTGCCTCCATCTCCACGTGGCCTTCTCCTGTGTCTGTGCCTCCTCTTTTGTCTCTTAAACAGACACCTGTAATTGGATTTAGGGCCCATCTAATCCAGGATGATCGCATCTCAAGATCTTTACCGTAATTACACCTGCAAAGACCCTATTTCCAAATAAGGTCCCATTCCCCGCTTCTGAGAGTCAGAATATGGGCATATATTTTGGGGGCCACTGCTCAATACACTACAATTGTATGCAGTTCCCTCTGGATGTTCTAGGGTAGGATCCTTCCTGCCTCTTCCAGCTCCTGGGGGCTCCAAGAATCCCTGGGCTTGTGGCCATGTCACTCCAGTCTCTGCCTCTGTCTCCATGTGACCTCCTCCTCTGTGTCTGTGTCCCCTCATCTGTCTCTTATAGTGACACTTATTGCATTTAGGACCCATCCTTATCCAGAATAATCTCATTTCCAGATCATTCACATGATCACATCTGCAGACTCTTTTTCCAAATAAGGTTGCACTGACAGGTTCCAGGTAGAGATAATTTTTTTGCAGAATGTTGTTCAACCGATTACAATATCCTACCATGTTCAACCCCAAATGAAACACATTAGACTGTAGTCCAAATATGTCTATTATTTTTAAAAAATTAATTATTACTTTTTAATATTCAGAGACAGGGTCTCACTTTATCACCCAGGCTGTAGTGCAGTGGTGTGATCATAGCTCACTGCAGCCTCAAACTCTTGGGCTCAAGTGATCCTCCTACCTCAGCCTCCTGAGTAGCTGTGACTATGGGCCTGCACCACTATTACATTTTATCTATCACTAGGCCCAAGGTCTCCTTGCTTGAGGCTCGAACTTTTTTCATGATGTTTTTGCTGCCAGGAGAACACGTCCCCCGATTTGTCCATATCATTCTGCCCAGCCATTCTTCTATTCTTGGCTCCATGAAAATGCTACGTCAGCCATCAAAATATAGCTCTTTCTTAATGGGACTACAATCCCACCTGTTTTTTCATCCCCTAGAATCTGAATGCTCTCTGAACCACTTTGAATGTTTCCAAATGCCTCTTCAGCCCATCACCTCATGTGAATGCAGAAATTTGGGTTGATAGGATGTTTTTACCATTTTTTTCCAGGTAAAATTTCACCAAGGTATGTCCTGCAGAAACATTCTCTACACCTAGGAGAATTTACCTCCCCAGATCTCAGTTTCCGCATCATTCACTGAAGCAGGGAGTCCAGATGAATGTGTTTCTAAAACCCTCTGCTGCGTGTATTTATCTAGCACAGTGTTTTCTAACCAGGGATGGTACAGCCTCATGGGGAGAATGTGGCCATGTCCAGAGACCGTTTTGGTTGTCACACTGGGGTGGTGGATGCTCCTGGCATCTGGTGGGTGGAGCCCAGGGACGCTGCTCAACACCCTACAGTGCACAGGACGGTCCCACCACAGAGAATCCTCCAGCCCCAGATGTCCATAGTGCTGAGGCTGAGAAATCCTTAGCATGAGAAACTCAATCTATTATCTATCTATCTATCTATCTATCTATCTATCTATCTATCTATTTTCCATCCATCCATCACCCATCCAACCATCCATCGTCTATTTTTCTATCTACCCATCTATCATCTACCCAACTACCTATCTAATCCACCCAACCATCTCTCATCAGTCTATGTATGTATCTATCCATCTATTGATCATCCATTCAATGATTTATTACCTATCATCTATCTATAATTCATCCAAACATCCATCATCTATTTATCTATATACCTATCTATCTAACATTCACCCAACCATCCATCATTTATCCATCTGTGTATCTGTCATCCATCCAACCATCCACCGTTTATCTATCAATCAATCATCCATCCAACCATCTATTATCTATCGACCTATCTTACTCCTTTCTATATTTATTATCTATTTATATCTATAAATCATCTATCTGTATCAATCTTTATGTCTCCTATCCATATATATTATCTATCTGTCATCTATCTACCATCTATCTATCACTTATCTATCTATATCAATCTTCTGTCAGTTATTTATCTACCAATCTAATCTGTTCTTTATGTCAGTGGCTCTCAGCTAGGAGCAAGTTTGCACCCCCTAAAGGGGCATTTGGCAATGTCCAGAGACATTTTTGGTCATCACAATTTTGGGGGTTGGAGGGGTACTAGTATCTGGTGGGTAGAGCCCAGGGATGCTGCTCAACACCCTACAAAGGACACCCCAGCCCAGAGAATCATCCAGCCCCAAATGTCATTCATGTGCATTTTGAGAGACCTTGCATCATCTGAAGAGCCTGTCTATTGAGGATAAACACTCCAAGCACCACCTCCTCCTCCACCTCTCTGCCTCCTCAGGCCTCTCTTGATATCCAACACACAGTAAGGGCTGTGCAGATATATTTAAGCAGATAAGTGGATTGATGAATGAGAGACAGGCTCTTTGCCTCCCACAGAGTTTAAAAAAAAAATGCATTCTTTAGTTTCCATGACCGACATTCTTTAACAATTGGCGACAGTGCATTTCTTGAAATGCTGACAGTCATATTTTTCCCAAATGTTTATCTTGTCTGCCTTTTTCCTTCCTCTCAGGGGAAGCAAAAGAAGGACAGTTTTGCATATTTGTGGAACACCAGTACATGTATTTCCAGATGTCTCTTTGACAAAAAATTAAAAAAGAAAAATCCTGAAGGATTTCCTAGAACACTGCTTCTCAGTCCCCACACTGTCTTGCTGCATACTGAAATTGTCACTACATGCAAGTGACACTCAAACTCTGCCTTCCTGCCTGCCCAATCTGTCATCAGAAGCATTACCTTTGACTCAGTTTCCTTGCCTGTTAAAAATGTGTAGAGAAGATAATCATTGAGAGAAGGTGAATGAAAGCAGTTTTTTCAACCACGCTGATGGAAACCCAAATTCATGTGACTCTCTTTTGTTTGAAAATAGCATTGTCATCACTGCCTGGTTTTTGGGAGAATATTATTTTATTATCAAATGTACAGTATATTGACCTTAAAAATACAGTACAGCAGTCATGGAAATAACAAGTCTTGTATTATTCATGGGCACAGACTGACTCATGGCTGGGGAAGAAGCAGCCACCTTAGACTGGATGGACAGCTCAGATACTGCAGAGAAATTTCTGAACTTTTAGGAGAAGACTCTAGATTCAATTCTGTAAAGCTATGATGCAGTTTTCTCTTTCCTTTCCTCTCACCTCCTCTGAGCACAGCTTTCAACAAAAACTTTGCATACAAAGAAATCTAATATTGCAGCCTTCCCCACTGCAGGGTTCCTGGAGAAGGTGATATAACAGTGGTTACTGAATTTGAAGGAGGTTGGAGAGGAATTTTTTAAAATTGTATTTCCATGTCTGCTGTAATGTATCCAAGTCTTGTAAAGACCAATAATTTATTAATTTTAATGAGACAGAAAGTATTTCTCCTTCTAGTCTCATCGTCTGATTTGAGAGGAAAAATATATATAAAACATTATATAAAAGGTGAGTTCCAGGAAGAAATGGATTTTTTCATATAAAATGGTAGCTGTATGTATGTAACTCTGAATTTAAAATATATATATATATATATCAATCACTCTGCTTCTAAATCCTTATTGGGCAAGCTGGAGTTTTGAAGTGACAGAGGAAATAACTGAAAGATGACTTGTCAATCTGGAACAAAGTCTACCATGTAAAAACTGCAGCAGGTTAACTAGGTGATGCGTCTTTAATGGGGTAGTGGGGGATTGTTCGTGTCTATGGTTTATTTTTGGTGAATGTTCTGCAGATATCCTATGGACGCTTATGAAGGCAGTTGAGTGGCATTTGCAAAAAAAGAAAAATTGCAGTCAGAGCACAGATACAGCGAATGAAGCCTCTGGAATGATGTAAACACAAAAGAAAGTTCCCAGCGAGGCTGAGCCCTCCTTCTGGTGTCTGTATTGCTTCCTTTTCCCAACAATGGTAGATCAAGTTCAACCTCAACTTGAAACCCACAGGGGGCCACCATGCACTATGACACATTATTTAAGAGCTCCGATTCCCCAGCCTGACTTCCCGTACAAACCGCGCTTTGTTGTCAGTTCCTAAGCAATCATTCTGGAATCCACATTTCAGAAGACATGGATGTAAGTTGTTTTGGAGTCACTGCCGAGAATGTTTTTTGCCATGCACTTGTAGAAGCCGGCGTCTCTCTGTGTGGCATGCTGGATGGTCAGTGATCCCTGGGGGTGAAGAAATCTGTTTCCATACAGACGAGCCTGAACCCCTGCCTTCAGATGCGACTTATCCGGCAACTCCCACGTGATGTCAGCTTTGGGAATCCCCATAGCCATGCAGTTCAGTTTCACGGTGTTCCCGGGCCGGGTGTAGATGACGGGGGTGGGCTCGCTGGTGATCCGGGGAGGATAGGCGATCACAATCACGGGGATGCTGGTGACCGAAGGGCCGTACTCCGTCTCCATCCTGCATACATAGGTACCCCTGTCAAACACCGAGGCCTCACGAACCGCGAGGGTGCCATTGTCCAGAAGGGAAATGCGCCCCAGGGCTTGGGGGCCCTCCAGACGCATGCCGTTGGGGAGCGTCCAGGAGAAACGTCCCTGCCCAGCCCCGGGAGGGGTGCAGGGGAGCTTCAGGGTCTCACCGTTGATGATGCTGACCAGGTTATGATACTGCTTGTTTGCTTCTGGTTTCAGCCCCACCTTCAGGGAGACCAGCCTCTCCGTGTGGCCAGCGGCGTTGCGGGCCACGCAGCGGTAGGCCCCGGCATCCACCGAGGAGAGACCGCTGATGTGGAGCATGCCGTCAGCCTTGTGGTAGAAGCGCTGCAGCTGCTGTCCGCTCTGCAGATCGGTGCCATTGGGAAGGACCCACACCAGGCTGGGTGTCGGGCTCCCCGCGGCAGAGCAGTTGAGGCTGATGGTGTGGCCCGCCATGGCCGTGATCTTCTCGCTGATCGGGTCGTGGAAGATGGGTTTCTCCATGGGCTCCAGGACAGTGAGCTGCACGATCAACCTGGCCTCCCCTCCCTCGTTGCGCGCCATGCATACTAGCTGAACGGAGTCGCTCTTCCTCAGACTCCTGATGTCTAGGGAACCGTTGCCATGGACAGTGACCCGATTTCCATAGTATGGAGCTGGCAGAACCACACCCTCGGGAAAAGCCCATAACACCCTCGGGGTGGGGATGCCTTCAGCTCTGCAGTCAATCAGTTTCCGACTGCCCCCGGCTGCTATCTCCCGCACAGTGGTGATGGGGTTGGGGCTACCGTTGATTTTGGGTGGCTGGACATTGACGTGAATCCACACGGTCTTCCTATCCTCTCCGGCGCTGTTCCTGACCAGGCAGGTGTAGTTGCCACTGTCAGAGCGCTGGGCTTTCTGAATAAGGAGAGTGCCATCTTGGTATATCTGATACTTCTCAGAGGCGGTGGGGATCACCCGGTTGGTTGGGGACAACCAAGTCACCTTGGGCATGGGTTCTCCTTTGGCCTCACAGGCTACAGTGGCCACGTCTCCATAGGGCACCTGAACCGCCAAGTAAGTCTTGTTCCGGATGGTGGCAGGCGCTGTCACCACCTTGACTCTGACTCTCATCTCGTCCTTCCCGACCTGATTTTCGGCAAAGCAGGTGTAGTCTCCTTCCTCCCTCATCCCCACTTCGTTAAAGTAGAGCGTCCCATTGTTGAAGACGACATAGCGCTTGGTGCGTCCACCGCTGTCATCTGACTGCATGAAGGAGTTCACCAGACTCCCATCCGGGAGGCTCCAGGAGATCTCAGGATTGGGAAGCCCGGTGGCCACACAGTCCACTTTCAGGTCACCCCCATAGAAGACTTTGTGGTCGTTCTCCTCCTTGTGCTCAATCTTGGCCGGTTTCATCACCACATTCACCTTGAGCACCACGTAGTCGTCACCAACCTTATTTCGAGCTACGCACAGGTAATCTCCAGCGTCTTTGTCCGTCACTGATTTTACCACCAGGGTCCCGTTGGCAAACACCTTGATTCTACTATCAAAACTACAGAAAAAAAGAAAAAGGAGTAGATGTCAGTTTCCCAAATGCTCTACTGTGGCATTAGGTCACTGGAATAACACAAAAATAGTTGGTTCTGTGATGCATCAGCCCAGATGGCTACTATTGCAAAATGCCCAATGGTTTGATCCACACACACTTGCAGGAATAGGATTGACATCTTCGACTACGTTTCATGCCCTTGAACCCATGGTCAGGCCAACCTAACATCAGATTCAACAGGGAGTTCTTATTTGCAGTCAATCACTTTCCACAACCTTCTCCAGGCTGTAAAAACCATTGGGCAAGAGAGGAGGAAGTTAAGTATTTGTTAAGAAGTTAGGTATTTCTTCTGGATCCGAGTTTAGAGGGACAACATTTCATTGCATAAAAATCACACACTGGGCCAGGAACAGGGGCTCAGGCCTGTCATCCCAGCACTTTGGGAGGTCAGGGTGGGAGGATTGCTTGAGGTGAAGTGTTCGAGATCACCCTTGGGAACATAGCAGATCCCATCTCTACAAAAAGTAAATAATAATAATAATAACAAGCCGTGCCTCGTGGTGTGCACCAGTAGTTTCAGCTACTCAGGAGGCTGAGGCTGGACGATCGCTTGAACACAGAAGTTTGAGGCTGCAGTGAGCTATAATCACACCACTGCACTCCAGCCTGGGCAACAGAGTGACACCCTGTCTCTAATGAATTTATTATTATTATTAGTTGAGATGGACTGTCACTCTGTCGTACAGGGTGGAGTGAAGTGGTGTGATCTTGATTTACTGCAACCTCCACCTCCCGGGTTCAAGCAATTCTCCTGCCTCAGCCTCCCGAGTAGCTGGAACTACAGACACTTGCCACCACGCCCGGCAAATTTTTGTATGTTTATTAGAGACAGTGTTTCACCATGTTGGCCGGGCTGGTCTCAAACTCCTGACCTCAAGTGATCTGCCCACCTTGGCCTCCCAAAGTGCTGGGATTACAGGCGTGAGCCACCGTGCCCTGCTAATTAATTTCATTTAATTTTATCGGACGCAGGGAGCAGTGTGTGTGCATATTCATCCTGAAAATGGACTCATATTCGTTGGGGCCACCAGCCCAGCGATTTACAGGAAGCCACGCAGAGCCGCCTACCTGAAGAGCGCGTCGATCATCCTCTTGGAGGGCAGCCTCCAAAGGATGCGCGGCCAGGGGTCCCCCGAGGCGCTGCAGTCCAGCTTGAGGGTCCCTCCGTACCTGACGTCCGTCCTCCGCGGAGAGGTGCCCGTGATGCGCGCGTTGGCTGCTGCACGCTGCACGTTCAGCTGCACTGTCCTGCGCGCGGAGCCCACCGGGTTGGCGGCCACGCACTCATAGCGCCCGCTGTCCTTGGGCGCGAGGTTGCGGATGTAGAGCGTCCCGTTGGGGAAAACGAACAAGTTCCCGTGGAGGAACTGCGAGGGGCGGATCTGGGTACCGTCCCCGAGCACCCAGCGCACGCTGGGCAGGGGCGCAGCCTTGGCAGTGCAGTGAATGTGAATGCTGAGCCCAGGGGGCAGCGAGATGTTCTCCAGCTTCTCCTGGTGGATAACCGGGGGCAGTGCCGCCACATGCAGGCGGATGGCCAGGCTGTCCGCCCCGGCTGCATTGCTGGCCACGCACTTATAGACGCCTCTGTCTGAGAAGGACGCCTCCTTGATGGAAAGGGTTCGGTTTTCGTGCAGGGTGATGCGGCCCTCCACGGGGGATACAGTTTGCCACACCCTCCTGTCTGGGAAGATCCAGGAAATTTGGGGGGCTGGGGTCCCTTTGGCCAGACACTCCATTGCAATGGTGTCTCCCAGGTAGACGGTGACGTCCTGGTAGTGGGAGGCTAGGATTTGAGGTTGCTGCACGGTGACCGAGAGCAAGACCACCATCCGGTCCAGGCCGTGCAGGTTGCTGGCGGTGCACATATACTGGCCTCGATCTTGCACTTGAACCTGCCGTATCACTAAGGTACCGTTCTTGAGAACCTCAAACCGTTGTATCCTGGTATTCGGAGTCATAAGAGCTCCTGGAGAAAAGTAACACAGTCAGCTTTGGCATAAACTGTGCCCTTTTGATAATGCTCAAACGAGCAGTATTAGTTAATCTAATTCTCCACTTTATCACTCAGACAGCAAAAGCAAATGTAGAAGGTAGAATGTTTTAGTGTTTTTTAAAGGTTTTTTTATATTTATTTTATTTGTTAGAGATAGGGTATTGCTCTGTCTCCCAGGTGAGGGTGCAGTGGTACAATCATAGCTCACTGTAGGCTCAACCTCCTGGACTCGGCCTTCTAAGTAGCTGGGACTATAGGTGCAGGCCACCACTCCTGGATAATTTTATTTTTTTTTTTTTTTTTGTAGAGACATGGTCTTGCTGTGTTGCCCAGGTTGGTCTTGAACTCCTGACCTCAAGTGATTCTCTTGTCTTGGCTACCCAGAATGCTGGGATTACAAGTGTGAGCCACCACACCCAGCCTGTTTTGGTGCTAACCGTTAAAGAAATGAAAAACTGAGATATCATCTCATGCCTGCTGGAATGTCTATTATCAAAAAGACCAAAAACAACAGACACTGGTGAAGATGTGGAGAAAAGGGCACCCTCGTACACTGTTGGTGGGAATGTAATTTGGTACAACCACTATGGAAAACAGTATGGAAGTTCCTCATAAAACTAACAATAGAGCTGCCTATAGTCTAGCAATCCCACTACTGGGTATTTAGACAAAGGAAATAACGTCAGTGTGTTGACAAGACATCTGCACTCCCGTATTTACTACAGTGCTATTCACAACAGCCAAGATATGGAATTCAGCTAAGTGTCCATCAATGAATGAATTGATAAAGAGAATGTGGCATATATGCACAATGAAATACCATTCTGTCTTTTGTTTTTCTTTCTTTCTTTTTTTTTTTTTTTTAAAAAAGAAGCGCCACTGCACTCCAGCCTGGGCGACAGAGCGAGACTCCGTCTCAAAAAAAAAAAAAAAAAAAAAAAAAAGGAAATTCTGTCATTTGCCACAACATAAATGAACCTGGAGGACATTAGGTTAAGTGAAATAAACCAGGCACAGAAAGACAAATACTGCATGATCTCATTTATATGTGCAATGTAAGAAAGTTGAACTCACTGAAGCTGAAGCAGATAGTGGTATGGTGGTTACCAGGGGATGGGGATGGGAGTAAAGGGAAGATATTAATTAAAGAGTATGAAGTTCAGTTAGGAGGAATATGCTTAAGTGGTATTATACTCATGGCAACTACAGGTAATAACAATTTAGCTTATACTTGAAAATTGTTGAGAGTAGATTTTGTGTTGTCATCACACACATACGAAATAAGTATGCTATAAAAAAAAGGATAGATAAAAAGAATGTTTTGTTTCTCTTTTTCATTTTTACACTAGTCCCAGAAACAGGGCCATCTTCAGGCAAAGGAGGGCAAACGTGGGTTTAATAGAGAATTCTAGAAGCAGGCATGAGTCCCAGCCACTTCCAAGGTGAGCTAAGATGGCACAAGCTCAATTACTAGAGACACAGCCTCCCCTTTATTTATTTATGCTAATGCTGTTCTCCTGAACTCCTCGGGCTAGCTGGCTGCATGGGCATGCCAGGCTTGCAGTGGCCAGCCACCCCTGCCCAGAGAGGCCCTTGAGTCCATAAGAAAGGTGAATTAATCCTAAAGTAAGACTCCGGTAACTCTCTCCTACACAAACTCTGGTTAAAGTGTAGATTGGGTACATATGGACATTAAGATAGGACAAATAGACCCTTGGGACTACTAGAGGAGAGAGGGAGGGGTGGCAAGGGCTGAAAAATCCACCTATCGGGTGCTGTGCTAGCTACCTGGGTAATGGGATCATCTGTGCCCCAAACCTCAGCATCATGCAATCTACCCGTGCGACAAACTTGCACATGCTCCCCCTGCATCTAAAACAAAAGCTGAAATTATAAAAATAACAATAAACGCTTATTCAAGTAAAAACAATTCCCCAAATGTGTTATAAAAATTTCTCCTAATGTGCTTATGTTGTTCAACACATGCTGTTTTAATGTATTATATTGCTAGCCAATAAAATAAAAATTGACCAAAAAAAAAAAAAAAAAGTAGATGCTTAAACATCTTACCTGTGGAAACCTTTGTCCAAGTAATGAAAGGCTTTGGTTTTCCTGTTGCCTCACAGGGGAACACAGCATCTGTCTCGGCAGTGATGGACACAGTCTGTGGGGACTTGGTGAGGATCTGGGGCTTTTCCCCAAGAGACCAGAATTTGGATGCAGGCGGTCCTCCTGCAAAGAACTTTGAGCTGCTCTGGTGGAAGCTTCCTGAGGACTGGACAGAAGATGTTACAAAGGAGACAGAACTCTGGGTGGAGGAGACCAGAGGGGTATTCTGTAAGTTAGTTGAGGGTGACCCCGTGGTCCGCGGAGTGTGCAACAACGGAGGTGCTGGAGGGCCAAAGTCCAGATGGAAGGTGCTATGGGAATGTATCCTGTTGTAGGAACCTGGATTAACTTTTCTCTCTCTCATTACTGGGGCAGGAGAAGTGGGTATCTGGGGTCTCAGGGTGACTCCCAGCTGTGGAAAAGAAAGAGTCCTGTTGGTAAAGAAAGGGAATCTTCCATTGGAATAATGAGGAATTCTTGGACTGGGAGGCTTTCCAACTGGGTTTCTTGCCTCAGGGATGTTGTTATTTCCAAACACTTTGGAGTAGCCATTGAATTGGTCAGTTCTTCGGTCAGCAAACTTACTAGGAATGCTGGGTTTGGACATGTGCAATGGGAGAGGAGTTGTTGTACTTGATAATCTTGGAGTTGTAAACTGCTTGTTCTCTGGTAAAGACCTAGAAGGATATGTAGTTATTTCTGGTTTGTTGGTCCAGTGATGAGGTGGCTGGAAAGTTACAAAGTATCTGGAAGCACTTTGTGTGGACATTTCAGGCAGCCTCACTGCTCCTGTTGGTAGGAACAGTTTGGGTTTGGCAGGGACTCTGGTTAGTTGATGAGAAGCATGAACTCTTCCATCCTGGTGGTGGCCATCTGGGCCATGTGGTAGACTCCTATTATCAAATACTTGCTTCTCCAATTCCAGCTTTATAGACAAGTTAAATGCATCCTGGTCGGAAGAGGGTGTTGATAATTCATTTGGCCCTGACATATGCTGTGTCCCTTCATTGTTCACTGGGGCTGCTTTGGTTTCTGGATTCCTCACATAATTCAAGAAAACATTTTCCTTGGAATCTCTAGATGTTTGAGATGTTCTTGGACTGAGAAGTGCTGGCTTAGTGGTGGTGGTTTCTCCCAAAGACATGAGAATCGTGCGTGGGGACGAGGATGCTAGCTCTTTCATCTGGGCGGCAGTAGGGGTGTGATTCTGTGGTCTAGTTTCAGAGAGTAGAATAGCTACAGTGGTTTCATGATGATCTTGATCAAGAGTGGTGGTTTCTGCCTGACTTGAAGACACCTGCACTTTTATGCTGGAGAGAGTTGTGGAAGAACCAACTTCTTCCTGTTGAAATGGTGTGGAGACTGTCACAGAGGATGAAAACTCAGAAGTAAAATCCACATCCTCGAGCTCTTTAAGAAGGGGAGGGTCTGTAAGGTTTTCCCCAGAAGTAGTAACAGGTATGTCTGTCTGTAGCCTCCCAGGCTGGGCTGTCCTTGAGGGATTCCAGGTTGGAGTTCCTGGAAAGCCTACAGGAGAGGATTCTTCCTTAAATTCTCCTGTAGTGGAGACCAAGGAGCAAGAAGTTGGTATGACATTAGTAATTGAGTCACCAGTGACTAAAGTGTCACTTTTATGTTTGTCGACATTTGTGGCATCATCATCCTTAATTTCTTTTCCATCTGTTGTGGGTTTATATGTGACTGGAAGTGTCTCTTGGATTTTATGGTAAGATGAATATATTTTTCTGGTGGTTGTCATGTAATCTAAGGAATCATAAGGGCCCTCAGTTTTCAGAGAAACAGTTGTAGGCAAAAGTATAGTTTCTGAACTGGGAGTAACAATGTTTCTATGTTTATTTTCTGGAGAAGGGCTGGGCTTAGATCCGGAAGCTCTTGAGCTCACTGTAGAAGGGGTATATCGATGTTTGTTTGGCCTCTTCCCGTGTTTTCTCCGTGGCGTTCCCTTGGATATGGGTTCTGCATTCTTCTCCATTTCCAACTGTTTGGGGGTATTAACTGTGTTATCCACCCAAGCTGTAGGAACCGGAGAACTCTCCACTTGATTTGAAATCTTAATTTCAAGTGCTTGAGTTGGTTGAGTAGAAAAAGTCTCTGATGGGGCAAAAGTTGTGGGTGGGGTTTGCTTGTGTCGGTGGCGGAATTTGTGGGGGCGTAATCTCTTTCTCCCATTGGGTCTCCTTCGAGGAGGGTGAGTGGTCATGGTGGATGACGAAGCAACTTTTTGCCTTGGAGTTGTTGTTGCTGTTGTGGTGTCTTTGTCTAGCAGGGTGCCAACTGTGGTTTCTGCAGGCTTCTTAACTGGAGACACACTGCTCATTATACCCAGTGTGGAGTCAGGCAAAGTGATGGATTTGCTCTGTTGGCCTTCACTCTCAGAACTTCTGGAGTGTGTGGGGTCTCCCGCTAGCATATCTCCTCCCTGTAGTGTCTGAGACTTCTCTTTCATACCTGTTTTAATCAGTAAGGTGTCTTGAGTGCTTAAACTACTTTTCACAAGCTGGATGTTCTCTGTCGGTCCTTGTAAATGTGATTTGCCTGGGACACCTTGTTCACCTATAGTAGAATCCTCAAATGACTTTGATGTACTAGAGTCATTAACCCAGGTGGTGGGGATTGGAGTAATGTGTGCAAAGGTGTATTCTTTCATGTTATCCTCATGTGTTTGTGAATTAGTCTCCAAATCTGGGTCAAAGTATTGCGCAGGCTCAGACTCAGCCAAGGAGACAGCATCCAATGGAGGCTCATACTCACTGGATGTGGGCTCTGGTGAGGATCCAACATCTGCTGCAGACCAACCCTCTGTTGCCGTCTCTTCATGGGTGGGCTCTTCATAGACTGTGTCTAAGGTGTGCAGAGTAGGAGATGGTTCATAAGGCTCAGATATAAGTGTAGGGGCTGCAGTCCACTTCAGGTCGCCTTCAGTGGAAGTTATCTCCTCAGTCTTCTCGGAAAACTCATAAACAACTTCTTCCAGAGGTGTGCTTGTTACTTCAGGTTCAACAAGAATAACTCCATTGTGGTTGTGTTCTAGTCCCATGCTGGCTGAGGAAATGGTACTCAAAACGTGCTTTTCTTCACCAAGTAGAGGTACATCTGCTGAGGATTCTTCAGCACTGGTCGCTGTCTGCACAGGAGATGCTGACGGGGGAGAAACAGCAGGCAAAGGTGGTGTGATTTCTAGACTCAAGGATGGAAGACTTGTGGTTTTAATCACTGGGGGTACTTCTGTGCCCTTAGGGAGATTTTTCCCACGGACTTTAGCTAAAATGTCAGCCCAGTGCTCTGGATTAATCTGTTTGTTTGCCATGTTTATCCTTCGTCTGGATTCAAACACTCTGCGACCTTCTGCAACATTGGTCTCTGGTTCTTTTTCCGAATGCTTCCAGAGTTTCAGCTTTCTTCTCCCTTTCTTGGCTTTCTTATCTCCATTGATGGCATCATCCTTTGTTTTGAGGAACACCTCTTGGTCCTTTGGATGCAGAAGTCTCCTTGAAGTGTTCTCTTCATCTCCCATGCCTGAGCCCCCTTCATCCTCCACGATGTCTTCTCTCACTCTGGAAAGAGCCTTTGCACCTGGGCGTCGGCCTCTTTTGGATGGCGAGCCAGACCCTTTCTTGGTCACTGTGATTCCCACGGTAAAATGGTCTGCCCCTTGCTGGTTGACAGCCACACATCTGTAGTAACCACTATCGCTGACTTGGACCTTTGGGATGGAAAGAGTTCCATTTGGCAGCATGTATACATGTGATGTGTTAGTCAAATCATTAATTATCCTTCTGTTTGGAAGAATCCAGCTAAGGTGGGCTTCGGGTATTGCTAAAGCATTGCAAGGCAACATCACCGGCTCTCCTGGGTTCTTGCCAATTGTCACTGTGTCTTTCTCGGCTGGCTGAGTGGAGGGAGACTGCACAAGTACCCTATATACCATGCGGTCCATTTCATCCCTCACTTGAGCAATGCACTGGTACAAGCCCGAGTCAGATGGCTCCATGGACTTGATCCTTAGCCAGCCACTGCTGAGAATGGAGAACTTGCTGTCTGGGTCATCCATGGGCGCTTTCAGGATGGAGCCATCTGGAAGCACCCAGAAGATAGACGGACTCTCAGAAGCTTTCACATTGCAGCTCAACTGGCATGGACCCCCTTCCAGGACAGTCTGATCTCTTTGCACAGCTCCACTAGGCTCAATCATTACCCAGCTTCTGCCCCGAGCCTGCCTTGTATCTTTGGGGGATATTGTTTGAGAATACTGGGTGTAGTAGGAAAGTAGCACCTTCTTGGCCGTACTCTGACGTCGGTTCAGCTGGATATCTATGGATGGCTGCATGACCCATTCTGGTTCTGCAAGAATCTGGGCTCTCACGCCTGTGTAGTAAAGAGCTTCCTCATCAGCATTCTGCCTGTACTGGTAGCTGACTCTGGGGTCTTTGCTGAGCATGAGCTCTCTGTGTAGCTTCACGGGAACTTCACTGTAGTATGCTATCAATTTCCATAGCTTTTCATAGTTTTCCCGGGTCATTGGACACTCAAAGTCCAAGGCAACTGTTGCATTTATGTCAATATCTGGAGGATCCGTTTGGTTCAAGTGAATTTTGTACACATCCATTGGTTTCTTGATGTCACAGACCAAGTTCACCATGTTCCCGTGCTCGTCAGTCATGTTCAAAGAGACATTCCACTGGGAGAGTTGGAATTTCTCCATGATGAGCTGGCTGTCACCATCCTCTTCTTGTTCTTGCTCCTCCTCAATACTGCTGCTCCTGTTCTGTCTCAGAGGAGACTCTATGGAAGGCTTCAGACAAGTCATGTCCTTCAGCTTGTGAATCTCATGTTTGTACAACTTCTTTGGACTGAAGCACATTGCACACAACTGACCACCTTCATAAGCTTTGTCCTTTTTACACTTCAGAATTCCTAAAACAAATAAGCAAATAGACACTCAATAGCGTAAGGAGCCAAAGAAAAGGCACGCCTTACACATGGCCAGAGAATAAAGCCTATGTTTGTGTCTTTATCACCCAGCTGTAATCCCATAACCAAGGAATCCTATACATGAGTTGCCTTTGAGGCTTCATGTTAAACCACAGTTTTAGCACACTGTGTGGTAACTAACGGGTGCTTTATAACTGCTTAACCATTAATAATAATTTTTACTTAAAAATACCTTAAAATACTTACTAACGGGTATTTAAAAAGCGTTTCTAAGTTAAAGAAAGCAACTTCACTCACATACATTATACAATGTACCTTCTGTGAAAGTTTAGGAGAATCTATATAAATAACTGCAAAGTGGGGAAACATTTCTAGGTAAAAAGATGAATCTTTGCATGTATCACATCATATCTACTTTTTGTTGTTTTTTCATCTTGATATATATATATACCAACATATATTAAAAAATCTTGAAATATATCTATCTCAATATATACAAATATGTATCTATCTTAATAGATATATATTTATATAATATATACATAAATAATAGATATATTTTTATATAATACATAGATATATATCTATCATAATATATAAACATATATTGATATATCAATAAATATGTATTAATATGTAGATATATAGACATATAATCAATGTTTATGTATGTCTAAATATATATAAATAATATATAAATATATATGGATATAAATATATAAACCTGTGAAAGCATTTTCAGATAAAAGGAAGAATCTTTGGCATGTATCACATCATATTTACTTTTTTAAATTGTTACATAAAAATATATAAATGTATAGATGTATATATATTTATAAATAGATAATCAGCATATTTATATTATAAATAATTTATAAACATATAATAATACATAATTTATATGTTTATATATAAATATATATAATCAATGTGTATCTAGGTAGCTATGTCTATATTTATAACTCTCTATATATTTATAAATTTATAATATATAATGTATATATAATCAATATGTATGTATCTAGGTAACTATATATAACTCTATATAAATTTATAACATATAATTTATATATAATCAATATGTATCTATGTAAGAACTATATATTTATATCTATATATGTATAAATTTATAATACATAATTTATATATAATCTATATGTATGTATCTAGGAACTGTATCTATATTTATAGCTCTGTATATTTATAAATTCATAATATATAATTTATATGTAATCATTATGTATGTATATAGGTAACTATATTTGTATTTATAACTATATGTATACATTTATAATATATAATGTATATATAATATATAATATATACAATATAAATATAATGTATGTATAATCAATATGTATGTATCTAGGTAACTATATCTATATTTATAACTCTCTCTATAGTAAATACTTCACAGAGGGTTTGCTTTTGAGTTCACATTGTCCTCTTAGTCTCCTGGATATGAAATCCTCTGGAATTTTCTTCATCCTTTCTGGCCACAACTCAGTCTCAGTCACTGCTTCCTCCTCCTCCTCTGCCTGAATCTTTGCTGACTGGGTCCTCCTTGACTTGGTCCTAAGCCCCTTTCTTTCCTGGTCTGCTTCAGCATCAATGGTCTCTCCCACATGTGTGGTTCCAATTACCATCCACCTGCCAGTGATGACTATCTTACAAGCTTCTCTAGTCCAAACACATTCTCTGAGTTCCACACCCCATTGCCTCTTTATATGTCTTTTTAGATAGCATGAAGGCTCCTCGAACTGACATCTACGAAACAAACTTATATTCTCTCCCTGACCTAAATGTAGAGTCTCGTGCCTGTTCTATCTCAGTAAGTGATGGCATACTCTCTCAGCTTGGGAAACTGGAAGACTAGGAGTTTTTCTTAATAGTCCTCTGCCTACTTCTGCCCATTCACATTGGGAAGAAGCCAGTCATACTGCTTCATCTATGACTTGGAGAATTATAAAACTCCTAACTGGCTTTGCCATCTTTCCTTTTGCCCTCCTGACCATGGTTTTCTGTGTGACTTTCAAAGTAAACACCTCAACATGCAAATAGGATTGTTTTGCACGTCTCCCCCCAACACACATACACACACTCACACTCATACCCACACACATACATGCTGTGAGACAAACCAGCAAACATCAGCAGCATTTCACAAAATCCCTTGGCCAGCTCAATTTCAGGGTTCAGGGAATGAGCACAGCCTATAAATGAATGCCCTGAAGATGATGAGCAGGATGGAGCACAGGTCCGCATGTCACTTGCCTGAATCACTGCACTTTTAGAAAAGATGAGTTCAATGCACCTAGCCCCTGCCTCTTTCTGCACATAAGATAATGTCTGGCAGGATTAATGACTATGCCTCTGTAACCTGTAAGCAGATGTCCCCTGGCACCCAAACTTTGATGAGAATCAGCTCTAATGTAACCTCTGAGCACATCTGATGTGAATTCTGACCACATTTGATGTGACTTCTGAGCACCTGCAGAAGCTCCACCACCTGTGTATAAGCTGTGGGCTGAAACACTGCTATGGAACAGTCTAACAGAAACTCTCTGAAAGATTCTGGGATTGCAATCTTCAGAAAGGCTCACTATTAAGACTAACTTTAATACTTTAAAATCTTGGGTTTATTTCACATACATGCAAATCTACACATATGCAGATGTACACACATGCACACAGACACATAGATGCATAGACATGCACACACAAAGACATGCATGAGCATCTCCAGACAGTAGCAGAGATGGTTCTTTGCCCAGCAAAGTTTTATGGGTCCACATCCATAATGTAGTGCTAATGCTACAAAATAGCCATCCAAATGCATTTTCAGGCTCCCTTGCATTCACTGGGGTGTGAGGACTGGTTCTCACGAATGGAATATGAGTGGAGGAGGTGTGTGTCTTTTCTGGTTAATACCATTCACAAGTGGGTATACCTCTGTCTTTCCTCCATCCATTGCTTGATGGTCTCTTGGAAGGAAACTCTAAAAGCTAAGAAAAAGCAAGCCTCTTGAACGTCTAGCAGTAAAGACTCCCAAGCAGCAAATTGAGCAAATCTAATGATGTTGAGTTGGAAATAAGTTTAGAAGCTGCAAGGAACAGACGGGAAGACAGTGTGGCTAGAAATAGATGAATAAGTAGAACAATGGGACCACCATGCTAGAGGATAGTGGGGACAGGTGGAGCGACCATTGTGTGGAGACTTCTTGGAGGGAATGTGCAAATGTGCATCTTATCCTAAGAGCAATGAAAATCAGTTACGCAGAGGTGTGGCCTGGCTGGATGCACATTCTGCAAAAATGTTCTCACTGCTTTGTAGAGAGTGGGTGGAAAACAGGGCTGACAAGGCCATGGGGACACTTGTTTAGAATGCTCCCCTTTCCTACCAGAGAGAGAAGGAAAGGAGCCTGATCCAGGCCAGCGGCTGTGAGAATGGAGTTGAGGAAATAGATCCAGGATATGGTAAACACAATGCAATCTGAGGATGGGGATAGGTTGCAAGGTAGGGCTTAGAGAAGGGGGAGAAAAGAAGGAAGGAAGAAAGGGAAGAAAATGATGGAGGGAGGGAGGGAGAAAGGGAGGGATGAAAGAAAGGACAGAAGGAAGAAAGGAAGGCAGTAGAGAAGTCAGGAGGAAGGAAGGAAAAAAGGGAGGGAGGAAGGAAGAAGCGAGCGGGGGAAGGTGGGAAGCAGGAAGGGAAGGAAAGAATGATGGAAGGAAAGAAGGAAGGAAGGAGAGAAGGAAGGAGTAAAGGAGGGAAAGTGGGAACCAGGGAAGGAAGGAGAGAAAGAGAGAAAGAAGGAAAGAAGGAAGGAAGGAAGGAAGGAGAGAAGGAGGGAAGGAAGGAGAGAAGGAAGGAAGGAGGGAAGGAAAGAAGGAAGGAAGGAAGGAGAGAAAGAAGGAAGGAAAGAGGGAAGGAAGGAAGGAAGGCGAGAAAGAAGGAAGGAAGGAAAGAAGGGGAGAAAGGAATCACAATCTACTTTGTTGCAACTGCTACATATAAGTCCTGGTTGTTGCCATAGCTCTCTGGATCAATACTGAGCATCGCTTCCCTGTCCATAAAATAACGACCTTGTAGCCACTCCTCACCAGCCTGCTCTTTTCTAAGCATCCTTTGTAACTTTCTCATGGAACATGCATTCACAGCCCCTCCCCAGTCCCAGTTTCCCACATTAAGCTGCAGTTCAAGGCTGGCATGATTCTCCAGATACCCATTCCATGGCAACCCACATCACCTGTATGTAACTGATTACATTGACCACTACATTTCACTAAGGGATAACTGCATTTGCATTGGGGAATGAAGGTGGCTTAACATTTAAGTGGTAACGTTTAAAGTGTGGGTTCCTATCTTACTGATTGGGTGCTCAGATTTCATCCAAGGCAAGATGAATAAGTCAATATAAGAACCTTGGAGAAAGGAACGTCTCCAAAAAGATAAAAGAATGTGCAGCTAGGAGTGGTCTACTCTCCTCTCTTCTTACCTCTGGATTTTGCATCCCATTCCAAAAACCATCTCATCTCACAATCACAGGTCCACGGATTTCCCTGCAAGTAAAGATTCTCCAGAAGCGGCATGTTCTGAAGCATGCTGGCAGGAAGAGTTCTAATCATGTTCTCCGCTAAGTAGAGGTGCCTTATGGTGGAGAGTCTGAAATAATCCAGAAATGTGAACGTGGAGAAGGTGCTGGGGTGCAGCTGGTGGAGCAGATTTCCTTCCAAATGGAGTAGTCTCAGGGATGTTAAGCCATTGAAAGCCTGTGGGTGGATAAACTCGATCTTGTTGTGGTCAATGTGCAGCCTCATTAAGTTAGAGAGACCCTGGAGGGTCTGTCCTGTGATCACTCTCAGCTTGTTGTAGCTGAACTTGAAAACCTACAAGGGCAGGGGAAAACAAAACAAAACAAAAGGCTCCTGTTTATAGTTTAAAAGCCACAGCCCCAAATAGAAACCAGTACAAAGGGCTGGAGAATAATAACATGGAACTTGTCTTTCATGTCAAAAAATAGCCGTTTTATTGATCATTAAGGAGAATGACATAGTTTCCATTCTTTATTACTGGTCTTAGAGGATGCAATTAGTGACACTTACAAATGCCGCGGGTTTACCTGAAGAGAGCTGAGGTCTCTTAAAGCTCCGTCGGGGATGCTTGGGATCTCATTGCCGTGAATCATAAGTAACTCCAACTTGGTCAGTCCTGCAAATGAAGTTTCTGACAGGGCCTGTATGCTATTAAACCTAAGGAATAGTAATAATAATTATTATTAAGAAAATAAATAGCAAATGCTTAACTCCCACATGGGAAACATTCTCTAGCCTGCCCAAGAGCAAATTAGTACAATGGTGAGTTTATTTATTTATTTATTTATTTATTTATTTATTTATGACAATCTTACTCCGTCACCCAGGCTGGAGTGCAGTGGTGCAATCGTAGCTCACTGCAACCTCCACCTCCCAGGCTCCAGCAATCCTCCCACCTTAGCCTCCCAAGTAGCTGGAAGCACAGGCACAGGCCACTATCCCTGGCTAATTTTTTATTTTTTATTTTTGTAGAAACAGGGTCTTGATATGTGCCCAGCCTGGTCTGGAACTCCTGGCCTCATGTGATCCTCCTGCCTGGGCTCCCAAAGTGCTGGGATTACAAACATGCGCCTGGTCACTGCACCTGGTCATGAAATAGTGATTCTGAGGTTATAGGGGTGCCATTCCGAAAGATGTTTATCCCTTTGTGTCCCTATCTCTGGAGTCAAGAAAAAAGTGACACATATTTATTTGTCTTCGTTCTGTTAAGGAACATTCATGGAGAACTTCGACTTGGAATATGCTAATGTGATCAGGAGGCTATTTGGTGTCCATCAGTAGGATTTAGAATTCAACATGAGGCTGTTCCACATGTCTCTTTCTTGGAAACTCTGTGCTGAAGTGACAGTAATAAGAAGGGACACATGGCTAGCAGGGACGGGAAAATCCACAGCATTGGAATTTGCTTTGCATATGGCAAGAAAGGAGAGAGCTTCATGCTAAGGGCCAAATAGAAACGTTGACCACAGACACCGACACTCTTATTTCCCATGGACAGGTTGCCATGTCTGACGGATGATCAAAGTTACTTGTAGACATGCTAGGTTTCTTTTTTTGTTTTGTTTTTTCCTGTAACCTGTCCTCAAGAGGAGTTCTTTTTGTTTGAAATGTTTGGCTTTTTGTTGTTGTGTATATAATTGTCAAGATGCTTTCTTGACGAATTCAGAAATGTCTCATTGCCATATTGGTAATAGCATACAACAATGCTTAAACTTGATCCCTGCATAAGCAATTTGAAAAACGAATAGAGAAGCCTGCATGCTGTTACCATAAATCACTGTTTCTGCTGAGATATAACACATCTAGCCTGATATCATCCATTGCTTCTCCTTGTCACTTAAATAAAAGGAAATCAATTAGCAGAGAACATAAGTGAATAGCTCATAGCTAAATGCAGCAGAGGCTAGCATGGTCCAACTTTCTCATACTCATATGTGCCCAAACCTGGACTACAATTCCAAAGTCAACAGAAACACCAGGTTAGCTGTGACTCCCCTAAGACCCAGCCTTAGGAAGCTCCTTTCAGCTACAAATTTTTGAGTGCAGGAAATTTATAAACTCTATTTTCAAAAACCATTCACCTTGATTGCATCAAACTTTTCAAAGACCTCCTTTCATAATTGCATTCTTCTCTTTAAGAACAATTTATGCAAAGAAAACATCAGATGGAATGAAATGCATCCCATCTTATTGAAATAATGTATAGATTCAATATGGTGCATGAGGAAAATATAGTAGAAGATGATCCTATTTCCTGTTCATCATTTTGACTCATGTAGTCAATGAACAATCATATATAGTGGTTCTCTCTTCTTCATTAGATGACATTTCCACTCTTCTTTTTAGTGCATTACTCCAGTGTGTTGTCAGCTAAGCTCTGCTTTATTTAACACTGCTGAGAGGTAAAATATTAAAAGAATTGGGCTCATAGCTATTTGTGTACCTTATGAACATGCTTTGGATTCCATAGAAGGTGGGAAACTTAGCTGGAAGTGAGTCTTGTCCTCTTTGTATTGCTTTTTGCCCTTTATCACCTAAACCCCATGAAGCAGGCTAATTTTCCACAGCAGAAACTGAGATTCAAGAAAGTTTCCAGGCTGGGCATGGCGGCTCATGCCTATAATCCCAGCACTTTGGGAAGCTGAGGTAAGAGGATCACTTGAGTCCAGGAGTTCAAGCCTGGGCATCATAGTGAGACCTAATCTCTACAAAAAATACAAAAATGAGTTGGGTGTGATGGTGCATGCCTGTGGTCTCAGCTACTGGTGAGGCTAAGCAGAGAAGACCACTTGAACCTAGGAGGTCGAGGCTGCAGAGAGCTGTGATTGTGCCACTGCACTCCAGCCTGGGAAACAGAGCAAAACCCCATCTCAAAAAAAAAAAAAAGTGAGAAAGAAAGAAAAAAAGAAACTTTCCAAAATTTTTCAAGGAATAGGAAAAAAGGGAGGTAAAACCATGCAATGTTCCATTCCAAAGTTTTTTTGCTACTACCTAGTGGTATTTTGGTCTTATTAAAACAAGATGGGAACTTAAATATTCCACAAACAAACACAGTAACAGCAATAATGTCCCCATTACTGAAGAGGAGACTCCCAGAAGACATTGAATGCATTCAAGAATACAGTCAGTGAGAGTGAAATCCAGGCATCTTGAGACCAAAGCTTCAACCTGCGTTCAGACACTGTGAACTGAAGCAGGAGAAGCTGTCAATATCAACTTGACGTTGTATTTTATTTAGTGAATTCAAATGTATGGAATCATGGTACAAAACTCCCCGAAATATAATGCTGCAGAGATAAGTGAAATTCAAGGGCATGAAGTTTTATTTCATGTTAAGGACCATGAACCTCCTTAGTGGGTAAAATTCCACGTAAGAGAAGAAAGAGGTGCATTTTTCCAATCATGAGCTCAGCAGTTTCCTGCGGAGTGTAATAAAGGGGAAGGAAGGTGTTGACTCCTGCAAGCTGCGTGGGGAATGGGGGTCCCAGTGTGTAGAGCTGAGATAGAAGCATAGAAAACTCTCTCCTGCTCTCTCGCTCTCTCTCAAGACAGGGTCTGGCTCTGGTGTCCAGGCCAGAGTGTGGTGGCACAGTCTCGGCTCACTGCAACCTCTGTGTCCTGGGCTCAAGCCATCCTCCCACTTCAGCCTTCTGAATAGCTGGGACTACAAGCACACACCACCACACCTGGCTAATTTTTGTATTTTTAGTAGAGATGGGGTTTCACCATGTTGCCCGAGCTGGTCTTGAACTTCTGAGCTCAAGTGATCTACCCGCCTCAGTCTCCCAAAGTGCTGGGATTACAGGTGTCAGCCACCACACCTGGCCAGGCCTCATGTTTTGAGGTCAGGCACACTTCACGTTGCCTGCTGGTTATCCCAGAGAAGTTACCAAGCTTTTTGGAAGCTCAAATTCTTCATTAGTAATGTTGCTGAGGATTCTTTTCTCAGAGAGCCATGTGTGGGTTAAAGGACATAATGTCTGCAGCCACTCAGACATTGCTCTGTGTCAAGGGCTGCTAAAGAGTTTCTGGAGGGAATAGGTACAACAAAGCTGACACCAGGGAGATCAAAGGGAAAGTCACAGCCAAGCAAGACACAAAAAGAGACATGATAAAAATCTGTGAGTTAAAAATGGCAACTAAAATGTAGTTAGGCAGGGGAATAATGAGCAATATATTATATGAATAAAGACATTCAATGAAAACATATTCAGATGTTCAAAAATTTATATATAATATGAATAATGTAAAAATCATACAGGAATCATACTATTCGTAAACACGTCCATTCAATGATTCTTCTCAGAGACACTCAAGTGACCAATTTCAGACCTGATTTCAGCTGACTCCAGAGTAGAAATCTACCTGATACATTTCTAATTCATTCTTTGCCATGTTATGTTTCAAGGAACTTTGCAGCCTGATTACATATGTTTCAACTCACTAAATAAAATAAAGTGTCAAGTAGATATTGATAGCCTCTCCCGCCTCAGTCTCTGAATGCAAGGTGAAGCTTTGGTCTCAAGATACCTGTATTTTACCATAGTGACTGTGTATTCTTGGATGTATTCAGTGTCTTCTATGAGTCTCCCTTCCTCTATAATGGGACATTATTGTTGCTGTTGCTGTGTTTGCAGGGTTTTTTTGTTCCCATCTTGTGGGTAAATGAAGTGCCAATCATGCATAATGACCATACTAAGTTGCCATTTTTTATTTTTTATTATTTTTGTTTTATTTTATTTATTTATTCATTTGAGATGGAGTCTCCCTCTGTCACCCAGGCTGAAGTGCAGTGGTGCCATCTCGGCTCACTACAACCTCTGCCTCCCGGGTTCAAGCAGTTCTCTGGCCTCAGCCTCCCGAGTAGCTGGGACTACAGGCGTGTGCCTCCACCCCTGGCTAATTTTGTATTTTTAGTAGACACATGGTTTCACCATGTTGGCCAGGCTGGTCTCAAACTCCTGACCTCAGGTGATCTGCCTGCCTCAGCCTCCAAAAGTGCTGGAGTTACAGGCATGAGCCACCGCACCCGGCCGCCATTTTTATTTTTAAAAGAAGACCTTATTTCTTCTTATTTAGACACAAGCAAAAATGATCCAGCACACAAGCGGGGGCCAAGAAAGTCTTACAGGATGGGTTTGCCGATGGCATCCTCAGAATTGTTCACAGGTTTTTGTTTGACTGAAATACCAACTATGAGGAAAAATGCAATGCACGTGAGTGAGAAGCAAAGAGAGTCTAAATGTATGTTTCAGAGTCACCGACTACAGAGTAGAAGTCTACCTGACACATTTTCTCATTCACTCTTTAAATTGACTTTCTGCAAAATCACTATGCAGTGGCAATATTCATTGCTCAAGATGCACACTACAAAGAGGAATGAAGCTCTGACACAGGCTACCATGTGGGTGACCCTTGAAACCTGTTGTTCACTGAAAGAAGCCGTTACAGGTCACCTGTTGCAGTGGTCCTCGAACCCCGGGCCACAGAGCAGTACCGGACCGGTTAGGAACCAGGCTGCACAGCAGGAGGTGAGCAGTGGGTGAGCCAGCAAAGCTTCATCTGTATTTACAGCCATTCCCCGTTGCTGGCATTACTGCCTGAGCTCCATCTCCTGTCAGATCAGCGACGGCATTAGATTCTCAGAGAAGCACAAATCCTATTCTGAACAGCGCATGCGAGGGATCTAGGTTGCGCACTCCTTATGAGAATCTAATGCCTGATGATCTGTCACTGTCTCCTGTCACCCCCAGAGGGAACTGTCTAGTTGAAGGAAAATAAGCTCAGGGCTCCCACTGATTCTACATTATGGTGAATTGTAGAATTATTTCATTGTATATTACAATGTAATAATAATAGAAATAAAGTGCACAAAAATGTAATGCACTTGAGTCATCCCAAAACCACCCCCTCCCCAACCCTGTCTGTGGAAAAATTGTCTTCCATGAAACTGGTCCCTGGTGCCAAAAACGCTGGGGACCGCTGATCTATTGTATGATTCCGTGTATATGAAATGTTCAGAATAGTCAAATTCATAGAGACAGAAAACAAAGCAGTGGTTCCCAAAGGCTGGAGGAGGAGACGGAGTAGAGAATGACTGCTTAATGGATATGAGGTCTCCTTTCGGGGTGGTGAAAATGTTTTGAACAAGATAGAGATGATGAGTACACAATAGTTTGAATGTACTAAATGGCACTGAGTTGTAGAGTCTACAAGGGTGAATGCCATATCATTTGAATTTTACTTTAAAAAATTGCAAAAACATTGTACAGGTCAGCTTTGTATGTGCCTTCAGGATATAGTGGGCTCTGAAAACAAGCTTTAATGCTTTTAGAGATGGAGAAATAAAAGGAAAAATAAGGCAGATGCTGTTTGAACTTCCCTCAATATGAAACAATGTCTGCTAGAGATTCTACATGCATGGAATCATTCTGCAACGCAATCACAGCTATAATTTGAGCTTTGTGTGTCTGCAACTTACTATTCTGGGTGGGTCAACCAAATAGGCAAGGGCTCAGCTCTCTTAGCAAGAAGGATGACTAGAAGGGTAAAAATAATGAAAAAGATCATTTCCGGTAGTTGTAAATTTCACAAGAAAATAATTAAAGCACAGGAAGGAGAGTAGAAGGGGTTTGGTGGGCCAATGTCTAGGGCAGTGCTCTCTGGGGAGCTGAGATTTGAAATAGGGCTTAAGAAACAAAGGGATGTGACCGTGTACACCTCTCTTGGGGCAAGGCATTCCCAATGGAGGAAGACACCCAGAGATTTTCATTGCTTTATACAAAAGCCCACTGTTTGGTTTGTTGACCCTGATTAGGAACTTGGTTTGGGTGCTGCCTCAGTGTTTCACTCCATTATGGGTTGACTTATAGTTCATTCACTTTCTTAACTCTCAGCTCCAAGATGCCTCCTTCTATTTCCAGTGATTCATTCTTGGTCCACTTGGGCATGGCCTCATCATTTTAGAAGAATATTCCATAGTGGACAATTAGTTAGCTCTCTGGTTTTTGCTGTTTGCCATAAAGTTCAGAGTTATTGGCCATCTTTCTGTTCCTTAGACTCACCAAACTTGCCCGCTTTATGGCACAGCCATTGATTTGTTCTCTATAGAGATGCTGCTCAACATCCTGTAGTGCACATGATGGCCCCTACAACCCAGATTGATTGAGTCCTAAACATCAAGATTGCAGAAATTTGGTAACCTTACCTTAGCATGTGCAAATTTGTCTATCTGTCTCTCTGTCTGTATCTATCTATCTATCTATCTATCTATCTACCTACCTACCTATCATCTATCAATCTATCTATAATCCTCTCTATCTCTCTATCAGTCCATCTATCATCATCCTATCATCTATCAAGCATCTATCTATTATCATTTGTATATCAATTATATATCTATTCATCCATCATATCTATTTATCTTCTATTATCTATCCATCCATCACATCCATCTTTCTATCTATCAATCATGTATCTATCATCCATCACATCTATCATCTATTATCTATCCATCGCATCTATCTATGTATCTATGTATCTCTGTATCTATCTATCCACCTATCTATCATCTATCTATGTATCTCTATCTATTCCATCTATCTATCTATCATCATATCATCTACCTACCAACATACCTACTTTTCATCTATCCCTATCATCTATCAGTCTATCATCCTATCTAGCTATTATTCTATCATCTACCTATTATCCTATCATCTATTATCTCTCTATGCATCTATCATATGTCTATTCATCCGTCACATATATCTATCTATTTATCTATCATCTATTATTGTTCCATTCATGGCATCTATCTATCTAATATCTATGTATCCATCACATCTATCTATCATCTATTATCTATCCATCCAAGACATCTATCATCTATGTATCATCTTTCTATATATGTATAGCTATTCTATCTGTCATCCAATCACTTACCTATCAACATACCTAGCTTTCATCTATCTCTATCATCTATCAGTCTATCAGTCTATCATCTTATCTAGCTATCATTCTATCATATCTATCATCTATCTATTATCCTATTATCTATCTATCAACAACCTACCTATCATCTATCTCTGTCATCTATCAGTCTATCATCCTATCTATCAATCTATCACTCTATCATTCTATCATCTATCTGTCTGTCTGTCTGTCTATTTTCTATCTATGGCAGTAGTTCTCAAACAGGGGTAAATTTGCTTCTAGGGAACGTTTGTCATCATGTGTAGACATTTTTGGTGATCACAACTACGGAAGGGGGTGCTACTGGCATCTAATGGGTGAAGGTCAGGGAAGCTGCTCAAAGTCTTACAATGCACAGGACAACCACATAAAGTAATGATCCTATCCAAAATGGTAATAGTGCACCAAATGTCAGTTATGCTGAGGTGAAGAAACCCTGCTCTAATCATAGATAATCTTTGGGCAGATGTGCTTTCTTTATGGTTATTTAGGATTCTAGATTTAGTAATCCATCTGGAATTTTGAACACACAGAGGGGAACTGATGTCAGCATCAAAATCCTTTTCCATTTCTTGGATGCTGACATTTCACTAGATACAGCAAGCAGGGGAAATAATGGTATCAGATGAGTAGGTGAGAATGTCAGGGACCAGGTTAACTAAGAGCTGAGAAAACATGGGAAGGACTATGTTTTCTTCACACCAAGTGCAAAAGGGAGTGATTGGAGGGTTTAAGTAAGGGAGTGACATGAACTGAAGTATGTGTTAAAACAGCAATGTTGGCCACTACCTGGAGAACGTGTCAGAGCTGGGCAAGAGAAGGAGGCAGAAATGTGGTGACTCCTGCAGAGATATTGAGGGATGTTGGATTCATGACCAGGTGTGGCAGTAAACATGAAGGCACACAGAACATTTCCAAATGTACTTAGAGGAAGAGCCAGCAGGCATTGCTGAGTGGTGGGAGTGAGAATGAGGACAAACTTGGGGGAAGGACTTCTGCTTGGAGGGGAGCAAGTGGGTGGATTCTACCATTTGCTGGACAGCAAAGGCTGGAAGAGACAGGTGTTGGGGAAAGAATTCAAAGCTGTATTTGCCATGGGATGTTTGAGAATTTTGTAAGAATCTAAGGGGATAATAGGGCTCAAGACCAAGATGGAGACCCAAGATACACGTTCAGGCAAGACTGGCCAACCGACCAATGGAATAGAGCTCCGGGAGTAAATAATATCACCTGAACAGAGCCCAGAAGAAGGAGGCAGATCTTCAGAGAGAGGAGATAGGGTTCTGAGGCTCAGTCTCTGAAGTGGGTCAGAAGCAGCTGGATGTTCCTCAGCACATTTTACTTCAAGGGTGTGATATGTTTTCCTTCCATAGTTGTGGTCATCAAAAAGGTCTCCAGATGTTGCCAAATGTTCTCCAGGGGCAAACTCATCCATTGTTGCTAACTACTGTCATAGATAGATGATAGATAGATACATAGATAGATAGATAGATAGATAGATAGGCAGGCAGACAGATGATAGATACAATAGATAGATAATAGATAGATAGATAGGCAGACAGATGACAGATAGATAGGTAGATAGGCAGACAGATGATAGATAAGTACATAGATACATAGATAATATATGGGCAGACAGATTGATAGATGATAGAGATAGATGACAGGTACAGAGATGATAGACACGTGATAGATGATAGGTAGGTAGATAGATAGATAGATAAATAGAATACATGATAGACAGAGATAGATTGATTGATAGAGATGATAGGTAGGTAGACAGATTATTGATAAATTGATGATAGAGAATAGATAGGTAGATTAATAGATGATAGATAGACAGATAGATAGATGGATAGATAGAATAAGTACATCAATAGATAGATGACAGAGATACATGATAAGTAGGTGATAGGCAGACAGATGATACATAGATCAATAGATTGATAGATAGATGATAGGTATGTAGAGAGATAGATTGACTGATGATAGAGATAGATCATAGGTAGGTAGATAGGTGAGAGGCAGATGCATGACAGATAGATAGATAGATACAGATGTAGGTAGAGAAATAGATTGGTTGATTGATGATAGAGACAGATGATAGGTAGGTAGACAGGTAATAGGCAAATGATAGATAGATAATAGAGAGAGAGAGAGAGAGAGAGAGAGAGAGAGATATTGAGAAAAACATAATGGCTCATACTAAAGCCATGGATAGCTGAATGTCAAATTTAACCTGAGAAATTTGATGACAACTATCAAGGTGGAGAAGAAGGGAAGATAGGAACAAAGGATCAATACTGGTTCATTTCCCTTCACATCTGAATAAATCCCCCTGTTCGGGAAGGCACCCAAAGTCTGGAACGGGCTCCACATCAGCTCAGTAAACCTGTCTGACCCTGTCATCTTCCCCCTGCTTGTTTGTTGTTGTTGTTGTTGTTTGTTTTGTTTGAGACGGAGTCTCGCTCTGTCGCTCAGGCTGGAGTGCAGTGGCGCGATCTCGGCTCACTGCAAGCTCCACCTCCCGGGTTCACGCCATTCTCCTGCCTCAGCCTCCGGAATAGCTGGTACTACAGGCGCCCGCCAGCATGCCCAGCTAATTTTTTGTATTTTTTAGTAGAGACGGGGTTTCACCGTGTTACCCAGGATGGTCTCGATCTCTTGACCTCGTGATCCGCCCTCCTTGGCCCCCCAAAGTGCTGGGATTACAGGTGTGAGCCACCGCGCCGGGCCCCCCTGCTTGTTTTTAAGGGGCATTAGAGAGCTTGTAGATGCAGCTGCCAAGGATGCCAGACGTGAGAATGGGGTAGATATTCTGGAATAGACAGAAGCCTGGGGAATCACCTGAGTACCCCCTTTCAGAACCCGAGGGTATACATGTCCCCTTTTTGCATCCTTCTAAAAATCAGCAGAGAGTCTGGGAAATGAGCACCACACTCAGGGAACAGAATCTAACTGGAGACTGGGATGACCCTGCATGAAGTGCAGTTCGGTGGCTCATTAGCCCTTTGGCTTACATTCCAGACTACCTTCATCACTATTGATTGGCAATCACTGAATGTATAACCAATTCTGTGAAATGTTTATGGCAGACAATATTTGCAAAATTATGTCAAAGGTTCCGGTTAATATCACAAGGCAGAACTTAAAATAAAATAGGCAAGTATGGCCCTTGTCAAAGCTGCAGAAAGGCATCATCAAAACCAGTCTTTTAATCAAGAGAAAAAAAATATTTAAGAGTCTGTAAATCCATCTCTAAGTGGATGCTATATTGTTGGCTCCTGGAAAAAATATTTGGAAAGCAATTTTCAGAAATGCTTTTAGTTTGTCCAAGCAGGAAACAGCAATGCTGACAAAGAACCCTAAAAACAGCTGTGTGGGAATAGAAGGATTCATGAACACTTGGCCAACAATTCCTTATTCCTTGAGAGTCTTATATTTTCTCCAGACTGCTAAAACACAGATCAGTCTCCGAGTTTTATCTGTTAGACATTGCTCTTGCTTAAGTTTTTTCCCCAAAAAGATGCAAGATGCCAGACTCATTCCCTAATTTGAGGTGGATTTTTCTAAAACAATGCTACTATGATATTATTAGTGATTTTTTCAAGTAGTATATTAATTCATGTTACAAATTAAACTAGATGGAGGTAATAGATGTTGATACAGTGAAGTGATTCTCTAGGGTTTTTTATATTTTTCTTTTCCTTTTAATATTACAGAAAACTGTCTCTAGATATTACTGGCATCAATAGGAAAAAGAAACATTAACATGTTGGTTTGTCTGTTTTATTCCCATGTTAAAGTCAATCTTTATTGTGAGTTGTTTAAAATGAAACCATCAGAAACGGTGTTGTGATTTAGAGGTTAGTTATGTTTTGCTCTCACAAAGTACTTCAGTTTAAAAATGAATGGGAAGAAAAGCATCCCAGAAACTGTAAATGAGATGCAAACAACTTCAGAGGTAATAGTCTTATTGGTGCTATGAGTCTCAAGCCATTAAACAAATCACCTCTTTGGGGAGGGTGCATGCAGGGACTGTCCCCACCCTCATTTCCAGCCTGATAGCCCCCTTCCCAACACCCAACACAAACACACAAACCTGCTGTGCAGGAAGTACCTCAATATATATATATATTTCTGCATCAGCCCCATGCTTTTTAGAGGGTTCCACCAAGTCCTGGCTGATGGTGCCCCCAGCATGGGACCTGCCAAGGTGCCGGATTTGAGAGACGAGGTGGCTAATCCCAGCAAGTGGGACCATGTGTTAAAATGGTTCATGTATAAAAAACAATTCCTAGACAGAGCCATTTTGCACCCCAAGGGCGGAAGAAAAAGAAGTTACAGTTAAAGCTCCACTTTCTGTTCTGCAAATATCACATGCGCCATCCCCCAGGATTCAAACAGGCTTTAGCAGACATGGAACCAACACAAATGCCCACCAATGATAGACTGGATAAAGAAAATGTGGTACATAGACACCATGGAATACTATGCAGCCATAAAAAGGAAGGAAATCTTGTCCTTTCCAGGGATGTAGATGAAGCTGTAAGCCATCATCCTCAGCAAACTAACAAGGGGAAGAGAAAACCAAATGCTGCATGTTCTCACTCATAAATGGGAGTTGAACACTGAGAACACATGGGCACAGGGAGGGGAACAACACACACTGGGGCCTGCTGGGGGGTGGGGGGTGAAGGGAGGGAACATAGAGGATGGGTCAATAGGTGCAGCAAACCACCAGGGCACACATATACCTGTGTAACAAACCTGTACACTCTGCACATGTATCTTGGAACTTAAAGTTAAATAAATAAATAAATAAATAAATCAAATGGGCTTTAGCACCTCTTCCCTTTTTCTTACTTCCATTACACAAGAAATGTGTCCTGATAAATTACAAGATTGTGAAAAGGGAAACTGGCTTACATGTTACTATTCCCTCCTCTGGCAACGCCAGGCTGTTTTCCCCAATGAGCTATCATCGTTGTGGTTGGATGTTCAGATGGTCAACTCCTAGAGTCTAACAGCATTTCATTGAGAAACCTATTTAATCGTCTGTTGCCATGGGTTAGGGAAATTATTATCTTATTCCCTTAACATTTTGTTCTCTTGTTCTACCACCGTCAATAGGGAAGTTTCCATTTTACTCCCTCAATGTTTCATTCTGACTCTACCACTGTCAATAGAGAAATTTCCATCTTATTATGTCAATGTTTCATTCTCTTCTTCTACCACTGTCAATAGAGGAGAGTTTTTTTTTTTTTTTTTTAACTTTGTTCTATAAGATGTCCAGGTACATTTACAGTTATTTTGCATTGGCTCAAATCTGACCATTTTATTTTTATTAAAACATCTCCATGGTGGATATTTCTCAAACACTAATTTAATCGGTTGTTCTGGGGATAGACGCTAGAAAGTAGCTAATACATTTTGTTGAAGAACTCCAAATGATTGTTGACTATTAAAATTGCAGTTGAGTACCTGTAGATCATAGCGACTAACAGTTAGGTCCACGAAACATTCGTGTGTATAAAATGAAACCAATACATTAAAATTTTACCTGGCACCCCACATCAAAATATGTTTTAAAAAAGATGTTGATATTTTTAATAGCCAAAATCTGCAGGAATTCTTTTACTGCCTCAAAGTCACAATTCTATCATCTACATGACTTATAAAATGGCACAGATGTTCTACTTATTTTTATTATTCTTAAATCGTTGCTGAAGTCTGTTTAAATCATCTTCATATGTTTAAGTGTGTGTCTCATTCATTCACCTTAACAATGTATTAAAGAAATGGTATCAAGGGAATTTTTCAACAAACTCTAAAGTTGTTCATGCTGCTCGTTGATAGACCTCACAGCAGTGGCAGCTGATGGATATATTCAGATAATCATCGAAAAAGCTGCGTTTAGCATAACTAAAAGGTTTCCTCTCTATTCTGCCCATCTGCAGCTCCATAATTCTCGACAGAGCTACACAGAGGAAATGCACATATGAAGTTAAGTAAATGCACATACAAACATGCAAAACCAGATCAAGACGCACGCACTAACAGTGGAATGGTTCGGGAAGAAGGTGGTACAAACCCCAAATTGATTCTTTCCACGTGTTTAGCAATGCCAGCAGGCACGGAAGCCAGGGATCGGAACGTGCAGTGGACCTCGCTGGGGACGTAGCAGGCACAAGGATGCGGGCAGGCCAGCGCCATTCGCGGATGGCCCCAAAGCAGGATCAGCACCACGGAGAGGGCCCCCCAGTGCGCGCGCTTGGGCATCTTGTCGGGGTGCCTGATTCTCGGATACCTGAGGTAGAACAAGGAAAAGAGATGCGCTTATTCACAGGTAGCACCGATTTCCTGTGGGCAATTTTTAAATTTGAATTGTGCATCAGGGTTTCAAGCTTCCCAGGACTTCACACGATGTGTTGTAGTGATGCTTAAACCATGGGAATTGAGAAAGATGAAACATGTTTTTTTCTAAACTTTTCACCATTCACTTTAATCATGACTATAGAATATAGTCCTGATTCTTGGCTTGGATACTATGATTTGGAAATCTATCTTGCACTCTGTAATTGTGGGTATGAAATAGAGAGAGGAGAGAGCGAGAGAGAGAAACAAGAAAAAGAGAGGTTTATATTTATGTTTCTATAATAAAAGAAATAATAAAATATTATGTTTCTGCCTCCAACAACGACTGAGCTATTATATATTGCATATATTTGAATTTAAAACATCCCAAGAAAAGTGTATTCGTATTCTTTCCTTTAATGATATTTCTCAAACCTTTAATTCTAGCTTCTTGAAGAGCTTAAAGAGGCATTTGCTAGGAGGATATTCATCCTGTTATTTCTGGGTTTATTTACTATCTTTATTTTATTTTATTTATTTATTTATTTATTTTTCTTGGAAAAGCCAGCGAGTTTTTGTGATGATTTAGAGTTGCTGTTAATTGGGGAGGAAGTTTGGGGGAACCTCTGATCATTCAATAAACAGGAAGGGACTGCTTATGAAATATATTCAGGCAAACAGAAAAAAAAATGGAGTCACTAAAAAATGGAAAAGCTCGGGTAAATGCTAGATTGCATCAGCTACTTCATTTAGAATGGCGGTGATCATTTTCTTCGTGCCCTGGCAATGCCTATGTCATCTAACCTTTTGTCATCTCTTGAATGGCGTTCACTTAAAAATAGTGGCACACATGGAAAGTAAATAGGGATACACAACAAACACGCGCCTGCCCATTCGCCCGGGTTCTGAACAAGCGCGAACTGCTGATTAAAAATTCTAAAATCCAGGCCAGGCTTAGTGGCTCACGTCTGTCATTCAGCACTTTCGGAGGCCAAGGCGGGCGGATCACCTGAGGTCGGGAGTTCGAGACCAGTCTGACCAACATGAAGAAACCCCCGTCTCTACTAAAAAAAAAATACAAACAAACAAAACAAAATCAGCCGGGCGTGGTGGCGCATGCCTGAAATCTCAGCTGCCCGGGAAGCTGAGGCAGGAGATTCGCTTGAAGCCGGGAGGCGAAGGTTACGGTGAACCGAGATCGAGCCATTGCACCCCAGCCTGGGCAACAAGAGTGAAACTCCGTCTCGAAAAATAAAAATAAAAATCTAAAACCCTTCCTATAAGAGAGGAGCATCCCAAACCTGCAGCTTTCCCTGCCTTTAAGTGGCCTAGAAAAGGTTATCCTCTTAAGCCCGGGGGCGCGTCTCCCTTCAGCTGCCCATAAAGAACTGATTGCACACAGGTAGCTTTGCAAAAAAACAACTCCGGGCTCCGCCTCTGAGCGCTGGAACAAACCGGCTCCTGCAGCTCTGCAAAAGTCCTCGGAGTTTCCTCTCTCGCCAGAGCCCGGGCTTTCCCCGCCCCTGCCTGCGCGCCTGACCTCGGCGGTGGGCTGGTTCCAAGGGCAGCCGCGCCAGTCCCCAGCGTCCTGTGCCGGCGGGCGGACTTGGCCCGGGCGTTCCAGAGGACTCTTCAGCCCCAACTCCCTGTCCGGCCTCCCTCCGCCCCCTCCCCGGCACCAACCTCTCGGGAGACCCAGGAAACTCGCCCCCAGACAACCCTAATCCCAGGGACGCGAGGTCGGGTCTCTCCGCCGGGGAGAAAGCGGCCACGCGCCAGTTAGGCCGCCAGAGACGGTCTGCGAATCCCGTCGGGAAGCAGGGGTGGGGGCGTGAGGCCGTCTACTTTATTTTTGGCCCGGGGCGGACAACCTGGAGTGGCCGGGCGGGCAGCCCTGAGCCCCTGGCCAGCTTCCAGAGTCCGCTGAGTCGCGTCGAGCTGGCTGCGGGGTGAATTACGCGCTTTCCCGGAACGCGGCTGGGGTGGCCCTGCGAGTCCCCGCCGCCCGGGACTCGGACATCAAACCCCTTCTATCTGCGTGATGACTGTCCCGGTTTTTTTGCATGGCTCAGCTCACTCTAGGCGTTGGGTTGTCCCCTTTCCAGGGAAAGCCTGGGTAAGGGTAGGAGGAAAGAGGCGGGGAAGGAGTGGGGGAAGAGAAGAGGGAGAGGAGACTTGAAGTAGCCACAGCCTGAGCAACTTGGAAAGAGGCTCCTCAAGTGCCCTTTCCCCCACCGATTGCAAGAGCAGAGTGGGCTTCACTTAGGAATTCCGTTGGCAGCTTCCCAGAAACGCGGGATGGCCGGGTTGAAGGTCTCCAGAGAGAGCGAGGGATGGGGAGCGCGTTGGGGAGAGGGAGGAAAGGAGGCATGGGATGTCTGGGCTTAATTAGACCTATTCAGTGCATCCTCCTTCAAGATCCGGCTCTCCTCCCTAACTGATCTTTAGTTACTTAAATTTGCAGGAAATCAGGTATCCTGATTTCTTAGCAACTTCAAACAGTGCTGGGGAACGGTGCAACCTACCTGCATGCAGGTCCTTTACCCCCAGTTTTCCCTTGGGTGTCTCAAATCCCTTCACCCCCTGCGGGCAGAAACGGCAGCCCTGGGGCGCCCTGGCCACCCTGGGTCCTCACCTGTCCTTGAGAAGCCGCCGCACACGGGAGCGGTGCGCCGAGAGCATCCACCGAGCTGGGGCGCGCGAGTCACGGCCGGGAGTCTGCCGGGGTCATGCCCTTCCCGGGGCCAGGGGTGAGGCAGCTCGGCTTCCCAGCGCGGCACAGCGAGCCGGCGCCCTTTTATTCCCGGCACTGCAAGGCTTCCCCAAGTCCACGCCTCGGCACACCCCCACCCTGCCCCACCCCGGGGAGACGGGGCGCGGGCCCGAGCCAAGGGACCCTGGCCGCGCCGCTCTGCGCTCAGCCTTCTTCTTGCGTCTTCATTGCGCCTGGGCCTGGGTGGGCATGCCTCGCCCACTCCCGCTGCAAGAACCGCAGGCGGCTCGGGGAAGGAGGGCTCTTTGTCAGAGAGAAGTCTGGAGACCCAGGAGAGAAGGGTGAGATGCAGGGAGCGCGGTGAGAGCCGCAGTTGAGTCCGCGCTTGGAGAGCGCCTAAGCAGCGCTGGGAACGTTTCCGTTCCTTTCAGGAGAGAGAGAAGGAGCAGGGTTTGCGCTTCTCCCGGCCAGACGGCGTTTTCTCTGGCAGCTCTTCCCGGCCCGTGTGCAGGCAGGAGCGGGCTGGCCCCGCCGGCATCCAGCTAGCTGCAGGCAGGGCTGCAACGTGAGAGCCGCCGCCACGCCCTCCCGCCTCTCCGGGACTCCCCGGCGCCCGCCTCCCTCCCCCTGCCAGTCTTCTAGCCTGAAAGGTGGAACGGCTCCCTTCCGGCGTGGGGAACCTTCGAGGGGCAGGGCGAGGGCTGGGATGTTCGGAGAGTCTGATGGTATTGTCCGGGGAGGGGGCGGAGGGATGGGGGGAGCGACCTGGCGAAAAGGCAAAAAGTAGAGGGTGCAGAGGGTAGGTCCCTATTCTAGGAGGCAGAGGAGGAGGAGGAGGCGGTTGTCTGGCTTCCTGGATAAGTCAGACCTGGAATGGTGGGGAGAGGTCAGGCGAGGATCTTCAGTCAGCAGAGCCCACCTGGGGTAAAAACATGGGGCTCAGACAGGCGTGCAGGGCCCGGAAAGGCACCATTGCACCAGCTTGTCGCAGGGTGCACCAGCGACTGCTTTTCCTTGTTCCTCCGGTTAGCCGCATTCCTCTCCCTGAACCAGCATTTTGACAACACGTCCTTAGGATGAGTGTTTACCTCTTGTGTTCTTTGATCTACAAAAGACATCTGTGAGCATAAAAAAAAAAAAAAATTATTTTTTTTACAAGCCCAGTGGTACCATGTACTTGTACAACACATCCTGTCTGCTGAGATACCCCTGAAGCAGGCTGATAGCATGCGGTATTTATTTATTTATTTATTTATTTATTTATTTATTTGAGACGGAGTCTCGCTCTGTTGCCCAGGCTGGAGTGCCAGTGGTGTGATCTCGGCTCACTGTAACTTCTGCCTTCGAGGTGCAAGCGATTCTCCTACCTCAGTCCCCCCATGTAGCTGGGACTGGAGGCTTACGCCACCACGCTGGGCTAATTTTTGTACTTTTTTTTTTTTTTTTTTTTTTGTACAGACAGGGTCTCACTGCGTCGCTCAGGTTGGACTCGAATTTCTAGCCTCAAGTGATCCACCCACCTCCGCCTCCCAAAGTGCTGGGATTACAGGCGTGAGCCACCGAGCCCAGCAGGCATGCAGTTTTTTGAAGGCAATGCATGGAAAAAGTATAATTGAGAAGTGTCTGCTCTTTAGGTTCAGAAGTCCTGCCCTACATCTAGCACTCTGTCAGGGGTCTTTCAGGAGGAAGGAAGGACTAAGCCTAAGAAATAAGTTGCTTCCCCTGCATGGAGCCTGGACCATCTTAGCTCCTCCAAAGAAACACAACGTCTGGGAATTCCTCACCACCTGCCTCCCATGCCTAGGGTGGCTTCCACAGAGTTGAGAGTCAGACAGAGTTGAGAGTCAGGAAACACTGGTTCATAAATGGGAATTCATTCCTTCTCTAGCTTTCGTTTTCAGTGTGTGTTGACATAGTTCCAGGGAATAGTCACCTAATACCCTTAGGTAGCCTCTTTCTGGGCATGCCCCAAATCCACTGATTAAATTACAAAACAAAACAGAAAACAACTGTCTCTTGAACACGTCTTTACCTCTGTTAATGATGTTGCCACCCATCTCATCAGCTAAACTAGAAACTCAAGCCATCGTTGCCTTCTGCCTCTCTTTCATGTCTTCGTCACAGTCAACTGGTTGCCAAGTTTAGATCCTGATGCCTAAGAATCTCTGGGCCCAACGTGCTCTTCTCTCCACCTCTCTCACTGCAGTTGCATAGATATGTCTTAGATTTTGACAACTTCTTCCTCCACCAACTCCTTCTCATTCATCCCTTCCAGGCCATCACTGAAACTTAGAGGGGTGCCATCATCCTCACACCCAAGGCTGAAGTTTTCCATGGGTGGCCGGTGCCATGCCCTGTGCTTCCCAGCCTGCTTGTCCCTGGGATCTTCCTTTTGGTGATAGGACTGGCTGGTCAAGATCAGGTAGCACATCCCTGATTTTTGTTGTCGGTTCATGCCACTGTTTTGACAAAGTTCTCCTCAGTCTCCATTGTGTAGTATTTCCTTACCTCCGTGCCCATTGCTAATGTGGGCTTTTTCCTGCATTGTGGACAATCACTCACCTTTTTATGCCATCATAGCTTCTTGACACCTGGAGTATAGCACAGAGCTTGGCATACACTAGGTGTTCAATGGAATGAATGAATGTGTGCATGACTGAGGTTGAATTCTATTAAGAAATGTCTACATTTGGCCAGGCACAGTGGCTCACGCCTGTAATCCCAGCACTTTGGGAGGCCAAGGTGGGAGGATTGCTTGAGTCCAGGAGTTTGAGACCAGCCTAGGCAACATGGCAAAGCTCTATCTCTACAAAAAAAAAAAAAAATAGCCAGGCATGGCGGCATATGCCTGTAGTTCCAGCTACATACTGGGGGCTGACAAGGGAGAATTGCTTGAGCCTGAGAGGCAGAGTTTGCAGTGAGCCAAGTTCACACCATCGCATTCCAGTCAGGGTGACAGAGTAAGACCCTGCCTTAAAAAAAAAAAAAAAGTCCGAATTTCCCTGCAGTAAGGAAATCTGTTTATACTACCTTATCCAGGGGGATTATTATTGGCACATTTAATAGATAGTATCTATTAATACCTCTAAATACTTGTGCTACCTGTACAATCTGCACCCCAAAAGTGGTTTATCGAAGTCTAGTTAAAGGCGTAGGTTTACGGAAATGAGATGGTTAACTCAAACATAGCAGTTTTAATTCCTTACAAGTGTGAAGTAAATAAAATGCCAAGTCAACTAATTAAATTCTGCTTTGAAAATTTCATGCATGGGATGAGGGGGAGTAAGCAGTGGAAAGAGACGGCTGAATGGGTGCAGGGTTTTAGCTTGGGGTGACAGAAATATTTCGGAACTACATGTTGGTGATGGTTGCACAACATTGAGGATGTACAAAATGCCATTACATTGTTACTTTAGCATGGTTTACTTTATGATGTGAATTTCATCTCAATAAATTATTTTTTAATAACACACATACTAATAAAAATAAATGCCTAGACTAGAAAAGTCCCAGGGCATAACTTGCACAATAAATCCACAAATAAAGCATTATGGAATCTCGTCATTCCGTCCTTTCTTAAAATAAAATGCATATTTTGCTGCATTTAGTCTTTTTTTGTTTTGATGTTTGTCCTGCTAATGTTGCCTGCTTGCTTGGTTATGTGTTCCTAGAGCAGGGACCATGTTTTATTAATTGTCGAATCCCTTGAAGTGCCAAGAGAGTTCCTTAAATACAGGAGGTTTGGAGTACATGTTGGCTAAATTAAATTCATCTGTTTGCTAATAATTCCACCATGTGGAGGATGAGGAGGGATGATCAAATGACGGGCAGGTCAATCCTTGTAGCTACAGAATGTACTTCAAGCAAAAGAATGATACTGAGCTCAGTGATTAACAAAAGGTCAGAGCCTTCCTAATCGCCAAATGCCATGGAACCTGACGGATTGCAGTTTGTTGCAGGATGCACCAGTGAAAGTGACTTTTACCAGCCACTGCTTTTCACTGTTCCTCTGGTTAGCAGCATTTCTCTTCCTGAGCCAGCATTTTGACAACGTGTCCTTATCATCAGCGTTTGCCTGTTTTGTCTTTGATCTACAAAAGACATCTGTGAGTATTAAAAAAAAAAAAAAGCTTTTTTTTTTGACAAGCCTAATGGTACCATTTCCTTGTGTAACCAATCCTGTTTGCTGAGATGCCCCTGAAGCAGGCTGGTGGCATGCCAGTTTTAAAAAACGATGTGTGGAAAAGACATGATTGAGAAGTGCCTGCCCTTTAAATTCAACCCGCTAGACTGATGCATTCAGAAGGAAATCCAAACAGGTTTGCTAGTTCACTTCCCATTACCCAACCCTGACCCTCCACAGAGACCCTCTCTCCTCTAGAAATGTGGAGATAGGGAAACTTGCAGCCCAGGAGACCCAGGAGGCCCTTACCATGGGGAAGCCATCATCCCTCTGCCTTCGTCATAAGATCTTTAAAATCCACTTTTCTTGCAAGGCTTTAACCAACAGCAGAACCATAGGTGGTTAAGTCAGACAGATAGTAGAGCTCAAACCACCTCCTCCTACTACTTGCTATTTCTTGGCCAGAGGGCCTAGAACACACTATTCTCCCTTCCTAAAACTAGATTTCTCAGGGGTACAATAAGGGTAATTTTACCTCTTGGAGGTGTCGTAAAGACAGAATGCAATGCTGTATAGAGAGAACTGAACATACTACCTGCACCACATCTGTAGTTAATATTTATATAGAGGATCCAGTGAACCTACAGTCATTTTTTCAACTTTATTGCTGTGTCTTTCATCTTCCTATCCAGGTTTTACCCCAATGCAGTCTCTGGAGGTGCACTGGCTGTTTTGTGTATGAACTGCAGTTCCTGGCGATTCTGATTTCAATGTGAAAATCTAATATTCTAAAGGACTCTGTGGATCACTATGTAATTTTCTTAACAGGGGTTGTAAAAGTAACTTTCTTAGTCACATGCCTGCAAACCCCACTGCTTCCCAAACTCTGTAATCAGGAGAAGGGCTGACCTAGTGAATACCCTTGGATGACTGGAGGGAAAAAAAATAGTCTACACAGGAAATCTCTACTTCAAACTCATGGGCTTGCATAGCTCAGAAATCCCGGGGGCAGACTAATAGCTAGTGGGGTTGTATCTTTATTTGAGCAGAAACAGACTTTCAGGAATTTTCCGTGGGAACTTGCCCTCATCCGTCTAGGGTAAACCTTAAATGAAAATACGGGCTACTGGCCACCTCGATGAAAAGGAGGGGGTATTTTTGTTTTCCTTCTTATCATCTTAGCACAGCCAGGAGGAATACCCTGTTCTGTTGCATGTACTAAAATGTTCCCAGATTTTCTCAACAGCATACTTTAAAATAGAACAGCAGCGTGGAAAATAAGTAAATAAACACAAAGAACATGTCAGAGAAACCCTCTAGATCTCCTGAACACGGTTGAGTTATCTCTGCAAATTAGGCTGGAGAAAATTCTGCTTAGCATGGTGCACATCAGCCTACAGAGAAAACACGTCGTGGAGAAGTGAACTTGCCTGACCCAGCTTGGGCGGACGTGCTGATGGGGATTTCCGGGCAAAATGAAAGCTGTTTATCTACTACTGTCTCTTACCGTGACCAGCAGCACCTAGAACACGGAACTCACAGACACAAGCTTCTCCGCTCTGGATCCCTAAAATTTCAATTGGTAGAAAACCAGCTGCAGAAGATGAGATCACAGAAGGTTGTCCCATTCCTCCCCAACCCAGACCACACAGGCCAGTGAATTGCAGACAGGGAAAGGCAAGGAAATGTCAGCAATTATTATTATTATTATTATTTTTTTTTTTTTTTTTTTTGAGACGGAGTCTGGCTCTGTCACCCAGGCTGGAGTGCAGTGGCGCGATCTCGGCTCACTGCAAGCTCCGCCTCCCGGGTTTACGCCATTCTCCTGCCTCAGCCTCCCGAGTAGCTGGGACTACAGGCGCCCGCCACCTCGCCCGGCTAGTTTTTTGTATTTTTTAGTAGAGACGGGGTTTCACCGTGTTAGCCAGGATGGTCTCGATCTCCTGACCTCGTGATCCGCCCGTCTCGGCCTCCCAAAGTGCTGGGATTACAGGCTTGAGCCACTGCGCCCGGCAATGTCAGCAATTATTAATGAATCCCTTCAAAGACCTCAATCCTAGATGGGTAATTCAGCAGAAATCAAGACCTAGCTCACTTTTTTTTTTTTTTTTTTTTTTTTTTTTGAGATGAAGTCTTACTCTGTTGTCCAGGCTGGAGTGCAGTGATGGAATCTTGGCACACTGCAACCTCCACCTCCTGGGTTCAGACGTTTCTCCTGCCTCAGACTCCCAAGTAGCTGGGACTGCAGGTATGCACCACCATGCCTGGCTAATTTTTGTATTTTTAGTAGAGACGGGGTTTCACCATGTTGGCCAGGCTGGTCTCGAATTCCTGACCTCAGGTCATCCATCTATCTTGCCCTCCCAAAGTGCTGGGATTACAGGCGTGAACCACCACACTCAGCCCATCTCACTTTTCAAAATAAAAATGGCACAGGGTCTCTTTTCCAACGTGAAACTATTCATTTCAGAAAGATGTTCTATAAATGATGAACACTCACAATTCTGGAGTTCACACCAAGAGGGAGCCCTAATGAAAACTACAGACTTTGGGTGACTTTGGTGTCTCTGTGTGGGTTCATCTGTTGTAACAGACGTCTCACCCTGCTGAGAGATATTGATCATGGAAGAGCGGGTGTGTGTGTAGGAAAGGGATATATAAAAATTTCGGTGCCTTCTGCTCAATTTTGCAGCTCAGACTGCTCTAAAAATAAAGTCTAGTTTTTAAAAGTCTATATTTAAAGAGTTGAGACTCTTTCTTTCCCGTGTTCTGTTTTGGCTTATGTTTTTGCTGATTCGTCTTCTTTCAGACAAGCTGCCTCTTGGAATACAAACCAAATGGCTTCTAGGGGATTCCACATGGAAGCTGCCCTAGAAGCTTGTGAGGAAGAAGGAAAGAATGTCACTGAAACTAGTCTGAGCACTAATGGCTGGTGGAGACCTTGCCCTCGAGTGGCATGGTCTAGAAATCTCCTAGGGCAGCGGTCCCTAATGTTTTTGGCACCGGGACCAATTTCATGGAAGACAGCTTTTCTGTGGAGCAGGATGGGGGTGGGACATATGGTTTTGGGATGGTTCAAGCACATTACATTTATTGTGCACTTTATTTATATTATTATTCCACTGTAATATACAATGAAATAATTCTACAACTCACTATCACGTAAAATCCATGGGAGCCCTGTGCTTGTTCTGCTGCAGCTAGGCAGTCCCATCTGGGGGTGATGGGATAGACAGTGACAAATCATCAGGCATTAGATTCTCATAAGGAGCCTGCAACCTAGATCCTTCATATGTGCAGTTCACAATAGGGTTTCTGCTCCAGTAAGAATCTGATGCTGCTGCTGATCTGACAGGAGGTGGAGCTCAGGATGGGAAGCAGCTGTAAACACAGACGAAGCCTCGCTCACTGGCCTGCTGCTCGCCTCCTGCTGTGCAACCTGGTTTCTAACAGGCTGGTAGCAGTCTATGGCCTATGGGGTTGCAAACCCCTGTCCTATGACATTCTTCTTACATGTGGATGGATTCCAAGACCCATCTCACTTTTCGAAATAAAAATGGCAAGTGGTCTCTCCTTCAGCATGAAACTATTAATTCAGAAAGATGTCCTATAAATAATGAACACTCAGAATTCTATAGGACACCGCGTGAAGTGCTTTCCGTTTTGGTAAGAAGTCTCTTTCATGAATTAGAAGAAGCGGCCTCAGTTAACAGACCGAGGGGGACTCACGGAGCAAGCTTGAAGTTATTCTTAAAATACAGAAGAGGAAATTAGTTCTCATACACAGTGACCTTCACGTGTGCCTAATCATGAGATTGAAACATACTGAGATTTACTCGATTTTAAATACAGGTGTGTGTTGTAAGTGGACAAGCTTAGAGATTCACTAAAACTCAGACTAAATTCAAAGGAGCACTAATGTATTTTAAAGAAGTATCAAAACACTTTGGAACATGCACTTTAAAGATATAAATATAACTCTCTTAAGAATAAAGTAAAAGAAACAAATAACTCAAAGCCGTTAGAAAGCCTGGATGAGAAAATTCAGCTTGTAAATGTTGCCCTGAATACATTACAAAGAAAAAGGCAAATATAGTATTTAGCTTAAACAGAAACTGTGTGGTTTGGTAATTATTCTTAATTGACCTTCAAACGTGGGCACAATCTGTATGCATTTCCCAGGACTGCCACACAAACCGCCACTGAGTGTCTTAGGACAACAGAAATGTATGCTCTCCCAGTTCTGGAGGCCAGAAGACTGAGGTCAAGGTGTGGGCAGGGCTGCACCCTCTCTGGAGGCTCTAAGGGAGGATCCTTCCTCCCTCTCCCAGCTCCTGGGGGCTCCAGGCATTCCTGAGCTTGTGGCCGCATCACTCCAGTCTCTGCCTCTGTCTCCACGCGGCCTTCTCCTTTGTGTCTGCACCATCTCCTCTTCTGTCTCTTAGAAGGACACCTGTCATTGCATTTAGGGTCGATTCCAGGATGATCTCATCCCAAGATCCTTAAGTAAATATTTTTACATCCTCTTTCCCAGAGCCTATGAAAATGTTACCTTATATGTCAATAGGGGAATCAAAGTTGGAGGGAAAATGAAGTTTGCTCATCAGCTGATCCTAAAATGAGGAGATTATTCTGGGTTATCCAAGTGGACCCCATGTAATTGCAAGGGCTCTTAAAAGTAGAAGAGGGAGGCAGAAATGGAGGTTAGAATGATGAGATGTGAAACGGTCTCTGCTGGTTGTTGCTGGTTTTGAAGATGAAGGAAGAAACCACATTCCAAGGAATGCAGGCAGCCTCTAGGAGGTACAAACTGCAAGGAAATGGATTCTTTCCTGCATCCTCCAGAAGGAACCAACCTGGCTGACACTTTGATTTCAGCCCCAGGAGACTCATTTAGGACTTCTGATTTCTAGAACTGCACGTGAATAAATGTGCATTGTTTTCAACCAGTGTTTTTGGTATTTGTTTTAGCAGCCACAGGAAACTCATACAGAGCTCTTGCACAGGGTCTACCATCTCTCCTGATAATTGACACGTGATTTGTGAGCTGACTCCCTGGACAGGCGTGTGGTTGCTGAAGGGAAGATTTGACACTTCTTAAATTACCAAATCCACTACTCCTCTGGTAAGGAACTAGAGGAAAGAACCAAGAACCAACACATGAAGGTAGGTTTTGCTTTGTTTTTATTATTATGTCATATTGTATTTTTATTATAAGGCAGAGTATTTTACCCATGGGTTTTTATTTTGAAAATTATTAGACATGATTGATTATTAATATTATCTTATCTGATAATGTAATTATTAATGTTTTATCTAATAATATTATAATATCTTATCTAATGATATTAGATAAGACTAAATTATTATAAGATAATTGTTTATGATCAGTCTTTCCTCATTTATTTCTCAGGCATAATCATTGTAAAGATAGGCATAAGTATGAGTGTTATTCTTTCATTATTTAAAATATTTTAATTGGCACACATCTATATGTATTAATAAATGATTTGCTATATATAAAAATTCTGAGAAATTAAAAGAAATTCCTAAAGGCTACTTTGTGTTTAAGACTGGAAGAAGAGAGAGGCGATAGACAAAAAGGCTTAGTACTGAATTTTTTTTCCTTTTTTTTACTCTAAGCATTTTTGGTTTTATACCCAAAAGGGGGATTTGTCTGATTTAGAAAGAATGTCTTCTGATTTTTATGTTTAAAAGGACCACTGAATGTTTTATTGCCTTGACGTTTAAACTTAAAGCCATTAAGGAATATGAGGTTAACCTAGTTAAACTCCTAAAAGACCAAGGCGCATTGTGCTTTTCATCTCCTGGTTTTTCTTTTTTTTTTTCTTTTACTCTGAAATAATCTTTTTTAGGGGGAGATTGAGTCTTGCTCTATTGCCCAGGCTGGAGTGCAGTGGCGTGATCTCAGCTCACTGCAACTTCCACCTCCCGAGTTCAAGCTGTTCTCCTGCCTCAGCCTCCCAAGCAGTTGGGACTATACGCATGCACCACCACGCCCCCACGCCCGGCTAATTTTTGTATTTTTAGTAGAGACGGGGTTTCATCATATGGGTCAGGCTGGTCTTGAACTCCTGACCTCGTGATCTGCCCGCCTCGGCCTCCCAAAGTGCTAGGATTACAGGCGTGAGTGACCGCACCTGGCCGAAATAATCTTTTAAAAAGAAATACTACTCGTTTAAATAAAATGTGTCTGAAGTTTAGTAATTCCATGAGTTTCACTTTCTATTTTGGGGTAAAACTCATATAACATAAAATGGACTATTTTAACCATTTTGAAGTATGATTCAGTGGCATTTAGTGCAGTGGTCCCCAACCTTTTTGGCACCAGGGACTGGTTTAGTGGAAGACAATTGTTCCAAGGACGGTAGTGGTGGGGTTGAGGAGGTTGGTTCCAGGATAATTCGAGTATGTTACATTTATTGTGCACTTTATTTCTATTATTATTCCATTGTAATATATAAGGAAATAATTCTACAACTCACCATAATGTGGAATAGGTGGGAGCACTGAGCTTGTTTTCCTACAAGACAGTCCCATCCGGGGGTGATGGGAGACAGTGACAGATAATCAGGCCTTAGATTCTCATAAGGAGCATGCAACCTAGATCCCTCACATGCTCAGTTCACAGTAGGGTTTGCTCTCCTATGAGAATCTAATACCACCACTGATCTGACAGGAGGTGGAGCTCAGGTGAATGTGAGCCATGGGGAGCAGCTGTAAATAGGCATGAAGCTTTGCTCACTCACCTGCCTCTCACCTCCTGCTGTGTGGCCTGGTTCCTAATAAGCCATGGACAGGAGTCAGTCCATGGCCTAGGGGTTAGAAACCCCTGCTATAGTGCATTCACAATATTATGCAATTATCATCACTATCTAGTTCCTAAACATTTTAAACATCCCAAAAGGAAACCCTATGTCCATTAAGCAGTCACTCTCCATTCTCCTTTTCTCCTAGTCCCTGGAAACCAATTATTTTATGTTTTCTGTCCATAGATTTAGCTATTCTTGAAATTTAATGTAAATGGAATGATATAATATGTGGTCTTTTGTGACTGGCTTCTTTTACTGAGCATGGTGTTTTCAAGGTTCACACATATAGTAGCCTGTATTAGACCTTCATTCCATTTCATGAATGAATCATATTAGACTGTAGGAATTGAACATATTGAACATATTTTGTTTATTTCTTGATCATTGGATGGATAGGTAAAATTATATGTCACGCTTTTTTTTTTTTTATTTGAGACAGAGTTTCACTGTCACCCAGGCTGGAGTGCAGTGGCGCCATCTTGGCTCACTGCAACCTCTACTTCCCAGGCTCAAGCGATTCTCCTGCCTTAGCCTCCTGAGTAGCTGGGACTACAGGCACGTGCCACCACTTCCGGCTAATTTTTTGTATTTTTAGTAGAGACGGGGTTTCACCATGTTGGCCAGGCTGGTCTTAACTCACAACCTCAAGTGATCCCTCTGTCTCAGCCTCCCAAAGTGCTGGGATTACAGGCATGAGCCACCATACCCAGCCTATAATGTTTTTTAGTAAAGAACCAAATATGTTAGCATCCATTTTCAATCTAGTGAAATAGGCACAGAATCTGCACATCATGAAATGAGCACCCATGGATATGATGCACAGAACATCTGAAAGCCACTGTGAAACCACACTTCCCATGTTTCTCCAGGAGCGTTATAATAGAACCCTTAATATAAACAATATTTGCACAGCAAGCACAGACTTCTTATTTACGAACTCTCAGCATACTCTATTTTTTTCTTAACAGGTAAACTTATCTATCCATCCTCCATGTATCCATCTATATTTCTATCAATCTATAAATTGTCTTATATATATATATCTATGTATCTGATCTCTATCAGTTGTCTAATTTATCACCTACTGATTGTTTCTCCTCTATCCCAGGGGTCCCCAACCCCCAGGCCATGGACTGGTACCAGTCGGTGGCCTGATAGGAACTGGCACACACAGCAGGAAGTGAGCAGCAGGTGAGAGAGTGAAGCTGCATCTGTATTGACAGTTGCTCCCCATCGCTTGCATTACTGCTTGAACTCCACTTCCTGTCAGATGAGCGGCCGCATTAGATTCTCACAGGAGCAAGAACCCTATTGTGAACTGTGCATGTGAGGGATCTAGAGTTTGCCACATGCTCCTTATGAGAATCTAATGCCTGATGATCAGTCACTGTCTCCCACCACCCCCAGATGGGACCATCTAGTTGCAGGAAAGCAAGCTCAGGGCTCCACTGATTCTACATGATGGTGAGTTGTAGAATTATTTCATTATATATTATAATGTAATCACAATACAAATAAAGTATACAATAAATGCAATGCCCTTGAATCATCCTAAAACCACCTCTCCATCAAGTCCATGGAAAAATTGTCTTCCCTGAAACTGGTTCCTCATGCCAAAAAGGTTGAGGACTGCTGGTCTATCCATCATCTATCATCTCTATGGTCTATCTTTCTATCTATTTTCTATCTATCTTTATATCCACCTACCCATACTTGAGATAAGTTTGAACATTCATTTTTTATTAATTTCATAAAAAATAGCCTTCTTCAAAGGTTAGCTAGAATCATGTGTGATTATTTTTTCTTCAATAGAATAAAATGCAGTTGTAATAAAATACAGTCTAAATTCTTTAGAAAGTGACTTTATTGTAATACTTTCATTTACTTTTTTTCTCTTGGCAAATGTGTGAGACTTTCCTAAAACACTATATAAACTTTTTGCATGTATGTATGTCTGGTTTTTGTTATTGTTGTTGTTTGTGCTACAGTGTGGGTAATCAAATAACAAAAATATTTGTTTTATTCTCATCATCCAGGCTTTATATAATTCTTGGGACTTAATTGATGAGTGATGTATCGGAGGTGTCTAAAAAAAGGGTGATTTCTAGTTCTTTCTTTTAGTCAATCCTCCAAAGTCCGTACATTCTTCTGTTTCCTAAGGGGTCAGGGTGTTAAGAAAAATAAAAAACTTGACTTGAAAATGCTTGTACAATTTAAATACTGTGTTTGTTTGGCAGAAATAGTGTTTTAACAAGAGTACCATTTGTTTCTGCCTCACTGATAAGAATTCTGGAGATGGAAAACCCAAGGCTGGAGTTCTGGGATACCAGCACCCTCTTCCCTTAGCATGTGAACTCCCACATTTAACAAAAGCTGTTGCCCAGGCGTGGTGGCTCCCACCTGTCATCCCAGCACTTCAGGAGGTCAATGCAGGCAGATCACTTGAGGTCAGGAGTTCAAGACCAGCCTGGCCAACATGGCGAAATTCCATGTCTACTAAAAATACAAAAATTAACCAGGCATGGTGGCACACGCCTGTAATCCCAGCTACTCAGGAGGCTGAGGCGGGAGAATTGCTTGAACCCAGGAGGCGGAGGTTGCAGTGAGCCTAGGTCGTGCCTCCAGCCTGGACAGAGCCAGACTCCACCTCAAAAAAAAAAAAAAAAAAAAAAAAGACAAAAGCTGCTGACTCTTCAGCCACCCCATCTGTATTCCAGACATAAATCAGGAGAACAGGAGGAAGGAAGAAAAACAAACAAAACAAGACCCCCTCCAGGAGCTCCCAGCACCACTGAACTTTCACAGCGTCAACTGGAAGAGTGTTTAGAAAAGAATAAATTTTTCTGTTGAGCATATTGCATAGTGTGTGGGTATGTGAGTGGTTTTCCCTATAGCTGCTGTAACCAATTGCCACGCATTTAGTGGATTATAACAAGACAAATGTATTATCTTATAGTTCTGGAGCTCAGAAGTCTAAAATTAAGGTGCTGGCAGGACTGTGTTCCTTCTGGAGGCTCTTGTGGGGAAATTAGTGGTCCCTTTCTGTATGTTCAAAGCCAGCTGCCTAGTGTCTTCCAGTCTTTCTCTTTCTGACCCTCCTCGCTCCCTCTTCTACGGACCCTGTGATTACATCAGGGTGCCCCTGGACAACCCAGGCTCATCTCCCCATCTCAGGACATTTCACTTAATTATAAGGTTGCTGCAAAAGTAATTGCGGTTTTTGCCATTATCTTTGCACCAACCTCATACATCTGCAAAGTCGTTTTTGCCAGACAAAGTAACATATTCATGGGTTCCAGGGATTAGGATGTGGACATCTTTGGGCACCTGTATGCAGCATGGTACACTCAGTAAAGAAGTAACGGAAAATGAGTATCACGTAGGAATCTGACTATCTCAACCACCGCGAAATGGGGTAAGTTCCCCCATCTCCCTCACAGGGCGTGCAATGGGGGTGCGGCTCACTTCTTCAGTGCCCCGCTGCGCAAACCGCTTGGAGGTGCAGGCAGCTGGGGAGGTTGCGGGGCTCCTGCCCTCGGCAGCATCTGCGGGTGAACGTTTACAGCTCCTGAAGCCCCAGTGGGCATGTGTTACAGGGTGCTCTTTTAGCTTAGCCGTTCATAGGCGGCTTGTGTTACTCAGCTCAGTTAGACCCCCTGCCTTATCACAAGGACAGAGGGCTTTCTGTACCCCGGGTTCCTGTCTTTGTGTACCAGAAGCATCAGATCCACACGTGGGCTTGGAGAATGAGTGCAAGGTTTTATTGAGTAGAAGTAGCTCTCAGCAGATGCGGGAGCCAGAAGGGAGATGGTTTTCGCCCGGAGTTGCCGGCCGCTCAGCAGCCCCGGCTTTCCTCTGACCTTCCCCGTGAAACTCCGTGTGGTTCTGCCGGTCAATGGCCTGCCGGCCTGCCGGCGTCTGCCAGTGCACTCTTCCGCTGACGTGCTCCCCTCGAGGTCTGGCTGCTATGTCTTCTTCCGCTGATGTGTTCCTCTCAATGTCCAGGCCCTTGCGTGTCTGCCTGCTACGGTCTCGAGGTTTTTATAAGCACAGATTGGGAGTATAGCAGGCCAGAGTGCTCTTGGGAAATGCAACATTTGGGCAGGAAAACAGGAGTGCCTGTCCTCACTTAGGTCCATGGGCACAGGCCCACAGGTGGAGCCCTAGCCAAGGACCACACCTTCTTCTACGCAGCACTTCCCTGCCCCCCTTCCATATGAACAGTGCTGTAAATGACAAAGTAGATGATTGATTTTTATGTAGATTCATGGAGCCACAAGTACACTCAGCCTAGACCTATCTGTAACCTCTGTATGCATACCAAATTTTCTGGTAGATCCTTAACATGTAAGCACTTTTTGTTGGCTTGTTTTTGAGACAGAGTCTTGCTCTGTTGCCCAGGCTGGAGTGCAGTGGCATGATGTCGGCTCACAGCAACCTCCGCCTCCCAGGTTCAAGTGGTTCTTCTGCCTCAGGCTCCCAAGTACCTGGGATTACAGGCGTGCACCACCACACCTAGCTATGGGGTTTTGCCATGTTGACCAGGCTGGTCTTGAACTCCTGACCTCAAGTGATCCGCCTGCCTCAGCCTCCCAAAGTGCTGGGATTACAGGTGTGAGCCACCCCGCCTGGCCTCATGTGAGCGTTTTAATTGCCACTAAAAGATATGATGGGCTGTGATTTTGTTTCGTGGTAAAGTGAGCCACACAGCAAAGTACATTCAAACACCCTTTAGCAAGCTATTCACATACCGTGAGATTTCATCCTACACCACTCAGAATGGCTATTACTAAAAAAAAAAAAAAGAAAAAAACAGATGTTGGTGAAGATGCAGAGAAAATGGAACACTTATACACTGTTCATGGGAATGTAGATTAGTGCAATCTCTATGAAAAAGGGTGTGGAGATTTCTCAAAGAACCAAAAATAGAACTATCATTCAATCCAGCAACCCACTACTGGAAATCTACCCAAAGGAAAAGAAAAAAAGAAATCATTATATCAAAAAGATACTTGCACTGGCTGGACGTGGTGGCCCATGCCTGTAATCCCAGCACTTTGGGAGGCTGAGGCGGGTGGATCACTAGAGGTCAGGAGTTTGAGACCAGCCTGGTCAACATGGTGAAACACCGTCTCTAATAAAAATACAAAAATTAGCCAGTTGTGATGGTGCACGCCTGTATCCCCAGCTACTCGGGAGACTGAGGCAGGAGAATTGCTTGAACCCGGGAGGCAGAGGTTGCAGTGAGCCGAGATGGTGCCACTGCACTGCAGCCTGGAAGACAGAGGGAGACTCCGTCTCAACATTAAAAGAAAAGATACCTGTACTGGAAGCCCTGTTTACAATAACAAAGATATGGAATCAACCGAAGTGTCCATCAGTGGATGATGGGATAAAGAAAATGTGGTATACGCACACAGTGGAACACTATTCAGCCACAAAAAGGAATGCACCCATGTCCTTTGCAGCAACATGGATGGAAGCGGTGGCCATTTTCTTAAGTAAAACAACTCAGAAACAAAAAGACAAATACTACGTGTTCTCACTAATAAGTGGGAGCTAAATGATGTTTCCAAATAGGCATAGAGTGTGGAAAAACAGACATTGCTGACTGGAAAGGGTAGGAGGGGCTGAGGGATAAGAAATTACTTAATGGACACAATATTCATTATGCCAGTGATGGTTACAGAAGCCAAGACTTCACCACTGCACAATCTAGGTTACAAAATCACACTTGTGCCTCATAAATTAATACAAATTTTTTAAAAACCCAATTACACTGCTTCTAACAGTCATAATTTAAAAAGTCAAGTGATTAAAAAATGCATTTGTTGATTTAATCATTTGTCTAATTAATGAATCACACAATATCGAGTGTATTGATGTAGATTGAACTCCACACGGGCCTAAACTGTGTTAATCCCACTTGCTGAATTCTTTACTCAGGCAGGGAGGTTAGCATGTGAACTCGTGGCTACGCTCCACATCTCAGCAGGGAGCAGCATGTGCTGTCTTGCCTGTCTGCTCCTGCAGATCAGTAGCAACCTGTCTAGTGCAAATAGAGAACCAGTCTGGGGATGTGTCTGGGCTGAGCAGAGAAAATCACTTCGAGAAATCACTGATGTCGGCCAAGGGCTGGGAGAAAGGAGGACACAGGGGCATTCAATTAGCACACCTGCCTTCATCAGTCCAAATGCTACTTCAGTGCAAACTTTTATTGCATTGCGTTTTAGTCCGTTTCACGCTGCTGATAAAGACATACCTGAGACTGGGAAGAAAAAGAGGTTTCACTGGACTTACAGTTCCACGTTGCTGGGGAGGCCTCAGAATTATGGTGGGAGGTGAAAGGCACTTCTTACATGGTGGCAGCAAGAGAAAATGAGGAAGATGCAAAAGCAGAAACCCCTCATAAAACCATCAGATCTCATGAGACCCACCTACTACCATGAGAATAGTATGGGGGAAACCGCCCCAGTGATTCAAATTATCTCCCACTGGGTCCCTCCCACAACACATGGGAATTCATTCAAGATGAGGTTTGGGTGGGGATACAGCCAGACCATATCACATTGGTAACATACTTGCCTGTGTAGTTTTAGGAATGTGCTTCTCCAGCCTACTAAAACCTAATTTTAACACAGAATATCTTTTTTTTTTTTTTTTTTTTTTTTTGAGACGGTGTCTCGCGCTGTCACCCAGGCTGGAGTGCAGTGGCGTGATCTCAGCTCACTGCAAGCTCCTCCTCCGGGGTTCACGCCATTCTCCTGCCTCAGCCTCCCGAGTAGCTGGGACTACAGGCGCCCGCCACCGAGCCTGGCTAGTTTTTTGTATTTTTTAGTAGAGACGGGGTTTCACCGGGTTAGCCAGGATGGTCTCGATCTTCTGACCTCGTGATCCGCCCGTCTCGGCCTCCCAAAGTGCTGGGATTACAGGCTTGAGCCACCGCGCCCGGCCAACACAGAATATCTTAGTTCAATTTTTAAAGATTTTTCTAACAGTTTTTTTGGGGAAAAAAAAGATTTACATCAGTTTATTTGCTGAAACAAAGCTAGTAGATTTGTTTGTAAATATCTCCTAATTATGCAATATGGAAACTTTGAAGGAAAGTGAGAGTCTTTTTGTTGTTATTTTGTTTTGTTTTTGTTTTGTTTTTGAGACAGGGTCTCAATCTGTCACCCAGGCTGGAGTGCAGTGGTGAAATTATGACTCACTGTAGCCTTGACCTCCTGGGCTCAGGTAATCTTCCTGTCTCAGCCTCCTGAGTAGCTGGGACTACAGGTGTGCACCACCATGCCCAGCTAACATTTATATTTTTTGTAGAGATAAGGTCTCATTATATTGCCCAAGCTGGTCTCAAACTCCTGGACTCAAGCGATGCTCCTGCATTAGCCTAATAAAGTGCTGGGATTACAGGCATGAGCCATCATGCCTAGCCTTCATTTTTAACATAACACCTATAAGAGATCACTTGATTTCCAGGCACATCGTGTTCTATCATTGGTTTCTTCAAAATTTATTAGAACAACTTTACCTTGTGTATATTTGTTAATAATTGTATCACAAATGATTTAATGTAGTAATTATTATAATATTTATTGTTAATAATGCAAATGATATATATTATATAATATGTGTCTTTAGGTATATTTTACAAGTTATATGGCTGTATAAGATATATTACAAAATTATATCACATTCATAAAATACACACTATATTATATTATATATAATATATTGCATATAAATTACACGTGGTAGCTCATGCCTGTAATCCCAGCACTTTGGGAGGCCAATGCAGGTGGATCGTAAGGTCAGGAGATCGAAACCATCCTGGCCAACATGGTGAAACCCCATCTCTACTAAAAATACAAAAATTAGCCGGGCGTGGTGTGGCTACTCAGGAGCCTGAGGCAAGAGAATCGCTTGAACTCAGGAGGCGGAGGTTGCAGTGAGCTGAGATCTCGCCACTGCACTCCAGCCTGGGCGACACAGTGAGACTCCATCTCAAAAAAAAAAAGTTACGTATGAATATATAACTTGTATCATAACATAAATATCTTTCTATAATATGTAATATTTATGTTATTATGATATATTCATTCTATTATATAATATATTCATATATATTGTATTTATATATTTGTATATTATACATCGTAAATTCATTTAAAAATATCTAATGTTTACCTAATCAAGTTATCTAATTATCTAACTTATAACATCTAAATAAAATTTATATTTATATAAATTATATATTTATGTTTTATAGTATTATATCAATACATGTAAATGTATCAACATCAATATATTGTGTATTATGAAATATTTATGTATTACAATACAATAAATTCACATTTTCTCAAACATGTATAAATTTAAGTTATGCACTTAAATATGTATGAATATCTTATGCAGATTTCAATATTAATTAGATAAGCATGCAAACATATTTTCCCTTTGCCTTTAGGGAATTCATTATTCTGTGTAAGCTGTCCTTCTTTTTCAACTGGAAAAAACATAAATAAACTTGAGTTGAAATCTAAATGTTTGATCTGTTTATTCCAACATTTCTTACACTTAGTTTATCTGTCTACGGCTCATACGACTTACATGGATTGCTTGAAAGAGTTAATGGTAGGGTTATGGCAGGGTTATTGCGGTAGAGGTTTAAACAGAATTAAATGTAGGAAACTGAGTTCCCCCTAGAAGCACAAGCAGAGACTAGGATTTGAGGGTAAGGTGTTTATGGGAGGTGATACCAGGAAGGACCCATTGGAAAACCAGAAAATGAGATAGTCGAGGCCCCAATGCAGAAACCTTCATTGAACTAATCTGAGTGTTTGACCTGGGACTGCGCATTTTTGGCAAACACCCAAGTTGTTTCTGAAGCAAGTAGAATGTGGATCGTGAATCTCCTGGAGGATACTCTGGTTCAAAGGAATCTCCTGTTTACACTGGCTCATTGGCTTTTTGAGTGATAACCCTGACTGGGCCCATGACAGGGCAATTTCACCTTGAGAAAGAGCAGTTCAGGGACACTGGCTCTTATGTTAACCTTCCTAGTTACTCACAAGGGTGCCCAATGGCTCACAGGTGAGAAGACCAAGGTACAGCACAGGGGATCGGCAGTCAATTCCCACCACTAGAAATGACTCACATTGTGGCCCAATAATTCCTGGTGTATAGTGCATTATTACTGGGTAAATGGCTGCCTCCTGGGAAGATACAGAATTTACAGGCCCTCACCCATTCGCCAACTTATTAATTTTCTATGGCTGTTGTCACGAATTGCTATAAACTTAGTTGCTTAAATGATGCAAATTTATTTTCTTACACTTCTACAGTTCAGCAATTCTGGAAGTGAAAAGTTCAACAAGAGCCTCATTGGGCTAAAATCAAGATGTCGGTAGGCTCAGCGTCATGCAATGTAACAACATCATAAACCTGTACATGTAGTCCTTAATCACAAGTACAAGTTGATGTTATTTTAAAAAATAAAATAAGAATGAAAAATCCTTATTTTTCATTCACCAAGAATGAAAAATCCTTGTGAATTTCCTTCTGGAATATCTTTTGAACAGATATATGGTGTATTCATTTCTTAAACCTGATCTTTGATCTGATACGAATGTTGATTTTTTTCCTAATTTTTACATTAAATCATTCATTAAAGTGGTTATAATTATAAAAGTGAAAAAAAATAACAAAAAGGTGTCAGTAGGGCTGCATTCTATTAGAGAAGATGTTGTGCAGAATTCATTTCCTTGCTTTTCAGGGATGGTGGCAGAATTGTTTCTTGTGATTGCAGAATTGAGGTCTCCCTTTCTGGCTGGCTATAAAATGAACATCATTTCCAGCTTCCAGAGACCACCATACTCATCTCTGAGTCTTCTGCTGTTTTTTGTTTGTTTGTTTGTTTGTTTTGTCTTGTTCTGTTCTGTTTTGTTTTTGAGACAGGATCTTGCTCTGTTCCTCAGGCTGGAGTGCAGTGGTATCCTTACAGCTTACTGCAGCCTCGACCTCCTGGGATCAAGTGATCCTCCTGCCTCAGCCTCCCAAAGTGCTGGGATTACAGACATGAGCCACTGCACCCAGCCTTTTAATTTTTTTGAGATAAGGTCTCGCTGTATCACCCAGGCTGGAGTGCAGTGCCACGGTCATAGCTCACTACAGCCTCCAACACCTAGGATCAAGCATTTCTTTCTTCTCAGCCTCCAGAGTAGCTCATGTTACAGGTGCATGTCTCCATATCTGGCTTTTTTTTTTTTTTTAAGTGGAGACAATGTCTTGCTATGATGCCCAGGCTGGCCTTGAATTTTGTCTATTTTTAAGGACTCTAAGGACAGTTTAAACCACTACAGGTGTACTTAGTTCCCTCTGGAGGCTCTAGGGGAGGATCCTTCCTGCCTCTCCCAGCTCCTGGGGGCTCCAGGCATCCCTGGGCTTGTGGCCATATCACTCTAGTCTCTGCCTCTGTCTCCACGTGGCCTTCTCCTCTGTGTTTGTGTCTCCTCTTCTGTCTCTTACAAGGACTCCTGTCATTGCATTTAGGGTCCTGAATCCAGCGTGACTTCTTGCAATTAGATTGAATAATCAAAAACAATCTCCCAGTTTTAAGGTCGAGTGAGTTAGCCACCTTAATTCCATCTGCAACCTTTATTCCCTTTCTCCATTGCAGGGTATCATATTCACAGGAGATTGGCATTATCTTGCCTCCTATGCCTTTCTCTTTCCGACTCTGGTTCATATCTGCCATGGAATCTTGTCTCCACCTGATAGCCCAGAACTGCCCCAAATGCTGACCAATTTTGACACACAGAGTTCTCAATAGGCTCAGCTCCTCAGTTGATAGGCACTGAATCCAAACACATCTGACAGCCAAACCAAGGCTGGTGCTCCAAAGGAGAGTTCAAAGCTCCTTCAGTATATACCACAACAGTCTCCACCCAGTGTCTGAGCATGGCTCATGGGCCTGGGGCCCGTGTTGACCCAAACTCCTGGTCAGTGTGCTAACCCACCTGACATTTCTCATTGATTTTGGTGTTGCCTCTAACCTGAATGGTATTAGTTTTGTACAGTTGCTATAAAAAATTACCTCCTCTTGCTCTGTCACCTGCCTCAACTGCCTGGGGTCCTAGTGGTTCACTGCACCGTGAAGACAGATTCCAGATGCAGGGAACTCGCACTTCCAATTCCAGACGCTATGTCCAGCAACGGCTCCATGGTTCTGGCCCACCGTGGTGCCCTGGACACCTCCTGCATCCTCGTATGGGTGAAGGAACAAGGCCATGACGTCATTGCCTACCTGGCCAGCATCGGCCAGAAGGAAGACTTCGAGGAAGACAGGAAGAAGGCATGGAAGCTTGGGGCCATAAAGGTGTTCATTAATGATGTCAGCAGAGAGTTTGTGGAGGAGTTCATGTGGCCGGCCATCCAGTCCAGCACCCTGTATGAGGGCCACTACCTCCTGCGCACCTCTCTGGCTAGGCTCTGCATCACCCACAAACAAGCGGAAATCACCCAGCAGGAGGGGGCCAAGTATGTATCCTATGGCATCATGGGAAAGGGGAATGATCAGGTCCGGTTTGAGCTCACCTGCTCACTGGCCCCCAGATTAAGGTCATTTCTCCCCGGAGGATGCCCGAGTTCTACAACTGGTTCAAGGGCCTCAACGAGCTGATGGAATATGCAAAGCAACATCAGATTCCCATCCTGGTCACTCCCAAGAACCCGTGGAGCATGGACAAGAACCTCATGCATATGAGCTATGAAGCTGGAATCCTGGAGAGACCCAGCCACCATAAGCCCTGACCTGACCAAAGCCCCCAACACCCCTGATATTCTCGAGATTGAGTTCACAAAAGGGGTTCCTGTGAAGGTGACCAACGTCGAGGATGGCGCCACCCACCAGACCTCCTAGGAGCTCTTCGTGTAACTGAACGAAGCCAGAGGCAAGCACGGCCTGGGCCGTATTGACATCGTGGAGAGCCATTTCATTGCAACGAAGTCCTGAGGCATCTATGAGACCCCAGCAAGCACCATCCTTTACCATGCTCATTTACACATCGAGGACTTCACCATGGATCGGGAAGTGCGCAAAATCAAACAAGGCCTGGGCTTGAAATTTGCTGAGCTGGTGTATACTGGTTTCTGGCACAACCCTGAGTGTGAATTGTCCGCCACTGCATCACCAAGTCCCAGGAACGAGTGGAAGGGAAAGTGCAGGTGTCCGTCTTCAAGGGTTGGGTGTACATCCTCAGCCGGGAGCTCCCACTGTCTCTCTACAATGAGGAGCTGGTGAGCATGAGTGTGCAGGGCGATTAGGAGCCAGTTGATGCCACCGGGTTCATCACCATCAGTTCCCTCAGGCTGAAGGAATATGACCGTCTCCAGAGCAAGGTCACTGCCAAATGGACCCCTATACAAGGGGAGCTGGGGCCTCCTCACTTTGCAGATCCCCCAAGTATAGGCACTAATTCTTGTGATAATTTGTAATTGTGACTTGTTTTCCCCAGCTGGCAGCGTAGTGGCTGCCAGGCCCCAGCTTTGTTCCCTGGTCCCCCTGAAGCCTGCAAAAGTGGTCATTGAAGGGAAGGGTGGGGGGCAGTTGCAGTGGGGAGCTATAAAATGACATTTTTTTTTGAGACAGGTTCTGACTCTGTCACCCAGGCTGGAGCGCAGTGGCTTGATCTCGGCTCACTGCAACCTCCATCTCCTGGGTTCAGGTGATTCTCGTCCTTCAGCCTTCATTCTCATTCTCATCCCTCAGTAGCTGGGATTACAGGCGTGCACCACCGTGCCTGGCTAATTTTTGTATTTTCAGTAGAGACAAGGTTTCACCATGTTGGCCAGGCTGGTCACGAACTCCTGACCTCAGCTAATCTGCCCACCTCAGCCTCCCAGGGTGCTGGCCTTACAGGTGTGAGTCATCGTGCCTGGCCAAAAATGACAATTAAAAGAAGATTAAAAAAAATAATAATGACCTCCTACTGGGTGGCTGAAAGCAACATAAATGTATTATCTCCCAGTTCTGATTTTTTCCAAATTTGTTAATTTTTGGGGGTACATGGGAGGTGTATATATTTATGGGATATCTGCAATATTTTGATACAGGCATGCAATGCATAATAATCACATCACAGAGAATGGGGTATCCAACCCCTCAAGCATTTACCCTTTGTGTTACCAATAATCCAATTATACTCTTTTAGTTATTTTTAAATGTAAAAGTAAGTCATTTTTGGTCTCCTAGTTCTCTTGTTGGCCTCTCTCTAGCTTCCAGTAGCCACCGGCAATCCTTGGCATTCCTCCACCTGTGGCTGCATCGCTACAGTCCCTGCCTCCATCTCCACGTGGCCTTCTCCTCTGTGTCTGTGTATCCTCTTCTGTCTCTTAGAAGGACACCTGCCATTGCACTTAGGGCCCAACCTAATCCAGGATGGTCTCATCTTGAGATCCTTGACTTAGGTATATCTGCAAAGCCCCTATTTGCAAATGAGGTCCTATTCACAGGATCTGGCCATTAGGACATAGATATATCTTTCCAAGACCACAGTTTAAGCCACTACAGGTGTACTTAGTTCCCTCTGGAGGCTCTAGGGGAGGGTCCTTCCTGCCTCTCCCAGCTCCTGGGGGCTCCAGGCATCCCTGGGCTTGTGGCTGCGTCACTCCAGTCTCTGCCTCTGTCTCCACGTGGCCTTCTCCTCTGTATCTGTATCTCCTCTTCTGTCTCTTATGAGTACACCTGTCATTGCATTTAGGGTCCTGAATCCAACATGACTTCATCTTGACATCCTGTACTAATTACAGTTACAAAGACTCAATTTCCAAATAAGGTCCTATTCCAAAATTTTGAGTGGACATGGAATTTTTTTAGTGGGGAAGGTGGGGAGAAGACACAGAATATCTCTTGTGTTTCCCACATCCTCTGACTCCTGCTGCGTTCTCCTAGCCAGTGGGATCCTGGTCTCTCACATCTAGCCATTAGCTGGAATCTTGCCTGCACGGAGCTACCCCAACCCCCTGCCCTGACTGGCTCCTACTGGGTTATGTATTCCCCGTCTAATTTTATCGCCACAATTATCACAATGTATATCTCATGATCATCGTCCCCAGTCTAGGGACTTTACCTTCAACCATCCTTTCATTAAAATGGCTTATTAAGTTGCCTTCTGCAAGTTGGACTATGCAACTGGATTTATTTTTTAAATACCTGAATTGAACAACATAATTTGACCTCCTACTCTCTGCTTGTCCTAGAAAAAAGCAGTAGTTACACACGAATTAGAGTCTTAAGATATGAGACCTTTCAAGGTCGGGCATGGTGGCTCACGCCTGTAATCCCAACACCTGGGGAGGCCAAGGCAGGAGGATCACTTGGGCCCAGGATTTCAGGACCAGGTGGGCAACATGACGAGACCCCTGTCTCTACAAAAAAAAATTAGCCAGTGTGGTAGCACATACCTATAGTTCCAGCTACTCAGGAGGCTAAAGTGGGAGGATCACTTGAGCTTAGGAGGTGGAGGCTGCAGTGAGCTCTAATCAGACAACTGCATTCCAGCCTGGGCAATAGAGCAAGACCCTGTCTCAAAATAAAATAAAATAAAATAAAATAAAATAAAATGAAACGTGAATTGAAAAACGTAATTTGATCTCCTGCCCTGTGTCCATCCTAGAAAAAAGCACTAGGGGCCCTTGAATTTGAATCTTAAAATATGAGACCTTTGTTCTAAATGAACCACCCATAGTCTCCACACCTGTTGTGAAGAAGTAACTAAAATGAGCTGATTTTGTTTACTTAGCAGAATCCCCTATATCCCTAAGTGACTCATAGCCTGCTGCTGTTACATAACAGCTTGAAGACAGACTAAACATTTCGGGATTGTTAAGGGAACAAAATGCAAGTAAAGTGCTCCTACAGAAACATTGCCCCTGGCTATGAACACCTATGAGACACTTGGAAATTGATGTCGCTTTGTTTTGTTTTGCTTTGTTTTGTTTTGTAGGAAGACAGATACACTTTGCATGTTGTCCACATATGGAAACCATAGTCTGAATATATAACCTGGGTGGCCAAGTTAGTTGCAAACAAAGATACAGTAGCAGTAATAGAGTGTTACCCTGATATAAGGAGAGTGAACAGATCCACAATAGGTCAGAAGATCTGAAGTTGCATCCACCTTTATTCATTAGGAAGCCTATAAAAAGCAGGAAACAATAGCTAATGTGCTTAATTCATGTTTAAAGAATAATTGAGGTAACAGATATCAGTGTGTTTTCAAAAGAAATAAAATTCAATGGCTGCAGTTTCCTATCTGGTTATATAATTCCCATGTAGTTGTATCACCCAATTGATGACTAAGCTAAACCCACAACACCCTTGCCAAGGCCTGCCCAGCCTCCAGCAATAGGCAGTGATATTTCAATCCATTTAGGGGTAAGTTTGTTCCACATTCCACCAGCTCTATTGTGTGGGTTTTCGTGTTAGGGAGACAAAAATCCACCTCTAGGTAAGTTTCATGGATCACAGGTACACCCCTAGGGATCCTGTAGAATGTCTGTGATATTTACACTACACAGCAGCCCCTCAAATCTTAAATGGCACACACACACACAAATGATCACGCTTCCTGTGTCTTAATTTGATTTAGAATAAATACGCACTCACGCATGTTGAGGTTAAGAGTCTGCTATGGTCTGCATGTCTATGTCCCACCCCAAATTCTTATACTGAAATCCTCACCCAAAAGGAGATGGTGTTGGGAGGTAGGGCCTTTGGGAAGTGATGAGGTCATAAGGTGGAGCCTCATGAATGGGATGGGTGCCCTTAGAAAAATGACCTCAGAGAGTTCCCTCGCCCCTTCCACCATGTGAGGACACAGCGAGAAGGCTCCATCTTAATCCAGGAAGCGGGTCCTAACAAAACACTGAATCTGCCCTGCCTTGACCTTGGACTCCCAGTCTCCAGAAGTGTGAACAGTAAATGTCTGTGTTTGTGAGCCCCCCAGGCTATGGTATTTTGCTAGAGAAGTCTGAATGGACTTATCCAGGTGGGTCTGCTATCATCACAGGGATCCTTACAAAAGGGAAGTAGAAGAGTCACAGGCTGCAGGAAGCAGAGGTTGGTATGATGTAATTTGAAGATACAGGAAGGGGTCATGAGCCAAGGAATGCAGGCAGCCTCTAGAAGCCAGAAACAGAAAGAAATCGTTTTTCTCCTAAAATATTCAGAAGAAACACAGCTCTGCAGACATCTTTATTTTATTCTGACGTCCAAAGCTGTAACAGAATAAATGGGTGTTGTTTTAAGCAAGGACATGGTGATGATTTGTGACAGCATCCACAAACTCGCACACTTATCGTCCTGCTGTTCAACCTTCCCTACAAGACAAATTCACCCCAGGCCCTTTGCACCCGCTGGCTCCACTGCTTGGAAGTTTCTTTCTCCAAATACTGAATGATTTATTCCAACACCACCTCATCAGAGTGGCTTTTCACCTATCTCTTTCCAAAACAACCTTCTCCTTTCCTTTTGCCCTGATTCGCTTTGGAAACAGTTCCTATGTGAGTTTAGTGTTTATTTTACTGCATCTGACTCTCTCACTAGAATGTGAGCTCAGTGGAAGCTTCAGCGTTCTCACTCATGGCCCTGTCTAGGGTTAGGGTTAGGGTTAGGCAATCTGGAGCCATCAATAGCTATTGAATGAACAAGCATGGCCAGGTCTATGTTTAGAGGGTCAACTTCTGGACAGGGACATAATATCTTCTTAAGCAGTGAGGAAGTCAGCAAGAGCCATCAAACTGTCATAGGGAAAGAGTAGAAGCACACCTATTAGGAGTGGAAATCAGAGTTAGGACACTTCGTGGGTCTCTCTGATTCTGAGACACCCAACTGCATGGTGAGACGTTGTATTTGTCTGTTTTCACATTGCTGATAAAGACGTACCTGAGACTGGGAAATTTACAAAAGAAAGAGGTTTAATGGGCTTATAGTTCCACTTGGCTGGGGAGGCCTCAGAATCATGGCAGAAAGCAAGGAGGAGCAAGTCATGTCTGAAAGCAAGGAGGAGCAAGTCATGTCTTACATGGATGGCAGCAGGCAAAGAGAAAGCTTGTGCAGGGAAACTCCCCTTTATAAAACCATCAGATCTCATGAGACTTATTCACTATCACGAGAACAGCATAAGAAAGACCTGCCCCCATGATTCAATTACTTCCCACCGGGCCCCTCCCACAACACGTGGGAATTCAAGATGAGATTTGGGTGGGGACACAACCAAACAATATCAGACTTCTTCCATGAGTGGTTTTGGCTCCAGATACGCAGTGAAGCCACCTGTGATGACCGTTAAGGTGACTTTGGAAGTCACCTGTGACCTTCCAAAAACACCTGCACCTATGAATCTAACTACATAGATTTGACTTCATTGGACCTGGGTGTAGTCTGAATTTTGGGAGTGCAAATGTTCTTCTTGTGAGTCTAACAACCTGTAAATGGATATGATAATGCCTAGATTCCAAGGGAGAAACAAATGTATAGTCAGCATCAAATTGGTTTGGGATGTGGGAGGCAGAGGATGTCATGGGTCAGGGAAAATGGGAGATCCTGAAGTTGCCAATCTTTCTTATAAAGAAGGACATATTTTCTTCAGAAGAGTAAATCAAACCCAATTTTAAACGTGATTTAGACAAAACGTGTGTCTGCACATGGGTGTCTATCCCTTAAGGATTTAAGAGTCATCATACTATCCATTTATATTTATGAAATAAATATAGTTCTCTGCAGGGAGAAAAATGTTGTAATTTTCTTTTACTTGAGGCCAATTCTGTTTTTTGGCCATGTGTTCAGCCATAAGTGGAACTGGTCGAATTTTAATTTTCCAAGAGTATCATAAAGAATAGAAATGGAAAGTAATAAAGAGAAAGTGACTGAGTGGGCAATATTTTCCTTTTAGCTCCCAAAGAGAGTGGCCAGTATTTTTTGACCCTACGGAATGCCTGTCATTTATTCTCAGAAGCAATGTAGGAATTCATGGGCTACCCCAAGAGATGCCATGAGAACAAAAGTGTAGACCCAAAACAAAGGTAGCTAGTGTCAGCACGAGATGTATGATGCAATTTGAAGACCAGGGAGAAGTTGAAGGGATACAAGGAGGGACATTGTGTCTCACATATAGAATCATGTAAGGGTAAAGATGTGCAGTGTGCCAAGTGAGTGTTTTCCAATTGGCAGTAGACATCAACTCTTCTACTGAGAAATAGTATGGGGAAAAGAGAAAGAGAAGGTTAGAGGTATGCTGCCTCTCTAATTAAAACAACGCTTTGAAAAATATGTATGGAAGACTTCTAAGTATCCCAAGACCACAGACATATAAGATGTAGATTTGGCCATGGACCTTTGGCCATGGAACATTTGTACTCCCAAAATCCAGACTACATCCAGGACCAATGAAGTCCAATCCCTACAGGTAGAACCATTGGGGCAGCAGTTTCTGGATGCTCACAGGTGACTTCCAAAGTCACCTTAAAGGCCATCACAGGTAGTTGGGGCCCAGAACCACTCAAGGAAGGAGGCTCACCATGCAGTCGGGTGTCTCAGAATCAGAGAGATCCATACAGTGTCCCCTAACTCTGATTTTCCACTGGCAATAGGTGTGCTTCTACTCTTTTTCTATGACAGCCTGATGGCTCTTGCTGTCTTCTGCACTGCTTAAGAAGAGATTACGTCCCTGTCCAGAAGTCGACCCTCTAAATGCAGACTTGGCCATGCTCATTCATTCATTCAATAGCTATTGATGGCTCCATGATGCCCAACTCTAACCTAACCCTACCCCTACTCCTAACCCTACCCCTAACCCTAACCCTACCCTTACCCCTAACCCTAGACAGGGCCATGAGTGAGAACACTGAAGTTTCCATTGAGTTCACCTTCTAGACAGAGAGTCAGACACAGTACAATAAACACTAAACTCACATAGGAACTGTTTCCAGAAGTGAATCAGGGAAAAGAGGAAAGAGAAGGTAATTTTGGAAAGAGGCAGGTGAAAAGCTGCTCTGAGGAGGTAGTGTTGGAATAAATAATTCGGTTTTTGGAGAAAGAAGCTTCCAAGAAGAGGGGCCAGCAGGTGCAAAGGGCCTGGGGTGCATTTGTGTTGTAGGGAAATTTGAACAGCAGGATGATGAGTGTGTGAGTCTCCTGTGGCTGCTGTTACATGGGTCTGAGGGTGATAAATCGAGAACCTTTTAGTCAAATAGTTCAGTGCCCAGTTTGAGGACAGTAGGTTGATAAACCAGCCACGAATATTCCAGGCTTTCTCTCATGCATTTCAAAACTGAAACTGGCCTTGTCTGTACCATGTTTCAATAACAGGCTGCCTTATTAACATGTACTCCTGTAGAATAGGAAAAACGCTGACTCAATAATAACACTGCCTGAAAAAGAAATGCAACAAAACATGTTTTTCCTCTTTCTCCCTCTCTTCCCTCTCTTCTAATTGTATAAAGTGATATCTTATTATCTTCATTTTTATTTCTCATTACATTTTGATTTTGGCATCTCCTCGTACTCATTGAATGAGTTTTCTAGGGATGCTGCAATGCATTCCCACAAGTTCAGTGGCTTAAAACAACACAATTGAGTATCTTCCAGTTCTGAAAGTCAGAGTCCAAAATGAGTCTCCCTGGGATAAAATTGACATATTGGCAGGACCCCATTCCTTCTGGAGGCTCTACACAGGGAGAATCTGTTTTCTTGCCATTTCTAGCTTTTAGGAGTGTCAACTAAAAATAAAATTCTAACACCCCCTCTCCTCCCACCACACCCCCCCCCCCCCCCCCGGTTATCTGAACAGACCCCTCCTCTCAGCCAAGCAACTCCAAAGTTAACCTAAAAAACTGGTTCAGACCATGATGGGAAGTGGAAGCTGGACATGCCTCATAATGCCCTCCTCCCTTTTGGAATCACTGATAGAACAGACTCTCTAACTCTGATAAGAAATCTTTACAATCTATTCTCTTTGGAGCCTGCTACCTGGAGGCTTCATCTTCATTATAAAACCTTGGTCTGTACAACCCCTTGTCATAACCCAGACATTCTTTTCTGCTGATAATAACTCTTTCAACCAATTGGAAGTCCCTCTGCCTGACACTTTGAGTTGTCCTGCCTTTCTGGACCGAACCAATGTACATCCTACATGTAGTGATTGATGTGTCATGTCCCCTAAAATACATCAAACCAAGCTGTACTCCAGCCAGCTTGGGCGGATGTCCTCAGGACCTCCTGAGGCTGTGTCATGGGCACACCCTTAACTTTGGCAAAATAAACTTTCTAAACTGATTGAAATCTGTCTCAGTTACTTTTGGTTTAATGGGAGCTACCAATGTTTCTTGACTCACCGCCCCTTTCTCCATCTGCAAAGCCAACCACAGCCACCGGGTCTAGTCTTTCTCAAGTTGCCATCTCTCTAGTTCTCCCTCTCCACAACCTTTTAAGGACCTTAGTGGTCACAAGGGGCCACCTGTGTTACTCAGGATACTCTCCTTATTTCAAGATCAACTGATGAGAGAAAACTTAATTCCATCTACAACCTGAATTTCCTGTTGTCATGGTGCCTAACACATGTATAGGCTCTGGGAAGTAGGCCATGACATCTTTGGGATGGGAGAGATCACTCTATCTGCTATACGCATTCAAACTATTCAAGTTTCTTCTTGTAAGAATTATTATTCCTACCCATTTTGCCTTTCCTCTTGGGTTTTATTTTCATCTTAATCGGCATACTGACCAGGAGCAGTGGCTCATGCCTGTAATCCCAGCACTTTGGGAGACTGAGGTAGGAGGATCACTTGAGCCCAGGAGTTTGAGACCAGCTTGGCCAACATGGCGAAACCCCATCCTGTTAAAAATACAAAAAATTAGCTGGGCGTGGTGGTGCATGCCTGTAATCCCAACTATTCAGGACGCTGAGGCACAAGAATTGCTTGAACCCAGGAGGTGGAGGTTGCAGTGGGCCGAGATAGCACCACTGCACTCCAGCCTACGTGGCAGTGAGGCTCTGTCTCAAAAAAAAAAAAAAAGTAGAAAGATTTTTTAAAAAAATAATAATAATGGGCATACTTTGTATAGTTTAGGTATTAGCCCCTCATCAGTTTGATACTGTGTGTGTGTATGTGCGTGTGTGTGCGTGTGTGTGCCCATGTGTATGTGCACGCGTGTGTTTGCATGCGCGCACGGGTCTGCATGCGCATGTGTGCGTGTGTATGTGCGCGTGTGTATGTGTGTGTGCAGGTGTGTGCGTGTGTGTACATGCATGTGTGCGTATGTGTGTGTGCGTGTGTGTGTGCATGTGCGTGCGCGTGTGTGTGTGTGTGCGTGTGTTTGTGTGTGTGTGAGCACTTTTCTGTGAGGTATTTCTAAGATATTTTTCTTTCTTCTCACAATTCAAATACTTAACCAGAATACTTCCAGTTGTTATTTTTCTTTCCATAACTTTCATCTGGGACTAATTAAGAACCAGATAGCCAGAAAGGTCTTATGAATTATTATTTTAAGAATAAAGATGATGTTATTTTGTAGATGTTACAAAAATACAATGAATTGATTTCCAAGAACACTGTGCATTCTTTTTTGTTTGTTTTTAGTGTCTCCAATAATTTATCTTGTAGGTAACCTATCCTCACAGAAACTCAGGGCAGAAGAGGAGATCGAGGTTTCTGCGCAATTATTTATTTGGAAATGGAGCCCATTCCCTCTCTGGAGCAGGAGCTCAGGAAGTGGAGGGAAGGACGTGAAACGGGAAAAGAGGAAAAGCCCATTTGACGATTTATGACTGGATTCGCTGCCAAAGTGGCAACTGGAGTTTTTTTTAGGATAACTGTAAGGCTGTACCGGGGAGATGAGAGAGGAAGCTATTTCTCCATCTCTTTCCGTCGTCTACGGGTGAAGGATGGCTCCTTCTCTCTTGTGATCCTGAGTGCTGGAAAGCTGAAGGAATTCTTCCGAGAACTGAGTGAATTCAGCCAGCCTGGATTCCCGGGAATTCTGGTGAAACCTGACTGGGGTAAGAACAAAGACTGAGAAGGTTTGACTTGGTAGACAACCAGTACCTCATGAACAGATATCCTGTAACATAAAATAATGATAATACTAACAATACTTATCATTATTATTAGCAATAATCCTGCAGGTTTGTTATTACTGCCTATGTATATTTTTTCCAGGATGAAAAAACTTCCTCCACATTCTAGGACAGAGTTTCCCTCCATGAGTAGATAGTCCACAGAATCTTAACCTCACAGGATGGTTCATTCAAAACAGATTCAATGATAAAACACACTTTAGAAAGGTTAAATATATATTTCCTTGTTAGTGACTCATAACCCCGTTAGTTATGACTGTGTAACAAGTTAACCCCAACATTGAGCTGTTTAAAGCCACACACAACACACATGTATTGTCTTGGTTTCTGTGGGCTTGGGATCTGAGAATGAGCTGGCATGGTTAGCTGGGTCTTACAGCTGAGGGTCTCTTGGGAGGTTGCAGTTGAGGTGGAGGTGGGGGCTACAGCATCTCAGGGCTTGACTGCAGAGGGATTTGCTTCCAAGCTCACTCACATTGCTGTTGGTGGGATTCAGTTCCTCACTGGCTGTTGTCCAGAAGGTTCCTTTCATTCTGAGTCACAGGGACTTCTCCATTGGGAAGCTCATGACGCAAAGGCTGGCTTCCATCACAGCAAGCACGCAATCAAGCCAGTGAGAGGGGATGAGGAATATGGAAGCCGCAGCCTTTGTGTAACCTAATTTTGGTAATTGCATTCCATCACAGTCGGCACATTGTGTTCATTAGAAGCAAGCCGTGCATCCTGCCTACACTCAGGGAAAATGATTATACAAGGAAGTGAATGCCAGGAGTGGGGAGTTCTTGAAGTTTCTCTTAGAGTGAGCCTTCCTATGTTGGCAACATATACAGAATCTCTAGGGTAGCAGGTTCAATCAGGAAGGGATAACCTGCAAAATGGGACAAAATGTTTGCAAACTCTGCATCCAACTAATTTCCAGAATCTACAGGGAACTCAACAACAACCAAAACAATCCGTATAACCCTAGTAAAATGTGGGCAAAGAGCACGAACACACAGTCTTCAAAAGAAGACATATCAATGGCCAGCAAGCATATGAAAAGTTGCTCAACATGACTAATCATCAGAGAAAAGCAAATTGAAACCATAATGAGATATCTTCTTATTTCAATCAGACTATTTTTTTTTTTTTTGAGACAGAGTCCCGCTCTGTCACCCAGGCTGGAGATAATTTGATTATTACTGCCATGCCTTGGTATTTGTGTTTCAACAGCTGCCGGCAACTGCTATTAAAGGATGCATTTATAAACATCCTGTGAAATTGATTACCGAGTCAGCTCCTGAAATATCTGGAAAGACTGTGTCCACTTTATGTATCTCTCCTCCAAATATAGGAAGTCCCAAGAAAATATGAGTACAGTATCAAAAAAGGATTTGCTTCTTAAATAGCACCACACTTTCTTCTATTTAATTTTGAAAACTGTCAAGGACTATGTTCTTTCTTTATTTAGACTGCCAGAACGTACAGACCCATCACCATCTGTGTTCATCCTTGTGGTTTCATTGTCAGCCCTCACTGTCATATCACCCTGGTTTTCTATCACTCATTTATAATCTGTATTCTTTATATCCTTTTTTAGTTGCGTTTTGTATATCTTATGTTGTTCTGTTTCTTGTTGCCTGAAGCTTCTTCCTTCTTTTCAAAGGACAAGGCAAGGCCAGACATGATTGCTAATGCCTATAGTTCTAGCATTTTGGGAGGCTGGAGTGGGAGGATCGCTTGAGCTGAGGAGTTAAAGATTAGTCTGGGCAACATGGCAAGACCTTGTCTATTAAAAATCAAAAAATTAGACCAACATGGTGGTGCACACCTGTATTCCCAGCTACCTGGGAGTGGGAGGCGGGGGATTCTCCCAGCCGAGGTGGGAGAATCACTTGATCCCAGGAGGTCAAGGCAGCTGCGAGCTATGATTGCACCACTGCACTCCAGCCTGGGAGACAGAGCAAGACCCTGTCTCTAAAGAAAAAAGAAAAAAAAGAAAAAAGGACAAGGCATGGCCTGTAAGTTGGCAACCAATGAAAGAATCACTACAATTACAAACTGCCCTCCAATTTGGAGCAGTTCTGGTGGCTCAGACCATTTGGTTAAATACCCTGGTTTCTACTGACTTTGAGGGTGTGAGGTTTCCCATACACATGCACAGCACGGTTTCTCAGAGGTCCAAAAATGGTTTCCTTTTCCAGTTTGCACTCTCTGCTCGTAGGTTTTATAACAGACATAAATGTTCATGTCCTATGTAGCATGGTCAACAATTGTGCAATGTAAAATTTCACCATTTGCAAGGATACTCAGTGAGTGGAAAACTGGATTTATACTATTAATGTGCATTACACCTGTTGCCTGATGTATTAGTCAGGATAAAACAGAACTAATAGAATGTATTTGTGTGTGCATGTAGTTGACCCTTGAACAACACAGGTTTAAACTTATATGTGAATTTTCTTCCACCTCTGCCATCTCTGAGACAGCAAGACCAACACCTCCTTTTCCTCCTCCTCCTCCTCGCTGTGAAAACAGCGAGAATGGAGACCTTTAGGATGATCCATTGAAAATGACAGTTTAAAAAAAGAATATATTGGCTGGGCACGGTGGCTCACGCCTGTAATCCCAGCACTTTGGGAGGTCGAGGCGGACAGATCACGAGGTCGGGAGATCAAGACCATCCTGGCTAACACGATGAAACTCCGTCTCTACTAAAAATACAAAAAAATTAGCCGAGTGTGGTTGTGGGCACCTGTAGTCCCAGCTACTCGGGAGGTTGAGGCAGGAGGGAGGCATGAACCCAGGAGGCGGAGTTTGCAGTGAGCCGAGATCGTGCCACTGCACTCCAGCCTGGGCGACAGAGTGAGACTCTGTCTCAAAAAAAAAAAAAAAAGAATATATTTGCTAATGTCATAAATAAATAAATAAATAGTAAATCTATTTTCTCTTCCTTATGATTTTCTTTCATGACATTTTCTTTTATCTAGCTTACTGTATTGTAAGAATACAGTACTGAGGCCTGGCATGGGGGCTCATGACTGTAATCTCAGCACTTTGGGAGGACAAGGCAGGTGGATCACTTGACCTCAGGAGTTCAAGACCAGCCTGGTCAACATGGCGAGACTCCATCTCTACCAAAAATACAAAATTAGTTGGGCATGGTGGTGCGTGCCTTTAATCCCAGCTACTTGGGAGGCTAAGGCAGAAGAAACATTTGAACCTGGGAGGTGGAGGTTGCAGTGAGCCAAGGTCATGTCACTGCACTCCAACCTAGGTGACAGGGCAAGACTCCGTCTCAAAAAATAAAAATAAAAATAAAAAAACGAATACAGTCAAAATTTGCGTTAATCATCTGTTCATGTCACCAGTAAAGCTTCTGGTGAACAGTAGGCTGTTAGTAGTTAAGTTGTGGAGGAGTCAAAAGTTATAGGTGGGTTTTTTCCTTTTTTGAGACAGGTTCTCACTGTGTCACTCAGTGTGGAATGCAGTGGCGTGATCTCAGCTCACTGCAGCCTCTGCCTCCCCAGCTCAAGTGATTCTCCTGCCTCAGCCTCCCGAGTAGCTGGGACCACAGATGTGCACCACCACACCCAGCTAATTTTGTACTTTTAGCAGAGACAAATTTCACCATCTTGCCCTGGCTAGTTTCGAATTCCTAAGCCCAAGAGATCTGCCTGCCTCGGCCTCCCAAAGTGCTGGGATTACAGGCGTGAGCCACCGTGCCCGACTGAGTTATAGGTGGACTTTTTACTGTGTTGGGGGGAGTCAGTGCCCCTAACCTCTGTGTTGTTCAAAGGTCAACTGTATATATAGTTATATATACTTTTATATAGGTATACGTATGCATATGCCAATATGTTTATATTAGTATACATATTTTACATATGTATATGTTTATATGTATAACTGTATAAACAGTTGCATATATAAGTATATGTGTATTGTGTACATATGTATATAAATAAGTATATATGTCTTTGTGTATATAAATATATATGCATGTAAATATAAATATATGTATATACACATATATTTATTTACATATATACGCTTACATACATTTACATATACATACACATATATACTATATATAATATATACATAAATATACTTATATATACACACACAAATGCACACATATATATTTTTATACACACACATACATATATATTTATTTACACACACACACACACTGAGTTTTGAAGGAACTGGCTTATGCGATTGAAGACACTTGGCAAGTCTGATGTCTGCAGGGTAGACCAGGAGGCTGGAGACCCAGGGAAGAGCTAATGATGCAGCTCAAGCCCAAAGTCCTCTGTGTTGAGGCAGAATTTCTTCCTCCTCCAGGGTCCACAGTGTTTTCTTCTCTTACGGTCTTCGGCTGATTGGACAAGCCCACCTACCTCATGGCGGGCAATCTGCTTTACTCAAAGTCTACTGATTTTGGCATTATCTTCTAGAAAATGCCTGCATGAAAATGCCTAGACTAGTGCTTGACCAAATACTTGGATTCCACGAGCTCATCAAGCTGTCACATCAATTTGACCCTTGCTCTAAATTTTAAAATGTTTTGTATTGCAAACTTGCAATTTGTTTGCTTGTATACACCCCTCTATGTAGGACACTTGTGCTCCACAGTCAATCCTGCCAACTGCACCTCTTACTCCAGTCAATGCCACCATGGCCAGTTGCCTGCGGCTTTTGCCATGTTCCCCAGGTGTCTCGTGGCTGGCCTGTCTCAGGTGTGTGGGTGACACCTTCCCCTCCTGCCACCTTCCTTCTCTGCCGATGGTTTGACTTTTGCAACCAAGCAAGCAAGACACAGGAGAGAAGAGCCTGAGACAGAGCAAGGACCCCTCTTTGGAGCCTGTGGGATTCCCCAGACATGGAAATAAAGGAAAATCTTGAATTCCTTGGAGGGAAATTCCAGGCACCTAGCAGGCTCTGAGAAGTCAATGAGCAGCCTGATAAGCAAGAAGGTAATAGTAACTTAAAACAATTGCCAAGGAAGAAGTTAGAGTTACGAGATGCTTGGCTCCCCTACGAGAACTAAATATAACATCTTAGCATGTGTCCCTGAGTTGTGTTTGCAGAAACCCAGATCTCCACCCAATAGATCTACCACCCTCTCCCCAGACCTCAGATAAAGGCGACTAGGGGTTACACTCCGAGCACCATTCCTTGTTCTCAATTTCTTCCCAAGGGGCCTGGATGTCACGGCCCTGGGTCAGAACGAATCTTCTTTCCTGCTGATCCCAAATTTTAAGACCAAGTTTTGCTTGCTTCAGCAATTACAAATCAGAGGGGCTTTGAAGCCACCTAGCCCCGCAGGCCTCTGCTCTGCAATTTCTCATCGTTTTAGGTCGAACCAATGTATAACCTCCATGCACTGATTTCTGACTTTGCCTGTAACCTCTGCCTCCATGAATTAAAGAATTCATACCAAGAAGCCATTATGAAGTCCAGGGTTTAACCATGAGCTGCCCAATTCTCCCTGTTTGGTGCCCTGCAAAAAAAACACCCTCCTTTCTCCCACTGCAAACCCCACTGTAGACATCTGGTCTTACTGTGCTGGGTGAGCAGACCGCAGTTCAGTTCCAAAACAAGATGATGCAGCCTCTGCACCTTGAGAATTGAAGGCTGCTGGACAAATGCCTTTGCTTGCAGCCCTTGGGAGGACAGTTCTGAGATACATTTCTCAAGTCCGTGTTAGATAAGACCTCCGTTGTCTGTAACAGGGACAAAGACCACAACGCAATCTTGTTTGCCTTTCTCTCTTCCCACTTTCACGCTTGACCTGTAAACCACTTGGCAAGGAAACTTGCTGCACACAGCCCTGCCCAGGCGAAGATACCCTTGAGTGAGCATCTGATAAACCAAAACAATTAAGAATGAAAGAATGCAATGACTCGCACAGTGAAGAATGCGAGATCCAAAGTAAGGTCTTAGATATGAGACTAGCCATGACATGAGTGGGAAATATTGGAGCCTGTGGCCTGCACTCAACAGAGGAGTTTGCAGCTTATATGGAAATAAAATTCATAATACTGTAGGGTCAGAATAGGTAGAGGGTTTTGGATCGTGGGGTGTATGGGTGTGTATGTATGTGTATGTGTGTATATATGCACATACGTGTATATGTGTGTGTATATATATGAATTAGCATGTGTATCTCTACCCTACTCTTTGAGGCAAAATTCATCTCCTCATATGCAGGGCAGAAATATTATTCTCCCCCGACAAAGTCACCCACAGAATTCAACACTGTTCGAATATTGTGACCCTATCTTATCCAACTTTATTATTAACATAAGTTAGTTCAGGAACTTCTATAAAGCAGTTCAAATCCTTGATGAATATCTACATCTACATATAGCCATACATACACACACACACACATACATGCATCTACATCTAGACAGGCATAAATGCATGTACATACATCACAGATAGATGATAGATAAGTAATAGGTACATACATAATAGATAAATGAATAATAGATGATAGTTTGATAGATGATATAATAGATACATAATAGCTATATGAATGCATGATAGATAAACAGATGATAGCTGGGTAGATAGGTAGAGAATAGATGAATGGATAGATAGATGATGAATAATATATAGATAGAAAGATAGATAACAGATGAATTGGTGGATGGAAGATAGATGGATAGATGAAATGAATATATAACAGATAGCTTGATAGATGGAGGAGAGAGAGAGATACATAGATGATAGGTAGATAGATAATAGATAAAGAAATACATGATAGAATAGATACACAATAGCTAGATGGATAGATGATAGACAGTAAATAGATAAATAGATGATTGGTAAATAGGTACATAATAATAGGTAAGTAGAGAATAGATAAGTGGATGGATAGATGAATAGATGATACATAGAAAGATAAATAGTAGATGAATGGATGGATGAAAGATGGATAGATAGGTAGATAGAATAAATATATAATAGCTTGATAGATGAATGATAATAGATAGGTAGACAGATGATAGATAAATGGTAAATAATAGATGAACGAATGGATGATAGAACAGTTACATAATAGCTAGATGGATGGATGATAGGTAGCAGATAAATAAATAAATGATAAGTAGGCAGATAGATAGATGATAGGCAGTTAGGTAGATAATAGATTAATGGATAGATAGATGAATGAATCATACCTAGAAAGATGGATAGATAATAGATGAATGGATGATAAAAGGTAGATAGATAAATAATAGATGAGACATAGATAGATAGATGATAGATAGATATCCATTAAAATGCAATGTCATGTGCCAAATACTTAATGCAAAGCAGTGAAGGAGACAAAAGCGTCTTCTTGTTGGACTTCTGGGCTCTGTGTATATCAGAGATTCTCTAAATTATGGGAGGGGGTGACTCAATTTCATATTGACTCCTCATAAGCTGATGCCTCCAACTCTCCACTCAAATTCATCTACCTATCTGCCTACCATCTACCTAACCACTTATCATCTATCTATTTATCTATCTACTCTCTATCATCCATCATCCGTCTAGCCATTAGGTCTCTATTCTGTCTATCTATAATCCATTTAGATGTGTGAGACAAGGGAAAAGGGAAGAAGATAGCAATGGTAAGCCCAACAAAACTCAGTGAGAGCATGTTTGCAACAGTGGATGCCATTTATAAGTAATTTTTTACTTTATTTTACTAAATAAGCGAATGCATGAAAACCACAGGTTGCTGAGGCAAGGCAGGTAACAGAAGGAAAGGGTAGCCTGCTCAGAAAGAAAAGGTAGACAAAAAAAAGGGGGGGCTGCAGGACACCCAGAGATAAACTGGTCAAGATGCACTTGTCCTTAGGAACCAAGAAACACTCATTAGTTCATTCTACGATGACTGTTTCTCTAGCAAGTGGAGAGACAGTCATCTGATCGCCTGAACATGGCCCCAGCAGCTAGGTCAGCTCTGGGTCAAGTTACCAGTTGGGCCAAAGTTCCCAGAATGTCTACCTCGTCCTTTTTGGGGACAGCCGGTTCCTCCATGCCAAGCCTGTTCCTGCAGTTCTAAGTCTCCAAATAGCCACTCATCTCTCCTCCCAGGCACGTGTCATCCTATACACACCTGCTGTCTTTCTTTTTTCTTTTTGAGACAGAGTCTAGCTGTGTCATCAGGCTGGAGTGCAGTTGCACGATCTTGACTCACAGTGGCCTCTGCCATCCAGATTCAAGTGATTCTCCTGCCTCAGCCCCCTGAGAAGCTGGGATTACAGGTGCGCACCACCACACCAGGCTAATTTTTGGGGGGGATTTTTAATAGAGATGGAGTTTCGCCATGTTGGCCAAGCTGGTCTTGAACTCCTGACCTCAGGTGATCCACCCACCTCTGCCTCCGAAAGTACTGGGAGTACAGGCATGAGCCACCATGCCAGCCCACACCTGCCTTCTGAGGCATTGAAGATGCACCGTTCCCTATACGTATTAGGGTTGCAGGATTAAATATAAGATTTTGATTTAACTTAGGTTTGAAGATACATAATTATTTTAAAATATATATTGTAAGTATATCCTACATATTTAATAAGTCATACTAAAAATGATCCATCATTAATCTGAAACTCACTTTTAATTGGACATTTTGTATTTTCGTTTGCTATATCTGACAATCCTAATACAGAACATTTTCATTTTGAGAAGTAAAAGATATGTGAATTGCTCTGACTCCAAATATCTGCCCCTTTAGCATCTATGTATGTGTGTGTATGTATGTATGTATATATGTGTGTGTGTGTGTGTCTATCCATCTAGCTATCGTGTATCTATTCTATCATGTATTTCTTTATCTACTATCTACCTATCATCTATCTATCTATCCATTATCTATCTACCTATCATCTATCTATGTATCTATCTAACACATCCATCTATCAGGCTGTTATATATTTATTCCATCTATTCATCTATCTTCCATCCATCCAATTCGTCTGTTATCTATCTATCTTTCTATTTATATATCATCCATCATCTATTTATCCATTCATCTATCTATTCTCTAGCTCTCTACCTATCATCTGTTTTTCTATCATGCATTCATATAGCTACTATGTATCGTTATATCATCTGTGTAACTATCTGTCATCTATCTATTATCCATTTATTTATCTATTATCTATTACTTATCTATCATCTGCCTTTAATGTATGTGCATGCATTCATGCCTATCTAGATGTAGATGCATGTATGTATGTGTGTGTGTATGTAGATGTAGATATTCATTAAGGATTTGAACTGCTTTAAAGAAGTGTGTGAACCAACTTATGTGAATAATAAAATTGGATAAGGTAGGGTCACAATATTTGAACAGTACATATTACTGGGACGATTTTCCTGTTTTCTTCAAATCCCACCTTGTTAGGAACTGCTAATAAGGTCAAGTCAGGTTCTTGAGTTTTAGCCATGAGCTGCGTCTTCCTCCTTCCCTGGGTCAGAAGATTCACAGATGAACCCTTGTGCCCACAGGAAACAGAAGCTTTTATTTGAAAGTAGAAATGCAGACAGAATGTATTTTTAGAAATTCATCAACATATGGGATGCTAAAGTATTAATCTTATCCTCCTTTGATCACTTTCAGTCTCATGCTTTCTGGGTGTTTTTAGAACATATTTCTTCGCGTTTGCAAACTATTATATGACTCACATTTGGGAAATAAAAGTGACATTAATTCAAAAGATTCAAACTTCTTCATTTTGACTCTGGAGTCAGAAGTAACCTTTGATGATCTACAAACCCTCTGGATCTTTAATCCAACTATATACCAAAGGGGAAAAAATTGGCATTTTTAAAGATGTTTTTATTTGAACTCTTCTTATAGAAGAAAAATCTGCAATTATTTTACTATAACAGAATATACCATCAGTGCAAAGCATAAAGCATTTTAACTGAGTATGCAAATGCTGCATGGTTATTCCAAAGGGAAGAGAGGTGAATGGAAAAGAAGATAAACATGATTTATAGTATGTCAGTGCCTAAGACTGTTATCTTCTTAAAGTACCCACTAAAGAAGAGGAACTGTATCTACTTACATAATTTTAGCAAAGACCTTGAAAACTGCAACAATTTAGAGCAAATGAATATTTGAGCTGTCATTAAGCAGGTAGTTTGAAAGAAGAAAATCGTGGTGCTTAAACACGAATATTATGATCAGAAGCGTTAAGATTGAATGAAGCACATGGCAAGCAGCCATTATTCTGCTGCTTTTTCTAGGAAGAAAAATGCTAAAATAAGGAAGCCAATTTCCAAAATAAAAAAATAAAGCCTTCGCTGGAAGAACATCTCCATTTTTCTTTATTCTTTCTGAGCTATGCCTACTCTTCCAGTTACTGGTCATTTGGGAATCTGTGGTTGCAAATTGTTAACATATAATTTCTTTCTAAGATACCACATGGTGCCCCTGGAATTAGAGTAGATGTTCTTTGGGGGCTTAGCTTTGGTTTAGAATTAACAGCAACAACAAAAAATGATGAGCAGGCGGAGGATTTACTTTAAAGGAGGTTTAAGATTCCTTTTTGGCTCCAGATTTATCCAGCATTAAATTAAAGGCCTATGAGAGCAAGTAGCCACTAAATAAATCTTTTTTCAAACATTAAGTGTGTATGTCATATTTAGGCATATGAAGGGTTTCTGAGGTGAATGTGTTTCATGGACGGATTGCCTGGGAAGGGCGTTCTAATATAAAATTGGTACTTTCTAATTTCGGTATGTATGGCTTTATTCATAAAGAAAAAGCAAACTAGAAAGATATGAGACATCACCCACAACCAACGCTTCAGAAACTTCAGTGTACATATGGATCTTGTTAAAATGAAGATTCTGGTGTGGCAGGCTGGGGCTGGGACCCGAAATTCTGCATTTCCTACAGCTCCCAGGTGATGCTGATACTATGAGCCCATGGACCACACTGAGGGGCCATGCCCCAGCCCACCGCATGTAAGTCACAATCTCTGGGAGCAGAACCTGGCACTCTTCAACTCTCCAGGGGATGCCACCATGCAGTCAGGATTCCAAAGCATGAATGTACACTCATAGCTGGGTTTTCCAGAAAAGAATAAAACCTAAAATCCCTTAGAGTTGTCCAAGTTCATGTTACAAGATAGCAGCATCGTGAAAACTGCAGGCTACTTCCCTGATCTCTAGGTCTTGGTAGCTGATACTTTATTACTCTAATGCGAGGGACCTCAAACCCCCAGGCCATGGACCAGTAGTGGTATCTCCATCATAGTTCCTCCTTTTACTAACATCACGGCTGCAGGATGCCCTCTTACCATTTAAAAAGTGACATCATACCAAAGGAGGTGGCTGGGCACAGTGGCTCATGCCTGTAATCCCAGCACTTTGAGTGGCCGAGTGGACCAGTCCTGGCCCATGGCCTGTTAGGAACTGGGCTGCACAGCAGGGCGTGAGCAGCAGGTGAGCAAAGTTTCATCTGTATTTACAGCCATTTCCCATTGCTCCTTACTGCCTGAGCTCTGCCTCCTGTCAGATCAGCAGCGGCATTTGATTCTCATAGCTGCGTGAACCCTATTGTGAACTATGCATGTGAGGGATCTAGGTTGTGCACTCCTTATGAGAATCTAATGCCTGATGATCTGTCACTGTCTCCCATCACCTCCAGATACGACCGTCTAGTTGTGGGAAAACAAGCTCCGGGCTCCCACTGATACTACATGATGGTGAGTTGTAGAATTATTTCATTATATATTACAATGTAATTATTATAAAAATAAAGTGCACAATAAATCTAATGCATTTGAGTCATCCCAAAACCACCCCCTCCCCAATGTCAGTGGAAAAGTTTTCTTCCACAAAATCAGTCCCTGGTGCCAAAAAGATTGGGGACCACTGCTCTAGTATATATGGTATGAAGAACTTTAATTGATTAAAAACAATTAAGTGCTAACAGTGAAGAGAGTATGAATACAAGAATAAAGGGAAATTAAATTACAAAAAATATTTTTTCCATCCCTCCTTTGGTTTTTGGGATTTTGTGTTTTGTTTTGTTTTGTTTTTTGAGACAAGGTCTCACTCCACTGCCCGGATTGGAGCGCAGTGGTGCGATCTCGGCTCACTGCAACCTCTGCCTCCTGGGCTGAAGCAATTCTCCTGCCTCTGCCTCCAGAGTAGCTGGGACTACAGGCACATGCCACCACACCCAGCTAATTTTTGTATTTTTTGTGGGGTTTCACCATGTTACCCAAACTGGTCTGGAACTCCTAAGGTCAAGCAATCTGCCTACCTCGGCCCCCCGAAGTGCTGGGATTCCAGGCATGAGCCACCACGCCCAGCCCCCTCCTTTGGTTTGATGTCACTTTTTAAATGGTAAGAGGGTATGCTGCAGCTGTGATGTTAGTAAAAGGAGGAACTATGATGGAGAGGTAGAAAGTGACAGGGAAAGTGGACGAGGAGAGAAGAGAGACAGATCAGATGGTGAAGATTTGGTCAGGAATTCCTTGGTCTCGAGTTTGTAAAAGAGACTGCCCTGGAAAAGACAGATCGCCGTGGTGTCAACATCTTGCATTCTTTCTCCCACCCACTGGCATCTCCTGACATGCCCACTCAACTTCATTAAAAGGCGCAGTGGCTGACACCTGTAATCCCAGCACTTTGGGAGGCCGAGGTGGGCAGGTCACCTGAGGTTGGGAGTTCAAGACCAGCCTGACCAATATGGAGAAATCCTGTCTCTACTAAAAATGCAAAATTAGCTGGATATGATGGCACATGCCTGTAACAGCTCCCAGCTATTCGGGAGGCTGAGGCAGGAGAATCAGGGAGGTGAAGGTTGCGGTGAGCTGAGATCGCGCCATTTGTACTCCAGCCTGGGCAACGAGAGCAAAACTCCATCTCAAAAAAAAAAAAAAGCACTATCGGTGTTAAATGTTGCCCACACCACAAAAGGACTTTCTTAAAGAGCCGTTGACACGTTGCCTGAAGTCCTATTGACAGAAAGCAGACAACACGGTCAGCCTGAACAATTATTCCTTTTGAAGGCAGCTCCAAAAGACAGGCTCTTCTCTCTGCTCAGAGCTTTGGAAAGAAAAAATCCCAGCCAGGACTAAAGAGAAAAGTGCTTGCAAGATCAACCTACATCGTCCTGTCACAAATAAGCACAGCAGGGAATATACAGGAGTGTCCAAATTGCTGCCCTTCTGAGATTTTTATTTCTTCAAAATGACAAGGCATTCAGCAAAACATGAGAAACAGGTTTGCACAGATTGTCTTGTGGGATAATCTTACTTTGAGGCATATCCTTTTGGCAACTTTGTGGAAACCACCAGTGAAACATGTCTGGAGGGAAGTCATTGATTCTACATCGAGAAGATGCTATGCAGTGGAACCTCCTACAACCCCACTTCTGGTTTCAGTTGGCATAAAATAGCAAGGGTTGTTCCTATATTTCTTGCCCTAATATGCTTTAGAGTATTTCTTATTTGAAGGGATCATCATTTTACTTTAGTTATATTTTTCTGATAGGAGAAAGATTAAATAGAAAAAAATGCTAAATTCACAAGAGCAAAGACATGGAATCAACCTAGGTGCCCATCCACAGTAGACTGGCTAAAGAAAATGCACATATACACCATGGTGCATATATACCATGTCATACTATACAGCCATAAAAAAAGAAGAAAATAATGTTCTTTGCAGCAACATGCATGCAGCCATTATCCTAAGTGAATTAACGCAGAAACAGAAAATGAAATACCACATGTTCTCATTCATAGGTAGAAGCTAAACATTGGGTACTCATGGATATAAAGATGGGAACAACAGACACTGGGGACTACTAGTGCAGGGAGGGAGATGGAGGGCAAGGGTTGAAAAACTACCTATTGGGTGCTGTGCTCACTACATCAGTGAGGGGATCAGTCATACCCCAAACTTCAGCATTGCACAATACGCCCATGCAAAAAATCTGCACGTGTACCCCCTGAATCTCAAATAAAAATTGAAATTAGCACAAAAATAAAACTTTTTAAAAAGGAAACACTAAAAAAGAAAAAAACTGTAGCAAAAATGTTTCTGTTATACAGAAAAAAAGACACATTTATTTATGTTTTGAAAGGACTCCAAGATCCTGAATGAAGAAGGAAAAAGAAAACACCACCCACATATAATGATCATACTCTATCCTGAAATATTCTGTTGGGTAGAGTAGCAGTTAAGAACTCACACTCATAGCCAGATCCCTGCGTCTAGAGTCCAGCTCCCATTTGGATAATTATATGAGCTCTGACTCACTGGTTTAAGAAAGATAATGTCTGCAAAGCAATTAGCAATCAGCCCAGCACACAAAAAGCATTCAGTAAATATTATCGTGATGATTGTATATACTTTTTATTTCTTTACAACAGAGAAGTTCGTTCTCTGCTGCCTTTCTCATTACTTGCACGTGTTAAGTGTTGGTTTTACTTTGATCTATTCCAGACATACCATCCACTGACAAGGTGCCAAAGCCATAAGATAATTTAAGACTCATATGAGGAGGAAGGTAGGGGCATCCGGAGGTGAAAATACCCCCAGGGCATTGTAAGATAACACGTGCAAATAATAATAATAGTTGTTATTATTACCAGCAATGTGAAGACTAGGAAATAATGATTTATGATTAACCATTGGTCCTGCCAAGAATGATCTCAGCAAGCAGTATTTTAGGTAAATAATGTGTGGCAGGTTCTTAGGTTAATATAACCATTGAAATTTTAAAAACCCAATTCATGAGGCAGGAGTTCATTTACCTTGTTATACAACAGAGTTGTGCATTGGCTTTGTGGTCAAAAACCTTCAGTAAGCTATGCCAGCCTGTGCTATCTGCATGAACCCAGCGAATTCCTTGCCAGTCTTAACTCCCCGTCTAGACATGGAGATAGTCTCCTGATTAGATATCCAGTAGGGAAGCTTTGTAAGAATGCCATCAGCAGACCTAGGGCACCAGAGGATGCCTGCCATATCTTGCCTCCAATAAACATTGTAGACTAACTTTGAAGCAGAAAACATCATTACATTACAGAGACATTACATTTGGCATCTAAAATGTCACACCTCCTTCAAACATTGAGGTGTATGTGTGTCTGTGTGTGTGTGTGTGTGTTGTCCCATTAGTGTGTTCTGTTGGTCTGGCCCTAATAATCACTTCACTATATATCGATCATTGAGTATATTTTTACAAAATGTAACAATCCGTAGCCATTGAACCTGATTGAGTTTGCTTTTTTTTTTCAGATGCTCTAAAAACACTATCCTTTTTGTACTCCATTTTCCTTGTGTTTTAAAAGGGTTCCTGACTTACGAGTTTCTGTAACCATAACCATGGATTCTCCCTTCCCTTTCCACCAGTCTTTGATTGCTATGGCTGGAGTATTTGTCCTCTCCAAAACTCAAGTGGAGATGGGCACAGTGGCTTATGCCTGGAATCCCGGCAATTTGGGAGGCTGAGGCGGGAGGATTGCTTGAGACCAGGAGTTTGAGACCAGCCTGGCCAACATAGCGAGCCTTCATCTCCACAAAAAATAAAATAAAAAATTAACCATGTGTGGTGGTGTGCACCTATAATCCCAGCTAGTCAGTAGGTTGAGATGAGAAGATGGCTTGAACCCAGGAGTTCAAGGCTGCAGTGAGCTGTGATTGCACCGCTGCACTCCAGCCTGGGTCAGGGAGCAAGACTGTCTCTATTAAGAAACAAAACACCAGGCCGGGCGCGGTGGCTCAAGCCTGTAATCCCAGCACTTTGGGAGGCCGAGGCGGGCGGATCACAAGGTCAGGAGATCGAGACCACAGTGAAACCCCGTCTCTACTAAAAATACAAAAAATTAGCCGGGCGCGGTGGCGGGCGCCTGTAGTCCTAGCTACTCAGGAGGCTGAGGCAGGAGAATGGCGTGAACCCAGGAGGCGGAGCTTGCAGTGAGCCGAGATCGCGCCACTGCACTCCAGCCTGGGCAACAGCGTGAGACTCCGTCTCAAAAAAAAAAAAAAAAAAAAAAAAAAAAAAAAAAAAAAAAAGAAACAAAACACCAAAACAAACAAACAAACAAAACTCTTGTTGAAACTTAATCACCAGTGTGGCAGTATTGAGAGGTGGAACCTTTAACAGGTGGTTGAGTCATGAGGACTTTGCCCTCCTAAATAGATTAAGCCATCCATGTATTAATGGGTTAATAGATTAATGGGTTTTCCCAGGAGTGGGACTGGTGACTTTTTAAAAAAAGGAAGAGAGACCTGAACTAGCACCCTCAGCCCTCTCACCATATTATGCCCTGCACTGCCCCAGGATCTCTGCAGAGTCCCCACCAGCAAGAAGGCCCTCAACAGATGCCACTCCTCAGTCTTGGACTTCACAGCCCCATAACTTTAAGAAGTAAATTCTTTTTTCTTATAAATTGCTTAGTTTCAGGTATTCTATTATAAGTAACAGAAAATGGACTAAGACACCAATAGAAATCCAATTTTTCATAATTTTTATACTTACTTCTTTTTAACACAGTTGTTATCATGTGAATCCAGCAGTGTCACTCTGAGCCAGCATTCTCTGTAATGTTATTGTACACCCTCTTATTGGACCTTTTTTTTTCCTTAATAGAGATGGGAATCTCAGTCTGTCGCCCAGGCTGGAGTGCAGTGGCACAAACATAGCTCACTGCAACCTCAAACTACTGCACTCAAGCAATCTTCCCGCATTAGCCTCCTGAGGTGCTAGGACTACAGGTACATGCCACCACACCTGGCTAATTTTTTAAAATTCTTTTTAATTTTTGTGCAGATAAAGTCTTTCTGTGTTGTCCAAGCTGGACTTGAAGTCCTGGCATCAAGCAATCCTTCCACCTCGGCCTCCCAAAGTACTGAGATTACAGGCAGGAGCCACTGCCCTAACCTATTGTATCTTTCTGGATGTACTCTTGAATTCTTTAAGTGACTAGATATTATTTCTAAGGATTGGCTCAATACATATTTTGTATGAATTACCAGTTCTCTCTTCCACACGGGCTGCATCTTACCCAGGAGGAAAAGTTTACATCTTCTTTGTAAATTCTGCACGTGGTAATGATCCAAATTGCATTGGTATGTTTTGTATCTCACAGTAGTGCCTCATTTCAACTGAGACAGAAGAGTCTTATTCTCACATCAGGTCTTAATACATTTTAGAGTTGCAAAGATGAACTTGCATTTATGGCAGAGTCTTTAATACAACTTTTAGGAGCTCTGCCCACTTCCGTTTATAATGAAAATCACACTTCTTGCCAGTGTTAACCTAAGCAACATGCAACAACACCCAATGATGTTATTATCTTCCTCATGAAAGTACAGAGACATGAATTGATCCTTGAGTTTTCCTGATGGAAACACCTTGGAATAGACTCAAGTTCTGCTAGGCAGTGTAAGAACTACACTGTGTTAGTCTGTTCTTACACTGCCATAAAGAACTACCTGAGACTGGGTAATTTATAAAGAAAGTAGGTTTAATTGGCTCATGGTTCTGCAGGCTGTACAGGAAGCATGTTGGCTTCTACTTCCAAGGAGGCCTCAGGAACCTTACAATCATGGTGAAAGGTGAAGGGGAAGCATGCAAGTTTTACATGGCTGGAGCAGGAGGGTGAGAGAGAGAAAGAGATGGGGGAGGTGCTACATACTTTTAAACAACCAGATCTTGTGAGAACCGTATCAGCACTAGAGGGATGGTGATAAACTATTAGAAACCACCCTCATGATCCAATCATCTCCCACCAGGCCCCACCTCCAAGACTGGGGATTACAATTCAACAAGAGATTTGAATGGGGACATAGATCCAAACCATATTATACACTAAAACTCTTCTCCAGATAGATGACTACAAGGAAAATGCCAACCAGAAAGCTTCCTTCACCAAGTAGAAGCTTCTTTCGCCAGGTAGAAGCTGACTTGCTTGCATTTGGAAGAATTTTTTTTTCGTTGTGTAGTAAGTTTTTATAACACAGCGACATTTTAGGAAAAAGCATCTAGCTATCTTTACAAAAAGAAACCAACTAAAATACAATACTGTTGGTTTCTTTTGCCTTTATAATTTTTTAAATTCAGGTGGTGCATGTTCAGGTTTGTTTTATGGATATATTATGTAATGGTGAGGTTGGGTTTCTGGTGAACCCTATCACCCAAAGAGTGAACATTGTACCCAACAGGTAGTTTTTCAGTCCTCACTTGCCTCCCACCTTCCCACCTTTTGGAGTCCCCAGTATCTATTATCTATTATTTTCATCTTCATGTCCATGTGCACACGTTATTTAGCTCCCACTTATTAGAGAGGTCAGGCAGTATTTGACTTTCTGTTTCTGAGTTATTTCACTTAGAGATAGTGGCTTCCAATTCCATCTGTGTTGCTGCAAAAGACATGATTTCATTCTTTTTTATGGCTGAGTGGTAGTCCATGATGTATGTGTACAACATTTTCTTTATTCATTCCTACAATGATGGACACTTAGGTTGATTCCATGAGTTTGCTACTGTCAATAGTGCTGTGATAAACATATGAGTGCAGGTATCTTTTTGATATAATGATCTATTTTCCTTTGGGTAGATACCCAGTAGTAGGATTGCTGGATGGAATGGTAGTTCTATTTTTACTTCTCTGAGAGATCTCCATATTGTTTTCCACAGAGATTGTATTAATTTACATTCCCACCAAAAGTATATGTGTTTGGAAGAAATTAATTAGTAATGTAGCAAAAGCTAACGTATATTGAGCATTTGTTAATATCCAGGAATTTTCCAAACAGTTCTATGGAGTTAAATTCATTGCCATGAGTAACCTCATTTTACAAATAAGGAAAAAGGGGTTTTGAGAATGTACATAATGAACTAGGGCGCAGAGCTTTGGAGGTACTGAGCTGGCATTAGTCTAATTCTATGGCCTGAATTGAGTCTCTCCAAAATTTATATGTTGAAGCCCTAACCCCTAGTTGCTCAAAATGTGACTATATCTGAAAATGGGGTTTCCAAAGAAGTAATTAAAGTAAAATGAGGTTATTAGGATGGGCCCTAATTTAATATGACTGAGGTCCTTATAAGAAGAGGAGATAAGGACACAGACACACACAGAACGACAACCCTGGGAGGACGCAGGGAGAAGATGGCATCTCCAAACCCAGGAGAAAGGCCTCAGGAGTAACCAGCCCACACCTTGATCTTGGACTTCCAGCCTCCAGGACTATGGGAGAATCAATGTCTGTTGTTTACGAGCCACCTAGTCTATAGTATTTTGTGATAGTAGCCTGAAATGGACTAAGACACCTCATAAGAGAAGAAGATGAGGACACAGACACACACAGAGGAATGACTCTGTGAGGACACAGGGAGAAGATGGTGTCTACAAGCCCAGGAGAGAGGCCTCAGGAGGAACCAGCCCTGCCCACACCTTCGCCTGGGACTTCCAGGCTCCAAGACCCTGACAGAATAAATCCCTTTTGTTTAAGCCACCTATTCTATGGGACTTCATTATGGCAGCCCCAGAAGACCAACACATACATGAACATTGGAGTTCAGAGCCGTGTCTTAAAGCAATAAGGTCTGTTGCCTTAGATTAAAGGTTCATAGAATTGAAGCTCCCAGAGCTATGACTCTGACTTGAAATGCATTCATTCTCTAAGCCTCCTCACCTCCGGCCGACCTGAAGAAGTGCTGATATTCATCTCTATGCAAAAATCTGTTCATCATTACTCAGGGTCTCACAGAGCCAGCCCCGAGTCTCAGGGCAATTCGGGGGCCACTTGTTCTGGCTCCTTTAAGCTGCCCAGAAACACTTCCTAAGTCCACCCGACCTCTCTACTCAGCTGTGAAATCTTGACACTTCACCAGGTATGAATCTGTCAGAGATGTGTGAAGCAGAGCAACTCCATATTGAATAGCAGCTAGGTAAAATGAGGCTGAGACCTACTGGACTGCATTCCCAGACTTAGAAATCACAGGATGAGAAAGGAGATCAGCACAAGACACAGGTCACAAAGACCTTGCTGATAAAACAGGTTGCTATAAAGCCGGCCAAATCCCACCAAACCCAAGATGGCCACAAGAGTGACCTCTAGTTGTCCTCACTGCTACACTCCCACCAGCACCATGACAGCTTACAAATGCCATGGAAACCTCAGGAAGTTTCCTTATATGGTCTAAAAAGGGGAGGCATGAATAATCCTCAAGAAATAACCATAAAAATGGGCAATCAGAAGCCCTCGGGGCTGCTCTATCAAGTAGTCATTCTTCTATTCCTTTACTTTGCTAATAAACTTGGTTTCACTTTACTCTACGGACTTGTCCCGAATTCTTTCTTGCGTGAGATCCAAGAAGCCTCTATTGGGGTCTGGATGAGGACCCCTTTCCTGCAACAAATCTTCCAAGGTTTCACAGTCCTGCATTTAAGGGAAAATATCCTCCCAGAAAGGACACAGGGATAAAGCAGAATGAGTGATCAGCTGAATGCAATGCATTTCTCTGAGAAAGGAAGGCAAGGACGACGGATAGATTGCTGAGCAAGCAATGTGGGAGGAGAGGGCATGGGACAGAAGGATGGGAAAAGATCAGGGCAGAGAGGCTTTGGGGCCAAGGAGGTGACAGAACAAGAGTAGGAAGAGAGAGAAGATCAGGGAGAAACCAGCTGCAATTCTGACCGCAGATTTCCTGCCCTGCTGTTAGAGTTCTTCCTCCTCAGCCAGCCCCTGGGGCTTCTGATCCACTTCCTTCCATCCTTCATCCTCCCCATGGGAGGCCAATTTCCTCTCCAGAAACTTGCTCCCTCCAGCAGCAGCCAAGTCCTCACCTGCAACATTTCCAGTGGCCTCCGAGAAACCAACAGACCACTAGGTAAAAATCTCAGCCTAGCTGTGTTCCTTTAAGAAAGAAGAGCCTGTCACCACCTTCTGTGGGACTCCTCCCTGCTCTCACCTCGCTAGGTCACACTGTCTGCCTCCTTTCCCTTGCCCAGGAGGACTGACTGTTGACCACACACTGAACACCCAGGACGGTGGCCGGAGTATCTGGAGATGTCCTTCAACGTGGTCTGGCCCCTTTATCCAGCTGAGGGTGGAAATGTCTTTTGCAGCCAGGCCTATGTGCAGAGAAATACTGACATCCAGAGAAACAAAACTGCTTCCCACACATAAGCTGAGCAGCTGAACAGGCTTGTTTGGGTGGTGGGGGATTCTTCTGACTTCTTCTGGAATCTATTATAATTCTTTTCCCAACATTTTGAACATGTATTTTCAGGAATGGTTCTGCTTTTCATAGGCTTGGTGACTTTTGGAAATTCTTAGAAAATGGATGTCATCAATCATTGCATATTAATTATCTCTGTTCCAGGCTTTCAAGGACAGCAACAAAAAAACTCTTTTGGGGGAAGATAACAGATATCTAGATTGTACTTCAGTCGGTGAAATGTAATGCACAATTTCTTACTGAATTGAAACCGTATCGAGGACAAAACTCTGAATTTTTTTCTTCTCTTGCCAAAATTCCGATCTAAGAGGTCTTGGGAGTCATGCCCTACAAATCATAAAGTCTCCTGAGAGGAGTTTTATTTAACTCTGTGTAACGTGGCTTACTTTCCAACCTGACTCTAGCATAATATCATATGACATTTAAGAGAGGAAATCAAAATATTTTAACCCCAAATATGTTTCTTTGCCATATCTTGAAATAGCCCTGCAAAGCTGTCTCTTGTAAGGGAAAATCTGTGTTCTGTAGAGAATCTCTTTCCCTTTTCCAGGACTCCTTATCTTAACCCAGTCATTTCCTTTCTAGTGATTCCAGGTCTTTAGATGAACTCTTTCAACCAATTGCCAATCAGAAAACCTTTGAATCTTCCCGCTATAACCCTGAAGCCACCACTTCCAGTTGTCCCACCTTTCCAAACAAAATCAATGTACATCTTACTTGTATTGATTTATGTCTCATGTCTCCCTAAAATGTATAAAACCAGGCTAGCTGTAGCCTGACCACCTTGGGCAATGTTCTCAGGATCTCCTGGGGCTGTGTCACTGGCCATTGGCCACTCATATTTGGCTCAGAATAAATCTCTTCAAATATTTTACAAAGTTTGACTCTTTTCATCAATAATATTTACAGGTAAGAAAAATAATAAGCAAGTATTTTCTTTCTGATGATATAAGATCTGAGATACCAAATGTAAATGACATAAGATGATGGGGAAACATAGAAGAAATGAACATTAGCAATATTCTTTGAGTTGTGGATACTTGAAGTCTCCATTCCCTTCATTTTTGGCTCACTGTAATCTTGTAACTGCCCAATGGGATCACCTTGCCCACTGCTTAGACAGAGCCAATTTATTAAGACAGGGGAATTGCAATGGAGAAAGAGTAATTCATGTAGAGCCAGCTGTGCAGGAGACCAGGGTTTTATTATTACTCAAATCAGTCTCCCTGAGCATTTGGGGATCAGAGTTTTTAAAGATAATTTGGTGAGTTGGGCCTTGGGAAGTGGAGAATGCTTATTGGCCAGGTTGGAGATGGAATTATAGCGGGTCAAAGTGAGGTTTCCTTGCCGTTTTCTGTTCCTGGGTGGGATGGCAGAACTGGTTGAGCCAGATTACTAGTCTGGGTGGTGTCAACTGATACATTAAGCATAGGGTCTGCAAAATATCTCAAGCATGGATCTCAGGTTTTACAATAGTGATGGTATCCCCAGGAGCAATGTGGGGAGGTTCAGACTCTTGCAGCCAGAAGCTGCATGACCCCAGTGACCCCGAAACTGTACTTTCTAATCTTGTAGTTAATTTGTTAGTCCTGCAAAGGCAGACAGGTCCCCAATCAAGAAGGGGGTCTTTTTGGGGAAAGGGCTATTTTCAATTTTATTTCAGAGTCAAACCATGAACTGAATTCCTTCCCAAAGTTAGTTCAGTTTACACGCAGAAATGAACAAGGACAACTTAAAGGTTAGAAGCAAGATGGAGTCATTTAGGTCTGATCTCTTTCATTGTCATAATTTCCTTAGTTATAATGTTGCTAAGGCAATTTCAGTCTGAAATTTATCCTATGACTTTATCACAGCTCTCTGCAAGCTCACCATAATTCAATTAAATCACTCGATCCACTGGATGCATTTGACCTTCACCATTCAACAGACAATTGAATGTTGGAGCACCTCTAAACTTTCTCCTGGACTATTTCCTCTTATTTTATTCATCTTTTGTAAGTTTTTCCATCTCTGCCCCTGACTTCTATCAACATATGTAGATCAGTCACTCCAAATGTATGTTTCCAGTTCAGATCTTGTCTACATACTCCAGATCCATATATCCAAGTCCTTCCAACATTTCCTCTCAGCTATCTCAAAGGTCATTACACTTATCAATGCCTGATATGCTTAGGATATTTTCCCTTCCAAATCTCATGTTGAAATTTCATCTCCAATATTGGAGGTGGGGCTGAGTGAGACGTATTTGGGTCACGGGGGTGGATTCCTCATAAATGCCTTGGTGCCATTCCTTGGTAATGAGTGAGTTTTGGCTCTGTTGGTTCATGTGAGAGCTGGTTGTTTAAGGGAGCCTGGTATCTGTATCTGGCTTCCTTTCTTGCCATGTGTTCTATACACACACCAGCTCCCCTTGCCTTCTGTCATGACGGGAAGACACCTGAAGTCCTCACCAGAAGCACCAGAAGTAGATGTCAGTGCCAAGCTTCTTGTAGTCTGCAGAACTGTGAGCCAAATAAACCTCTTTTCTTTAAACCATCCAGCCTCAGGTATTCCTCTGCAGTAATGCAAAGCAGACTAACACAAGAACAAAGAACAAACTTGTGTGCCAGCCTTTCATGTCCAGTTCCATGAGTCAGGAACCTAGAGGTCTTCCTTTTCCCCTTGCAATCAATCTATCTCCAATCCTCATAGATGTTTCTCATTTTGTCTGCATTTCTCCATTTCTCTCACCATCCATCTGGTGGAAACTACCTTGGCCTCTTACCTGGACACTTCATCTGCTTCCTAAGTGGTCACCTATAGACCTGGTGTTCCTCCTTCCTTCATCCTTTTATTATTTATTTATTTATCTATTTTGCATCTCAAAGATTTTTCACTCTTGTTGCCCAGGCTGGAGTGCAGTGGCACGATCTCGATTTGCTGCAACCTCCGCCTCCCAGGTTCAAGTGATTCTCCTGTCTCAGCCTCCCAAGTGGTTGGGATTACAGGTACATGCTACCACGCCTGGCTAATTTTTTTGTATTTTTAGTAGAGATGGGGTTTCACCATGTTGGCCAGGCTGGTCTCAAACTCTTGACCTTAGGTGATCCACCTGCCTCAGCCTCTCAAAGTGCTGGGATTACAGGTATGCCTCATCCTTTTAATTGCTTGCCATTGCTCTTACAATGAATGCTATTCCTGATGGTCCTCATGATGCTCTGCTTTGCCTGGTTTTAGTTCTCACTTCTCTCTACTTTTCACCTTCCCTGAAAACCTAGATTTTCTCTAGCCCTACCTACCCCTGCTGCAGACCCTTTGCCATGCTGTGTCTTCTACTTGGAGCATGCAGAATTTATCTGTGACCTCCTGAACTAGTTCATTCCCTTTGTTACAATTTCTCCTGGCATCATATTTATTTCCCTCATAATACCCACCACAGTCCATAATGATACAGCTATTTGTCTGATTTTTTTTATTACTGTCTGCCTCCACTAAACCATGCGTTCCAATGCTTGGCTCGTTTTGTTTACTCCCTTATCGCCTTCATTGAGTATTCTGCCTGGAAGAGCATTGGCACATCACCCATACCCATGAACGAATGGATATGAGCACCGTAACTGCTGAGTTATCTATAGACTTAGCAGCTAGGAAGCTTGTCTTGGATGAGAATGTTAAACAGGAAACTCTATCCCTCAAGAGTTTCCATTCTGGCTTCTCCTACTGATTCTGAAAAGCAAAGCATGTGCTTGGGTGACTGACACAGCACAGTGCATGAATATGTCTGAAGAGGTTCCTTATGTAGCTCATGGGACCATGTTTAATTGAATAATGTTCTACTACTCATGTTTTTATCACTTCTGTACACTGGAAGTCTGAGGGTAAATGATTCTTCTCAATGCATTTCTTACCTCCAATTACATTCACCCTAATCATTGTGTTATTCATTGTATGACCTCAGCCTGTGAAGCAAGCTGTCATGTTTTTCCTGAAGCCACCAAGACTTGGGGTCAAGATGCCTGGCAGGGAATGAGGCAGTTGGAAAACACTAAGGAGCATTTCTTCTCTGCTCAAGGGCAACGATTAATTTGGAAATGGGAAATACTTTGGTCAACCGATGCTACTGTTGATCTTCTTAAATTATGCGTATCAAGTATTCTATTTTCCCAATTGCAGCAATGACAGAGCCATAGAGAGATTCCTGTAAGACAGAGTATCTAAAAAGGAGAGTGGAGTGTGTGTGTGTGTGTGCGTGTGCATGCACACACTTGTATATAGAATTCCACCAACACTAGGATAAATGTTTGTCTCTGTATTTAGCTTGGCTATAACTCCATGACATAAAAGTAGACTCATTTAAGTCATCAGTGAACACCATGTTAAACACTAAGACAGACAGATGTGAGGATAATATGTATGCATACATGGGCCAAGGCTGCAGCATACAGCATATTAATGAATCCTGTCCCAAACCCAGCAAGTTGCTTAGATGTTTAAAAAAATTATTCAAATTGAAGTCAATATCCAACTACAGGTAGCTTAAACTTTGCAAAAGAAATGTCTTATTAGATGCTAGAGTGCCTTAGAAACATTGAATTCCATGTCTGAAGCTTTTTTCATAACCCTAAAGCTTTTTAATGTTATGAGTTGACTGCAGGGTAAAATTTAGAATATGTATATAGAGAGACTGAGTATCCCTCATAAAATCCTTCATTACTAATGTAGTTTACCTTAGAGTCTAAAGAAGATTGAAGAGCAGAAATTTCAAAGTTAGCATCTTCAGCAAGAACGTAGTCCAGATATTGACGAGAACTAAGACAGCAAAAGTTAGCATTGTGTCTTCTCATGAAAATGGAATTCTCTAGCAAAATGTTCCATCTAATGGACACCACCATGCAACCTTGCAAGAAAAGGGGCTGGGCATATGTCTGGTGGGGAAAAAATTTCCCCAGAGAATAATTCTGCATTGGCTTAAGTGAACATATGGTTGTTGAAGACTTACTAACAGGAACATTGACAAATAATGATGTTTCTGGATTAATTTATTTACTCATTTACATTTTACAAATCATTTATTAACTCACTTATTGGTACCATGTGCCAATCTTCCACTTTGCCCAAAGGGGATGCCAAAAACATTCATTTACCACATCAGTTAACATTGAAAACAAACAAACAAAAACTTGTTTTTCATTAAAAGAAAATTCAGTGTTCCAAAATGGTTGATTTGAATGATCTAATGTCTCTGTAAAGAAAATATCTGACAAAAGAGAAAACTACTTGACCCCTTCCCACCCCACCCACAAGGACTGCAAGAGATATTCTGCAGTTTTCCCAAAAATGGGCATGTGGCTTTAATGCTAACTGTTGGTACAACTTTGTTTTGTGTTGAAGCTGTGCTTGGGAAAAGCAGGTAGAATAATAAATCTACCTTTTATTGGTCTTACAATGGAAAAATGCACATAAAAGGATTTCAATAGGGCTTTTCAATAAAAGAGAAAAATGAACTTTCTGTCTTCCAAGAATACCAAAAATAGAGTCTACAGGAATATCAGGCAGGAGCTATTAAATGCCCTACAGATCCCATAAACAAATAATAAGTTCCTGGGATCCTTCATGGTCATTTATGATATCATTGAACTGAAAAAACAACCAATCAACAGATAAACAGATGGCTGACTTTCCTTGCTCTCAAAGAAAGAGTCAAAGAAATGGAGTTTTTAGAGATAATCCATTGGTATACCAGCAAGACCAAGTATCTCTGGGCTCAGTAGGGGTGTGTGCAGAGCCACGTGGAAAGAAAAATCTGTGCCATAAATATGTGTTTTCCCACAAGCCCTCCCACATCACATGGAGGTCACCTTTGGGGAAGATTTTGTTATTTTAACTAAAATTGATCTGTTTCTTTTAATTTTAAAATATTTAATTTATACTAAACAATGTAGAAGAATGTTCTTTAAATTTGATTCAGTGTAATTTTTATGTATAAAAATTGGGCTATATTTTGGAATATACCCTTTACGTTATATATATACACACACACAAGCACATACACATATACATAACATTTATTTCATATGTCTACAAGATGTGAATACACATATATACATATAAACATATGTATTTGTTTATGTGGGTACATGTTATGGACTGAATGCATCTCCCCAAAATTCATGTGTTGAACCCTCACCTCCAAGGTGATGGTGTTGGGAGGTGGGGCCTTTGGAAGGTGATGAGGTCGTGAGGGTGGGGCTTCATGAATGGGATGAGTGCCCTTATAAAAGGGATCCCAGAGAGCTCTCTCGCTCCTTCCACCATGTGAGAACACAGCAAGAAGGCTCCATCTAGGAACCAGGAAACCCTCACCAGACACTGAATCTACCGCACCTTGATCTGGGACTTCCAGCCTCCAAAAATGTAAGCAGTAAGTGTCTTTTGTTTATAAGCCTCCCAGTATATGGTATTTTGTTATAGTAGCTTAGACAGCCTAAGATAGTACATATTAGTATTTGTATAATTCCATTTCCTGAACAGTTTTGAGTAAAGTAAATCACGAATCTTTGAATTTATGCCTTTTCTTATCTGCTTTATCTTTAATTCTTATTTTTCTTCTTATAGAATATTGAGACATAAATATTTAAGTGTAAAATTTTCATCATAAAAACAGGCAGAAGTTTGACAATATGTTGCAGATTGGAATTAGACTTTAGTAAAGTATATTGCTAAAGGTAACAATAAAAAATATTTTACTCCGCACGCTAGTAATATCTGGAAGCTCAAACATCAAACAATATTTATAGTATTCATCCTCCTGATCCCTTCGTTAATGGCAAATGAGACTGAGTATAGCGATTGTTGGCCAAGGACCATACATTTTCATTTTTCAGTAAATATTAACTTCATAAATGAAATCATTGACTCCCCACGTTTCCGATGTAAAGTATCATATGGCATGTACATTTGAATATCCAGCTTCAAAAGCTACTAATCAATAAAATTGAAAATAGCAATGTTTCAAGAGAAGCATCAATTCAGTGAGTTTTCAAAGAAGCTCACAGAATTATTTACTGTTTGTAAAACTCACATTTTCCATCTGTCTTCTAGGAAAAAGTTATCCCAGGCAGACAAATTAAATCCTGGTAGCTGAAATCATCTTAAAGCTGTCAACTATTATAAGCAGTATGTCCCAAATGGTGGGTGAAGGGTGGTACAGTATCCTGGTATCTATCAAAGCTATCTCTAATTTATTTTTTTATGGGCAATGAGGAATACCACTTAATCTTGGAAAACATTTTTCTTGTTTTTCTCCATTACATATAAATAACACTACATTTCAAAAATAGCTCAATTATCCAGTTGTAATAATACAATTGAACTATAGATTCTCTCTCCTTACGTCTCTTCTTCTGTCAGCTTTTGCTTTTTTCTCAATTATTCCTGCTTCCCTCCTTTTCCTCCCATTCATCCTCTTTATCCCTCTTTGGAAACTGTGCCTCCTATAAAAGATGGGGCCAAAATGCTAAAGAAAACACGCTTTGTCTAAATCTGCATGCCAGTAATATCCGGAAGCTGAAATATCAAACAATATTTATCGTATTTATCCTCCTGATCCCTTCGTTAATAGCAAGATCATTGCCATCAGTATTTTGTGTCACAAAAACCATCTGCTTTGTATTACTTTGCTCAGGCTTCCATAACAAAGAACCATAAACTGGGAAGCTTAAAAAACAGACATTTATTTCTCACAGTCCTGGAGGCTGGAAGTCCCAGAGGAAGGTGTGAGCAGGGCTGGCTCCTCCTGAGACCTCTCTCCTAGGCTTGCCAACATCGTCTTCTCCCTGTGTCCTCACAGGGTCGACCCTCTGCATGTGTCTGTGTCCTCATCCCCTCTTCTTATGAGATGTCTTAGTCCATTTCAGGCTGCTATCACAGAATACCACAGACCGGGTGGATTATAAACAACACACATTTATTCTCTCACAGTTCTGGAGGCTGGAAGTCTGAGATCAAGGTGCAGGCAGGGCTGGTTCCTTCTGAGGCCTCTGTCCTGAGCTTGTAGACACTATCTTCTCCCAGTGTCCTCACCAGGTCGTCTCTCCGTGTGTGTCTGTGTCCTCGTCTTCTCTTCTCATAAAGTGTATTAGTCCATTTCAGGCTACTACAACAGAATACCGTAGACTGGGAGGCTTATAAACAACAGACATTTGTTGCTTGCTGTTCTGGAGGCTTGAAATCCAAATTAAAAGCATGGCGGATTCCGCGTCTGGTGAAGCCCCGCTTCCTGATTCATAGACAACGCCTTCTCACTATGTCTTCACATGGCGGAAAGGGCGAGGGAGCTCTCGGAGGTCCCTTTTACAAGGGCACTCATTCCATTCATGAGGCTCTTCTTAAACCTTGGGAGTAAGAATTTCAACTTTGAATTTTAGGGAGACATAAACATTTACATGATAACATAAGGCCACGAGTCATATTGAATTAGGGTCCAGTCTAATGACCTCATGCAACTTAATTACCTTGTGAAAGACCCAATCCCCGAATACAACCGTCTTCCATGGTACTAGGAATTAGGACTTCAGCATATGAATTTCTAGGGACAGAATTCAGCCCGTAATAAGTTCCTTCACCATCCATGTTATCATCCTTGCTCCCTAGAACTCAGACATACATCTACCCACCCACACCCATACACAAACACATACACACACACACACACATACACACACACACACACACACACACAGATCCAAATGTCCATTGGGATCCATAGGACCTCTCAAGTTAGTGATACTCTTTTTTAGGTTTGGAGATTCTACCTGCATTCACCCTTGAAGCCCACTCCATCCTCTGCAATAGCTTGATTTAAGATGGTCACCAAACCAGTAACACTACAGAAACTTTTGTGACTGTTTGCAAATGCTTGTAGACATCTAATGGCCAGTTCCTCTTTTTGTCTTATTTTTCTAAGTATTTTATTATTTCTAAGTATCATATGGTATATACATTTGAATATCAAGCTTCAAAAGTAACTAATCGGCCAGGCACAATGGCTCACGCCTGTAATCCTAACACTTGGGGAGGACGAAGTGGGCGGATCACTTGAGGTCAGGAGTTTGAAAGCAGCCTGGCCAACATGGTGAAACCCCGTCTCTACTAAAAATACAAAAATTATCCGAGCGTGGTGGCATGCACCTGTAATCACAGCTACACGGGAGGCTGAGGCAGGAGAATCACTTGAACCTGAGAGGCAGAGGTTGCAGTGAGCCAAGATCATGCCACTGCACTCCAACCTGGGCAACAGAGAAAGACTCTGTCTCAAAAAAAAAAAAAAAAAGTAACTAATCGATAAAATTAAAGGTGGCAATGTTGCAATAGATGCAGCCATTCAGTTATTTTTCAAAATAACCTCACAGAATTCTTTGTCTATTCAACTCACATTTTCCACCTTTGTTTCTAGGGAAAGGTTATCCACATGAAAACCAAATACCACATGGTCTCATTTAAAATTCCTTAAATAAATTTTATTGTGAGGTTTACAACATGCTGTTATGGGTACATTGATATTATTAAAATACAAATTTAATATATCCACCCTCTCACATAGTTACTTTTTCCGTGTGATAAGATTGCATTAGGGATCTCTGTGCCTTATAGTTTATGATGGTGAAGTTAAAGTCACATGGGCTCTCCATGAATTCCAGGTGAAGCCAGAGCAGCCATGAAGAATTCACAGTCGATGAAAAATGACACTGTAGAGTCACCTGTCTTCCAGAAATCAGTAATTCTGCTTCCTCCACTCTTGGGTAATACTTTTAAAAAGGGTAACATTCCATAAAAATGAAAATACATGTGGGCTTTCTGTATTTTTAGAGTCCTATTGAGAAGGTTAGGAAGTCTGGAAAGCTAATTCTCTGGCTGTTCAACTAATGATTGCGTAGGATGGGAGCATGGACACAGCTACGCATTTGTAACTCTCATCCCCTCCACATTCCAGAAGGCAATCCATGTTTTGGACAGAAATTTAAGCAAAATATTTGCCACTAATTCAAGGACACTCTAAGCATGTCTTGAGTGCATACCATTGATAATTAATTCCATTTTCAGTGTGATAATAAACATTCTGTGTCTAGGTGGCTTGCCAGTTTTAAAGCCTCTCAGGACCCAGCTAAGACTTTGGGATCAATTACTCTACCAGGGCACCCTCCCCAAGGTAATTCTGATGCCCCCTGGAATTCCCAGATGGCCAGAGCTAGAAAAGTTAGCCACAAGTGGCTTTTGGGTCAGATACTTTCTATTTCCCATTTATGCTGAGTCCTGTCAATCACCCAGTAAGAGACCATTTGCAAACAGTTTGCACTGAGGTTTGAATAAAGTCACCTCTGTGATCTTTTGTTTCCCAAAACAAAGACAGTGGCAAGTAACCTAAGTAAAGCAGTGAATGTGTTCAGGACTTGCTATGCAGTCTGTAAACAGTTCTCTCTCTGTAAAGATACCACAAACCCTAGCTGTCCTGAGTACAGGGTCACACAAGGCCATTGTATGAGTCAGCTGAGGCCATCATAACAAAAGTCCACAGACTAAGGGGCTTAAGAAACAGACATTTATTCTCCCACAGTCCTGGAGGCCGCAGGTGTGAGATCAAGGTGTGGGCAGGACTGGTTCCTCCTGAGACTTCTTTCCTTGGTTCGCAGACACCGTCTTCTCTCTGGGCCCTCACAGGGTCCTCTCTTTGTGTGTGTCTGTGTCCTCATTGCCTCTTCTAATGAGATGTCTTAGTTCATTTCAGGCTGCTATAACAGAATAGCATAGACTGGGTGGCTTAAACGACAGACATTGATTCTCCCACAGTCGTGGAGGCTGGAAGTTGGAGATCAAGGTGTGGGCAGGGCTGGTTCCTCCTGAGGCCTCTCTCCTGGGCTTGTAGATGCCATCATCTCCCTGTGTCCTCACGTGGTCGTCCCTCTGTGTGTGTGTGTGTGTGTCCTCATCTCCTCCTTTTATGAGGAGACCAGTCACATTGGATCAGGGTTTACCCTAATGACATCATTTTACCTTAATCACCTCTTTAAAGACCCTGTCTCCAAATACAGCCACATTTTGATGTCCTGGAGTTTAGGACTTCAATATATGAATTTTAGAGGGATACAATTTAGCCCATCACAGTTTTTTTCCTTTCTGACTCAATCCTAGGGGACAGAACAAGGACAGGCTTTCAGTAACTTGCCCTGAACTTTTTTCCGAATGGCTGAGATTTACCTGATGAAACAAACCAATGTAGGAATATTTCCTTGGGGCTCAGTATGTGTAAAAAAAGTGGTGCAACAAAAAGCTCAGACTCAAAACACTGGGTCTGAGTCTTACCCTGGTCACTCACCAGATCATGAGTCCTAAACAGTACACATACATTATGGATGCCGGGTTCATCACTCTGAAAATAGAGATGTTTCTATCTGCTGGTAGGCTTTTTCCAAGGATTAAGGATAAAAAGATTGCATCACATGAAATGTGATGTTCATTTTATTTCCTTCTTTTGAAAATGTAAGCTGACATGTGTGTCTTATTACTAAATATCTGGTGCATCTCCCAGGATCCTATAAGAGTTTACTGTCAAATGGGCATGGCATTATAACACACGTGCGTAAACCCACAGGCATGTACATAAACACACAGGCACGTACACACACTATACTGCAAGGTAAAACAACAGCCGTTACTGGAAAAGAGTGAGAGACAATAGCCTTTTGCTCCTCTTGAAATGAATCAATGAATAGATGTTTGTTAGGAAAAGAGAGAATTCAAAGGCAGTACCAGCCATATAGGAGGTACAGACATAGACATGGACGTGATGAAATGTGAAAGAAAACATAAAAACTCAGGACCTCAATTCACTCTTCCAAAAGGAAAAACCAAGGTGAAAGTTGAATCATGCAAGAAGATGCCTTTCCTTTCATTCCTAAGCAGATAGCTACAGATAAAGGGTTAAACATCCCCACAGGTAGCTATATAAGCTAGGTTCACCTTATGCAAAGTGCTAATTTCCTAAACATGAGACAAATACATGCTTGACTATTGCTCCTCTTGCTCCCTTTCTCTTGAAATTTCGATTCAGTAATGTGACCATACCCTCCCTTTTTCCCTTCAAGCCCACTTCTCCCTTTTAAACATTGAAGCCTTCAGAATCATCTTTGGAGAAAGGCACAGACCACAGACTGTTTCTCTGAATCCATGTTTATTTCTTCTGGGCACGTCCTTAACCTTGGCAAAATAAACTTCTAAGCGGATTGGGATCTATGTCAAATACTTTTTGGTTTATAGAAACTTGAGCAGGTTTGAGGAATAGAAAATTGTCCAGTCTGCCAGGAACACACAGAAAATGTGCAAGGAAGTGGTAAGAAATAACACTAGAAGTGGAGATCATGGTAATATGGCTGGGGACACTGGATGCCAAGCTAAGAATGTTGTGGAACATTTATGCCTGCCAAGCCATCAGAAGTGATTTGTATTGCTTTGTTGTTGAGAATGAGAACAAGAAAGGCCATGCATTAAGAAAATGTAACCCAAAGCAACATGTAAGAACGCAGAGAGACCACTTAGATGTCAACTGCAAAAATGGAAATGAAAGTGAGTATGTAAGTATCCTATTTGCCGCTATAACAAATCACTACAAACTTACTGGTTCAAAACAACACCAATTTAGTCTGGCAGTTCTGGAGGTCAGAATTTTGACTTGAGTCTTAGTGGGCTAAAATCAAGGTGTCAGCAGGGCTGTGCTCCAGGTTAGGGGAGAATCCTTTTTCTTACCTTTTTCGGCTTCTAGAGACCTTCTTCCTCCATCTTCAAAGCCTGCAAGGTGCATCTCTCTGTGTCTTTTTTGCGTAGTCACATCTCCTTTGCACTCTCTTTTTTCTCCCTCTTTCCACATTTAAGGACTCTTAATGACATTGGTTCTACCTGGATATTCCAGGGTAAAACTCCCATTTCTTTTTTTTTTTTTTTTTTTTTTTTGAGATGGAGTGTCACTCTGTTGCCCAGGCTGGAGTGCAGCTCACTGCAAGCTCCGCCTCCCAGGTTCACACCATTCTCCTGCCTCAGCCTCCCCAGTAGCTGGGACTATAGGCACCCACCACCACACCCAGCCATTTTTTGTATTTTTAGTAGAGACGGGGTTTCACCGTGTTAGCCAGGATGGTCTCGATCTCCTGACCTCGTGATCTGCCCGCCTCGGCCTCCCAAAGTGCTGGGATTACAGGCGTGAGCCACCGCGCCCGGCCTAAAACTCCCACTTTTTAAAGTCAGCCAATTAGCAACTTTTATTCCATCTGCAGCCTTCATTCCCCTTGACATCTAATCAAGTCTATTAATATGTTCCAGGGATTGTGATGTGTACATCTGATATGGCTCGGCTCTTTGTTCCCACCCGGATCTCATCTTGAATTGTAATCCCCAGGTGTTGAGGGAGTGACCTGGTGGGATGTGATTAGATCTTGGGGTGGTTTCCCCTGTGCTGTTCTTGTGATAGTGGGTTCTCTCATGATCTCACAGTCTTATAAGTGGCACTTTCTCCTTTTTGGCTCTCTCTTGCTTGCCGCCATGTAAGACGTGTCTTGGTTCTCCTTCACCTTTTGCCATGACTGTAAATTTCCCGAGGCCTCCCCAGTCATGTGCAACTGTGAGTCAATTAAACCTGTTTTCTTTACCAGTTACCCAGTCTCAGGCAATTCTTTATAGCAGTGTGAAAACAGACTAAAACAACATCCTCCGTGAGCGTTATTCTGTCTACCACTGAGATAAATGTCCTGATTAAGTGAGATTTTCCCAGCCATCCTGTTTTGAGGTGAGCTTTTTTTCTGTCTCTCAGAGGAACCAAACAGGGGCTGAACACAAAAGTTAAAACAGAAATAAAGCAGTGCTTCTCAGCATGTAATTCCATCTTTAACTCATCAGATCTTAGGGCATTTAGCTTGGTGGCAGGCAGAATAAGGCCCACCAAGGATGTGCATGTTGCAGTCCCTGGAACATGTGAATAGACTTGGTTAGACACCAAGGGGGAATGAAGGTTGCCAATGCAATTAATGCTGCCGATTGTCTCGGTTTGTGAGCACAGGATGGCTCTCCTTGCAACTGCATCTCTGTTTTGTATTCACTACTGCTATTTCCAGAGGGACCCACTCTTCCTAGAATGGACTAGGAATGTGTGTTTCCAACCAAGACACTGTGGAGAGTGTCAGAGAGCACTAGGAATGATACCTGAGACCAGAAGTGAGAGCCAGGGCTGGCAAATGTAGCTCTACCCCAACCCGGAGGAGATGTAAAGACAGTAGTTCACCTCTTATCTATGTGGGATACATTCAAAGACGTCTTCCCCAACCCACTGTGTATGCTTGAACCAGGAGATAGTACCTAACCCTTTACATACTATGTTTTTTTCTGTACAATACATATTTATGATAAAGGTTAATTTATAAATTAGGCACAGTGAGAGATTAATAGAGGTAACACATAATAAAAAGGAACAATTATAACCGTATGCTGTAATGAACACTATGTGAATGTGATCTCCTTGCTCCTAAGTGATTAACAGGGAGGTAGCATGTACAGTGTGGATGTGCTGGCAAAGGGATGATTCCTGTCCCTGCGGTCACAGAGCAAGATGGTGTGAAACTTCATCATGCTTCTCATAACAGCATTCAATTTAAAACTTATGCATTGTTCATTTCTGGAATATTCCTTTTAACATTTTTAGACTGTGGTTGACCACAGGTAACTGAAACCGTGGAAAGCGAAAGCAAGGATAAGAAGGAGCTACTGTAATGATTTTAGAAAGTGGGAAAAATAAATTTACTAGGGGAGAATGATACTACGGACAAATTGGCATGATGATGTTATTTTCTCCAGAAACATCTAGCTCGAGTGAGTTGGCAGGTGGGGTTGAAGCAGAATTGAGGTTGCATCCTGTTATCAGAGAGAGTACCAGAGCACTAAGGGTGTTTGCAGGGTAGTGTTGTGGTTTCCAACCATGACATTGAACTAAAAGTGGTTTGGTCCATGCGTCTGCACCCAGATGGCACAGTGAAGACCCTAGAGAAAGTGAGTTGGAAGGACCCAGAGTCTTAGTGAATTCTGAAAGCCACTATTTCAGATACGGTGATGACAGCAAATGTAGGTATGATCACTGCAGGGAAGAAATTGAGAGAAGTGAAGAGAAGGCGTATTTGGGGTTCGGCAGGTCAAAGATGACTTAATGGTATCATGCACGAGTTCTATAAACTTCAAACCTATTAGAATTTTAATTACCCAACTTGAATATCCTTTGCATGTCATCACTTTAAAGTTGGCTAAAAGAAGTCATAAAAATAATGTAATGCATTTGTACATTACTGGAGAGGGAAGAATCTGTTTTCTTCATTCCTCTGGCATTTGGAGCAGACATAGTTTATGATTTAGCTGTAAGTATATCTTAATATGCATGGAAGAAGATATATTTTTCTTCATGACAATGTATAAATTTAAAATGACTGCAGTGACACTTTGGATCACAAAAATACCTTAGGAGGGAAACCTTGTTAAATCATTTTCTGCTTTTACTTTTTGGGTATGCCTTCAGAAACAAAAAAAAAAAAAAAAAAAAATTGGGGTAGTTGGGGAGGAAAGGGGTAAAGTCAAGCCAAAAACTAATCAAAAATAGCAAGGAATAATGAAAATCCAGTGCTTGGATTCCATTTGCAATAAATGAATGCACATGAACTTTGACATTTCCAGTCTTTGGAGAAATAGTTTTGCTCTCAGAATATTTTTAATCCAGGAGGCAACAAAGGCAGGAATGTGTGAGTCTGTCTAGTTTAATTCTAGTTTAATTCTTCAAATATAAATAAACCCTGTGGTTACAAGAACAGTTTTGGGAGGCAAGTTGCCTCAGGTGGTATAATCAAAATGGAGTGTTATTAAAAGATTAATCACAGTAAATATTTCCTCCCAGGATGCAGTAGCTAAATCTCACTAAGACCAGCGAGTCTGCTAGCGTAGGCGTAAATGTCTCCTTCACAGACAAACTTTTGGAGTGCTCAGGGATGCTTAAGGGTGAGCCCAGCCTCCTTTAGTGGTTCCAAGTCAGCCCTGTCAGACTCTGTCTCTTCTTCTCCACCCATTCATTCATGGATTCCATACCCAGAACCCATCTCAGAAGCAGAATCCTGTGCCGCCCCCCAAATCTGACACATGCCCTCCATGGGACAGAAATTGAACCCATGTTCCATTAGGACCTTGAGATTGTCTCATTTACTTTCCTGCCTGGACTTGGCTCTTTCATTCTACACAATGCGAAACTATCACTCGGAATCCCCACTGGACCACAAACAATGGATGGTTTATCAGTCTGTTTGAGGCATCATAATAAAATACCCAAGGCTGGGGAGCTTCAACAATAGACATTTATTTTCCCATCATCGTGGAGGATGGAAGTCCAAGATCAAGGTGTGGGCAGGGCTGGTTCCTCCTGAGGCCTCTCTCCTGGGCTTGTAGATGCGGTCTTCTCCATGTGTCCTCATGTGGTCATCCCTCTGTGTGCATGTGTGTGTCCTCATCTCCTCTTCTTACGAGATGTCTTGGTCCATTTTAGGCTGCTGTAACAAAATACCATAGACTGGGCAGCTTAAACAACAGACAAGCCTGAGACCCAGGAGAGCCAAGAGTGTGAGTTCTAGTCTGAGTCTGAAGGCCTGAGACCCAGGAGAGCTGAAGGTGTGGGTTCCAGTCCAACTGGAGAGGCCTCACCTCCAGAAGGGCCAATGGTTTAAGTTTTAGTCTGAGAGCAGGAGAAGACTGACGTCCCGGCTCAAGCAGTCAGGTAGAAAGAGTGAATTCTCCCTTCCTTTTTCTTTTTATTATATTTAGACCTTCAGGGGATTAAATCACCCCTATCTACACCTGTGAGGGCAACCGGCTTCACACAGTGCACCAACTGCTGATCTTATCTGCAGACATTTTCACAGACACATCCAGAAATAATGTTTAACTGAATTCTGGGCACCTTGTAGTTCAGTCAAGTTGACGCAAAAAGTTAACCACCACATCAAGATGCCTATTTCATTGTATCTCTGTTATTTCCTTCCCTCCCTCCCTCCCTTCCTTCCTTCCTCCCTTTCTCCTTCTCTTTCTTCCTTCCTTTCTCCCTCCCTTCCATTCTTCCTTCCTCCCTTCCTTCCTTTTTTCTTTCTTCCTTCTTCACTTACTTTCTTTCTTCCTTCCTTCCTTTCTTCCTTTCTCCCTTTTCCTTCCCTTTCTTCTTTCCTTTCTCCCTTCCTTCCTTCCTTCTTTCCTTCCTTCCTTCCTTCCTTCCTTCCTTCCTTCTTTCCTTCCTTCCTTCCTTTCCTCTATAGCTACCAAGCTTCTACTATGCCTCAGACACCATGGTCCACGTTGGGAACATAATACAGACAGTAACATAGTTCCTACTCTTGAATCTTCCCAATGCATTCCACAAGAGAGATTTTTCAGTTTGTCCATGAGTTTTCAAAAGTAGATATATTTTCTAAAATAAAACCCATGAATTCAGGTTCTAGGGGGAAAAAAGCCATCTGGGTACACAGAAAAATAAGGCCAATATTTTATTGGCAAGTATGGTTGACCCTCTAACAATGTGTGGGTTAGGGCCACTGATCCCCTGCCCAGTCAAAAATCTGCACATAACTGTTGGCTCCCCAAAACTTAACTACCAATAGCCTACTACTGACTGGAAGCCTTACTGATTACATAAGCAGTTGATTAACATGTATTTTGTATGCTATGCTCATTATATGCTATATTCTTTCAAGAAAGCAAGCTAGATAGTAGGAAATCATAATGAAGGGAAAGTATATTTGCTATTTATTAAATAGAAGTGGATCATCATAAAGGTCTTTATCATCAACGTCTTCATGTTGAGTAGGTTGACGAGGAGGAGGAGGAGGAGAGGTTGTTCTTGCTGTCTCAGCAGTGGCAGAGGTGGAAGAAAATCCACATATTAGTGGACTTATGCAGATCTAATGTATGTTGTTCAAGGGTCAACTGTACAGATAAAGTCATTGCACTTGTTTCCAGCATGGGTCATTCTGTTTTGGAGATGCTCACATCCTCATTGATCACGAGCCCAGGATATACTTTGAATCCTCATATTTGCAAAGACTTTGCATAGGATTTCAGAAACCCACAGGTCCTAGGATTGCAATGTGTAACAGGATAGCCACTAATTGCGTGTAGCTATTTAGATTTAAGTGACTTAAGTGAATTAACATTAAATAAAATCAAAAATCCAGTTCTTTATTCGCCACTAGCCACCATGTTTTCAGTGTTCAATAGCAGCTAGCCAGCTATTGAACTGTGCAGATTATAGCACATTTCCATGACTGCAGAATGTTCCATTGGACAGAACTGCTTCATGACCTGGAGTACGAAGGTGAACCCCAGATGCCAGGTGAGTGATGACTGGGTCCAAGAATGTTTAAAGCTCTTCCAACATGAGCAAGGTTCCTATCTCTAACCTGAGTTTCCACAAACCAAAACAGATCATGCATTTATTTAGATATATTTTCTAAAATAAAACCCATGAATTCAGGTTATAGGGGGAAAAAAGCCATCTGGGTGCACAGAAAAATAAGGCCAATATTTTATTGGCAAGTATGGTTGACCCTCTAACAATGCGTGGGTTAGGGCCACTGATCCCCTGCCCAGTCAATGAAGGGGAAGACAGAACTTTCTTATGTTCTAGCCCAACTAATGAAGGGAAAGACAGAACTTCCCCGTCCTTGGCCACACGACATCTCCTCATACTACACCTATAATCTTTGTATTTTACGAGTTTCTATCCATGTGCAAGACAGATATTACAGCAAGACATTGCAGACAGAACAACCTCCACAGGTCTCCTGTCTCTACTCCTCCTGTCAATGTTTGTTTTGTATTTTTACACTGCCATGCTGTTTCTAGTTTTAAGAGTTCAGATAGAGGCTAGGCATTGTGGCTCATGCCTATAATCCCAGCATTTTGGGGGGTTGAGACGGGCAGATCACTTGAGCCCAGGAGTGGGAGACCAGCCTAGACAACATGACAAAACCCTATCTCTACAAAAAATACAAAAATTAGCCAGACATGGTGGTGCGTGCCTGTAGTCCCAGCTACTCAGGAAGCTGAGGCGGGAGGATCACCTGAGCCTGGGGAAGTCGGGGCTGCAACAAGCCAAGATCATGCCACTACACTCCAGCCTGGGCCACAGAGTGAGACTATCTCAAAAAAATTAAAATAAAAAAATTAAAAATAAATAAATAAATAAATTTTAAAAAGGGTTCAGACAGAGAATTCTTGAAGCTGTTAATACTGGAGGTGAATTTCTGGGTATTAAAGGTCAATGCCTCTGAGCTATATCAGCTTAAGTGTGTGGTTTTACCTGGTTAAGCCTCAGCTTCTGCACTCCTTTATCCCCCCGAAAAAAAGGGGATGAAAATAAAAACACTTCCTGGGTTGTTGTAAATAGCAAGTATCTAATAGAGCTTTCAGAACATAGAAGTGCTCAGTAAAAGTTTGATGACACTTTGTAAATACACTTGGTTTTCTCTATAGGACCTCAAAAACATCCCCGCCAGATTCCTCTCTTTTAAAGAAGAGGAATTTTTCTTTAAAAAAAAAAAATTTAATCAGTACACGTGAAGGTTTGCTACATAGGTAGACACATGTCTATGGGGGATTCTTGTACAGATTATTTCATCACCCAGGTATTAAACTCAGCACCCAATAATTACATTTTCTGCTCCTGTCCCTCCTCCCACCCTCCCCCTTCAAGTAGATCCCAGTGTCTGTTGTTTCCTCCTTTGTGTTCATAAGTTCTCATCATTTAGCTCCCACTTATAAGTGAGAGCATGCGGTATTTGCTTTTCCATTTCTGCGTTAGTTTGCCAAGGATAATGGCCTCCAGCTAGATCCATGTTCCTGCAAAAGACATGAATTCATTCCTTGTTGTGGCTGCATAGTATTCCATGTTGTACATGTACCGCTTTTTCTTTGTCATTGATGGACGTTTAGGTTGATTCCATGTCTTTGCTATTGTGAAGTGTTGTAGTGAACATTTGCATTTATGTATCTTTATTGTAGAATTATTTTAATTCCTCTGCGTATATACACAGTAATGGGACTGCCAGGTCAAATAGTAATTCTGCTTTCAGCTCTATTAATTAATTAATTAATTTGAGACGGAGTCTCACTCTGCCCAGGTTAGAGTGTAGTGGCACGATCTAAGCTCATTCTAACCTCTGCCTTGTGGGTTCAAACAATTCTCATGCCTCGGCCTCCTGAGAAGCTAGGATTACAGGCACCCGCTACCACGACCAGCTAATTTTTGTATTTTTTGAGTAGAGACGGGATTTTGCCATGTTGACCAGGCTGGTCTCGAATTCATGACCTCAGGTGATCCACCCTCCTCGGCCTCCCAAAGTGCTGGGATTACAGGAAGCAGTCACTGTGCCCAGCCTGCTTTTAGCTCTTGAGGAATCACCACACTGCTCTCCACAATGGTTGAACTAATTTACAGTCCCAGCAACAGTGTGTGTTTGAGAAGAGGAATTTTTCATCAAGAGTCTGATCTGGGTGTTTACTTGATGTTCTGCTTTCCCCTTCTTTGCTGATGGATGTGAGCTAGAGTCAGCTAAAGGTTGTCAGGTAAAAAGAAAAGCATTGCCATTGCATTCACAGAATCTTAAAGGATACTCGTCACTGGGAGACAAGGTAGAAGGACGACATCACGCATGAATGCAGTTTTGCAACCTGACCCTGGGTCTTGGAAGCTGCAATTGCTGCAAGTCCCATGTGGGTAGACTGGGAGATAACAGGGCAGCCAGTTAGCCGTGCAGCATGTCAGCCATGGCCTGTGCTATGAGGAAATACATTTTAAAATGTCATTTGTTAAATTCTGTTTGTCAGGAACCTAGAAGGACTCCATTTACACTGTGTCTGAATGGGCATGGATACTCTTTCATTATAAGAAGTATTTTGGCCGGGCATGGTGGCTCACGCCTGTCATCCCAACACTTTGGGAGGCTGAGGTGGGCAAATCACTTGAGGCCAGGAGTTCAACACTAGCCTGGCCAACATGGTGAAACTCCATCTCTACTAAAAATACAAAAATTAGCCAGGCGTGGTGGCATGTGCCTGTAAGTCCAGCTACTCAGGAGGCTGAGGCAAGAGAATTGCTTAAATCTGGGAGGTGGAGGTTGCAGTGAGCCGACATCATGCCACTACACTGCAGCCTGGGCGACAGAGCAAGGCTCTGTCTCAAAAAAAAAAAAAATGTATTTTTAACAGCACAACAAAGATCTCATGAAGCCACCACGATAATAATTGTTTGGAAAGAAAGGAATTCACCATATTCCTATTTTAAAGGAATACCTTGACCTTGTTTCTTGAGAAAAAAGAAAAGAACAGAATTTAAAATAGCACATCATAAAGTTAAAACATTATAATACTTTTCTTGGATGGCTGGAAAAATAGATTGCTAAACGAACAAGTTCAAAAATTGTTATTTTGTCCCACGACTCGGTATCGACCCAAAGGAAAAGAACTAATTCTATCAAAAAGTTACCTGCACTCCTATATTTATCGCAGCACTATTCATAATCACAAAGATGTGGAATCAACCTCAGTGTCCATCAATGAATGATTAGATAAAGAAAATTACTCAGCCATAAAAAGAAAAGAATGAAATATTGTCATCTGCAGCAACATGGATGGAACAGAAGGCTGTTATCCTTAGGAAATGACTCCGAAATGAAGAGTCAAATATTGCACATTCTCACATATAAGTAGGCTATAAAGAATTTGTACACATGGACATAGAGTGTGAAATCATAGACTTTGGAGCCTGGGAAGGATGGGAGGGTCGGGGTGATGGATGAGAAATTACTTATAGGTACAATGTACATTATTTGGGTTCTAGATACACTGGAAGCCCACACTTTACCACTACCTAATACGCCCACGCAACATGATGATCTATTTCTATTTAATGAATGGCAAATATACTTTCCCTTCATTATGATTTCCTTTTATCTAGCTTGCTTTATTGAAAGAATGCAGTATATAGTGAACATAACATACAAAATACATATCAATCAACTGCTTATGTTATCAGTAAGGCTTCCAATCAGTAGTAGGCTATTAGTAGTTAAGTTTTGGGGAGCCAACAGTTATGTGCAGATTTTTGCACTTGTACCTCCTACATTTATAAAAATTTTTTTTTAAATTGTTATTTTAATAGATTTGGTTAACAAGAAAGGTACACTGAGGAGATTTAAGGTTTCATGTATGCCTGTATTTACATATTCAATGCATAATTTATACATATTTAAGACATTATATGCTTTATAAATTATAACACATGCAATTTAATATACTTTTTTTTTTTTTTTTTGAGACAGTCTTGCTCTGTTGCCCAGGCTAGAGTGCAGTGGCGTGATTACTGTTCACTGCAGCCTTGATGTCCCGGACTCAAGCAATCCTTCCACCTCACCCTCTTGAGTGGCTGAGACCACAGGTCCACGTGCCACTACACCCGGCTCATGTTTTTTGTATTTTTAGTAGAGACGGGGTTTCATCATGTTGCCCAGGTTGGTCTCAAACTCCTGAGCTCAAGCAATCTGCCTGTCCCCACCTCCCAAAGTGATGGGATTACAGGTGTGAGCCACCGCTTATAGGCCAGGCGCTGTGGCTCATGCCTGTAATCCCAGCACTTTGGGAGGCAGAGGTGGGTGGATAACTTGAGGTCAAGAGTTCGAGACCAGCCTGGCCAACATGGCAAAATCCTGTCTTTACCAAAAATATAAAAAATTAGTCAAGTGTCGTGGCGCACACCTATATTCCCAGGTACTCAGGAGGCTGAGGCATGAAAATGGCTTGAACCCAGGAGGCGGAGATTGCAGTGAGCCAAGATCGTGCCACTGCGCTCCAGCCTGGGCAACAGAGTGAGACTCCATCTCAAAAAAAAAAAAAAAAAAAAGAAAGAAATAATTTTATATATTTAATCCACACTTAACATTTTAAATTTAGATTTTTAGTAAAGCATTACAATTCAAAAAGAAAAGAGTACTTTTTTTTTTTTTTTTAATCTGCTCGTAGCAGAAGGTCAAAAGCAACAAGACACAATGAGAATGCTCTTTCCCAATCTTGGCACTGACGTTGGACTTTATGAACAACTGCTGAGAGAATCATTTTGGCAGAGTATTTCCACTGAAATGTCAGCGTTCCTCGGTCATATAATTGGTGTAATGAGATATTATATTATAAATACAGCATCCTGCATTTCAGAAAAACCACAAAGTAGCTTCAGAAACTGTCCATGGGGAGCTCCAGGGAGCCCAGGTGGAAATGAGGTGAGGGAGATGAGTTTAAACTTATCATTCACAAGCTTTCATGTCTGAATGGTAGAAGTTACAAAGTGATATTGTTTTTATCCACACACATTACAAATTAAAGGAAGCCCTGGCTTTTTGGTAACAATGTAAGAGGTGTAAGTGCAGTTTTCTTGCATAGATATATTTATTGCACAGTAGAGAAATCTGGGCTTTTAGTAAACCCACCAACTGAATAGTTAACGTTGTACCCATTAAGTAATTTCTCATCCCTCACCCCCCCAACCCTCTGTGTCTTTATTGTCTGTTATTCCACTCTCTGTGTTCATGTGTGCCTCGTTATTCAGCTCGCACCCATAAGTGAGAACATGTGGTGTTTGACCTGAATTGTTTCACTTAAGATAATGGCCTCCAGTTCCATCTACGTTGCTGCAAAAGACACGATTTCCTTCTTTCTTCTGTATGGAAAGAATGTGTTATATATTAAATTGCATGTGTTATAATTTATAAACCGCATATAAATTGCCTTAAAGTATGTATAAATTATGCATTGAATATGTTAATATAAGCATACACTAAACCTTAAATCTCTTCAGTGTGTCCTTTATGTTAACCAAATCTATTAAAACAGCAATTTTTAGGCCAGGCGCAGTGGCTCACGCCTGTAATCCCAGCACTTTGGAAGGCTAAGGTTGGTGGCTCACCTGAGGTCAGGAGTTCGAGACCAGCCTGGCCAACATGGTAAAACCCAGTCTCTACTAAAAATATAAAAATTAGCTGGGCATGGTGGTGGCGCCTGAAATCCTGGCTACTTGGGAGGCTGAGGCAGGAGAATCACTTGAACCTGAGAGGCAGAGGTTGCAGTGAGCCAAGATAGCACCACTGCACTCTAGCCTGGGTGACAAGAGTGAAACTCCATCTCAAAGAAAAAAAAAAATTAAATATGAGCCGGGTGCAGTGGCTCACATCTGTAATCCCAGCACTTTGAGAGGCCGAGGCAGGCAGATCACTTGAGGTCAGGAATTTGAGACCAGCCTGACACACATGGTGAAACCCCGTCTCTACTAAAAATACCAAAATACCAAAATTAGCCGGGCATGGTGGTGTACACCTGTAATCCCAGCTACTTGGGAGGCTGAGGCATGAGAATCATTTAAACAAGAGATGCAGAGGATACAGTGAGCCAAATTTGCACCACTGCACTCCAGCCTGGGTGACAGAGCAAGACTCAGTCTCAAGAAAAAAAATTTTATACAAATTTAGGAAGTACAAGTGCAGTGATGTTGCATGGATATATTACATAGTGGTGGAGGAGGGCTTTTAGTGCATCGATCACCTGAATAATCTACATTGTACCTATAAGTAATTTCTCATTACTTATAGAGACCCACGACCCTCCCACCTTTCCCAGTCTCCAATGTCTATTATCCCACACTCTATGTCCATGTGTACACATTGTTTATCTCCTACTTATAAGTGACAACACGCGGTATTTGACATTTTGTTTCTGAGTCATTTCACTAAGGATAACGCCCCTCATTCCATCCATGTTACTTCAAAAAGACATGACTTCATTCTTCCTGTGGCTGAAGAGTAGTCCATTGTGTATTATATATATGCCACAGTTTCTTTATCTTCTCATCCACTGATGGACACTTAGGCTGGTTCCATGAATTTGCTATTGTGAATGGTGCTGTGATAAACACACGCATGCAGGTTATCTTTTGGCATGATTTTTTTCCCCTTTGGGTAGTGGGATTGTTGAATCAAATGGTACTTCTATGTTTAGTTCTTTGAGATGGCTCCATACTATTTTTTGTAGAGGTTGTACTAATTTACATTCCTACCAACAGCATATAAGCTGACATTCCTCGAGGGTGTGTGTTTTTATAAGCTAGAAAGGCAATTGTGTGTTTGCTGAAAGGCCTCCCCAGGAGAGATGGGCTTCCAACATCCACGGAAACAGTAGGGTTTGTGTCTACGCGAAAGTCAACGAGCCCTGTCTGGTGCTGCAGCTTGGACAGATTTAGGCATGAAGGGGCTGCAGCAATTTCCTCCAAGGTCAGCATGTGAGATAGAACAGAGCCAAGAATTTTCAGGGGGAAAGAATGATAAATGAAACCAGGTAATGGCTTTTGCCTTTGCACATAAATGGAAGGCAGGCCCAACACTCATGATAAGCACTGTGTGGTTAGGGGACTCTCAGGGATGAGAAAGGCCAGATGACCGGGTTCTGTTCTTTCCATCTGAGTGAGTTTTCTTCATCTGTCTAAGGCTGGAGGCATGTCCAAACCCACATGGATGAAGCCAACCTCAAGACTCAGGAAAAGAGTGAACCCAACTTGATCATGCATGTTTGCAAGTCAAGAGATCCTGGCTCTAAAACGAATTTGTCTAGTTGCCTCAAAGACTGTGAGCACCAGATAAGCTCAGTATTGGGGCAAATCATTATAAACATTTCTGGTACAGAAATCTAAGGAGCTAGAGTAGGTGATAGCTTTATAAATATCTTGTTCCAAAATTACTTTATAGGGCCTGAATTAAGCTTGCTGGAAGGTCCCTATAATAGGCATGCAGTCCTGTGAATTTCCATCTCTGTTTCTCTGTTATGTTTTGCTGCGTGATCTTTGCTAAGTTTCTGTGCCTTCATTCTGTATGTGTGTGTGTGTGCATGTGTGAAATAATTGTTCAATTTCATTTACTTCACAGAACTTTGTTGAAGGTTAATGAAACAAGTTGAAAAGCATCTGCTAAAATTCTGAAACAATGAGTTTTAAATGAATGGGTCACTCTTACTATTTTGTTACAAATCTGCTAAGATGTGGGTCTACTGTGATAAAGTAAGAAGAGCTGGGACTCCATGAGCAATAATATATACAATAAAATGCGTTTACTAGATTAACTCTAGTGAATTTGGGATTGGCTGCTTGACCCAGGGAAGGAAAAGATACAGGGATCCCTCCTTCTGTCTTATGGGATGGGAAGGGACTATCTCATGGTAGGCCATAAATAACTATATAATGGAGGATCAACTTAACCAGGGCAGTTTTAGGAAAGCTGCTGCTATACAGAAATGGAAAGAAACGGAGGATGGAGAGATAGAAAGAATTAGAGGATTTTTAAAATCAGTACCTTAAAGACCTTACAATGGGAAAGGGAAATACTTTGTTCCTGAATCCAAGTGCCTAGGTCAGTTATATAAGGAAATTCAGGCATCATTTTACCTTGTTACATTAGGTCTCTGAAACTGCTGAGTCTTCAGCTGACATAGTTCTGAGTCCAAGTCACCATTTGCCAATGATGATGATGATTGTGATGGTGATGATGATGATGTTGGTGATGGTGATGATGGTGGTGGTGGTGATGCTGCTGATGACGATGGTGGTGGTTATGGTGATGATGCTGATGATAGTCATGGTGATGGTGGTGATGATGATGATAGTGCTGGTGGTGATTGTGATGATGGTATAATGATGGTGGTGATGGTGATGATGATGGTGATGATAGTGCTGGTGGTGTTGGTGATGATGATGATGTTGATGACAGTGATGGTGATGATGGTGATGACGATGATGGTGAAGATAATGGTGGTGGTGATGATGATGGCAGTGATGGTAGTGATGGTGATAATGATGGTGGTGATGGTGGTGATGGTGATGATAGTAATGGTGATGATGGTGATGATGATGATAGTGATGATGGTGGTGGTGATGGTGATGATAATGATGGTGATGATAATGGTGGTGGTGATGGTCATGGTGATGAGGATGATGGTGGTGGTGATGGTGGTGATGATGATAGTAATGGTGATGATGGTGGTGGTGGTGATGGTAATGATGGTGATGATGGTGATGATGATAATGGTGGTGGTGATAACGATGATGGTGATAGTAATGATAATGATGATATGTGATAATGATGGTGGTGATAATGATGGTGATGATGGTGATGCTGATGGTGATGATGATGGTGATGGTGATGGTGATGATGGTGAGTTATAATGGTGATGGTAACGGTGATGATGGTGATGATGATAATGATGATTGGTAGGGTTGGCTTGTTACTTGTTTAGTTTCCACATTTGAAAAAGGGAGTCTGGATCTGATTGTTCTAATGTTTGGCCTCCCATCCTCCTGCCTTGCTCGTCTTCAGGGTCCCTGGAGAACCATTCTGCCCCAGTGGCCACTGCTTGACAGATTCCACATGGGCCAAGCTTGTTTTAATGCTGAGGCCTGAAGAAAATAAAAATATTTTACATCAAAATATACTTCTTTGGCATATTTTGGGATGGCAGTCAGAGGGCCAGCAAACAGAAGCAGCCCTGCAAAACTGTATTTAGTGGGGAGATTTGCACCTGTAGAGAATCTGCATTGATGTAACCAGGCCTCTTCTGAGGCCTTTCCTTGTCTGGGTCTAAAAAAGATGAACTGAGTCTAATACTCTCAAGTTGGAATGAAACATTTGCCATTTATTCTCTCTGGGGGCTATTACCTGTGAAGTTTCATCTACATAACATGACCCTCTTTGCTAGCCAGACCTCTTCTTCTCCCTCTCCCATAACCTGCCTGGCCATCATAACCTGATTCACCACCATAACCTGTTTTTGACCATGCTCTTTCTGTAAAAAAAAACCTGTTTTTGACCATGCTCTTTTTGATCCCTTTCTTTCTGTAACTTCAAGATGGTGTATAAGCTTCTACACTTCATTGGGGAATTGGGGTCATCACTCTGTGATTCTCCTCCATGTGCAAGTTAATATATTTGTATGCCTTTGCTCCTATTCAGCCGCCCTTTGTTGATTTTTCAGTGAATCTTCGCAGGGCAAAGGAGACGTTTTCCCTTGGCCCCTACAGGCCCCAGCCAGGGAGAGGCCCTGGGCTCTTCCCAACACCTCTTGACTCAGATGTAGCACCAAGCCCTGGGTCGTGAATCTCATTTTCCCAATGGTCCCTGGAGGAACCAGGGGATGCTACTCAAAGGATGGACTTAACTGGCCATAGGGCAACCTTTGGCCAAATGGCGCAGGAGATGGAAGGAAATTGGTGGGAAAAACTCTACTTTCCACCCCGGTTTGTTGGAACATCACAGGTGCACCATGATTCCAAAAGGTCTTCTCAAGAGACAACATAGTCAGCTGAATTATCTACAAAGCCAGGGACAGCTCAGGGCACCCTCCCTTCCACTGGCTTTCTTGCCTTCTTTCCCAGCACTTTCCCCTCTTCCTTTATTCCTGTTTCTCTGAGATCAAAATCCCCACCACTTCCCCAAGGGTACTGTTTTCTAGAGAGGCCAGGCAGTGGCACAAATGAATAGTGGCCACTATCATAGGTCCTAAGGATTCATTGAGATAACATACGCGTAGTGCTTCTCACTATGTCTAATCCATTGTAGGGTCTCCGGATCTGCGAGGCCATCAGAAGGATCTAGAATCTGTGTCTGAGAATCGTTTGGTTTTTACGAGTTGTTTTCCATAATCTTATTACATTCTAACAGCAGCAAACAGTTAATAGAGCTGACCACTAAGGGAAGGTTGTTACAGGGACTATCTTGAACAGACAAAAATGATCTCCTGAGAATTCTATTCTAGCTATCTGAGCAAGATGCACCGGGTAGGAAAAAAGATACACAGAGAAGTACCTGAGGTGTCCATGTTCAACTTGATGGCTGGATAATTTTAGCTCACACCAACACAGGTCATATGGTATCCATGAACATTATCCTGGAAGGAAATTGAAAAGCAGAAGGGCTGTGACTAGCATACTTTTTTAAGCTATTTGAAAGAGCTAATGGTAAACCATGTAGGTCTTGGCCAATAGACTGGGGTGGACAAAACCTCTTTATAGACAACGAGGCTCATGGCTCAGCACAAGGACTCCATGAGTCATTACAGAAGAGAAATTGGATGACACTGAAATAGTCTATTGATAGTAGCTGGGAAGGTCCCCACCACAGCATACAAAATGCTGTGTGCTTCACTCCCACTCACTTCCAGGAATGTGTCTACTCTGGAAGAAAGAGAAGAATAAAAGCCAGGAAGAGGAAGGACACCATATTTCATGTCCTGGAATCACTCAACACTGTGAACATTAATCCATGAAGTAAAACAAAACAGTACAAAAGATGACCATATTCCTGTAGTTTAAAAATGTGTCTGAGCCATTGAGTAAATGCTTTTGATAAAAATTTTAGTCATTTGCCAATTGCTGACTAATCTGATAAAAATGAAACATTCTGAAGGAACATGCATAATCTAAAAAACAGTAGTATTGAAAAGAATCCAGACTATTCTTACCCTAATTTTTAAAAAGTATTAAAAATTATTTGAGAGGCAATGGAAAGATGGTCTTTGTACATTTATCTTGAAACTGCTACATTTGCAAACAGATCCTTCAGGCTCGAGGAAATAATAATAAAGCATTAAAAGCAATTCAATACCAGTCCCAAATTCAACTCACTTTAAGAGATATCAGTTAGGAATACAAATGCATCTGTTGTAGGAAAACTAATTCAGCACCATTTGCTTAGCAAACGATGTGATTGGCCCTAAACTGAAATTATTCAAAAAATATATTTTAAGACCCAAATCTCTTTAAGTGCTTCGATGAATAAGAAATTTCGCAAAAGAACTGTGTTTTGGTTTGCCTGTGTCACCACTCAAATCTCATCTTGAACTGTAGTTCCCACAATTCCCACGTGTCATGGAAGGGACCTGGTGGGAAGTAATTGGATCATATGCACAGGTCTTTCCCATGCTGCTCTTGTGATAGTGAATAAGTCTCACAAGATCTGATGGGTTTAAAAGAGGAGCTCCTCTCTCTTTGTAAGTCCTCTCTCTTTATAAGTCCTCTCTCCTCTCTCTTTTGCCCATCACCATGTAAGAAGTCCCTTTGCTCTTCCTTCATTTTCCTCCATGATTGTGAGGCCTCCCCAGCCATGTGAAACTGTAAGTCCATTGGACATCTTTTTTCTTTATAAATTACCCACTCTTGGGTATGTCTTTATTAGCAGCATGAGAACGGACTAATACAAAATCATTCTATTCTAGGCTAAAGCTTCAATAACTGTTTAAGTCTAATATGAGAAGGCAGGACCGACAAGCCAAGTGATTTAGGAGAGGTCCACATTCTTCTTTCCATTTGGAGAGAAATATAGTAATAACCACCCCCAAGTGAGTGCTGGGCATGGGTCAGGCTGGGGTTAATTGCATCATAGCAAGTATCACTTATTCTCATAGCCATTGGCAAGATGGGTATAGAGTTCCTGTTTTTCAGTTGATAAAACTTAACCATGAATGGGATACATAAGTGTTCAAGATATGTGGCATCTCATAAGAAGCCAATGTATGCAAATGCACATAGCAGGGAAAGATTATATTCTCCTGGAATCTAAAAATGTAGTTCCAAGTATCCCTTTGATCCATGCCAGTGTAGGTATCCTTGAAGTTTCACCTTATCTTTTATTGATACTTATTTTATTTTAGATTCAGGGGGTACATGTGTAAGTTTCTGACCTGAGTATATTGCATGATGTTGAGGTTGCGGCTCCTAATGAACCCGTCATTCAGGTAGTGAGCCTGGTACCCAATAAGTACTTTTTCAACCCTTCTCCTCTTCTCTTCCTTCCTGCTTTTGGAATCCCCAGTGTCTACTGTTTCTATCTTTGTGTCCTTGTATACTCAATGTCTAGCTCCCAATTATAAGTGAGAACATGTGGTATTTGATTTTCTGCTGCTGTGTTAATTCACTTAGAATAATGGCCTTCAGCTCCACCCATGTTTCTGCAAAGGACATGATTTCATTCTTTATCATGACTGTGTAGTATTCCGTGGTGTATATGTGCCAAATGTTCTTTATCCAGTCCACCATTGATGGGCCCTTAGGTTGACTCCATGTCTTTGCTATTGTGAATAGTGCTGCAAGGAACATAAAAGTGCATGTGTGTCTGTGGTAGAATGATTTATTTTCCTCTGGGTGGCTACCCAGTAATGAAATTGCTGGGTGGAATGGTAGTTCTATTTCTAAATCTTTGAGAAATTTCAAAACTGCTTCCCACCGGGGCTTAACTAATTTACATTCCCACCAGCAGTGTGTAAGTGTTCCCTTTGCTCTGCAGCCACACCAGCATCTGTTGTTTTTTCATTTTTTAAAGCCATTCTTGCTGGTGTGAGATGCTCTCTCATTGTGGTTTTGATTTTCACTTCTCTAATGATCAGTGATGTCGAGCTTTTTTTCATATGATTGTTGGATTCATGTATGTCTTCTTTTGAAATCTGTATGTTCATGTCCTTTGCTGACTTTTTAATGGATTATTTGTTTTGGTTTTTTTTTTTTCTTGTTGACTTGTTTAAGTTCCTTATAGATTCTGGATATTAGTCCTTTGTCCACTGCATACTTTGCAAATGTTTTCCCCATTCTGTAGGTTTTCTTCTTACTCTATTGATAATTTATTTTGCTGTTTCACCTTATCTTAAATATGCACCATGCATACTTCATGTCTTACAATGTATCTGTTGGATTAAACACTTACCCGGCAGTGAATTGGCTCTAGGAGGAATTTCCTGCCTTGGTTTTGAAGGCTTGGGGGCTGCAGCCCATTCTATCTCTGGGGCATGTTTGTAGGTGGGTGAGTGAAGGTGAGGCATGGACCCACATCCCAGAAAGTCGATGTAAAGGAGCTGCTCACCAAAGTCGATCAATGGAATCTAACAATGTAAGGAGGCCTTTCCCTGAGCATGGAGCATAAGTTGGGTTTCCCCGCTTTTTTCTGCCCCTCCCTTTGCTGGTATGAACAGAGGCTGACAAAGACTGTGTTGGAAGTGCTAAAAGAGAAAAATGCAAGCATTCTTTTGGTTTCATTTGGAATTTGTGGAATAATTTTTCCACTCTCCCATAATAACTACAAAAGCAAGGGTTGCATTTTTTTCTTGATGGAGACAAAATTAAAAAGTGCACATTTCAGTGTGTCTGTATGAACCTGACATCCCAATGCAGATGATAGCTTTTTGGAAGGAAAAATATCTCCATCTTCTGTTACAGAGTTAATTATGTGCCCCTAAAATGTCCACACTGAAGCCCTAAGTCTCAGTATCTTAGAATGTGATTTTATTCGGAGACAGGGTATTTAAAAAGATAGTTACGGTACAATGAGGTCATTATGAATGGCCCTAATCCAATAAGACTAGAGTTCCCATAAGAAGAGGAGATTTGGACACAGACCTGCACAGAGGGAGGACCATGTGAGCACACAGGGAGAAGATGGTGTCTGCAAGCCAAGGAGAGAGGCCTCAGGCGGAACCAGCACTTCCCACACCTCGATCTCAGACTTTCAGCCTCCAGGACAGTGGGGAAATAAATTTCTGTTGTTCAAGCCACCCGGTCTGTGGCTCTTTGTCATGGCAGCCCTAGCAGATGGATACAGCCCCCTTATAAACAGCAACTTCCTATGCATCCTGCTTAAATTTCCACCAATCCTGCACACACACACACACACACACACACACACACCGCTAATGGAAGTGGCTGTTAATGCATTTTTGGCTCAATATTTAACTTTCAGGACACATGTACTTGGCCAACTTCAACACCACCCAGGACTCTTCACTCCTGTGCAACAGGCTCTGGTCCCATGATTCTCACCTTCTCCAAAGCCCTCTGGGTAGGAATAATTCTCTCACCATCTTCCACTCAGTTTTCTCCTTGAAGTTCCTAAAATATCCCTGATTTATTGGCCCTGCTTGTCTCCCCGGGAGAAAAAATTGGTCACCGCCAAAGAAAACAGCCTTGGTAGGACTTCCTGACAACGCCTTCAAGTGCGTTTTCATTCTGCAACTATTTAGTCATCAGCTAACTGCTCCAGGCAAAAGGAAGGCACTTTTGAATGAAAATAACAAATATGTAAGCAATAGAAAAGGTATCAGAAAAGTCATGTGGCTGGACACAGTGGCTCACATCTGTAATCCCAGCACTTTGGGAGGCCAAGGCAGGCAGATCACCTGAGGTCAGGAGTTCAAGACCAGCCTGACCAACATGGTGAAACCCCATATCTACTAAAAATACAAAAATTAGTCAGGTGTGGTGGTGGGCACCTGTAATCCCAGATAGGAGGCTGAGGCAGGAGAATCACTTGAACCCAGGAGGCAGAGGATGCAGTGAGCTGAAATTGTGCCACTGTACTCCAGCCTAGAAGACAGAGTGAGACTCCATCTCAAAGAAACAAAGAAGAAGAAGAAAAGTAATGTATCTTCTCACTGGGGGGGGATGGGAATGCATGTATGTGTGTGTGCGTGCGTGTGTGTGCACACATGCTCAGTTAGAAGACAAGCATAGACCCACTGTAGGGGAAGGAGAATATCACTCAAACCTGGGAGGAATCATCTGTAGTGTAGTGTGCTGTGTTACGTTGTGTTATCTCGTTCATGGCATTATATTTTGCATTTTATTGTATTGCATTGACTTGTTAAAGCTTAGTATTATCCTTGACACGTGGAAGAAAAAGCAATGGGTGGATTTAACTCTCTCTCTCTCTTTCACTCTCACAGGCACACACACACATGCACACACACACATACACACATAATGAACACTCAATTGTTCCATAACATTTGTTTGGAAAACACAAATGGGTTCCAATGCAATTGACATATGAGGGCACACTTGAACATACTGCACATTTTGCGTTGGATTTTGCATAATCTTCTCCACACACAACAAAGTAAGACAACAACAACAACAACAAAACCCACAGGTGAGCAAAGAGAATTGCATCACCAGAAAGCGTCACCTGAATAAAGAAAAAGCACACACGTCCACACCTCAAACATATACCCACTTCCTCAGTTTACAGGTGTCTTAGGAGCAGCATGCACATCCATTTTTCTGCCTGTTTTACTGCATTCAGGCTGCTATATAACAAAATACCACAGTCTGGGTGGTTTAAACAACAGACGTTTACTGGTCACAGTTCTGCAGGCTAGAAGTTCAAGATCACTGTGTGGCAGATTCAGTGTCTGGGGAGGACTGGCTTTTTGGTTCATAGATGGTGCTTTCTTGCTTTGTCCTCACATGGTGGAAGGGACAAGGGAGCTCTCTGGGTGTTTTTTATAAGGGCATTAATCCCATCCATGAGGCTTCACCCTCACGACCTCATCACTTCCCAAAGAGCCCACCTCCTAACACCAGCACCTTGGGGTGAGGGTTTCAATACAGGAATTTTGGGGGTGATACAAACATTTAGACCATAGCATTGCCTTCCTCAACTTTACAATATCTCCCAAGTGGCTACCCTTCTGAGGCCCATGTGCACCAGCCAACATCAGGTCTTTTTCTGGGTAAGGTCTGCTGACATATATTGTAACGTTTACATATGCCTTAACAATTTAGCACATGCAAAACTATGTTACAATGTTAACAGTCTTTTATCTCCTTGTTTATTTCTTTCTTTTTCTTTTTCTTTTTGAGAGAGGGTCTTGCTCCGTCACCCAGACTGAAGTGCAGTGGTGTGATCTCAGCTCACTGCAGCTTCGACCTACTGGGCTCAGGTGATCCTCCCACCTCTGCCTCCTGAGTAGTTGGGACTACAGGTGCGCACCAATATGCCTGGCTAATTTCATGTATTTTTGTAGAGACAGGGTTTTGCTAAGTTGCCCAGGCTGGTCTCAAACTCCTGGGTTCAAGTGATCAACTCACCTCAGCCTCCCAAAGTGCTGGGATGCCACTGCACCGAGCCCTATTTATTCATTTTTAATTGACAAATTGTATATTATTTGCATCAGTGATAACATATTTGAGGGCTGCTCCACACCATGGTTTTTCCACAAGCCCTGTGGTTATTAGTGAGTGTTTTTTGCATAGCACAGTGATTTAGGGGAATACATCTGTCTCCTTAATGCAGAATGGACTATAATTAATGAGGGAAGAAAAAGAGTGGGATTGAGTTTCTAGAGCTATCTTGAGAGCACGGTGTGTTCAGACCTGCCTTGCAGACTCAGCTGCGGTTCTTCCGTCATGACCTTAACGAGGAAAGAGGACAAGTCCTGACTGAGTTCCCTAGTTCCCTTTCAGATTGTGTGGGCCCTCGAGCTGTTCTCTTCAGAACCAGGGCTGAGTCTGTCTAAGTATGTTTGGGAAGATGATTTAAAGCAGGTGTGCTCAATCAGGTGTAGTTTATTTAATTTTAATAGGTATTGGTGAGCAGGTGGTGTTTGGGTACATGGATAAGTTCTTTAGTGGTGATTTCTGAGATTTTGGTGCACCCGTCACCCAAGCAGTGTACACTGTACCCAATGTGTCATCTTTGATCCCTCACCCCACTCCCACCCTTTCCCTTGAGTTGCCAAAGTCCATTGTATCATTCCTATGCTTTTGCGTCCTCATAGCTTAGCTGCCACTTATGAGTGAGAACATACGATCTTTGGTTTTCCATTCCTGAGTTACTTCACTTAGAATAATGGTCTCCAATTCCATCCAGGTTGCTGCAAATGCCATTATTTCATTCCTTTTTATGACTGAGTAGTATTCCATGGTATAGATATATCACATTTTCTTTATCCACCTGTTGATTGATGGGCATTTGGGTTGGTTCCATATTTTTGCAATTGCAAATGGTGCTGCTATAAACATGTGTGGGCAAGTCTTTTTCATATAATGCCTTCTTTTCCTCTGGGTAGATACCCAGGAGTGGGATTGCTGGATCAAATGGTAGATCTACTCTCAGTTCTTTAAGGGATCTCCACATTGTTTTCCATAGTGGCTGTAGTTCAGTTAAAGCTGGTGGGATAAATGATGCGTGATCTATTTACAGCACGTGGGGTCAATCAGGTGTCACTTATTTAGAGCATTAGGGTCAATTAGATGTGATCTATTTAAAAGAGGTGGGATAAATCAGGTGTGGTTCCAAGAACGTGGGATAAATCAGATGTGGCCAATTTAAAGCAGGTAGGCTTCATCAGTTGTGGTTGATTTACAGCATGTGGGGGTCAATTGGGTGTGGCCTTTAAACCAGGTGTGTACCAATCAGGCATGGTCTATTGAAAGCAGTGGGATTGATCAGATGTGGTTTATTTAGAGCACGTAGAGTCAGGTATGGATGATTTAAACCAGGTGTGTACCAATCAGGCATGGTCTATTGAAAGCAGTGGGATTGATCAGATGTGGTTTATTTAGAGCACGTAGAGTCAGGTATGGATGATTTAAAGCAGGTGAGATAAAGCAGGCATGGTCTATTGAAAGCAGTGGGATTGATCAGATGTGTCTACATAAACCAGGCAGGGTCAATCGGGTGTGGTGCCTTTAAAGCAGGTGCAATCATTGAGATGTGGCTTATTCAAAGTAGGCAGGGTCGATCAGGGATGTTGTATTTAAAGCAGGTGGGATTACTCAGGTGTGGTTGATGCAGAGTCTATGTAGACTCAATCAGCTATGGATGATTTAAAGTAGATGCGATAAAGCAGGCATGGTCTAAAGCAGGTGAGATAAAGCAGGTGTGGTCTATTGAAAGCAGTGGGATTGATCAGATGGGTCTGCATAAAGCAGGCAGGATCAATCAGGTGTGGCATATTGGTGGAATCACTGAGATGTGGACTATTCAAAGCAGGCAGGGTCAGTCAGGCATGGTCTACTTAAAGCAGACGGGATTGATCAGGTGTGGTTTATTTAGAGCATGTAGAGTCAATCAGGTATGATGATTTCAAGCAGGTGGGATTGATCAGGCATGGTTTATGTAGCGCATGTAGTCAATCAGGTATGGGTGATTTCAAGCAGATGTGGTCTACATTAAGCAGGCAAGGTCAATTAGGTATGCTCTATTTAAACAAGCTGAGATAAAGCAGGCGTGGTGTATTTAAAGCAGGTGAAATAAAGCAGGTGTGGTCTGTTGAAAGTAGTGGGATTGATCAGATGTGTCGACATAATGCAGGCAGGGTCAATCAGGTGCAGTGTATTGAAAGCGGGCGGAATCTGCGATGAGGCCTAGTCAAAGCAGGCAGGGTCAATCAGGTGTGCTCTATTGAAAGCAGGTGGGATTAATCAGGTGTGTTTAGGTAGAGCACGTAGAGTCAATCAGGTTGGGTGATCTAAAAGCACGTGGGATAAGATAAAGCAGGTGTGGAATACATAAAGCGGGCAGGGTCAATCAGGTGTGCTCTATTGAAAGCAGGTGGGACAGATCAGGTGTGGTCAATTTAGAGCAAGTAGGCTCATAGAGAGATTTTTGGCCCAGAAACAGGGATGAGGTGTATCCTGCTCCCAGCTCTGCATAACTGATAAAAATCCATCCAATCTCTAGGCTGCACAGATCTGTCCGTACTCCTAGAAGATTTGACTCAGTGGCCTACACAAAAGCCACAGGCCCTAGTTGAGCTCTGAAATTCTCTTCTCTCCAGAGCTCCTCCTCCTCCTAAATCCACTTCTGCTCAGACCTTGGTCTCCACACCCGAGATCTCTCTTCTCCTTCCATGCAAATAACTATTTTGTTTTCGGAAAAGGAAATACTTGAGTACGCTGTTGTGGCAGTGGCTGCTCTTCTACAGGCATAAACACGATTTCTTCTTGATGAAGACTTCTCCCTGTGAATGTGTGAAGCTGATTTCAGATGAGTGCAGAGTGTGTTTAATGAAGGTGCTTCCTTTCCTGGCTAGCGTGCAGGATCCAGGAGCCATGTGAGGTAGCTCGCTGGCCGGGCTCTCATCTCCCTCCCAAGCAGAGAGTGGAGGACACCAAGCAGAGGGATGTCTGCAGCCATGAAAGCGTGGGGAAAAGGCTCTGTCCACCGCCAGGGATGAGGCTTCCTGCCGGAGTCTGAACACACTGTGGACGCCACATGGGAGACGGACCACGGTGGCATGTGAGTAGCACCACGGCCGCTTTCCATGCTGCAGCTTGGAGTGGTCCTTGTTTAGATTCCTTTAGGGAGGTTCCAGAAGGAGCAGGATGCTAAAGTGCGGTTGTGTGTCCAGTGGGCTTGCTGGACGATGGTGTGGAGGGCCATAAAAGAGCCTTATGTTTTCCAGGTAGAGAATGAGTTTGAAAGCCAGGTAGGGGGTGACTCCCTCAGGAAAGGGGAGACAGGGTCTCTGATGGTCACAGGGCTGGGTGTACCAGCGGCATGTGGGATCCAGTTCATGTAAGGAGAGACACGGCTGTATGTAGGTCTGAAGACTCTGCAAGTACTGTTCCCCTTAGCAAAGATGGTGAGTGGCTGGCTGTGGGTGTCTGTGTGCCTCCGTGTCTGCACACTATATACACACGTGTGTATGTGTATAGAATGCATTCTGTATGTCTGTGTATATGCCCCTGTATGTCTCTGTGAGCATGTATGCGTATCTGCGTCCTGTGTGTCTGCATGAATGCACATGTGTGTATGTGTGTATTGTATGTATTCATGTGTATCGGTGTGCATTGTGATAGGTGTGCTGTGTGTTTTACGTATGTCTCTGTATATGCATGTATGTGTGTATGAGAATGTGCATATATGTTCTCTGTGTGCATATATAGATGCCTGTGTGTGCCTGAGTGTGTCTGCATATGTGTCTGCATATGTGTCTGTGTCCTGTGTATTTGTGTACACACGTATGTGTGTGTGTATTCATGTGTGCCTGTGGGTAAGTATGCACTGTGATAGTGTACTGTGTGTTTTATGTGTCTCTGTGTGTATGCCTGTATGTATGGATGAGTATGTGCATATGTGTTCTATGTATGTCTGTGGTTTTGCATATGTGTCTGTGTATATATGCATGTGTGTATATATGTCTCTGCATGTGTTTGTATATGTGTGTATATGTAAGTATGTGTGTTTCTGTGTGTTTATAGATACCTGTGTATGTGCCCAAGCCTGTCTGAATGTTTCCCTGTGTGTCTGTGTGTCTGTCTGTATATGTAAGTCTGTGCATACTGTCTGTGTGTGTATAGATACCTGTGTGCCCGGGCATGTCTGAGTGCCTTTGTGTGTGTGTGTGTGTGTGTATGGGTGTCTGTATATGTAAGTCTGTGTACGTCTGTGTGTGTATAGATACCTGTGTGTGTGTATGAGCATGTCTGAGTGTGTTTCCGTGTGTGTGTCTGTATATGTGTGTATATGTAAGTATGTGTGTTTCTGTGTGTTTATAGATACCTGTGTATGTGCCCAAGCATGTCTGAGAGTGTCTGTTTGCCTGTGTGTCTCTGTGTGCGTGTGTGTGTCTATATGTGTCTGTATATGTACATCTGTGCATATCTGTGTGTTAGATACCTGTGTGTGCCTGAGCATGTTGTGTCCCTGTGTGCATGTATGTGTCTATTCGTATATGTGTGTCTGTATTTGTAAGTCTGTGTCTGTGTGTGTAGATACCTATGTATGCATCCGAGTGTGTTTGAGAGTGCCTGTGTTTGTGTGTCTCTGTGTGCATGTGTGCATGTATATGTGTATCTGTATATGGAGGTGTCTGCACATCTGTCTGCATATAGATACCTGCCTGTGTGCCTGAGCATGTCTGAGTGTGTCTGTGTGCGTGTGTCTATATGTGTCTGTATATGTACATCTGTGCATATCTGTGTGTTATAGATACCTGTGTGTGCCTGAGCATGTCCAAGTGTGTCTCTGTGTGCATGTGTGTTTGTATATATGTGTCTGTATATCTAAATCCGTGTACATCTGTCTGTGTGTGTATAAATACCTGTGTGTGTGCCTGGGCATGTTGGAGTGTGTCTCTGTGCATGTGTGTTTGTATATGTGTATCTGTAAATGGAGGTGTGTGCACATCTGTCTGAATATAGATACCTGTGTGTGTGCCTGGGCATGTCTGAGTGTGTCTCTGTGCATGCATGTGTGTGTGTGTTTGTATATGTGTGTCTGTATATGTAAGTCTTTGCATGTCTGTGTGTGTATAGATACCTGTGTGTGTGCCTGGGCATGTCCAAGTGTGTCTGTGTGCGTGTGTGTGTTTGCATATGTGTGTCTATATGTAAGTCCGTGCACATCTGTGTGTGTATAGATACCTGTGTGAGTGTGTGCCTGGGCATGTTGGAGTGTCTCTGTGTGTGTGCATGTGCATGCATCAGTGGCTGGGTTTTCACGCTACCCTGGGCTACTGTGATGAAACTTGTGGCTGAATTCCATGTGCACTTGCCCTGCTCATCCCTGGAACCCATAGGAAGAAACACAAGAGGAGGCGGATGCTTGCAGATCAGCATTACCCTGCTGACGAGTGAACCCCAGGAGATGAGAGGAGGAATCACATGCAGGGCAGTTCTTAACCTCTAATGCTTGAGTTGCTGGGACATGCAGTCCAGCTAGACAAACGCTGCCTTGCCCACGAGGCATTTTCTTAGTGATGCTCTGTGCCTGGAGGGATCTGTCTCAGGCAGGCACCTGCACGTGAGCCCAGCACTCCAGGAGGATGCACAGGTCTGCAAGGCATGGTCCAAATTCCATAACTCAGGACTTCCTAGAAGGGTTTAAGGAGGCAAAGGAGTTTGGCTGGTTTGTTGTTTTCATGACTCAACTCACCCATTTTACCAGCAATCAAGATGAGCATGGATTCTCACCGCACCTGCTCAGCAGAGAGGGCGGCATCCAAACCAGCGGATCTGCAAGTGTTGCCTCTGCAACAAGAGCCTCAGCATCACCTGTGCTTGTAGAGTTTCTGCTGAGAAGTGCACTGTTAGTCTGATGGGCTTCCCTTTGTAGGTGACCTGGCCTTTCTCTCTGGCTACCCTTAACATTTTTTCTTCATTTCAACCTTGGAGAATCTGATGATTATGTGTCTTGGGGTTGATCTTCTCATGCAGTATCCTAATGATGTTCTCTGTATTTCCTGAATTTGCATGTTGGCCTGTCTTTCTAGGTTGAGGAAGTTCTCCTGGATAATATCCTGAAGTGTGTTTTCCAGCTTGTTTCCATTCTCCCCATCTCCTTCTGGTACTCTAATCAGTCATAGGTTCAGTCTTTTTACGAAGTCCCATATTTCTTGGAGGCTTTGTTTATTCCTTTTAACTCTTTTCTCTATTCTTGTGTGCATGTCTTATTTCAGTAAGATGGTCTTCAAACTCTGATATTCTTCTGCTTAGTTGATTCAGCTGTTGATACTTGGGTATGCTTCATGAAGTTCTTGCGCTGTGTTTTTCAGCTCCATTAGGTCATTTATGTTCCTCTCTAAACTGGTTATTCTAGTTAGCAATTCACCTAAACTTTTGTCAAGGTTCTTAGCTTCTTTGCATTGGGTTATAACGTGCTTTTTTTTAGCTGAATGTAGTTTTTTATTACCCATCTCCTGAAGCCTACTTCTGTTAATCTGTCCATCTGATCCTCCGTCCAGTTCTGTGTCCTTGATGGAGGGACGTTGTGATCATTTGGAGGAGAAGATGCACTCTGGCCTTTTGGGTTTTCAGGCCGTCCAGCCTCCCTGGCTCCAACAGGGGAAAATCACAGCCTGGAGCTATAGAAATGGGTGCCACCCTTCCCCTGCCCAGGGAACTTAGCATGTTAGGCAGTTTCGAATCCCAGTGCTGGCTGCTGCCCCTCCCCCAAAGAGCTCAAAGGGCTTAGACAGCAGGCGGCTGCAGCTGGTGCTGGTCACCCTTCGCCCCAGGAGTTCGGTAGGCTTAAGCAGATTCCAGCTGAGAGGCCGTAAGAATCTGCGTGTTCTGGGGTTGGGAGGCTAGGTCGCAGTGGCATGGGTTCATGAGTGGGGTCTTCCGATCCAAGGGCTGCATAGTTCCGTGGAGAAAGCAGTTTCCCCGGCTGGGGAGCAGGCTCACTCACGGCCTCCCTTGGCTGACGGGAGAGGGTTCCCCTTCCCTGCGTGGCTCTCAGGTGGGCCACCGCACCACACTATTCTTCCTTCTCTCCGTGGGTCACACCGGCCTTCTAGTCAGTTTTCATGAGAGAACCTGGATGCCTTGGTTGCCGGTGAAGGATTCGCATGCTTTTTACGGTTTTCTCCATGGCAGCCTCTGAACGCGGCAGCTTCTAGTGGGCCATCTTGGCCCTGCCCCCGCGTCTTTCTTTAATGAAACGCTCGTGTGATTGGAAGCTGAGACCATTTAGAAATATTCTTTCCTAATGTGGATGTGAAAAGTCGTGTAAAGCCTGTCATTTTATTCCTTGAGTGATTGCTGAGGGTGAGGTAGGGTTGGGTGGTGGTTTCACTAAATACTTATGGTAAGGACGATTTAGGATTGGGAGTTGCACCAAGGGCACCCCTTGTTCTTCGACCTTAGGGTTCGGATGGACTTACACCACAGGTGTATTAGTCTGTTTTCATGCTGCTGATAAAGACATACCTGAGACTGGGAAATGTATAAAGAAAAAGAGATTTAATGGACTCAAAGTTCCATGTGGCTGGGGAGGCCTCACAATCATGGCAGAAAGTGATAAGCACATCTTACATGGCAGCAGGCAAGCGAGAATGAGAGCCAAGCAAAAGGGGTTCCCTTTACAACACCATCAGATCTCATGAGATTTATTCACTACCATGAGAACAGTCTGGGGGAAACCGCCCCCATGATTCAATTATCTGCCACCAGGTCCCTCCTATAACGCCTGGGAATTATATGGCAGCTACAATTCAAGATGAGATTTGGGTGGGGACACAAACAAGCCATATCTACCAGTTTATCTAGATATTCAACTTGTAGAATATGGTGGGTGGGACTTACCCTCCATAATCACGTGAGCCAATTCCCATAATAAATATCATCTCTATCTATAGCTATAGCTGTCTGTCCTATTGCTTCCATTTTTCTGGAGAACTCTAACAAATATATGCCTTATCAGATATATGATTGGCAAATATATCTTTTCATTCTGTGGTTTATTTTTTCACCCTTTTGCTTGTGTCTTCTGATGAACAAAAGTTGTTGTTGTTGTTTTTGGTGCAGTCCAGTTTACCTGGTTTTTTTGTCTTGTTTTCTTTTTCTTTTGTTGCCTGTGTCTTTGGTGGCATGGCCAACAAATTGTCATAAGTTTCCAAAACTTTTTCTAGACCATCTAATGTACATGCAGAGTGGAAAACACGAGATCTGGTTGGGCCTTTCTCTGCTCAGGATTTTCTGGACACAGTCAGCCGTCCAGACAGCTGAGTACAATGGCGCCTTTGCCCCGTCTGTACCTCTGCAGAAGGCGGGCCCCTGCCAAGAAGACTGCATTTTCTAGGAGTGCGAGAGACAAGCCAATTTGGCAAAAGCACACAAGTGAAGTCAGTGGCTTTCTCCAGCCGACCATCTCCACTGGTGTTGCTGGCTGGCCCTTCACATCCAAGTGGCTTCACCGGTAATATCCTAAGAATAGCCCAATACATTAACCGTCAACAATGCCAAACTTTCCAAGGCTCACTTTGAGAAAATTTCCTGTTTTTTCATTATCTTTTCCAATATTTTTTTCTCAAAAAAAAGTTTGTCAATCTGGCCTCCCGATGAGAGTCTCTCTGTAGCTGCAAGAGGCCATATTCAGAAAGGATGTGCCTGCAAAAATAACATTTTTCAAGAAAGTGCTTTATTTTTTCTTCTCCAGATGGTGACATGTGGAGAATTTGCAGGGATGCTACAAATACCCCATCAGAGGGCTTTTGAGTGGGGGGAAGGTGACAGATAAAGCCAGTAAAAGATCTAAGATACCCTCCCAAATGTCCGCAGACAGGGCAGTTTCTCATCCCCACAGCTTTCAGCTTTTGCCTGCAGGTTCCAGACCGCTGACGTCAGCCCCTGGAAGGATTGAGGCACAGCTGTCTGCCCAGAGTCCCAGAGCACAGCACAGACATCTTCCAGGATTATAATAAATCAACCAGCATGTCGGCAGTTCTCGTGCCTAATACCTGCACCGGCTGCTTCTATGGGCCCAGGGAAGGACTTATTTCTCTGCTATGCTTTTATGGATGATTTCCTGGTTGTGGCAAGGGCTTCTGATGCATGTATTCCTCAGTTGCCCTAACCAGATAGATGCTTCAGGCACAATAGTTGTCACAATGACATTTGTATTAGTGTGTTCTCACACTACTAATAAAGACATACTGGGTAAGTTATAAAGAAAAAGAGGCTTAATGGACTCACAATTCCACATGGCTGGGGAGACCTCACAATTACAGCAGAAGGTGAAGGACACAAAGGCACATCTTACATGGTGGCAGGCAAAAGAGCTTGTTCAGGGGAATTCCACCTTATAAAGCCATCAGATCCCATGAGACTTATTCACTATCATGGGAACAGCACAAGGAAGACCCACTCCCATGATTCAGTTACCTCCCAATGGCTCCCACCCACAACATGTGAAAATTGTGGGAGCTATGATTCAAGATGAGATTTGGGTGGGGACACAGCCAAACCATATCAATATTTTTCCTGTTCTAATCCTTAGGGAGATAAATTGTCTTACCCTGAAACCTATCTCTGGGGAGAGAGTGTATTCATGATAAAATCTATACTATTCTGGGGGAGAGAACCATCCATTCACCTCCTGGCTTGGACTTTAACCATATGTAAAATTTGTAAGCATGGAACTCTCTCAGAGGCTTCAAGAATCTGTATGTGTTTATGTGTGTATTTGAGACACAGGATATGCTTGTGAGCTACGTTCACTGGGGTATCAGTGAAAATATCCAATAAAATGTTCACGTTCTCAAAAGAAACCCTTTGCCATTATCCATCATGTCCCATTGATAGATGCAAAACACAGATGTGGATGTGTTTGTTGAATGCATTTTGGAACTTGGTCTTTAGGTATGAAAGCAACCTCAAACTTATCAGTCAGAATTTTAGCTTGGTGAACTTTTTTTCTGTTGAAAGCCTGTTTGATGGTGTGTTGTAACTCAGGACTGATTTTAACATTAACCTCTATGTCTTATTTCACCCATTCAAAACTCTGTTACCAACATAAAAACAACTGCCATTTAGATGCATGATTTACTCTATAAAGAATGGATGTTCTAATGAGCTGGATCTCTGCATTCTTGTTGGGAACTGCAGTTTACAGAGTGAGAAAGAATGCAGAAGAAAATGGGAGATGAGAGGAAAGAGAGGATTGTTTT